>NC_065578.1:14265196-14865196 GCF_024542745.1 Macaca thibetana thibetana
CAAATGAAATCTAAAAATATGCCATCCACACATTTGGAATACAAGTTTTAGGGGTTCAAAGGCCCCCTACCCTGAAGCCCACACAGGACTCCTGGTAAGACCCCCTTTACAGGAAGACCCTAACAGGTCAATGAAAAGCTGTGATTGCATCTTTTTTCCGAAACGTCATCAGAACTCCTCAGGCAGGAGCTAGTGCAGTGTGGGCTGCCTGTGACTCACTTGAGGAGCTTAGCCCAGGAGGACAGAGACAGGAAACTGCCAGGCACAGCTCTGCAGTTAGGTGAACCTGACGATTTTCTTGTGTGTCCTGCAGGTGATTGCAAATAACTACCCAAAAGAAGTCCCCGGGACTCTTTCATACTTGGAAAGGTCACAGAAGGAAATTAATATTATAATAAAGTGACAACTATGCAAATCACATCTTGATGAGAGATTTATTAGCAATCCATCCGAACATCCAGGACCCTAAAAACCATGAGTAGGCTGGGCACAGTGGCTCAACCCTGTAATCCCAGCACTTAGCACTTTGGGAGGCCAAGGCAGGCAGATCGCTCCAGTCCAGGAATTCAAGACCAGCCTGAGTAACATGGCATAACCCTGTCTCTACTAAAAATACAAAAAGTAAATGGGCGAGGTGGTACGCACCTGTAGTCCCAGCTACTCAGGAGGCTGAGGTGGGAGGATCGCTTGAGCCCTGGAGGTAGAGATTGCAGTGAGCCACGATCGCGTCATCGCACTCTAGCCTGGGCGACAGTGTGACCCTGTCTCAAAAAAAAAAGGAAAAGAATTTTGCATCTGCATCTCCCTGCCCGACTGAGACCTCAAGGGCCCAGCCCACTTTAGAACCTGACACATGACATTATTGTCAAACAACATATAAATGGAGCACTAAGCTCCAGGGAGGGAAGTGGGCTGTAGCGGCTTCCTGCACTCCGCCTCCTCTGCCTCGTTTTCCTCCCCTCCCAGCACAGAAGGCTGGATTTCGGTGCAGGCGCTGCCCCACCGGATCCCGGAGGTTCTGGGTGGAAACCTCATGGCCAGGACCAAGGCTGGAGCCAGTGCTCCAGGCCTGGCCAATCAACACATTGCATCCCCTTCCCCACCACAGCGATTGGCTCAGGGATGGGCATATGACCTGAGGCAGGTCCAATCAGAGATGTTGCACAACTTGTTCCTCTTCCTGTTTGTAGCTAGGCACCCCAGGCCAGAAAGCCTGTGGGATTGACCCAAGGTCACACAGCAAATTCATAGCAGGTGTTTGTTCAGTGTTCTCATACAGGACAAACTTTATTTTTATATTAAAACAAACAAAGATACAGAACAGAATGCCAAATTCACATGACCCTTTAAGATAAAATATGGGACTTAAGAAATAGTTGCTTGCTGTAGTGACTGATGCAGACCATAAATGAGTCCAAACTGTTACAGGGAGTATGGGATGGAGTTGGGACTGGAACCCACGTCTTCTGACATCCAGTCCCACGGGATTCTGCCCCCGCACCCCCACCCAATCTTCCTCACCTTTGCACGATCCTAGGGAGATTACAGAATTCTTTCCCACCCATTTTCTTACCCATGCAACTATCCTGCAATCCAGGCCTGGATGGTTATCTAGAAAACTAAGGCCCAGAAGATAAGTGGCTTGTCCAGACCACCACACTCAAAATTGGTGGATCAAAGACTTGAACTCAGCTGGGCACAGTGGCTCACGCCTGTAATCTCAGCACTTTGGGAGGCTGAGGCGGGTGAATACGAGGTCAGGAGTTCAAGACCAGCCTGGCCAATATGGTGAAACCCCGTCTCTAATAAAATACACAGATAAGCTGGGCGTGGTGGCCGGCGCCTGTAGTCCCAGCTACTAGGGAGGCTGAGGCAGAAGAATCGCTTGAACCTGGGAGTCACAGGTTGCAGGTGAGCCGAGATCACACCACTACACTCCAGCCTACATGACAGAGCAAGACTCCGTCTCAAGAAAAAAAAAAAAAAAAAAAAAAAAAAAAAAAAAACACTTGAACTCAAGTCTCTCTTTTTTTTTTTTTTTTTTTTTTGAGACGGAGTTTCGCTCTATCGCCCAGGCTGGAGCGCAGTGGTGCGATCTCGGCTCACTACAAGCTCTGCCTCCTGGGTTCATGCAGTTCTCCTGCCTCAGTTTCTCAAGTAGCTAGGACTACAGGTGCCCGCCACCATGCCCAGCTAATTTTTTTTGTATTTTTAGTAGAGATGAGGTTTCACCGTGTTAGCCAGGATGGTCTCGATCTGCCGACCTCGTGATCTGCCCGCCTCGGCCTCCCAAGGTGCTGGGATTACAGGCTTGAGCCACCGCGCCCGGCCTTGAACTCAAGTCTTAAGAGTTGAAATCTGCCCAGGCACGATGACTCAGGCCTGTAATCCCAACACTTTGGGAGGCCGAGGCAGGCGGATCACCTGAGATCAGGAGTTCAAAACAAGCCTGGTCAACATGGCAAAACCCCATCTCTATTAAAAATACAAAAATTAGCCGGGCATGGTGGCATGCAGCTGTCATCCCAGCTAATCGGGAGGCTGATGCATGAGAATCGCTTGAACCTGGGAGTTGGAGGTTGCAGTGAGCACAGATCATGCCACTGGTTGACAGAGAGAGACTCCATCTCACAAAAAAAAAAAAAAGAGTTGAAGTTCACTTTCCTTTCTGCTTTTTTGACTGGGGCAAAACGTAGAGTTTGTGGTCACAGAACGGAGCTTTCTCATCAGCAGTGGGCCTGCCTGGCTTTGTGCTCTCCCAAAAGGTGAGGAGAGTGAAGGTCTAAGGAAGAACAAGAGAGTCCACCAGGAAACCTTACTCACTCCACGTCTCCCCCAACACAAGTTGAACTCCTAGGAGGTGAGGCAGGATGCTCACCTCCAACCACCACACCCACCTTATGTGTGTATTTTATTAGAGCCGGGGTTTCACCATATTGGCCAGGCTGGTCTTGAACTCCTGACCTCGTGTTCGCCCGCCTCGGCCTCCCAAAGTGCTGGGCTTTGGAATCAGACCAACCTAGTTCCAGTTCCCATTCTGCCGCTTAGAAGCTGTAGGATCTTGGGCAACTCACTTTACCTCTCTGAAGCTCAGCTTCCTCCTGTGAAATAAGAGAGCCTCTTGCAGGGATTTTTGTGGCTTAGATTCAATAAGGAATGTGAGTGCATCTGACATCTGTGTGGTGCTGGGTGAGTGTCACCCTGCCTTTGCTTGTTTGTTCCCTTTTGGAGAAGCTTCTGGCTTGACCCCATTTGGAAGATGATGTTATTGGAGAAGTGCACTCTGCTGTTCTCTTGGAAGAGGACAATAAAATGCATCTGCCACCCAGGCTGTGGTGGATCGATTGCAGCTTACTGCAGCCATTGCCACGCAGGCTCAAGTGACCCTCTGCCTCAGCTTAGCCTCCAGAGTAGCTGGAGCCACATATGTGTGCCACCGCGCCTGGCTAACTTTCTAAAAAAAAATTTTGTAATGACAGGTGGTCTCACTATGTTGTCCAGGCTGGTCTGTTTTGTTTTGTTTTGTTTTGTTTTTTTCTCGAGATGGAGTTTTGCTCTGTTGCCCAGACTAGAGTGCAGTGGTGTGATCTCAGCTCACTGCAACCTCCACCTCCAAGGTTCAAGAGATTCTCCTGCCTCAGCCTCCTGAATAGCTGGGAATACAGGCATGCAGGACCACACCGGACTAATTTTTGTATTTTTAGTAGAGACGGGGTTTCACCATGTTGGCCAGGCTGGTCTTGAACTCCTGGCTTCAGGTGGTCTGCCCGCATCAGCGTCCCAAAGTTCTGGGATTATAGGAGTGAACCACTGTGCCTGGCCATCAAGTGCATTTTGATCCACCAGATGAAGCCCTCCTCTGCCAGCGTTCTGCTTCCCCCCATCATTAGGGCGGCCAGATCCTAATTGTGCATGTCAGGCTTGCCTTCTGCTACGTGTGCACCTTCCCCACATTACACAAATCCTTACCGTAATGTTGTGAAACACACTGGGCACAGGTTTCTCTCCCTGTTTCACAGATGGGTCTAGAGGCTTACATGACCCAGCCAAGGTCACACTGCAAGCCCTGACATGGCCTAGAACAGGCTTTCTCAGCCTCAGCACCATTGACATACAGGGCAGGGCATGTCATGTTGCCCAGTGCATTGTCAGATGTTTAGCAGCATCTCTGCTCTCTGCCCGATGGATGCCAATCACATCAACCCCAGCCATGACACCCAACAATGTCCCCAGATGTTGTCAAACGTCTCCTGGTGGCTGAACCAGCCCCACTGAGAAATACTGCCTTAGAACGCTGTGGGTTCAGCATGCCACCTTCATCTTTACATTGAAAACACAACTCCTGGCCAGGCGCCGTGGCTCAGCCTGGAATCCCAGCACTTTGGGAGGCTGAGGCGAGCAGATCACTTGAGGCCAGGAGTAGGAGACCAGCCTGGCCAACATGATGAGACCCATGTCTCTACCAAAAATACAAAAATTAGCCAGGAATGGTGGCACACACCTGCAATCCCAGCTGCTAGGGAGACTGAGGCAGAGGAATTGCTTGAACCCAGGAGGCAGAGGTTGCAGTGAGCTGAGGTCACACCACTGCACTCCAGCCTGGGTGACAGAGCATGACTCCATCTCAGAAAGAAAAAAAAAAAAAAGGAAGAACACACAACTCCTCTCCTCAGTCTTACACAGGGAGGAAAAAAAAAAAATAGAAAACACAACTCCAAAGACCAACAATTAGTATTTTTCTTCCTTCCCTAACACACAACATACTCTCTTCAAAACAGATGGAACTCATATTCCAATATCTACCTTTGGCATCTTTTTCAAAGTATTTCTAGGGTGACAGCTAGGAGCAAATGGGAAAAAAAAATATTTGGACGCAAACTCTTTTTTCCACTGGGCTTTGAGAAAATCCCCATCTTGCGTGCTCCTAGTGTATCTCTCACTGATAAGTTCCTCATAAAACCAGGGCCTTCTCCAGGGCCACACTGACAGAACTCCCACGGACACACCATGATTACGACCCTGCTGCTGTCCGCTCTGGTGGCTGGAGGTAAACCCTGTCATCCAGAGCCACTGGTTTCCCATCCCCTGGTGTGACTGGGAATGGGATCTTCCTGTCCTCCCCTCTCGCCCCCACCCAACCCCCACTGCATTCAGACCTATAATCATTAGAAAACTGGAATGGAGTTTCAAAGAACTGGAGCAAAGAGCAGGATTCTATGACCTCTTGAGATCCTTCTAGAACAAGGGTTTTCTATTTGGAGGTTCAGAATGCAGCAAGTGTAGTTTACATTGTGTGGGTCGCTGCTTCCTGGACTCAAGACCCTTTCTCTTTTCATAGCCCTCAGTTGTGGGGTCCCCACTTACCCGCCTTCTGTGACTAGGGTGGTTGGAGGTGAAGAAGCGACGCCCAACAGCTGGCCCTGGCAGGTGAGTCGACCACACTGTACTTCCCCACATCCCTGCCCCACTCCCTTTACATCCCCCCTTTGCCCTTCCACCATGGGGTCCACTGTGCTGGCAAAGTGAGGACTGATGGGACTCAGAGAGCAGCACAGGCAACTTCACCAATAAGATACATTTCCGGCTGGGCGCAGTGGCTCATGCCTGTTATCCCAGCACTCTGGGAGGCCGTGGTGGGCAGATCACCTGCGGTCACGAGTTTGGGACCAGCCTGGACAACATGGTGAAACCCGCCTCTACTAGTAATACACAGTTAGCCAGTCGTGGCGGCACACACTTGTAATCCCAGCAACTCGGGAGGCTGAGGCAGGAGAATCGCTTGAACCCAGGAGGCAGAGGTGGCAGTGAGCTGATATTGCACCATTGCACTGCAGCCTGGGCAACATGGCAAGACTCTGTCTCAAAAAATAAAAAAAAAATTTTAAAAGGTACATTTCTGTGGCCTTGGCCAACCTTGGGAGAGGAGGGAGAGGTGCCTCCTCCAGCTGCAGTAAGGAGCTGTCCCCTCCCCACTGCCCATAGGCAGCAAATATAGTCTTACTCTATTAACCAATCAGAGGCTTGTTTACAAATGTACTATTAGTCTAGGAACCATTCAAGACTACCTATGCAAATATTCGTTGCTTTAAGGAACCAATCAGTGCTATTTGTGCAGATTCATCTTTAACTACGGCAAATGAATGTTAACAATGAAAAAAATGTTTTCTTAAGTTCATATAATCATAGTGATATCAAGACTAAACTGCCGAGTGGGGCACAGGCACAAATTACTAAGACGTATTAATGGTGGGAATTTTAACAGAACTGTGTAAAGCTTACATTGACACAAACAAATACAGTAAAATCTCATTTATCTGATGTAACTGGGACTGAGCAATTGAAAAGTTGGTTATAAAGAAATTATTTTAAATCATACATATATGTTGTAAACATTTTATCTTACACTATGTAAACAATTTTTTTAGTTCTTAACTGTCTTTTTCATATAAACCACGCCACATAATATCTCATCTACAAGTTCATTTCTTTAAAGCAGAACAGTAACTTTGAGACATTCACAAAGCAATCTGAGTTATGAGCCCATCCCAACTTTTACGACTTTTCCCCCCAATTTTTCCATTTTCTCACAGACACTAATTCAGGAGCAATTTTTTAAGAATCATGGTGATTCAGTCTCTTCCAAGCATTTAACTTTGTTTCCATATAAATAACGACTCTCTTTCTGAACTCGTATTTTATTGGTTACATGTTTAATCAAATTTCACTATTGCAAGCATAATTGATATAAACTACTTTAGGAGCAAACCCAGCTGAATCAGGATGAGTTTCTAACTTAAGTAGGAGGAGGAATTAGCAGCCCACTATCCTTGAGCATTCAGAGTGACCCATGCAGCAGTCACTGTGTCTACAGAGGCCAGCATCATTCATCTGCTCCTTGATTAAGAGACTGTCAATGATAGGCCAGGCACGGTGGCTCATGCCTGTAATCCCAGCACTTTGGCAGGCCGAAGCAGGTGGATCACCTGAGGTCAGGAGTTTGAGACCAGCCTAGCGAACATGGTAAATCTCTGACTCTACTAAAAATACAAAAATTAGCCAGGCATGGTGGCGGGCACCTATAGTCCCAGCTATCTGGGAGGCTGAAACACAAGAATCACTTGAACCCTGGAGGCAGAGGTGGCGGTGAGCCAAGATCACACCTCTGCACTCCAGCCTGGGTGATAGAGTGAGACTCCGTCAAAAAAAAAAAAAAAAAAAACTGTCAATGATAGAATGATGCCAGATATTTCACTTTTTTTTTTCTTTTTTTCAGACAGACTCTTGCTCTGTCACCCAGGCTGGAGTGCAGTGGCACGATCATAGCTCACTGCAGCCTCCACTCCTGGGCTCCAGCCATCCACTGCCTCAGCCTCCCACAGTGCTGGGATTACAGGAACCCACCACTGTGCTCAGCCACAGTAAAGTTTTTTTGAGACAGTGTCACATTCTGTCACCCTGGTTGGAGTACAGTGGCTGGCGAAACATGGCTCACTGCAGCCTCAAACTCCTAGCCTCCCACCTCAGCCTCCCTACCAACTGAGACCACAGATGCATGCCACCACACCCGGTTAATTTTTTTTTTAGAGATGGGGGTCTCACTATGTTGCCCAGGCTGGTCTTGAACTCCTGGGCTCAAGTGATCCTCCTGCCTCAGCCTCCCAAAGTGCTGGGATTACAGGCATGAGCCACTCAACCCAGACTCACAATTTATATACTTGGCTTTGTGTACTTTTGCCAGTTCTTTTGCTTTTCTCACAGTCCCATGGTATTTTTTGCCTGAGAATTTGGAAGAAGGGCCACAGTCCCTCTGCTACAGGACCCCACAGCACCGGGCGCATTTGTGCTGAGAACTAATCATTGCTGCCTACAAAAATACTTCCTCACCCTCTTGCACAAAGGTATTCTTGCCTTGAGAACCAGTGAATGTTAGTCTGTGAAGAGTCCCTTGTGCTTTGTGCTTCTGTTTCCCTGGGGAAATTGTTTTACTGAGATCATAGGCAGATCTAGCTGGGTGGGACCCAGATGAGGCAAGTAAGACATTCACTCTGGGGGCAAAATGTAAGGGGTAACACAAAACTTAGCAGCCAGCCAGGCGCAGTGGCACACACTTTTAATCCCAGCTATTCAAGAGGCTGAGGCAGAAGGATTGCTGGAGCCCAAGAGTTTGAGACCAGTATGGGCAATATAGCTAGCTGTCACAAAAAAAAAAGAAAAAAAAAAAAAAAAAAAAAAACCTCACTAACCAAAATGAATCATAATTTAATGCAATTTTATTTTTTCTCCTGGAGACAGAGTCTCATTCTGTCACCCAGGCTGGAATGCAGTGGCACAATCTCAGCTAACTGCAACCTCTACTTCCTGGGTTCAATTAATTCTCCTGCCTCAGCCTCCCTAATACCTAAGATTACAGGTGCATGCCACCACGCCCGGCTAATTTTTTGTATTTTTAGTAGAGACAGGGTTTCATCATGTTGGACAGGCTGATCTCAAACTCCTGACCCACCTGCCTCAGCCTCCCAAAGTGCTGGGATTACAGGTGTGAGTCATCCCACCCACCAGCTATTGTCATTACAGTATTAATCACCCTGAGAGCCCTGCACAGTGGCTTTTGCTCCACATTTCCAGAGAAGGTAACTGGGACTTGGAAAGGTTACAGAATTGCCCAAAGGCACTGAGTTAGCCTGGGGGGAATGAGGATTCAAATTTGGTTCAGTGCTTGTTCTTTTAGCTACACTTTGCTGGCCACAAACAATACCTACCACATGGACTATATTTCAAATCTGTCGGATGGTTTTAGCACATTTTTAAATTGGGGGGGTACATCCTTTTAAGTATCTTTTTTCACTTTCTCTAATTTTAAACGTCTTTTTTAAAGCCAGTTCATCTAAGACTCTTAATGTCACACAAACGAGAAATGTCAAATGGCTAATTAAAAACAAGAACGTTCAGAGAAAAGCAGGCATCTGGCATCTGCCAACAAACAGATCATCGTTCCCCACAGTTACAGGAAGCCCGATCAGTGCAGTCCATGCCCTACTGTCACCTCCCTCCCCTCTGCTTGGCCGTGGCAGGGAATTGAAAGACAGGGGAGGAGGAATGAAGGAACAGGAAGGGCATGGAACGCTTCATTAGAGACTAAAACAGTGTCAGATGTCACCACCTTAAAGTTCTTTTTTGTTTTTTCTTTTTTTTTTTTTTAAAGACAGGGTCTCACTCTGTCACCCAGGCTGGAGTACAGTGGCGCCATCCCGGCTCACTGCAACCTCCGCCTCCTGAGTTCAAGCGATTCTCCTACCTCAGCCTCCCAAGTAGCTGGGATTACAGGCACACACCACGACACCCGGCTAATTTTTGTATTTTTAGTACAGATGGGGGTCTCATCATGTTGGCCAGGTTGGTGTCAAACGCCTGGCCTCAAGTGACCCACCCGCCTCGGCCTCCCAAAATGCTGGGATTACAGGCGTGAGCCACGGTGCCCAGCCTCCACCACTTAAAAGTTGTACCCCACACCTGTTAAACTGTCAATCTAAACAGAAACCTTTCTTTTTTTTTTTTTTTTTTTTTTTTAGACAGACCCTCACTCTGTCGCCCAGGCTGGAGTGCGGTGGTGCCATCTCGGCTCACTGCAACCTCCACCTCCCGGGTTCAAGTGATTCTCCTGCCTCAGCCCCCTGAGTAGCTGGGATTACAAGCGCGACCCACTGTGCCCTGCCTAGAAACCATTTTTAACCTGAAAAAATTTTTTAAAAAAAACATGAGGAGCCGGGGGGCAGGGGAGTAAGGTCCACTTATGCAGTCTCATGTTCCTATGAGTGGATTTGGTCTTCAGGGGGAAACTAGACAAGCAGGAGACAAGATCACCCGCCCTGGTGATCTCTTTCATTCTATTCATTTGCTTATTCACTCACTTGTTCAATCAGTCAGCATTTGTTAAAGACCCAGTATGTACCAGGCACTGTTCTAGGCGCCTGGCACATAGCAGTGGGGGGAAAAATTCATGAAGCCTTTATTAAAGTGGAGACGTGGCCAGGCACAGTGGCTCAAACACCTGTAATCCCAGTACTTTTGGAGGCCGAGGTGGGCAGATCACCTGAGGTCAGGAGTTCCAGATCAGCCTAGCTAACATGGCGAAACCCCGTCTCTACTAAAAATGCAAGGAAATTAGCCAGGTGTGGTGGCAGGCACCTGTAATCCCAGCTACTCTGGTGGCTTAGACAGGAGAATCACTTGAACCCAGGAGACAGAGGTTGCAGTGAGCCAAGATGGTGCCCCTGCACTCCAAACTGAGCAACAAAGCAAGACTCCATCTCAAAAAAATAAAAATAAAATAAAGTAGAGGAGTGAGACAATAAACAACTGAATGAGTAAACTCATCACATGCCAGAAAATGCAAGATACTATGATGAAGAGTAACGCAGAGCAAGAGGAAGGAGGCGAGTGTGTCTGTGTGTGCGTATGTACATGAGCGTGCATGTACGTGTGTGTGCACACTGTTGGGGACAGCATGGTCATAGAAGACCATGGAGAAGGTAACCTTGAGCAGAGACCAACAGGAAGTGAAGGAAAGAGCTTACATCGATATTTGCAAGAATATTCCAGGCAGGAGGAAGAGCCAGTGCAAAGGCCCTGAGGCAGAAGTGGGTTTGGTGTATTTGCAGAACTTCATGGAAGTCAGTGTGGCTGGAGGAGAGGAGAGTGGGAGCCTATGGAGTCAGAGAGGCCACAGAGGGCCTAGTAGGTCATCAGACACTTTCAGGTTTTATAAGCTGTAAAGGGGGAGCCACTGGAGGGCCTGAGCAGAGAAGAGAAGTCATCTGACTTCCATTCAAAAAGGGTCATTCTGGCTGCTGTGTTGAGAAAATGTGGGCGGGAGCGGGGAGAAGAGATGGGAGACTAGAGTGATCATTGAGAAGAGAGGATGACTGGGACACGCAGTTGAGGTAGTGACCAAGGGGTAGCAACCACTCCACATATTCCCAAGCTAGAGCTGATGGGATTTGCTGATGGACTAGAATGAGGGATAACAGGGAAAGACAGGAGCCAAGGATGACACCAAGGTTTGCGGCCCGAGCAGCAGTGGAGTTGCCATTGACTGTGACAGAGGACCCTGGGGAAAGACCACGTTTGGGATAAGTCAGGAGTTTTGTTTTGGACATACTAAACCGGAGCGAGCTAGGAAAAAAGTCCCAAGGAGGGGAAGATCCCAACCAATCCAGTTGCAGAAAGATGTTCAGAACAGGGTTTTTTGGGGGTTTTTTGTTTTTCTTTTGACATGAAGTCTCACTCTTGTCACCCAGGCTGGAGTGCAATAGCACGATCTCGGCTCACTGCAACATCTGCCTCCTGGGTTCAAGTGATTCTCCTGCCTCAGCCTACTGAGTAGCTGGGATTACAGACACACGCCATCACACCTGGATAATACATGTATTTTTAGTAAAGACGGGATTTCACCATGTTGGCCAGGCTGGTCTCAAACTCCTGACCTCAGGTCAATTCACCAACCTCTACCTCCCAAAGTGTTACAATCACAGGCATAAGGCAGCACTCCAGGCAGAATAGTTATTTTTTAATAGTCTATATGTTTTTTGTTTTTCTATCCCAGATTTTTTGCGTTAATTTTGTTGTTGCTTTTTGTTGGGGGGGCAGAGCAGATACAGGCCCATGCTATGTCACCCAGGCTGAGCACAGAGCAATCACAGCTCACTGCAACCTAGACTTTCTGAGATCAAGCAATCCTCTCACCTCAGCCTCCTGAGTAGCTGAGACTACAGGTGTGCACCACCACTCCCAGTTAATTTTTATTTTATTTTAAAAATTTTTGGGTAGAGTCAAGTTCTCACTATGGTGCCCAGGCTGCTTCACAAACTCCTGGGCTCAAGCAATACTCCCACCTCAGCCTTCTGAGTAGCTGGGACTATAGGCATGCACCACCGCACCCAGTGGCTAATTTTGGGCTTTTTTTTGTGATACAATGTATTAGTCCTTCCTCACACTGCTAAGAAAGACATACCTGAGACTGGGTAATTTATAAAGGAAAGAGGTTTAATTGACTCACAGCTCAGCATGGCTAGGGAGGCCTCAGGAAACTTACAATCACGGCAGAAGGGGAAGGAAACACATCCTTGTTCACACAGCGGCAGCAGGGAGAAATGCCGAGCAAAAGTGGGGGAAAGCTCCTTTATAAAACCATCAGATCGTGTGAGAACTCACTATCATGAAAACAGCTTGGGGATAACCACAGGCACGATTCAGTTACCTCCCACCAGGTCCCTCCCACGACACGTGGGGATTATGCTACAATTCAAGATGAGATTTGGGTAGGGACACAGTCAAACCTTATCAGATGGGGTTTCACCATGTTACCCTGGCTGGTCTCAAACTCCTGGGCTCAAGTGATCCTCCTTCCTTGGCCTCCCAAAGTGTTGGGATTACAGGCATGAGCCACTATGCCTGGTCTGATTGGTTTTAATATAGATTGCATTAACATGTTTTTTATCGTGATGTCTGAGGTTTTGGGTGCCCCCTTAAGTTGTGCACCTGAGGTGAGTGCCTCACTCCCCCTTACCCTAGTCTCAGCCCTGTTCTTGGGAAACTGGAGTGCAGGGAGGCCCTGCTTTTTCAGCCACAGCCACAGAGCTCCTGTGTTTCTCCCCAGGTCTCCCTGCAATACACCTCCAATGGCAATTGGTACCACATCTGCGGAGGGACCCTGATAGCCAACAACTGGGTCCTGACGGCTGCCCACTGCATCAAGTAACTGCCATTCCCTGGGCGTTTGACCTGCTCACCAGCCGGTGCTCATTTCTGAGCTGGGGTCTCAAATGGCCTGAACCATGCTACATAAAGCAGCTTGCAAATAACCACTAGCCTGGCCAGACACAAGCTGTAGTCAATCAATGGTTCAGTGTGTTGGCCCATCAATGTCAGCACATGGCACAGATGGGGTGTCCTGTGCCAGGTACTGAGGGAGGATGAGGAGAAGGGGAAGGCCTAATCTCTGCCCTCTTGGGGAAACTACATGTGGCCTCTGGATCTGGAATTGGGTTCCCTTGAACAACTTGACTTCTCAAAGCTTCAAAAACAATGCACCTCCATCACCTGCAGAAAACAATGGAGTAACAGAATTTAGTGTGAATTCAATGAGTTGATTTACTAAAGGACCTGACACTTAGTAAGTGCCCAGTGAAAGCTAATTCTGAATTGTAGACTAATTATAAAGGCCCACGAGGTTCTGCAACGTTGTTCACTTATCCTCTTCGTTGTCCGTGACCTCTGCTCATCACAGCTGGAACTCACCAGAGCTTTTGCTGGGTCGTTGTGACTCCCTACCAGGAGTGATCCCTTCTCCCATCTAATTTATAATAAGCTCTATGAGGTGATGGGGAAACTAATAGAGACTTACAGTCAGGAGTCCTGGCTTCTGGTTCTGGTTTCTCACTAACGGTGGGACTCTGGGCCAGGTTACACCTCTCTGGGCCTCAGTTTCCCCATCTGAAAATGAAAGGTGGGAAAAATGTCCTTGAGAGCAAATGACTCCTGTTTTCTCTGTGTTCATCTCATTCCCTCCATAATCCTACAGAGTCTGTGTTATTACAACATTTATTTTATATTATAGTTTAAAGTTAGTATAGTAACAATTATTATATGATCATAGTTCTTACGTTATATACTTTAGGCTCTATTATAACTAACTGATTGTCCCAGGGGAGGAAAGATCCCCAAGCCCAAGCCCCACCTAGTGGCTCATGCAGCTGCCAGTTACTTGGGTCTATCCCAACATTATCCAAAGCCAGGCCTCTGGAGGTGACCCTCTCCCTGGGCCCCCTTTCTCCCAGCTCCTCCAGGACCTACCGCGTGGTGCTGGGACGGCACAACCTCTACATTGCGGAGTCCGGCTCGCTGGCCGTCAGTGTCTCTAAGACTGTGGTGCACCCGGACTGGGACTCCAGCGATGTCTCCAAAGGGTTCGTTACTGTCTGGGTGCACTTGGGGGTGAGGTTGTCAGGGAACAGATGGGGGTCTCACAGAGGCAAGGGTCTCAACTCCACCACATGCCCTCTGCTTCTTCTATAGGGAGGGAGAAGGAGCTCTGGCCTCTTAGATGTGGAACCAGCTCCAAAGATGTCTGGGGTGGGGATGTGACCTGGGGAGGGAGAAGCAAAGACTGCCAGAGTGACCTGGTTTGCTGCCAGTCAAGCCTGCAGGGCCCCTGTCCGCTGAGCATGTATCTACTTCATGCCAAGTCCTGGGGACACAGGGACAGTGCTGTCGATCCTGTGACTGTCCCTGGAGTAGGACACAATCTCTCCTGCCTTGCTCCTTTCAACAAGGCCCTCTGCATTTTCAAACATGCCCTGGGGCCCTGCCACTCAGAGCAAGCTGGGGTAACGTACAGGGAACGATGACAAGGTCTCAGAGCCCTCCAAAGCCCCACAGGGCAGGAAAAGTCAACCCTGTCCTCATGCTCTGCCTCTGCACTGACCCAGGTGCGACATTGCCCTGCTCAAACTGGCTAACCCCGTCTCCCTCACCGACAAGATCCAGCTGGCCTGCCTCCCTCCTGCCGGCACCATTCTACCCAACAACTACACCTGCTACGTCACGGGCTGGGGATATCTGCAGAGTAAGTGGGAGCCAGGAGACCCCAGGCCTGGGAGGGAAGGGAGGTGATGTCACCCCTGTCTGGCCAGGGCCTCTCACCTGTCATCCCAGGGTGTGTGGCTGCCTGGGAGAGACGGGATGGCATAGGCTGATGCCTGCCTGGGTTCAAATGTCAGCTTTCCCACTACATGACTGTGACACCTTGGGCACATTACTACATCTCTCCATGCAGCACTTTTATCATATGTAAAATGCAAATAGTTGGCTGGGTGCCGTGGCTCACGTCTGTAATCCCAGCACTCTGGGAGGCCTGGTGGGTGGATCACTTGAGGTCAGGAGACCAGCATGACTGACATGATGAAACCCCGTCTGTACTAAAAATATTTTTAAAATAGGGTGTGGTGGTGTGCACCTGTAGTCCCAGGCACTCAGGAGGCTTAGGCAAGAGAATCGCTTGAACCCTGGAGGTGGAGGTTGCAGTGAGCCAAGATTTCGCTACTGCACTCCAGCCTGGGGGACAGAGCGAGACTGCGTCTCAAAAAAAAAAAAAAAGGGCATAGTAATAGCAGCTACATCACAGAGTTGGCAAGAGGATTCAAGGAGATAATCCATAGGAAGCCTGGCATGTGGTAGGTGCTGAGTGTTAGTTGTTGTCACTGTCCCTATGATGGAAAGAAAGTTACAGAGACCATGTGACATCTTCTGTGTGGCCCATAGAGTTCAGAACAGCATTTTTCTCTGTGACCTGAGGCCCTGGAGCCCTCATCGGACCCTCCGTGCCCCATAGCAAAAGCTGTCCCCTGTGCCATTCGGTCTTGCTGCTCAGAACCTGGCTGAGGGCGGGTCTCCTTTGACATAGACTCCAGGGGTTAGAGATCCAATGACAGTAGCCACCAAGAGGAACAGTTCCTGCCCTTCCCTTGTGAAATCACCAGAGGTTTGGAAGATTCTAGGAAGGGATGAATAATGATCTTATGACCATAATGACATTATGAGTGATAATGACATTATGACATTTCTCCTTAATGACTTAAACACATAAGTATAATGACATGTTTTTCCTGGGGTACATTCACATGTGTACCCTGGAAGAAATCCCCGTTGCCCTCTTCACTGCCTTATGTGTAAATACAAGTACACATGAAATCCTGCGGTGAGCGGTGGTGGAAGAGGCATTTCATGCTTATTAAGATAGAAGCACAACCACCTGTTTGTTTCCCCAGACAACCCTGGGGCAGATGCAGTTCATCTGAGACAGTGGGAGCGGGGAGGCATCCAAATGCTTGGCTTTTAGGCCCAGCTCTGCCGGTCACGGTGAAACCTTGGGCAAGTCACTTCCGAACCTCAGTTTCCTCATCTGTAAAATGGAAACACTGTTGGTGAAGACCAAAAGAGGTGAAAGGTGAAAATGCATCCTACATTGCAAAATGTTATACAAGTGTTAATTACTTATTAGTGGTCTTAAGCCAGACCCTTAACTTCCTTTTTTATTTATTTATTTATTTATTTATTTATTTATTTATTTATTTATTTATTTATTTTTTGAGACAGAGTCTTGCTCTGTTGACCTGGCTGGAGTGCAGTGGTGCAATCTCAGCTCACTGCAACCTCTCCCTCCCAAGCTCAAGCGATTCTCCTGCCTCAGCCTCCCAAGTAGCTGGAATTACAGCCAGATGCCACCACGACTGGCTAATTTTTGTATTTTAGTAGATACAGGAGTTCACCATGTTGATCAGGCTGGTCTCAAACTCTTGACCTTAAGGGATCCGCCCACCTTGGCCTCCCTAAGTGCTGGGATTAGAGGGTGAGCCACTGCGCCTGGCCGACACTTAACTTCCCTAGGCTTCAATCGATAGTGAAGAATTATGTTAAGCTCATCCTTGCCACTCATAGCTGTGGTAACAGTAATGCAGGTGATGGTGGCTGTGTCATTGGGGGCCATTATGACAGCCCTCTCTTCACCACACCAGCATATTTTTCCCAAGGAGGGGGCTCTAACTGCCAGGAGGCTCACTTTCCTATTTCAGATAAGTGAAGAAAGCCATGGAGTTAGCTCACCATAAAAAGGGATTGTTATAAGGATTTAAAAGTTTCAACACAAGGGCTGAGATATAGCCAGGCATCAGGAGCAGGCTAGGATCAGGGACTGGAAGCCTGTAAGAAACTCAGGAAACCCTCCCTTGTAATTTCTTTTCTTTGTGAGTCTACTTCATTCTCCACATAAAACAAAACATCAGTCATTGCCAAAAGCTTCCCAGATTTACGTCCTCTGAAACAGGAATCTCTTAGACCCCATCTCAGGATCCCAGGGGAGGGAGCTCATTGGCTTAGCTTGAGTCAGGTGTTCACTGCTGAACCAATCAACCGTGAGGACACAGTGTAGACAAACATAGCTGTTCGCATATTGCAATGGATGGAAGACTGTAACAGGGGAAACCCAGTAGGGGTAAACCACTTCCTTTTTCTCAGGAGTCTTTGCATCCCTAATGCTTTCTTTCTGATCTCATTCAGCCGACGGGCCTGCTTCTGATGTCCTGCAGCAGTGCCGGTTGCTGATTGTGGACTATGCCACCTGCTCCAGCCGTGACTGGTGGGGCAGCACCGTGAAAGCCTGTATGATCTGTGCTGGGGGTGATGGCGTGACCTCCAGCTGCTACGTGAGTACCAAAATCAGGGGCCCCACTCAGTGACAAAATGTGGGGATAAGGCTATAGAGGTCCATCCCTCCATAGGTCCATCCTCCCTCCTCCTGGCAGAAGTACTCTCTACAAATATGTTCCAGATATATCAGAACCCGATCTTTGGCCAGGCACGGTGGCTCTTGCCTGTACCCTATCACTTTGGGAGGCCAAGGCGGCAGACCACTTGAGGTCAGCAGTTCGAGACCAGCCTGGCCAACATGGTGAAACCTTGTCTCTACTAAAAATACAAAAATTAGCCGGGCGTGGTGGCGGGCACCTGTAGTCACAGCTACTCAGGAGGCTGAGGCAGGAGAATCACTTGAACCCATGAGGCAGAGGTTGCAGTGAACTGAGGTCACACCACTGCAATCCAGTCTGGGTGACAGAGCGAAACTCAAAAAAAAAAAAAAAAAAAAAAAAAAAAAAACTTGATCTTGGTTCTTGTTTGTTCTTGTTTTGAGATTCTCCTTGTCGTGTCCACCCCTCTCACTGCTGGGAAGTCCTTCCCTGGGTCTCATCAAGGTCTCTCGTGACTGTCATTCCGTATCCTTTCCTCTATGCTGGAAGGGAACCAAAGGAAAGTATTCCCTGGCTTAGGGCCTTTCTAGGATGACTTCTGGGTTTTCTGTTGAATTACGCTCATCAACGGCCCAGCGTGTCCCCTCCAGGTAGCTGCCACGGAAGCCTTCCCGGAGACAGTGTCTTAACCACCAGGAATTGCTCTGTGTTGGACTTAGCAGTGAAGTGGGGATGGAATAGGAAGGAGATCCACACGCCCTTCAGATCACACTGTGCCCTACACACTCTGCCCACACAGACCACCCCACCCGCGGGAAGACGGAGCCAGTGGGGAAGAGCCTGAACTCTGGGATGTGGCCTCAGCTCCTTTACAAACTGCCTGTGCAACCTTGGGCAAGTCCCAACCTCTCAACACTCCAGTTTCTCCTCTCCAGTGGCCTGGGGACACTGTGAATATTTACCTCCTAGGATTTTGTGGGGATTAATGAGATAAGGCATAGAACATGCTTAGCTCAGCTCTGGCCACACAGGAAGAATAAGTGTTGGCTCTTGTTGGAATTATGGTACCATCTTGGGCTATGACCACAAGGGCTGGCTTCAGAGGACAGTGACCTGCAGCAGAACAATAGAAATGCATTGAGAACAATGGTTCCAATGGGTAGCCCCTTCCTCTCCCTTTACCCTTCTATAACTCTGGCCTTCCTCAGGGAGACTCTGGCGGGCCGCTGAACTGTCAGGCGTCTGACGGCCGGTGGGAGGTGCATGGCATCGTCAGCTTTGGGTATAGATTTGGCTGCAACTACTACCACAAGCCGTCCGTCTTCACACGGGTCTCCAAATACATCGACTGGATCGAGTCGGTAAGAACTGGACCAGCCCAAAGCCCCAGGGCACTTACCTGCCCACCTGGCCTCGGGAGTGCCATGCTCACCTGGTGACTGAGAGCCCCTCCTTCCTCTTGACAACTAGATGGGACCCCTTGGAGGAGGCTGCAGACCTTGGCAACTGCTGGGCCCCCCGTAGGTCCCCAAAATTTCTGTGTGGGTAAAGCTGAGTGAAAAGGAACATAGAGGGTGGCCTTGTCCAAAGAGGTTGGGCACTCCTCAGGCATATTAAGATTGAGTTTCGCCTGACGCAGTGACTCATGTCTGTAATCCCAGCATTTTGGGAGGCCAAGCGGGCAGATTGCGAGGTCAGAAGTTTAAGACCAGCCTGACCAACATGGCAAAAACCGCATCTCTACTAAAAAAAATACAAAAAAATTAGCCAGGCATGTTAGGGCACTCCTGTAAACCTACCTACTCAGGAGGCTGAGGAAGGAGACTCCCTTGAACCTGGGAGATGGAGGTTGCAGTGAGCCGAGATTGCACCATTGCACTCCAAACCTGGACAAGAAGAGTGAAAAAGTGAAAAAAAAAAAAAAAAAAAAAGTGAGTTCCATAGAAATGGTGATTTTATTTTTGTGTATCTGTGTGTGGCCCAGACTCCACCATCCAGTGCTGTAAACGGGTATATTTATCTGCAAAGCCCAAAACCTGATTCTTTGAGACCCCCATAGCATTAATTATTGGAAATTTGTCCCCCTCAGGGGTCTTCCAGCTATTCTGTAGGGTGACCAGCCATCCCGGTTTGTGCAGGACTGAGAGGTTTTCCAGGATGCAGGACTTCCTGTTTTACTCTGGGACCATCCCAGGCAAATAAAGCCGAGTTGGTCCCCCTGTCTTATCAATGTAAACTCAGAGCTGTCTCCTTTCAGCTTCCACAATAGCTGAATTTGTTTTTAGCAATGAACACACATTTGTTTATAACAATAAGCATTAACATTATGTATTAAAAATGATAGGCCAGGTGCCATGGCTCATGCCTGTAATCGCAGCACTTTGGGAGGCCATGGAAGGAGGATTGCTTGAGCCCAGGAGTTCAAGACCAGCCTGGGCAACATAATGAGACTCTGTCTTTACAAAAAAAATTTTTTAAGTGACTCAGGCATGGTGGTGTGTGCCTGTAGTCTCAGCTACTTGGGAGGCTTGGGTGGAAGGGTCACTTGGGCCCAGGAGGCCAACGCTATATTGAGCCAAGGTCACACCAATGCACTTAAGCCTGGGCAACATAGCAAGACCCTGTCTCCGAAAATAATGATAATAATAACTGGCATCAGTATTAAGGAGCAGCCGTGGATACACGCAGCAGTAGGTGAAAGCAGCCAGAACAGGAAACCCCGTCACAAGAAAGGGGTGGCTGGTGGCTCACGCCTGTAATCCCAGCACTTTGGGAGGCCGAGATGGGCAGATCACCAGAGGTCAGGAGTTCGAGACCAGCCTGGCCAACACGGGGAATCCCCGTCTCTACTAAAAATTCAAAATTAAGCTGGGTGTGGTGACACATGCTTGTAATCCCAGCTACTCAGGAGGCTGAGGCAGGGGAATCACTTGAACCTGGGAGGTGGAGGTTGCAGTAACCCAAGTTCACGCCACTGCACTCCAGCCTGGGCAACAGAGCGAGACTCCATCTCAAAAAAAGAAAAAACCACAAAAAAAAGAAACGGGTGCCCAGGAGAGGGCAGAGGAGCCACCATGCCTGTTACTGAATGCTGGGAGGGAAGAGTCGGACACTCTGTGCCGATGAAGGACCACCTCAGTTTGCTCTTCTGTAAAATGGGACTTGAACTAGACAGGACTCCTCCACTATTTACGCGCAAGAGCAAATGGGAGTTATGGTATTTGTGGCAGAGCCCCCAAAGAAGGGGAAAGCTGGCATCTGACTTCACTAACTTTAATTTGCAGAGAAGTGTTCATTAAACTGACACTTATACAACCAAATATGAAGCTGCAGCCATGAGCACGTGGTCATAGGAGGAAACTAAACTGTCAAAATAAGCAGGTGGCTGCTTCCAAGTGTTCCCACTGATTCTTGCCAGCTCCTTGTTCATTTGTCTGTCTGCTGGCATCTTTTTGCCAACAAGTGGTCACAGGCAGAGATTCCTGAAACGTTTGTTGGGGAAAAATGGAAAATCAAAAAGACAGTAGCCATTAATCATTAATTGGTGCTTTTTTATATATAAATTGGGAAAAACCCATCTGAGTCCACCTTTGGAGGTGCCACCCACACGTCAAAGGAGCCTGGCCTGAGACTGACTGGACGAAAGGCTGCTTAGGGGCCTTTCCCAGCCAAATTCTAAGACCCTTTTCCAGCCCCAGCTGCTGTGGGAGTCACCGTACAGCTGGTCCTGGCAGCACCTTGGGAACCTGAAGCAGGGGCAGGGGCAATTGTCACAGTTTTTTTGTCCCAGCATCAGCTGTTCCCAGCCACAGACACAGGCACAACAGAGCAAGCCAGATCCCAAAGCATGGCCAGATGGCAGCAGGGATCCACAGGGCAGCGTGCCTTGCGAGGCAGCTGGGCAGAGTCCCTGTGTTCATGGGAGAGCAGTCGGGGCAGGCACAGATGCCCGGTAACGGGTTTCAGAAGGGGGAGAGTCAAGCAACCAGCTGTCCTTGGGTGGGGGCTGCCCCTGGCAGCGGCAGAGGCGCTCCTGACAACTTGCAGTGGCCCCAACCCAGGGACACACTGTGTGCAGCCTGGATTCACGAACCACTAGAGCCCTGGGGGTGCCTGACAGCCCCTGCCTGGATAAACCCAGACAGGTGACAAACCAAGGTCAGGAAGTACAAGCAAAAGATAAGAGCAGAGAAGCAGAGGAGACAAGTGGCCCGGGGCAGTCATCCCTTCAGCAAATTTCCATTGAATGACAGTCACACATGAACTTCAGCAATCCTTATCTTTTATTCTTTTACCAGAAGCTAAATCATACTCTGTGTAAAAATATTAAAAGAATATAAGAGTGTATCAAGTAAAAAAGTAGAAGTCCCCCCTCATTTTACATCTCCAATTCCACTCTCCAGAGGAAATCATTGTTTTTGGTTTTGTTTTTTGAGACAGAGTCTCGCTCTGTCACCAGGCTGAAGTGCAATGACTTGATCTCGGCTCACTGCAACCTCTGCCTCCCGGGTTCAAGCGATTCTTCTGCCTCAGCCTCCTGAGTAGCTGGGACTACAGGCACACACCACCACGCCCAACTAATTTTTGTATTTGTAGTAGAGATGGGGTTTCACCATGTTGGCCAGGCTGGTCTCAAACTCCTGACCTCAGGTGATCAGCCCACCTTGGCCTCCAAAAGTGCTGGGATGACAGACACGAGCCACTGCTCCTGGACAAGTTGTCATTGTTAAACCTTGGTGTGTGGTCTCTCAACTTTATGTGCATATATAGCTATATATATAACATAGACACTGTCTTCTAAGCAAAAATAGGATCTAAGTCTTCATACTGTTCTCCAGCTATTTTTCACTTAACACCTTATCACATTTTACATGTCAGTACATAAATGTCATTCTTTTGAACAGCTAAATAGTATTCCATAGTTTGAGTATAATGAATGAAGCTCTCATGTTTCCTATTTTTCACTCTTACATTATGCAGTGAACATCCTTGAATGTAATTCCTGCACACTGGTCTGAGTATTTGTGCTGTAGCAGCTGGATCTCCTGCTGTTTACAGCACTGGATCATGAAGTTGGCATATCAAAATGTTTAACAGGCCAGGTGCTGTGGTTCACGCCTGTAATCCAAGCACTTTGGGAAGCTGAGGCGGGTAGATGACTTGAGGTCAGCAGTTCAAGACCAGCCTGGCCAACATGGTGAAACCTCATCTCTACTAAAAATGCAAAAAATTAGCCAGGCATGGTAGTGCATGACTAAAATCTCAGCTACCCGGGAGGCTGACGTATGAGAATCACTTGAACCTGCGTGGCGGAGGTTGCAGTGAGCCCAGATCGCCCCACTGCACTCCAGCCTGGGAAACACAGTGAGACTGTCTCAAAAAAAAAAAAAAAAAAAAAAGTTTAATGGACACTGATCAACAGCCTCTGGAAACAGTTATAGCACCAACCATACTGCATAACTGCCTTGCAAACAGCAGTTTTGATTTGAGAAACAAATGAAATCTAAAAATATGCCATCCACACATTTGGAATACAACTTTTAGGGGTTCAAAGGCCTCCTACCCTGAAGCCCACACAGGACTCCTGGTAAGACCCCCTTTACAGGAAGACCTTAACAGGTCAATGAAAAGCTGCAATTGCATCTTTTTTTTCAAAACGTCATCAGAACTCCTCAGGCAGGAGCTAGTGCAGTGTGGGCTGCCTGTGACTCACATGAGGAGCTTAGCCCAGGAGGACAGAGACAGGAAACTGCCCTGCACAGCTCTGCGGTTAGGTGGACCTGACGATTTTCTTGTGTGTCCTACAGGTGATTGCAAATAACTAACCAAAAGAAGTCCCCGGGACGGTTTCAGACTTGGAAAGGTCCCAGAAGGAAATTAATATTATAATAAAATGACAATTATGCAAATCACATCTTGATGAGAGGTTTATTAGCAATCCATCCTAACATCCAGGGCCCTAAAAACTATGAGTAGGCTGGGCACAGTGGCACAACCCTGTAATCCAAGCACTTAGCACTTTCAGAGGCCAAGGCAGGCAGATCGCTCCAGTCCAGGAATTCCAGACCAGCCTGAGTAACATGGCATAACCCTGTCTCTACTAAAAACACAAAAAGTAAATGGGCGAGGTGGTACGCACCTGTAGTCCCAGCTACTCAGGAGGCTGAGGTGCGAGGATCGCTTGAGCCCAGGATGTAGAGATTGCAGTGAGCCAAGATCGCGTCATCGCAGTCTAGCCTGGGTGACAGTGAGACCCTGTCTCAAAAAAAAAAAAAAAAAAAAAAAAGAATTTTGCATCTGCGTCTCCCTGCGCTACTGAGACCTCAAGGACCCAGCCCACTTTACAACCAGACACATGACATTCTTGTCAAACAACATATAAATGGAGCACTAAGCTCCAGGGAGGGAAGTGGGCTGTAGCAGCTTCCTGCACTCTGCCTCCTCTGCCTCTCTTTCCTCTCCTGCCAGCACAGAAGCCTGGATTTCGGTGCAGACGCTGCCCCACCAGATCCAGAGGTTCTGGGTGGAACCTCATGGCCCAGGACCACGGCCGGAGGCCGTTCTCCAGGCCTGGCCAATCAACACATTGCATCCCCTTCCCCACCACAGCGATTGGCTCAGGGATGGGCATATGACCTGAGGAAAGTCCAATCAGAGAGGTTGCACGACTTGTTCCTCTTCCTGTTTGTAGCTAGGCACCCCAGGCCAGAAAGCCTGTGGGACTGACCCAAGGGCACACAGCAAATTCACAGCAGGTGTTTGTTCAGTGTTCTCATACAGGACAAACTTTATTTTTTTATTAAAACAAACAAAGATACAGAACAGAATGCCAAATTCACATGAACCTTTAAGATAAAATATGGGACTTAAGAAATAGTTGCTTGCTGTAGTGACTGATGCAGACCATAAATGAGTCCAAACTGTCAAAGGGAGTACGGGATGGAGATGGGACTGGAACCCACGTCTTCTGACATCCAGTCCCACGGGATTCTGCCCCCGCACCCCCACCCAATCTTCCTCACCTTTGCATGATCCTAGGGAGATTACAGAATTCTTTCCCATCCATTTTCTTACCCATGCAACTATCCTGCAATCCAGGTCTAGATGGTTATCTAGGAAACTAAGGCCCAGAAGACAAGTGGCTTGTCCAGACCACCACAGTCAAATTTGATGGATCAAAGACTCGAACTCGGTCGGGCACGATGGCTCACGCCTGTAATCCCAGCACTTTTGGAGGCCGAGGCCGACGAACACGAGACCAGGAATTCAAGACCAGCCTGGCCAATATGGTGAAACCCCGTCTCTAATAAAATACACAGATAAGCTGGGCACGGTGGCCGGCGCGTGTAGTCCTGGTTACTCGGGAGGCTGAGGCAGAAGAATCGCTTGAAGCCGGGAGGCACAGGTTGCAGTGAGCCAAGATCGCACCACTACACTCCAGCCTTCGTGACAGAACAAGACTCTGTCTCAAGAAAAAAAAAACACTTGAACACAAGTCTCTCTCTTTTTTTTTTTTTTTTTTTTTTTTTTTTTTGAGATGGAGTTTCCTTCTGTCACCCAGGCTGGAGTACAGTGTCGCAATCTCCCTCATTACAAGCTCCTCCTCCTGGGTTCTCACCATTCTCCTGCCTCAGCTTCTCAAGTAGCTGGGACTACAGGCGCCCGCCACCACGCCCAGCTAATTTTTTTTGTATTTTTAGTAGGAAGGGCTTTCACCGTGTTAGCTAAGATGATCTCGATCTGCTGACCTCCTGATCCACCTGCATCGGCCTCCCTAAGTGTTGGGATCAGGAGTTCAAAACAAGCCTGGTCAACATTTCAAAACCCCATCTCTACTAAAAATACCAAAATTAGCCGTTCATGGTGGCGTGCAGCTGTAATCCCAGCTACTCAGGAGGCTGATGCATGAGAATCGCTTGAACCTGGGAGTTGGAGGTTGCAGTGAGCACAGATCATGCCACTGGTTGACAGACAGAGACTCCATCTCAAAAAAAAAAAAAAAAGAGTTGAAGTTCACTTTCCCTTCTGCTTTTTTGACTGGGCCAAAAACTAGAGTTTGTGGTCACAGAGCGGAGCTTTCTCATCAGCAGCGGGCCTGCCTGACTTTGTGCTCTCCCAAAAGGCAAGGAGAGTGAAGGTCTAAGGAAGAACAAGAAAGTCCACCAGGAAACCTTGCTCACTCCACGCCTCCCCCAACACAAGTTGAACTCCTAGGAGGTAAGGCAGGATGCTCACCTCCAGCTACCACACCCAGCTTATCTGTGTATTTTATTAGAGACGGGGTTTCACCATATTGGCCAGGCTGGTCTTGAACTCCTGACCTCGTGTTCGCCCGCCTCGGCCTCCCAAAATGCTGGGCTTTGGAATCAGACCAACCTAGTTCCAGTTCTCATTCTGCCGCTTAGAAGCTGTAGGATCTTGGGCAACTCACTTCACCTCTCTGAAGCTCAGCTTCCTCCTGTGAAACAAGAGAGGCTCTTGTAGGGTTTTTTGAGGCTTAGATTCAATACGGAATGTGAGTGCATCTGACATCTGTGTGGTGCTGGGTGAGTGTCACCCTGCCTTTGTTTGTTCCCCTTTTGGAGAAGCTTCTGCTTTGACCCCATTTGGAAAATGACATTATTGGCGAAGTGCACACTGCTGTTCTCTTGGAAGAGGACAATAAAATGTAGCTGCCACCCAGGCTGTGGTGCATCGATTGCAGCTTACTGCAGCCATTGCCACCCAGGCTCAAGTGACCCTCTCCCTCAGCCTAGCCTCCAAGAGTAGCTGGAGCCACATATGTGTGCCACCGCACCTGGCTAACTTTTTAAAAAAATTTTTGTAGTGACAGGTGGTCTCACTATGTTGTCCAGGTTGGTCTTTTTTTTTTTTTCTTGAGATGGAGTTTTGCTCTGTTACCCAGACTAGAGTGCAGTGGGGCGATCTCAGGTCACTGCAAACTCCACCTCCAAGGTTCAAGAGATTCTCCTGCCTCAGCCTCCTGAGTAGCTAGTACTACAGGCACGCAGCACCACACCGGACTAATTTTTGTATTTTTGGTAGAGACGGGGTTTCACCATGTTGGCCAGGCTGGTCTTGAACTCCTGGCTTCAGGTGGTCTGCCCGCATCAGCGTCCCAAAGTTCTGGGATTATAGGAGTGAACCACTGTGCCTGGCCATAAAGTGCATTTTGATCCACCCGATGAAGCCCTCCTCTGCCAGTGTTCTGCTTCCCCCATCATTAGAGCAGCCAGATCCTAACTGTGCATGTCGGCCTTGCCTTCTGCTACGTGTGCACCTTCCCCACATTACACAAATCCTTACCCTAATGTTGTGAAACATGCTGGGCACAGGTTCCTCTCCCTGTTTCACAGATGGGTCTAGAGACTTACATGACCCAGCCAAGGTCACACTGCAAGCCCTGGCGTGGCCTAGAACAGGCTTTCTCAGCCTCAGCACCATTGACATCCAGGGCAGGGCACGTCCTGTTGCCCAGTGCATTGTCAGATGTTTAGCAGCATCTCTGCTCTCTGCCCGCTGGATGCCAATAACATCAACCCCAGCCATGACACCCAACGATGTCTCCAGATGTTGTCAAAAGATTTCTGGTGGCCGAACCAGCCCCACTGAGAAATACGCCTTAGAACGCTGTGGGTTCAGCATGCCACCTTCATCTTTTCATTGAAAACACAACTCCTGGCCAGACGCGGTGGCTCAGCCTGGAATCCCAGCACTTTGGGAGGCTGAGGCGAGCAGATCACTTGAGGCCAGGAGTGGGAGACCAGTCTGGCCAACATGATGAGACCCATGTCTCTACTAAAAATACAAAAATTAGCCAGGAATGGTGGCACACACCTGTCATCCCAGCTGCTAGGGAGACTGAGGCAGGGGAATTGCTTGAACCCAGGAGGCAGAGGTTGCAGTGAGCTGAGATCACGGCACTGCACTCCAGCCTGGGTGACAGAGCATGACTCCATCTCAGAAAGGAAAAAAAAAAAAAAAAAAAAAAAACTCCTCTCCTCAGTCTTACCCAGGGAGGAAAAAAAAAAAAAAAAAAAAAAAAACACAACTCCAAGGACTAACAATTAGTATTTTTCTTCCTTCCCTAACACACAACACAATCTCTTCAAAACAGATGGAACCCATATTCCAATATCTACCTTTGGCATCTTTTCCAAAGTATTTTTAGGGTGACAGCTACGAGCAAATGGGAAAAAAAATATTTGGACGCAAGCTCTTTTTTCCACTGGGCTTTGAGAAAATCCCCATCTTGCCTGCTCCCAGTGTATCTCTCACTGATAAGTTCCTCATAAAACCAGGGCCTTCTCCAGGGCCACGCTGACAGAACTCCCACGGACACACCATGATTAGGACCCTGCTGCTGTCTGCTTTGGTGGCTGGAGGTAAACCCTGTCACCCAGAGCCACTGGTTTCCCATCCCCTGGTGTGGCTGGGAATGGGATCTTCCTGTCCTCCCCTCTCGCCCCCACCCATCCCCACTGCATTCAGACCTATAATCATAAGAAAACTGGAATGGAGTTTCAAAGAACTGGAGCAAAGAGCAGGATTCTATAACCTCTTGGGATCCTTCTAGAACAAGGGTTTTCTATTTGGGGGTTCAGAATGCAGCAAGTGTAGTTTACATTGTGTGGGTCGCTGCTTCCTGGACTCAAGACCCTTTCTCTTTTCATAGCCCTCAGTTGTGGGGTCCCCACTTACCCGCCTTCTGTGACTAGGGTGGTTGGAGGTGAAGAAGCGACGCCCAACAGCTGGCCCTGGCAGGTGAGTCGACCACACTGTACTTCCCCCGTCCCTGCCCCACTCCCTTTACATCCCCCCTTTGCCCTTCCACCATGGGGTCTACTGTGCTGGCAAAGTGAGGACTGATGGGACTCACAGGCACCTTCACCAATAAGATACATTTCCGGCTGGGCGCAGTGGCTCATGCCTGTTATCCCAGCACTCTGGGAGGCCATGGTGGGCAGATCACCTGTGGTCACAAGTTTGGGACCAGCCTGGGCAACATGGTGAAACCCGCCTCTACTAGTAATACACAGTTAGCCAGGCGTGGCGGCACACACTTGTAATCCCAGCAACTCGGGAGGCTGAGGCAGGAGAATCGCTTGAACTCAGGAGGCAGAGGTGGCAGTGAGCTGAAATTGCACCACCGCACTCCAGCCTGGACAACAAAGCAAGACTCTGTCTCAAAAAAAAAAAAAAAAAAAAGATACATTTCTGTGGCCTTGGTCAACTGTGGGAGAGGAGGGAGAGGTGCCTCCTCCAGCTGCAATAAGGAGCTGACCCCTCCCCACTGCCCATAGGCAGCAAATATAGTCTTACTCTATTAACCAATCAGAGACTTGTTTACAAATGTACCATTAGTCTAGAAACCATTCAAGACTACCTATGCAAATATTCGTTGCTTTAAGGAACCAATCAGTGCTATTTGTGCAGATTCATCTTTAACTACAGGAAAATCAATGTTACCAATGAAAAAATGTTTTCTTAAGTTCATATAATCATAGTGATATCAAGACTAAACTGCCGAGTGGGGCACAGGCACAAATTACTAAGACGTGTTAACGGTGGGAATTTTAACAGAACTGTGTAAAGGTTACATTGACACAAACAAATATAGTAAAATCTCATTTATCTGATGTAACTGGGACTGAACAATTGAAAAGTTGGTTATAAAGAAATTATTTTAAATCATACATATATGTTGTAAACATTTTATCTTACCCTATGCAAACAATTTTTTAAGTTCTTAACTGTCTTTTTCATATAAACCACACCCCATAATATATCATCTACGAGTCCATTTCTTTCTTTTTTTTTTTTTTTTTTGAGACGGGGTCTCGCTCTGTCACCCAGGCTGGAGTGCAGTGGCCGGATCTCAGCTCACTGCAAGCTCCGCCTCCCGGGTTCCCGCCATTCTCCTGCCTCAGCCTCCCGAGTAGCTGGGACTACAGGCGCCCACCACCTCGCCCGGCTAGTTTTTTGTATTTTTTAGTAGAGACGGGGTTTCACCGGGTTCGCCAGGATGGTCTCGATCTCCTGACCTTGTGATCCGCCCGTCTCGGCCTCCCAAAGTGCTGGGATTACAGGCTTGAGCCACCGCGCCCGGCCACGAGTCCATTTCTTTAAAGCAGAGCAGTAACTTTGAGACGTTCACAAAGCAATCCAAGTTATGAGCCCATCCCGACTTTTACTTTTCCCCCCAATCTTTCCATTTTCTCACAGACACTAATTCAGGAGCAATTTTTTAAGAATCATGGTGATTCAGTCTCTTCCAAGCATTTAACTTTGTTTCCATATAAATAACGACTCTCTTTCTGAACTCATATTTCTTTGGTTACATATTTAATCAAATTTCACTATTGCAAGCATAATTGATATAAACTACTTTAGGAGCAAACCCAGCTGAATCAGGATGAGTTTCCAACTTCAGCAGGAGGAACAATTAGCAGCCCACTATCCTTGAGCATTCAGAGTGACCCATGCAGCAGTCATTGTGTTTACAGAGGCCAGCGTCATTCATCTGCTCCTTGATTAAGAGACTGTCAATGATAGGCCAGGCATGGTGGCTCATGCCTGTAATCCCAGCACTTTGGCAGGCCGAAGCAGGTGGATCACCTGAGGTCAGGAGTTTGAGACGAGTCTGGCCAACATGGTAAAACTCTGCCTCTACTAAAAATACAGAAATTACCCAGGCATGGTGGCGGGCACCTATAGTCCCAGCTATCTGGGAGGCTGAAACACAAGAATCACTTGAACCCTGGAGGCGGAGGTTGTGTTGAGCCAAGATCCCACCTCTGCACTCCAGCCTGGGTGATAGAGTGAGACTCCATCAAAAAAAAAAAAAAAAAAAAACTGCCAATGAAAGAATGATGGCAGATATTTCACATTTTTTTCTTTTTTTCAGACAGACTCTTGCTCTGTCACCCAGGCTGGAGTGCACTGGCACGATCATAGCTCACTGCAGCCTCCAACTCCTGGGCTCCAGCCATCCACCTGCCTCAGCCTCCCACAGTGCTGGGATTACAGGCACCCACCATTGTGCTCAGCCATAGTAATTTTTTTTTTTTAATTCAGTGTCACATTCTCTCACACAGGCTGCAGTACAGTGGCTGGCGAAACATGGCTCACTGTGGCCTCAAACTCCTAGGCTCAAGCAAACCTCCCACCTCAGCCTCCCTACCAGCTGAGCCCACAGATGCATGCCACCACACCCGGTTAATTTTTTTTGTTGTTTTTTTAGAGATGGGGTCTCACTATGTTACTCAGGCTGGTCTTGAACTCCTGGGCTCAAGTGATCCTCCTGCCTCAGCCTCGCAAAATGCTGGGATTACAGGCATGAGCCACTCAACCCAGCCTCACAATTTATATACTTGGCTTTGTGTACTTTTGCCAGTTCTTTTGCTTTTCTCACAGTCCCACAGTATTTTTTGCCTGAGAATTTGGAAGAAGGGCCACAGTCCCTCTGCTACAGGGCCCCACAGCACCAGGCGCATTTGTGCTGAGAACTAATCATTGCTGCCTCCAAAAATACTTCCTCGCCCTCTTGCACAAAGGTATTCCTGCCTTGAGAACCAGTGAATGTTAGTCTGTGAAGAGTCCCTTGTGCTTTGTGCTTCTGTTTCCCTGGGGAAATTGTTTTACTGAGATCATAGGCAGATCTAGCTGGGTGGGGACCCAGATGAGGCAAGTAAGACATTCACTCTGGGGCAAAATGTAAGAGGTAGCACAAAACTAAGCAACCAGCTGGGCATAGTGGCACACACCTTTAATCCCAGCTATTCAAGAGGTTGAGGCAGGAGGATTGCTTGACCCCAAGAGTTTGAGACCCGTATGGGCAACATAGCTAGCCATCACAAAAGAAAAAGAAAAGAAAGAAAAAAAAAAAAAAAAAAACCTCACTAACCAAAATGAATAATATTTTAAGGCAATTTTGTTTTTTCTCCTGGAGACAGAGTCTCATTCTGTCACCCAGGCTGGAATGCAGTGGCACAATCACGGCTAACTGCAACCTCCACTTCCTGGGTTCGATTAATTTTCCTGTCTCAGCCTCCCGAATACCTAAGATTACAGGTGCACGCCACCACACCCGGCTAATTTTTCGTATTTTTTAGTAAAGACGGGGTTTCATCATGTTGGCCAGGCTGGTCTCAAACTCCTGACCCACCTGCCTCAGCCTCCCAAAGTGCTGGGATTACAGGTGTGAGTCATCCCACCCACCAGCTATTGTCATTACAGTATTAATCACCCTGAGAGCCCTGCACAGTGGCTTATGTTCCACATTTCCAGAGAAGGTAACTGGGACTTGGAAAGGTTACAGAATTGCACAAAGGCACTGAGTTAGCCTGGGGGGAATGAGGATTCAAATTTGGTTCAATGCTTGTTCTTTTAGCTACACTTTGCTGGTCACAAATAATACATATTACGTGGACTACATTTCACATCTGTCGGATGGTTTCAGCACATTTTTAAATTGGGGAGGTATATCCTTTGAAGTATCTTTTTTCACTTTCTCTAATTTTAAATGTCTTTTATAAAGCCAGTTCATCTAAGACCTCTTAATGTCACACAAACAAGAAATGCCAAACGTTAAAAACAAGAACGTTCAGAGAAAAGCAGGCATCTGGCATCTACCAACAAACAGGTCATCGTTCCCCACAGTTACAGGAAGCCCCATCAGTGCAGTCCATGCCCTACTGTCACCTCCCTCCCCTCTGCTTGGCCTTGGCAGGGAATTGAAAGACAGGGGAGGAGGAATGAAGGAACAGGAAGGACATGGAACAGCTTCATTAGAGACTAAAACAGTGTCAGATGTCACCACCTTAAAGTTCTTTTTTGTTGTTGTTGTTGTTCTTTTTTTTTTTTTTAAAGCCAGGGTCTCACTCTGTCACCCAGGCTGGAGTACAGTGGCGCCATCCCGGCTCACTGCAACCTCCGCCTCCTGAGTTCAAGCGATTCTCCTACCTCAGCCTCCCAAGTAGCTGGGATTACAGGCACACACCACCACAGCCGGCTAATTTTTGTATTTTTAGTACAGATGGGGTCTCATAATGTTGGCCAGGTTGGTGTAGAACTCCTGGCCTCAAGTGACCCACCCCCCTCAGCCTCCCAAAATGCTGGAATTACAGGCGTGAGCCACAGTATCCAGCCTCCACCACTTAAAAGTTCTACCCCACACCTGTTAACTGTCAATCTAAACAGAAACCTTTCTTTTCTTTTTCCTTTTTTTTTTCTTTTTTGAGACAGATGCTCATTCTGTCGCCCAGGCTGGAGTGCGGTGGTGCCATCTAGGCTCACTGCAACCTCCGCCTCCCGGGTTCAAATGATTCTCCTGCCTCAGCCCCTGAGTAGCTGGGATTACAGGCGAGACCTACTGTGCCCTGCCTAGAAATCATTTTTTAACCTGAAAAAATGTTTTCAAAAAAAAGTGAGGAGCCAGGGGGCAGGGGAGTAAGGTCCACTTATGCAGTCTCATGTTCCTATGAGTGGATTTGGTCTTCAGGGGGAAACTAGACAAGCAGGAGACAAGATCACCTGCCCCTGGTGATCTCTTTCATTCTATTCATTTGCTTATTCACTCCCTTGTTCAATCAGTAAGCATTTGTTAAAGACCCAGTATGTACCAGGCACTCTTCTAGGCGCCTGGCAGATAGCAGTGGGGGAAAAATTCATGAAGCCTTTATTAAAGTGGAGGCGTGGCCAGGCACAGTGGCTCAAACACCTGTAATCCCAGTACTTTTGGAGACCGAGGTGGGCAGATACCCTGAGGTCAGGAGTTCGAGATCAGCCTAGCTAACATGGCGAAACCCCATCTCTACTAAAAATATAAGTAAATTAGCCAGGTGTGATGGCAGGCACCTGTAATCCCACCTACTCTGGTGGCTTAGACAGGAGAATCGCTTGAACCCAGGAGACAGAGGTTGCAGTGAGCCGAGATGGTGCCGCTGTACACTCCAACCTGAGCGACAAAGCAAGACTCCATCTAAAAAATTACACAAAAATAAAGCAGAGGAGTGAGACAATAAACAACTGAATGAGTAAACTCATAACATGCCAGAAAATGCAAGATACTATGATGAAGAGTAACGCAGAGCAAGAGGAAGGAGGCAAGTGTGTCTGTGTGTGCGTATGTACGTGAGCATGCATGTGTGTGTGTGTTCACACTGTTGGGGATAGCACAGTCATAGAAGACCTCACGGAGAAGGTAACCTTGTGCAGAGACCAACAGGAAGTGAAGGAAAGAGCTACATCGATATTTGCAAGAATATTCCAGGCAAGAGGAAGAGCCAGTGCAAAGGACTGGAGGCAGAAGTGGGTTTGGTGTATTTGCAGAACTGCATGGAAGTCAGGGTGGCTGGAGGAGAGGAGAGTGGGAGCCTATGGGGGTCAGAGAGGCCACAGAGGGCCTAGTAGGTCATCAGACAGATTCAGGTTTTATAAGCTGTAAAGGGGGAGCCACTGGAGGGCCTGAGCAGAGAAGAGAAGTCATCTGACTTCCATTCAAAAAGGGTCATTCACGCTACTGTGTTGAGAAAATGTGGGCGGGAGCGGGGAGAAGAGATGGGAGACTAGAGTGATCATTGAGAAGACAGGATGACTGGGACACGCAGTTGAGGTAGTGACCGAGGGGTAGCAACCACTCCACATATTCCCAAGCTAGAGCTGAAGGGATTTGCTGATGGACTTGAATGAGGGATAACAGGGAAACACAGGAGCCAAGGATGACACCAAGGTTTGCGGCCCGAGCAGCAGTGGAGTTGCCATTGACTGTGACAGAGGACCCTGGGGAAAGACCACGTTTGGGATAAGTCAGGAGTTTTGTTTTGGACATACTAAACCGGAGGGGGCTAAGGAAAGAGCTCCCAAGGAGGGGAAGATCCCAACCAATCCAGTTGCAGAAACATGTTCAGAACAGGGTTTTTTGTTTTTGTTGTTGATATGAAGTCTCACTCTTGTCACCCAGGCTGCAGTGCAATAGCACGATCTCGACTCACTGCAACCTCTGCCTCCCGGGTTCATGTGATTCTTTTGCTTCAGCCTCCTGAGTAGCTGGGATTAGACACACGCCATCACATCCGGCTAATATTTGTATTTTTAGTAGAGACGGGATTTCACCATGTTGGCCAGACTGGTCTCAAACTCCTGACCTCACGTGAATTCACCTACCTCAGCCTCCCAAAGTGTTAGAATTACAGGCATAAGGCAACACTCCTGGCAGAACAGTTATTTTTTAATAGTCTATATGTTTTTTATTTTTCTATCCCAGATTTTTTGCGTTAATTTTGTTGTTGCTTTTTGTTGGCTGGGCAGAGCAGATACAGGCCCTTGCTATGTCACCCAGGCTGAGCACAGAGCAATCACAGCTCCCTGAAACCTAGACTTTCTCAGATCAAGCAATCCTCTCACCTCAGCCTCCTGAGTAGCTGAGACTACAGGTGTGCACCACCACTCCCAGTTAATTTTTATTTTATTTAAAAAATTTTTTGGTAGGCCGGGAGCGGTGGCTCAAGCCTGTAATCCCAGCACTTTGGAGACCGAGACGGGCAGATCACAAGGTCAGCAGATCGAGACCATCCTGGCTAACACGGTGAAATCCCATCTCTACTAAAAAATACAAAAAACTAGCCAGGCAAGGTGGCGGGCGCCCCTAGTCCCAGCTACTCAGGAGGCTGAGGCAGGAGAACAGCCTAAACCCGGGAGGCGGAGCTTGCAGTGAGCCGAGATCCGGCCACTGCACTCCAGCCTGTGCGACAAAGCGAGATTCCCTCTCAAAAAAAAAAAAAAAAAAAAAAATGTTTTGGTAGAGTCTAGTTCTCGCTATCGTGCCCAGGCTGGTTCACAAACTCCTGGGCTCAAGCAATACTCCCACCTCAGCCTTCTGAGTAGCTGGGACTATAGGAATGCACCACCGCACCCAGCGGCTAATTTTGGGCTATTTTTTTTGTGAATACAATGCATTAGTCCTTCCTCACACTGCTAAGAAAGACATACCTGAGACTGGGTAATTTATAAAGGAAAGAGGTTTAATTGACTCACAGCTCAGCATGGCTGGGGAGGCCTCAGGAAACTTACAATCATGGCAGAAGGGGAAGGAAACACATCCTTGTTCACACAGCGGCAGCAGGGAGAAATGCCGAGCAAAAGTCGGGGAAAGCCCCGTATAAAACCATCAGATCGTGTGAGAACTCACTGTCATGAAAACAGCATTGGGGTAACCACACTCACGATTCAATTACCTCCCACCAGGTCCCTCCCACGACACATGGGGATAATGGGAGCTACAATTCAAGATGAGATTTGGGTGGGGACACAGCCAAACTTATCAGATGGGGTCTCACCACATTGCCCAGGCTGGTCTCAAACTCCTGGGCTCAAGTGATCCTCCTTCCTTGGCCTCCCAAAGTGTTGGGATTACAGGCATGAGCCACCATGCCTGGACTGATTGTTTTTAATATACATTGCATTAACATGTTTTTCACCTTGACATCTGAGGTTTTGGGGGCCCCCTTAAGTTGTGCACCTTAGGTGAGTGCCTCACTCCCCCTTACCCTAGTCCCAGCCCTGTTCTTGGGAAACTGGAGAGCAGGGAGGCCCTGCTTTTTCAGCCACAGCCACAGAGCTCCTGTGTTTCTCCCCAGGCCTCCCTGCAATACATCTCCAATGGCAATTGGTACCACATCTGCGGAGGGACCCTGATAGCCAACAACTGGGTCCTGACGGCTGCCCACTGCATCAGGTAACTGCCATTCCCTGGGCACTTGGCCTGCTCACCAGCTGGTGCTCATTTCTGAGCTGGGGGCTCAAATAGCCTGAACCATGCTACATAAAGCAGCCTTGCAAATAACCACTAGCCTGGCCGAGACACAAGCTGTAGTCAATCAATGGTTCAGTGTGTTGGCCCATCAATGTCAGTACATGGCAGAGATGGGGTGTCCTGTGCCAGGTACTAAGGGAGGATAAGGAGAAGGGGAAGGCCCAATCACTGCACTCTTGGGGAAACTACATGTGGCCTCTGGATCTGGAATTGGGTTCCCTTGAACAACTTGACTTCTCAAAGCTTCAATACCATCACCTGCAGAAAACAATGGAGTAACAGAATTTAGTGTGAATTCAATCAGTTGATTTACTAAAGGGCCTGACACTTAGTAAGTGCCCAGTGAAAGCTAACACTGAATTATGGACTAATTGTAAAGGCCCACAAGGTTCTGCAACGTTGTTCACTCATCCTCTTTGTTGTCCGTGACCTCTGCTCATCACAGCTGGAACTCACCGGAGCTTCTGCTGGGTCCGTGTGACTCCTTCCAGGAGTGATCCCTTCTCCCATCTAATTTATAATAAGCTCTAGGAAGTTTTGGAGAAAATAACAGAGGCCTACAGTCAGGAATCCTGGCTTCTGGTTCTGGTTTTTCACTAACGGTGGGACTATGGGCCAGGTTACTACTCTCTGGGCCTCAGTTTCCCCATCTGAAAATGACAGGTGGGAAAAATGTCCTTGAGAGCAAATGACATTTGTTTTCTCTGTGTTCATCTTGTTTCCTCCGTAATCCTACAGAGTCTGTGTTATTACAACATTTATTTTATAGTATAGTTTATAGTTAGCATAGTAACAATTATTATATGATCATAGTTCTTACATTATATACTTTAGGCTCTATTATAATTAACTGATTGTCCCAGGGGAGGAAAGATCCCCAAGCCCAAGCCACAACTAGCAGCTCATGCAGCAGCCAGTTACTTGGGTCTATCCCAACATTATCCAAAGCCAGGCCTCTGGAGGTGACCCTCTCCCTGGGCCCCCTTTCTCCCAGCTCCTCCAGGACCTACCGCGTGGTGCTGGGACGGCACAACCTCAATATTGCGGAGTCTGGCTCGCTGGCCGTCAGTGTCTCTAAGACTGTGGTGCACCAGGACTGGAACCCCAACCAGGTCTCCAAAGGGTTCGTTACTGTCTTGGTGCACTTGGGGATGAAGATGTCAGGGAACAGATGGGGGTCTCACAGAGGCAAGTGTCTCAACCCCACCACATGCCCTCTGCTTCTTCTATAGGGAGGGAGAAGGAGCTCTGGCCTCTTAGATGTGGAACCAGCTCCAAAGATGTCTGGGGTGGGGATGTGACCTGGGGAGGGAGAAGCAAAGACTGCCAGAGTGACCTGGTTTGCTGCCAGTTAAGCCTGAAGGGCCCCTGTCCGCTGAGCATGTATCTACTTCATGCCAAGTCCTGGGGACACAGCGACAGTGCTGTCGACCCTGTGACTGTCCCTGAAGTAGGACACAATCTCTCCTACCTTGCCCCTTTCAACAAGGCCCTCTGCATTTTCAAAGATGCCCTGGGACCCTGCCACTCAGAGCAAGCTGGGGTAACGAACAGGGAACGATGACAAGGTCTCAGAGCCCTCCAAAGCCCCACAGGGCAGGAAAAGTCAACCCTGTCCTCATGCTCTGCCTCTGCACTGACCCAGGTGCGACATTGCCCTGCTCAAACTGGCTAACCCCGTCTCCCTCACCGACAAGATCCAGCTGGCCTGCCTCCCTCCTGCTGGTACCATTCTACGCAGCAACTACCCCTGCTACGTCACGGGCTGGGGAAGGCTGCGGAGTAAGTGGGAGCCAGGAGCCCCCAGGCCTGGGAGGGAAGGGAGGTGATGTCACCCCTGTCTGGCCAGAGCCTCTCACCTGTCATCCCAGGGTGTGTGGCTGCCTCGGAGAGACGGGGTGGCATAGGCTGATGCCTGCCCGGGGTCAAATGTCAGCTCTCCCACTTCATGACTGTGACACCTTGGGCACATTACTAGGTCTCTCCATGCAGCACTTTTATCATATGTAAAATGCAAATAATTGGCTGGGAGCCGTGGCTCACGCCTGTAATCCCAACACTTTGGGAGGCCTGGCAGGCGGATCACTTGAGGTCAGGAGACCAGACTGACCAACATGGTGAAACTCGGTCTCTACTAAAAATATTTTTAAAAATAGGGTGTGGTGGTGTGTACCTGTAGTCCCAGCTACTCAGGAGGCTGGGGCAAGAGAATCGCTTGAACCCGGGAAGTGGAGTTTGCAGTGAGCCAAGATTTCGCTACTGCACTCCAGCCTGGGGGACAGAGGGAGACTGCATCTCACAAAAAAAAAAAAAAAAAAAAAAAAAAGACATAATAATAGCAGCTACATCACAGAGTTGGCAAGGATTCAAGGAGATAATCTATAGGAAGCCTGGCATGTGGGAGGTGCTGTGTGTTAGTTGTTGTCACTGTCCCTATGATGGAAAGAAAGTTACAGAGACCATGTGACATCTTCTGTGTGGCCCATAGAGTTCAGAACAGCATTTTCCTCTGTGACCTGAGGTCCCTGGAGCCCTCATCGGACCCTCCGTGCCCCATGGCAAAAGCTGTCCCCTGTGCCATTCGGTCTTGCTGCTCAGAACCTGGCTGAGGGCGGGTCTCCTTTGACATAGACTCCAGGGGTTGGAGATCCAATGACAGTAGCCACCAAGAGGAACAGAGTTCCCGCCCTTCCCTTGTGAAATCACCAGAGGTTTGGAAGATTCTAGGAAGGGATAAGTGATAATGACCTTATGACCATAATGACATTATGAGTGATAATGACATTAAGACATTTCTCCCTAATGACATAAACACATAAGTATAATGACATGTTTTTCCAGGGGTGCATTCACATATGTACCCTGGAATAAATCCCCATTGCCCTCTTGACTGGCTTATCTGTAAATACAAGGATACATAAAATCCTGCGGTGAGCGGTGGCGAAAGAGGCATTTCATGCTTATTAAGATAGAAGCACAGCCACCTGTTTGTTTCCCCAGACAACCCTGGGGCAGATGCAGTTCATCTGAGACAGTGGGAGCGGGGAGGCATCCAAATGCTTGGCTTTTAGGCCCAGCTCTGTCGGTCACGGTGAAACCTTGGGCAAGCCACTTCCAAACCTCAGTTTCCTCATCTGTAAAATGGAAATACTGTTGGTGAAGACCAAAAAAGGTGAAAGGTGAAAATGCGTCCTACATTGTTAAATGTTATATAAGTGTTAATTACTTATTAGTGGTCTTAAGCCAGACCCTTAACTTCCTTTTTTTTTTTTTCAGACAGAGCCTTGCTCTGTTGACTTGGCTGGAGTGCAGTGCTGCAGTCTCCACCCACCTTGGCCTCCCTAAGTGCTGGGATTAGAGGATGAGCCACTGCGCCTGGATGACGCTTAACGTCCCTAGGCTTTGGTCGATAGTGAAGAATTATGCTAAGCTCATCCTTGCCACTCATAGCTGTGGTAACAGTAATGAAGGTGATGGTGGCTGTGTCGTTGGGGGCCATTATGACAGCCCTCCCCCTTCACCACACCAGCATATTTTTCCCAAGGAGGGGGCTCTAACTGCCAGGAGGCTCACTTACTTCAGATAAGTGACAGAAAGTCATGGAGTTAGCTCAGCGAAAAAAGGGATTGTTATAAGGAATTAAAAGTTTCAACCTGAGGGCCGAGATATAGCCAGGCATCAGGAACAGGCTAGGATCAGGGACTGGAGGCCTATAAGAAACTCAGGAAACGCTCTCTTGGAATTTCTTTTCTTTGTGAGTCTACTTCATTCTCCACATAAAACAAAACCTCAGTCATTGCCAACAGCTTCCCAGATTTACGTCCTCTGAAACCGGAATCTCTTAGACCCATCTCAGGATCCCAGGGGAGGGAGCTCATTGGCTTAGCTTGAGTCAGGTGTTCACTGCTGAACCAATCAACCATGAGGACACAGTGTAGACAAACATAGCTGTTCGCATATTGCAATGGATGGAAGACTGTAACAGGGGAAACCCAGTAGCGGTCAACCACTTCCTTTTTCTTAGGAGTCATTGCATCCCTAATACCTTCTTTCTGATCTCATTCAGCCAACGGGCCTCTTCCTGATGTCCTGCAGCAGGGCCGGTTGCTGGTTGTGGACTATGCCACCTGCTCCAGCTCTGGATGGTGGGGCCGCACCGTGAAAACCTGTATGATCTGTGCTGGGGGTGATGGCATGATCGCCAGCTGCAACGTGAGTACCAAAATCAGGGGCCCTGCTCAGTGACAAAATGTGGCTGGGGATAAGGCTATAGAGGTCCATCCCTCCATAGGTCCATCCTCCCTCCTCCTGGCAGACGTACCCAGAAATATGTTCCAGGTATATCAGAACCCGATCTTTCACCAGGCACGGTGGCTCCTGCCTGTACCCTATCACTTTGGGAGGCCACGGCGGGCAGACCTCTTGAGGTCAGCAGTTCGAGACCAGCCTGGCCAACATGGTGAAACCTTGTCTCTACTAAAAATACAAAAATTAGCTGGGCGTGGTGGCGGGCACCTGTAGTCACAGCTACTCAGGAGGCCGTAGCAGGAGAATCACTTGAACCCATTAGGCAGAGGCTGCAGCGAACTGAGATCACACCACTACAATCCAGTCTGGGTGACAGCAAAACTCAAAAAAAAAAAAAAAAAAAAAAAAAAAAACTTGATCTTGGTTCTTGTTTGTTCTTGCTTTGAGATTCTCCTTGTCTTGTCCACCCCTCTCACTGCTGGGAAGTCCTTCCCTGGGTCTCATCAAGGTCTCTCATGATTGTCATTCCGTATCCTTTCCTCTATGCTGGAAGGGAGCCAGAGGAAAGTATTCCCTGGCTTAGGGCCTTTCTAGGATGACTTCTGGGTTTTCTGTTGAATTACTCTCATCAGCGGCCCAGCGTGTCCCCTCCAGGTAGCTGCCACGGAAGCCTTCCCGGAGACAGTGTCTTAACCACCAGGAATTGCTCTGTGTTGGACTTAGCAGTGAAGTGGGGATGGAATAGGAAGGAGATCCACATGCCCTTCAGATCAAACTGTGCCCTACACACTCTGCCCACACAGACCACCCCACCCGCGGGAAGATGGAGCCAGTGGGGAAGAGCCTGAACTCTGGGATGTGGCCTCAGCTCCTTTACAAATGGCCTGTGCAACCTTGGGCAAGTCCCAACCTCTCAACACTCCAGTTTCTCCTCTTCAGTGGCCTGGGGACACTGTGAATATTTACCTCCTAGGATTTTGTGGGGATTAATGAGATAAGGCATAGAACATGCTTAGCTCAGCTCTGGCCACACAGGAAGAATAAGTGTTGGCTCTTGTTGGAATTATGGTACCACCTTGGGCTTTGACCACAAGGGCTGGCTTCAGAGGACAGTGACCTACAGCAGAACAATAGAAATGCATTGAGAACAATGGTTCCAATGGGCAGCCCCTTCCTCACCCTTTACCCTTCTATAACTCTGGCCTTCCTCAGGGAGACTTCGGCGGGCCGCTGAATTGTCAGGCAGCTGATGGCCGGTGGGAGGTGCACGGCATCAGCAGCTTCACCTGCAACTACTGCCACAAGCCCTCCTTCTTCATACGGGTCTCCAGTTACATCGACTGGATCAATTCGGTAAGAACCAGACCAGCCCTGACCCCCAGGGCACTTACCTGCTCACCTGGCCTCGGGAGTGCCATGCCCACCTGGCGACTGAGAACCCCCTCCTTCCTCTTGAGAGCTAGATGGGACCCCTTGGAGGAGGCTGCAGACCTTGGCAACTGCTGGGCCCCCCCCATGGGACCCCAAAATTTCTGTGTGGGTAAAGCTGAGTAAAAAGCAACATAGAGGGTGGCCTTGTCCAAAGAGATTGGATACTCCTCAGGCATATTAAGAGTGCGTTCCACCGGACACGGTGGCTCAGGCCTGTAATCCCAGCATTTTGGGAGGCCAAGGCGGGCAGATCACGAAGTCAGAAGGTCCAGACCAGCCTGACCAACCAACCCATCTCTACTAAAAAATACAAAAAAATTAGCCAGCTGTGGTAGTGCACTCCTGTAAACCTAGCTACTCAGGAGGCTGGGGCAGGAGACTCCCTTGAACCTGGGAGATGGAGGTTGCAGTGAGCAGAAATTGCACCATTGCACTCCAGCCTGAACAAAAGAGTGAGTTCCATAGGAATGGTGATTTTATTTTTGTGTATCTGTGTGTGGCCCAGACTCCACCATCCAGTGCTAGAACAGGTATATTTGTCTGCAAAGCCCAAAACCTGATTCTTTGAGACCCCCATAGCATTAATTATTGGAAATTAGTCCCCTTCAGGGGTCTTCCAGCTATTCTGCAGGGTGACCAGCCATCCCGGTTTGTGCAGGACTGAGAGGTTTTCCAGGATGCAGGACTTCCTGTTTTACTCTGGGACCATCCCAGGCAAATAAAGCCGAGTTGATCCCCCTGTCTTATCAATGTAAACTCAGAGCTGTCTCCTTTCAGCTTCCACAATAACTCAATTTGCTTTTCACAATGAACACACATTTGTTTATAACAATAAGCATTAACATTATGTATTAAAAATAATAGGCCAGGTGCCATGGCTCATGCCTGTAATCGCAGCACTTTGGGAGGCCAAGGAGGGAGGATTGCTTGAGCCCAGGAGTTCAAGATCAGCCTGGGCAACATAGCGAGACTCTGTCTACAAAAAAAATTATTTAATTACTTAGGCATGGTGGTGCATGCTGGTAGTCTCCGCTACTTGGGAGGCTTGGGTGAAAGGATCACTTAGGCCTGCGAGGCCAACGCTACATTGAGCCAAGGTCACACCAATGCATTTCAGCCTGGTTGACATAGCAAGACCCTGTCTCCGAAAATAATGATAATAATAACTGGCATCAATATTAAGGAGCAGCCGTGGATACACGCAGCAGTAGGTGAAAGCAGCCAGAACAGGAAACCCCGTCACAAGAAAGGGGTGCCTGGTGGCTCACGCCTGTAATCCCTTTGGGGGGGATTACAGCACTTTGGGAGGCTGAGATGGGCAGATCACCAGAGGTCAGGAGTTCGAGACCAGCCTGGCCACCATGGGGAAACCCCATCTCTACTAAAAATGTAAAACTAAGCTGGGTGTGGTGATACATGCTTGTAATCCCAGCTACTCAGGAGGCTGAGGCAGGGGAATCACTTGAACCTGGAAGGTGGAGGTTGCAGTAACCCAAGTTCACACCACTGCACTCCAGCCTGGGCGACAGAGCAAGACTCCATCTCAAAAAAAGAAAAACCACAAAAAAAAGAATCGAGTGCCCGGGAGAGGGCAGAGGAGCCACCATGCCTGGTACTGGATGCTGGGAGGGAAGAGTCCGACACTCTGTGCCGATGAAAGACCACCTCAGTTCGCTCTTCTGTAAAATGGGACGTGAACTAGACAAGGACTCCTCCACTATTTACGTGCTACAGCAAATGGGAGTTATGGTATTTGTGGCAGAGCAGCTGGTCCTGGCAGCACCTAGGGAACCTGAAGCAGGGGCAGGGGCAATTGTCCCAATATTTTTGTCCCAGCGTCAGGTGTTCCCAGCCACAGACACAAGCACAACAGAGCAGGCCAGATCCCGAAGCATGGCCAGATGGCAGCAGGGATCCACAGGGCACCACGCCTCGTGAGGCAGCTGGGCAGAGGCCCTGTGTTCACGGGAGAGCAGTCGGGGCAGGCACAGATGCCCGGTATTGGGTTTCATAAATGGGAGAGACAAGCAACCAGGTGTCCTTGGGTGAGGGCTGCCCCTGGCAGCGGCGGAGGGGCTCGTGAAATCTTGCAGTGGCCCCAACCCAGGGACACACTGTGTGCAGGCTGGGGTCACGTACCACTAGAGCCCTGGGGGTGCCTGAGAGCACCTGCCTGGATAAACCCAGACAAGTGACAAGCCAAGGTCAGGAAGTACAAGCAAAAGAGCAGAGAAGCAGAGGAGACAAGTGGCCCGGGGCATTCATCCTTTCAACAAATGTCCATTGAATGACAGTCACACATGAACATCAGCAATACTTAGCTTTTATTCTTTTTCCAGAAGGTAATACATACTTTGTGTAAAAATATTAACACAATATGAGAATGTATCAAGTAAAATGTATCAAGATGTCCCCCCTCATTTTACATCTCCAATTCCACTCTCCAGAGGTAATCATTGTTTTTGTTTGTTTTCATACGGAGTCTTGCTCTGTTGCCCAGGCTGGAGTACAGTGGCTTGATAGCTCACTGCAACCTCTGCCTCCCAGGTTCAAGCAATTCTCCTGCCTCAGCCTCCTAACTAGCTGGGATTACAGGCATGCACCAACATGCCCAGGTAATTTTTGTATTTTTAGTAGAGATGGGCTTTCACCGTGTTGGCCAGGCTGGTCTCAAACGCCTGACCTCAGGTGATCTGCCCATCTCGGCCTCCCAATGTGCTGGGATTACAAGCGTGAGCCACCGCGCCCCGCCAATGATTGTTAAAAGCTTGGTGTGTGATCTTCTCAACTTTATGTGCATATGTCTCTATATATATAAAGAGAGAGAGTGACACTGTCTTCTGAGCAAAAATAGGATCTGAGTCTTCATACTGTTCTGCAGCTGTTTTTCACTTAACACCTTATTACATTTTATATGTCAGTACGTACATGTCATTCTTTTGAACAGCTAAATAGTATTCCATAGTTTGAGTATAATGAATGAAGCTTTCATATTTCCTATTTTTCACTCTTACATTGTGCAGTGAACATCCTGAACATAATTCTTGCACACTGGTCTGAGTGTTTGTGCTGTAGCAGCTGGATCTCCTGCCGTTTACAGCACTGAATCATGTAGTTGGCATATCAAAATGTTTAACAGGCCGCGTGCGGTGGTTCACGCCTGTCATCCAAGGACTTTGGGAAGCTGAGGCGGGTAGATCACTTGAGGTCAGCAGTTCGAGACCAGCCTGGCCAACATGGTGAACCTTGTCTCTACTAAAAATACAAAAATTAGCCGGGCGTGGTGGTGCATGACTATAATCTCAGCTACCCGGGAGTCTGATGCACGAGAATCACTTGAACCTGTGTGGCGGAGGTTACAGTGAGCCCAGATCGCCCCGCTGCACTCCAGCCTGGTAAACACAGTGAGACTGTCTCAAAAAAAAAAAAAAAAAAAAGTTTAACAGACACTGATCAACAGCCTCTGGAAACAGTTACAGCACCAACCACATTGCATAACTGCCTTGCAAACAGCAGTTTTGATTTGAGAAACAAATGAAATCTAAAAATATGCCATCCACACATTTGAAATACAACTTTTAGGGGTTCAAAGGCCACATAGGACTCCTGGTAAGACCCCCTTTACAGGAAGACACTAACAGGTCAATGAAAAGCTGTGATTGTATCTTTTTTTTCAAAACGTCATCAGAACTCCTCAGGCAGGAGCTACTGCAGTGTGGGCTGCCTGTGACTCACATGAGTTGCTTAGCCCAGGAGGACAGACAGGAAACTGCCGTGCACAGCTCTGCGGTTAGGTGAACCTGACGATTTTCTTGTGTGTCCTGCAGGTGATTGCAAATAACTAACCAAAAGAAGTCCCCGGGACTCATTCATACTTGGAAACGTCACAGAAGGAAATTAATATTATAATAAAGTGACAACTATGCAAATCACATCTTGATGAGAGATTTATTAGCAATCCATCCTAACATCCAGGGCCCTAAAAACCATGAGTAGGCTGGGCACAGTGGCACAGCCCTGTAATCCCAGCACTTAGCACTTTTGGAAGCCAAGGCAGGCAGGAATTCAAGACCAGCCTGAGTAACATGGCATAACCCTGTCTCTACTAAAAATACAAAAAGTAAATGGGCGAGGTGGTACGCACCTGTATTCCCAGCTACTCAGGATGCTGAGGTGGGAGGATCGCTTGAGCCCTGGAGGTAGAGACTTCAGTGAGCCACGATCGCGTCATCGCACTCTAGCCTGGGCGACAGTGAGACCCTGTCTCAAAAAAAAAAAAGGAAAAGAATTTTGCATCTGCGTCTCCCTGCCCGACTGAGACCTCAAGGACCCAGCCCACTTTACAACCTGACACATGACATTATTGTCAAACAACATATAAATGGAGCACTAAGCTGGATTTCTGTGCAGGCGCTGCCCCACCGGATCCCGGAGGTTCTGGGTGAAACCTCATGGCCAGGACCAACGCTGGAGCCAGTGCTCCAGGCCTGGCTAATCAACACATTGCATCCCCTTCCTCCACCACAGCGATTGGCTCAGGGATGGGCATATGACCTGAGGCAGGTCCAATCAGAGAGCTTGCACGACTTGTTCCTCTTCCTGTTTGTAGCTAGGCACCCCAGGCCAGAAAGCCTGTGGGATTGACCCAAGGACACACAGCAAATTCACAGCAGGTGTTTGTTCAGTGTTCTCATACAGGACAAACTTTATTTTTGTATTAAAACAAACAAAGATACAGAACAGAAGGATGAATTCACATGAACCTTTACGATAAAATATGGGACTTAAGAAATAGTTGCTTGCTGTAGTGAGTGATGCAGACCATAAATGAGTCCAAACTGTTACAGGGAGTATGGGATGGAGTTGGGACTGGAACCCACGTCTTCTGACATCCAGTCCCACGGGATTCTGCCCCCGCACCCCCACCCAATCTTCCTCACCTTTGCACGATCCTAGGGAGATTACAGAATTCTTTCCCACCCATTTTCTTACCCATGCAACTATTCTGCAATCCAGGCCTGGATGGTTATCTAGTAAACTAAGGCCCAGAAGATAAGTGGCTTGCCCAGACCATCACACTCAAAACTGATGGATCAAAGACTTGTACTCGGCTGGGCACGGTGGCTCACGACTGTAATCCCAGCACTTTCAGAGGCCAAGGTCAGGAAACACGAGGTCAGGAGTTCAAGACCAGCCTGGCCAATGTGGTAATGGATCAAAGACTTGAACTCGACTGGGCACGGTGGCTAACGCCTGTAATCTCAGCACTTTGGGAGGCTGAGGTGGGCGAACACGAGGTCAGGAGTTCAAGACCAGCCTGGCCAATATGGTGAAACCCTGTCTCTAATAAAATGCACAGATAAGCTGGGCTAGGTGGCCGGTGCCTGCAGTCCCAGCTACTCGGGAGGCTGAGGCAGAAGAATCGCTTGAACCTGGGAGGCACAGGTTCCAGGTGAGCCGAGATCGCACCACTACACTCCAGCCTACGTGACACAGCAAGACTCCGTCTCAAGAAAAAAAAAAAAAAAAAAACACTTGAACTCAAGTCTCTCTTTTTTTTCTGAGACAGAGTTTCGCTCTGTCGCTAACACTGGAGTGCAGTAGTGCCATCTCAGCTCACTACAAGCTCCGCCTCTTGGGTTCATGCAATTCTCCTGCCTCTGCTTCTCAAGTAGCTGGGCCTACAGGCGCCCGCCACCATGGCCAGCTAATTTTTTTGTATTTTTAGTAGAGACGAGGTTTCACCGTGTTAGCCAGGATGATCTCGATCTGCTGACCTCATGATCTGCCTACCTCGGACTCCCAAAGTGCTAGGATTACAGGCTTGAGCCACCACGCCCGGCCTTGAACTCAAGTCTTAAGAGTTGAAATCTGCCCAGGCACGATGACTCAGGCCTGTAATCCCAACTCTTTGGGAGGATGAGGCAGGCGGATCACCTGAGATCAGGAGTTCAAAACAAGCCTGGTCAACATGGCAAAACCCCATCTCTATTAAAAATACAAAAATTAGCCGGGCATGGTGGCATGCAGCTGTCATCCCAGCTACTCGGGAGGCTGATGCATGAGAATCGCTTGAACCGGGTCGTTGGAGGTTCAGTGAGCACAGATCATGCCACTGGTTGACAGAGAGAGACTCCATCTCACACATACACAAAAAAAAAATAGTTGAAGTTCACTTTCCTTTCTGCTTTTTTGAATGGGGCAAAAACTAGAGTTTGTGGTCACAGAGCAGAGCTTTCTCATCAGCAGCAGGCCTGCCTGGCTTTGTGCTCTCCCAAAAGGTGAGGAGAGTGAAGGTCTAAGGAAGGACAAGAAAGTCCACCAGGAAACCTTGCTCACTCCACGCTTCCCCCAACTCAAGTTGAACTCCTAGGAGGTGAGGCAGGATGCTCACCTCCGGCCACCACACCCAGCTTATCTATGTATTTTATTAGAGACGAGGTTACACCATATTGGCCAGGCTGGTCTTGAACTCCTGACCTCGTGTTCGCCCGCCTCGGCCTCCCAAAATGCTGGGCTTTGGAATCAGACCAACCTAGTTCCAATTCCCATTCTGCCGCTTAGAAGCTATAGGATCTTGGGCAACTCACTTTACCTCTCTGAAGCTCAGCTTCCTCCTGTGAAATAAGAGAGCCTCTTGCAGGGTTTTTTGAGGCTTAGATTCAATAAGGAATGTGAGTGCATCTAACATCTATGTGGTGCTGGGTGAGTGTCACCCTGCCTTTGTTTGTTTGTTCCCTTTTGAAGAAGCTTCTGACTTGACCCCATTTGGAAGATGACGTTATTGGAGAAGTGCACACTGCTGTTCTCTTGGAAGAGGACAATAAAATGCATCTGCCACCCAGGCTGCGGTGGATGGATTACAGCTTACTGCAGCCATTGCCACCCAGGCTCAAGTGACCCTCTGCCTCAGCCTAGCCTCCAGAGTAGCTGGAGCCACATAAGTGTGCCACCGCGCCTGGCTAACTTTCTAAAAAAAATTTTTGTAGGGACAGGTGGTCTCACTATGTTGTCCAGGCTGGTCTGTTCTGTTTTGTTTTGTTTTTTTCTCAAGATAGAGTTTTGCTCTGTTGCCCAGACTAGAGTGCAGTGGTGTGATCTCAGCTCACTGCAACCTCCACCTCCAAGGTTCAAGAGATTCTCCTGCCTCAGCCTCCTGAATAGCTGGGAATACAGGCATGCAGGACCACACCGAACTAATTTTTGTATTTTTAGTAGAGACGGGGTTTCACCATGTTGGCCAGGCTGGTCTTGAACTCCTGGCTTCAGGTGGTCTGCCCGCATCTGCGTCCCAAAGTTCTGGGATTATAGGAGTGAACCATTGTGCCTGGCCATAAAGTGCATTTTGATCCACCCAATGAAGCCCTCCTCTGCCAGTGTTCTGCTTCCCCCATCATTAGAGCAGCCAGATCCTAATTGTGCAGGTCGGCCTTGCCTTCTGCTACGTGTGCACCGTCCCCACATTACACAAATCCTTACCGTAATGTTGTGAAACACGCTGGGCACAGGTTTCTCTCCCTGTTTCACAGATGGGTCTAGAGACTTACATGACCCAGCCAATGTCACACTACAAGCCCTGACGTGGCCTAGACAGGGTTTCTCAGCCTCAGCACCATTGACATACAGGGCAGGGCACGTCCTATTGCCCAGTGCATTGTCAGATGTTTAGCAGCATCTCTGCTGTCTGACCGCTGGATGCTGTCTGACCAACCCCAGCCATGACACCCAACGATGTCCCCAGATGTTGTCAAACGTCTCCTGGTGGCTGAACCAGCCCCACTGAGAAATACCGCCTTAGAACGCTGTGGGTTCAGCATGCCACCTTCATCTTTACATTGAAAACACAACTCCTGGCGCGGTGGCTCAGCCTGGAATCCCAGCACTTTGGGAGGCTGAGGCGAGCAGATCACTTGAGGCCAGGAGTTGGAGACCAGCCTGGCCAACATGATGAGACCCCTGTCTCTACCAAAAATACAAAAATTAGCCAGGAATGGTGGCACACACCTGTCATCCCAGCTGCTAGGGAGACTGAGGCAGGGGAATTGCTTGAACCCAGGAGGCAGAGGTTGCAGTGAGCCGAGATCACGCCACTGCACTCCAGCCTGGGTGACAGAGCATGACTCCATCTCAGAAAGAAAAAATAAAGAAAGAAAGAAAACACACACACAACTCCTCTCCTCAGTCTTACCCAGGGAGGAAAAAAAAAAATAGAAAACACAACACCAAGGACAAACAATTAGTGTTTTTCTTCCTTCCCTAACACACAACATAATCTCTTCAAAACACATGGAACCCATATTCCAGTATCTACCTTTGGCATCTTTTTCAAAGTATTTCTAGGGTGACAGTTGGGAGGAAATGAGAAAAAAAAAGTATCTGGACACAAGCTCTTTTTTCCACTGGGCTTTGAGAAAATCCCCATCTTGCGTGCTCCCAGTGTATCTCTCACTGATAAGTTCCTCATAAAACCGGGGCCTTCTCCAGGGCCACGCTGACAGAACTCCCACGGACACACCATGATTAGGACCCTGCTGCTGTCCGCTTTGGTGGCTGGAGGTAAACCCTGTCACCCAGAGCCACTGGTTTCCCATCCCCTGGTGTGGCTGGGAATGGGATCTTCCTGTCCTCCCCTCTCGCCCCCACCCAACCTCAGACGTATAATCATAAGAAAACTGGAATGGAGTTTCAAAGAACTGGAGCAAAGAGCAGGATTCTATGACCTCTTAAGATCCTTCTAGAACAAGGGTTTTCTATTTGGGGGTTCAGAATGCAGGAAGTGTAGTTTACATTGTGTGGGTCACTGCTTCTTGGACTCAAGATCCTTTTTCTTTTCATAGCCCTCAGTTGTGGGGTCCCCACTTACCCACCTTATGTGACTAGTGTTGTTGGATGTGAAGAAGCGACGCCCAACAGCTGGCCCTGGCAGGTGAGTCGACCACACTGTACTTCCCCCTATCCCTGTCCCACTCCCTTTATATCCGCCCTTTGCCCTTCCACCATGGGGTCTACTATGCTGGCAAAGTGAGCATTGATGGGACTCAGAGAGCAGCACAGGCAACTTCACCAATAAGATACATTTCTGGCTGGGCCCAGTGCTTCATGCCTGTTATCCCAGCACTCTGGGAGGCCATGGTGGGTAGATCACCTGAAGTCAGGGGTTTGAGACCAGCCTGGCCAACATGGTGAAACCCGCCTCTACTAATAATACACAGTTAAGCAAGCGTGGTGCCACACGCCTGTAATCCCAGCAACTCGGGAGGCTGAGGCAGGAAAACCGCTTGAACCCAGAAGACAGAGGTTGCAGTGAGCTGAAATTACACCACTGCACTCCAGCCTGGACAACAAAGCAAGACTCTGAATCAAAAAAAAAAAAAAAAAGGTACATTTCTGTGGCCTTGGCCAACTGTGGGAGAGGAAGGAGAGGTGCCTCCTCCAGCTGCAGTAAGAAGCTGTCCCCTTCCTAATGCCCATAGGCAGCAAATATAGTCTTACTCTATTAACCAATCAGAGGCTTGTTTACAAATGTACCATTAGTCTAGGAACCATTCAAGACTACCTATGCAAACATTCCTTGTTTTAAGGAACCAATCAGTGCTATTTGTGCAGATTCATCTTTAACTACAGTCAAATCAATGCTACCAATGAAAAAACTGTTTTCTTAAGTTCATATAATCATAGTGATATCAAGACTATACTGCCAAGTGGGGCACAGGCACAAATTACTAAGACGTGTTAATGGTGGGAATTTTAAGAGAACTGTGTAAAGGTTACATTGACACAAACAAATGTAGTAAAATCTCATTTATCTGCTGTAACTGGGAATGAGTAATTGAAAAGTTGGTTATAAAGAAATTATTTTAAATCATACATATATGTTGTAAACATATAGACATCTTAGACTATGTAAACAATTTCTTGAGTTCTTAACGGTCTTTTTCATATAAACCACACCCCATAATGTCTCATCTACAAGTTCATTTCTTTAAAGCAGAGCAGTAACTTTGACACGTTCACAAAGCAATCTGAGATATGAGCCCATCCCGACTTTTACGACTTTTCCCCCCAATCTTTCCATTTTCTCACAGACACTAATTCAAGAGCAATTTTTTAAGAATCATGGTGATTCAGTCTCTTCCAAGCATTTAACTTTGTTTCCATATAAATAACGACTCTCTTTCTGGACTCGTATTTTATTGGTTAGATGTTTAATGAAATTTCATTATTGTAAGCATAATTGATATAAACTGCTTTAGGAGCAAACCCAGCTGAATCCGGATGAGTTTCTAACTTAAGTAGGAGGAGCAACTAGCAGCCACTAACCTTGAGCATTCAGAGTGACCCATGCAGCAGTCGTTGTGTTTACAGAGGCCAGCGTCATTCATCTGCTCCTTGATGAAGAGACTGTCAATGATAGGTCAGGTGTGGTGGCTCATGCCTGTAATCCCAGCACTTTGGCAGGCCGAGGCAGGTGATCACCTGAGGTCACTAGTTTGATACCAGCCTGGCCTACATGGTGAAACTCTGCCTCTACTAAAAATACAAAAATTATCCAGGCATGGTGGCGGGCACCTGTAGTCCCAGCTACTTGGGAGGCTGAGGCACAAGAATTGCTTGAACCCTGGAGGCAGAGGTTGCAGTGAGCCAAGATCACACCTCTGCACTCCAGCCTGGGTGATAGAGTGAGACTCCGTCAAAAAAAAAAAAGACTGTCATTGATAGAATGATGGCAGATATTTCACATTTTTTTCTTTTCTTCAGACACACTCTTGCTCTGTCACCCAGGCTGGAGTGCAGTGGCACAATCACAGCTCACTGAAGCCTCCAACTCCTGGGCTCCAGCCATCCAGCTGCCTCAGCCTCCCACAGTGCTGGGATTACAGGCGTGAGCCATCCCACTCAGCCAGCTATTGTAAATCAGTAAGCATTTGTTAAAGACCCAGTATGTACCAGGCACTGTTCTAGGCGCCTGGCACATAGCAGTGGGGGGAAAAATTCATGAAGCCTTTGTTAAAGGGGAGGAGTGGCTGGGCACGGTGCCTCAAACACCTGTAGTCCCAGTAATTTTGGAGACCGAAGTGGGCGGATCACCTGAGGTCAGAAGTTCGAGATCAGCCTAGCTAACATGGCGAAACCCCATCTCTACTAAAAATACAAGTAAAGTAGCCAGGTGTAGTGGCAGGCAGCTATAATCCCAGCTACTCTGGTGGCTTAGGCAGGAGAATCACTTGAACCCAGGAGACAGAGGTTGCAGTGAGCCAAGATGGTGCCACTGCACTCCAACCTAAGTAACAAAGCAAGACTCCATCTCAAAAAATAAAAATAAAATAAAGCAGAGAAGTGAGACAATAAACAACAGAATGAGTAAACTCATAACATGCCAGAAAATGCAAGATACTATGATGAAGAGTAACGCAGAGCAAGAGGAAGGAGGCAAGTGTCTGTGTGTGCATATGTACATGAGCGTGCATGTATGTGTGTGTGCACACTGTTGGGGATAGCATGGTCATAGAAGACCTCACGGAGAAGGTAACCTTGAGCAGAGACCAACAGGAAGTGAAGGAAAGAGCTACATCGATATTTGCAAGAATATTCCAGGCAGGAAGAAGAGCCAGTGCAAAGACCCTGAGGCAGAAGTGGGTTTGGTGTATTTGCAGAACTGCATGGAAGTCAGGGTGGCTGGAGGAGAGGACAGTGGGAGCCTATGGAGTCAGAGAGGCCACAGAGGGCCTAGTAGGTCATCAAACAGTCTTAGGTTTTATAAGCTGTAAAGGGGGAGCCACTGGAGGGCCTGAGCAGAGAAGAGAAGTCATCTGACTTCCATTCAGAAAGAATCATTCTGGCTGCTGTGTTGAGAAAATGTGGGCGGGAGCGGGGAGAAGAGATGGGAGAGTAGAGTGATCATTGAGAAGACAGGATGAATGGGACACGCAGTTGAGGTAGTGACCAAGGGGTAGCAACCACTCCACATATTCCCAAGCTAGGACTGATGGGATTTGCTGATGGACTTGAATGAGGGATAACATGGAAAGACAGGAGCCAAGGATGACACCAAGGTTTGCAGCCCGAGCAGCAGTGGAGTTGCCATTGACTGTGACAGAGGACCCTGGGGAAAGACCACGTTTGGGATAAGTCAGGAGTTTTCTTTTGGACATACTAAACCGGAGGGAGCTAAGGAAAGAACTCCCAAGGAGGGGAAGATCCCAACCGATCCAGTTGCAGAAAGATGTTCAGAACAGGGTTTTTTGGGGGTTTTTTGTTTTTGTTTTGACATGAAGTCTCACTCTTGTCACCCAGGCTGGAGTGCAATAGCACGATCTCAGCTCACTGCAACATCTGCCTCCCGGGTTGAAGTGATTCTCCTGCCTCAGCCTCCTGAGTAGCTGGGATTACAGACACACACCATCACACCTGGCTAATATTTATACTTTTAGTAGAGACAGAATTTCACCATGTTGGGCAGGCTGGTCTCAAACTCCTGACCTCAGGTGAATTCACTGACCTCAGCCTCCCACAGTGTTAGAATCACAGGCATAAGGCAGCACTCCTGGCAGAACAGTTATTTTTTAATAGTCTATATGTTTTTTATTTTTCTATCCCAGATTTTTTGCGTTAATTTTGTTGTTGCTTTTTCTTGAGTGGGGGCAGAGCAGATACAGGCCCTTTTTATGTCACCCAGGCTGAGCACAGAGCAATTACAGCTCACTGCAATCTAGACTTTGTGAGATCAAGCAATCCTCCCACCTCAGCCTCCTGAGTAGCTGAGACTATAGGTGTGCACCACCACTCACAGTTAATTTTTATTTTACTTAAAAATTTTTTAGTGGAGTCTAGTTCTCGCTATGGTGCCAAGGCTGCTTCACAAACTCCTGGGCTCAAGCAATACTCCCACCTCAGCCTTCTGAGTAGCTGGGACTATAGGAATGCACCACCGCACCCAGCGGCTAATTTTGGGCATTTTTGTAGATACAATGTAATAGTCCTTCCTCACACTGCTAAGAAAGACATACCTGAGACTGGGTAATTTATAAAGGAAAGAGGTTTAATTGACTCACAGCTCAGCATGGCTGGGGAGGCCTCAGGAAACTTACAATCATGGCAGAAGGGGAAGGAAACACATCCTTGTTCACACAGCGGCAGCAGGGAGAAATGCCGAGCAAAAGTGGAGGAAAGCCCCGTATAAAACCATCAGATCGTGTGAGAACTCACTATCATGAAAACAGCATGGGGGTAACCACACTCACGATTCAATTACCTCCCACCAGGTCCCTCCCACGACACATGGGGATAATGGGAGCTACAATTCAAGATGAATATTGGGTAGGGACACAGCCAAACCTTATCAGATGGGGTTTCGCCGCCTTGCCCAGGCTGGTCTCAAACTCCTGGGCTCAAGTGATCCTCCTTCCTTGGCCGCCCAAAGTGTTGGGATTACAGGCATGAGCCACCATGCCTGGCCTGATTGGTTTTAATATAGATTGCATTAACATGTTTTTTATCTTGACCTCTGAGGTTTTGGGTGCCCCCTTAAGTTGTGCACCTGAGGTGAGTGCCTCACTCCGCCTTACCCTAGTCCCAGCCCTGTTCTTGGGAAACTGGACTGCAGGGAGGCCCTGCTTTTTCCGTCACAGCCACAGAGCTCCTATGTTTCTCCCCAGGCCTCCCTGCAATACACCTCGAATGGCAATTGGTACCACATCTGCGGAGGGACCCTGATAGCCAACAACTGGGTCCTGACGGCTGCCCACTGCATCAGGTAACTGCCATTCCCTGGGCACCTGGCCTGCTCACCAGCCTGTGCTCATTTCTCAGCTGGGGGCTTAAATGGCCTGAATCACGCTACATAAAGCAGCCTTGCAAATAACCACTAGCCTGGCTGAGACACAAGCTGTAGTCAATCAATGGTTCAGTGTGTTGGCCCATCAATGTCAGTACATGGCATAGATGGGGTGTCCTGTGCCAGGTACTGAGGGAGGATGAGGAGAAGGGGAAGGCCTAATCTCTGCTCTCTTGTGGAAACAACCTGTGGCCTCTGGATCTGGAATTGGGTTCCCTTGAACAACTTGACTTCTCAAAGCTTCAATACCATCACCTGCAGAAAACAATGGAGTAACAGAATTTAGTGTGAATTCAATGAGTTGATTTACTAAAGGGCCTGGCACTTAGTAAGTGCCCAGTGAAAGCTAATTCTGAATTAAAGACTAATTATAAAGGCCCACGAGGTTCTGCAATGTTGTTTACTTATCCTGTTTGTTGTCCGTGACCTCTGCTCATCACAGCTGGAACTCACCAGAGCTTCTCCTGGGTCGTTGTGACTCCCTTCCAGGAGTAATCCCTTCTCCCATCTAATTTATAATAAGCTCTTTGAGGTGATGGAGAAACTAATACAGACCTACAGTCCAGGAGTCCTGGCTTCCAGTTCTGGTATCTCACTAACGGTGGGCCTCTGGGCCAGGTTATGCCTCTCTGGGCCTCAGTTACCCCATCTGAAAATGAAAGGTGAGAAAAACGTCCTTGAGAGCAAATGACTCCTGTTTTCTCTGTGTTCATCTCATTCCCTCCATAATCCTACAGAGTCTGTGTTATTACAACATTTATTTTATATTATAGTTTATAGTTAGTATGGTAACAATTATTATATGATCATACTTCTTACGTTATATACTTTAGGCTCTATTATAATTAACTGATTGTCCTAAGGGAGGAAAGATCCCGAAGCCCAAGCCCCAACTAGTGGCTCATGCAGCGACCAGTTACTTGGGTCTATCCCAACATTATCCAAAGCCAGGCCTCTGGAGGTGACCCTCTCCCTGGGCCCCCTTTCTCCCAGCTCCTCCAGGACCTACCGCGTGGTGCTGGGACGGCACAACCTCGACATTGCGGAGTCCGGCTCGCTGGCCGTCAGTGTCTCTAAGACTGTGGTGCACCAGGACTGGAACTCCAACCAGGTCTCCAAAGGGTTCGTTACTCTCTGGGTGCACTTGGGGATGAGGTTGTCAGGGAACAGATGGGGGTCTCACAGAGGCAAGTGTGTCAACTCCACCACATGCCCTCTGCTTCTTCTGTAGGGAGGGAGGAGTTCTGGCCTCTTAGATGTGGAACCAGCTCCAAAGATGTCTGGGGTGGGGATGTGAACTGGGGAGGGAGAAGCAAAGACTGCCAGAGTGACCTGAGTTTGCTGCCAGTCAAGCCTGCAGGGCCCGTGTCCGCTGAGCGTGTATCTACTTCATGCCAAGTCCTGGGGACACAGGGACAGTGCTGTCGACCCTGTGACTGTCCCTGGAGTAGGACACAATCTCTCCTGCCTTGCTCCTTTCAACAAGGCCCTCTGCATTTTCAAACATGCCCTGGGGCCCTGCCACTCAGAGCAAGCTGGGGCAACGTACAGGGAACGATGACAAGGTCTCAGAGCCCTCCAAAGCCCCACAGGGCAGGAAAAGTCAACCCTGTCCTCATGGTCTGCCTCTGCACTGACCTAGGAACAACATTGCCCTGGTCAAACTGGCTGACCCCGTCTCCCTCACCGACAAGATCCAGCTGGCCTGCCTCCCTCCTGCTGGCACCATTCTACCCAACAACTACCCCTGCTACGTCACGGGCTGGGGAAGGCTGTGGAGTAAGTGGGAGCCAGGAGCCCCCAGGCCTGGGAGGGAAGGGAGGTGATGTCACCCCTGTCTGGCCAGGGCCTCTCACCTGTCATCCCAGGGTGTGTGGCTGCCTCGGAGAGACGGGATAGCATAGGCTGATGCCTGCCTGGGTTCAAATGTCAGCTCTCCCACTTCATGACTGTGACACCTTGGGCACATTACTAGGTCTCTCCATGCAGCACTTTTATCATATGTAAAATGCAAATAATTGGCTGGGCGCCGTGGCTCAGGCCTGTAATCCCAACACTTTGGGAGGCCTGGAGGGCGGATCACTTGAGGTCAGGAGACCAGCCTGACCGACATGGCGAAACCAGGTCTGTACTAAAAATATTTTAAAAATAGCAGGATGTGGTGGTGTGCTCCTGTAGTCCCAGCTACTCAGGAGGCTGGGGCAAGAGAATCGCTTGAACCTGGGAAGTGGAGTTTGCAGTGAGCCAATATTTCGCTACTGCACTCCAGCCTGGGGGACAGAGCGAGACTGCGTCTCAAAAAAAAAAAAAAAAAGGCATAATAATAGCAGCTACATCACAGAGTTGTCAAGAAGATTAAAGGACATAATCCATAGGAAGCCTGGCATGTGGGAGGTGCTGTGTGTTAGTTGTTGTCACTGTCCTTATGATGGAAAGAAAGTTACAGAGACCATGTGACATCTTCTCTGTGGCCCATAGAGTTCAGAACAGCATTTTCCTCTGTGACCTGAGGCCCTGGAGCCCTCATCGGACCCTCCGTGCCCCATGGCAAAAGCTGTCCCCTGTGCCATTCGGTCTTGCTGCTCAGAACCTGGCTGAGGGCGGGTCTCCTTTGACATAGACTCCAGGGGTTACAGATCCAATGACAGTAGCCACCAAGAGGAACAGAGTTCCCGCCCTTCCCTTGTGAAATCACCAGAGGTTTGGAAGATTCTAGGAAGAGATGAGTGATAATGACCTTATGACCATAACGACATTATGAGTGATAACGACATTATGACATTTCTCCCTAATGACATAAACCCATAAGTATAATGACATGTTTTTCCAGGGCACATCCACATACGTACCCTCCAATAAATCCCCATTGCCCTCTTGACTTGCTTGCCTGTAAACACAAGGACACATCAAATCCTGCAGTGAGCGGTGGTGGAAGAGGCATTTCATGCTTATTAAGATAGAAGCACAACCGCCTGTTTGTTTCCCCAGACACCCCTGGGGCAGATGCAGTTCATCTGAGACAGTGAGAGCAGGGAGGCATCCAAATGCTTGGCTTTTAGACCCACCTCTGTCAGTGAAACCTTGGGCAAGCCACTTCCGAACTCAGTTTCCTCATCTGTAAAATGGAAACACTGTTGGTGAAGACCAAAAGAAGTGAAAGGTGAAAATGCATCCCACATTGCAACATGTTATACAAGTGTTAATTACTTATTAGTTGTCTTAAGCCAGACCCTTAACTTCCTTTTTTTTTTTTTTTTTTTTTTTGAGACAGAGTCTTGCTCTGTTGACCTGGCTGGAGTGCAGTGGTACAATCTCAGCTCACTGCAACCTCTACCTCCCAAGCTCAAGCGATTCTCCTGCCTCAGCCTTGCAAGTAGCTGGAATTATAGGCAGGTGCCACCACGCCCAGCAAATTTTTGTATTTTAATAGATACAGGATTTCACCATGTTGGTCAAGCTGATCTCAAACTCTTGACCTCAAGGGATCCACCCACCTTGGCCTCCCTAAGTGCTGGGATTAGAGGGTGAGCCACTGTGCCTGGCCGACACTTAACTTCCCTAGGTTTCAATCAATAGTGAAGAATTATGTTAAGCTCATCCTTGCCACTCCTAGCTGTGGTAACAGTAATGCAGGTGATGGTGGCTGTGTCATTGGGGGCCATTATGACAGCCCTCCCTTCACCACACCAGCATATTTTCCCCAAGGAGGCGGCACTAACTGCCAGGAGGCTCACTTTCTTATTTCAGATAAGTAACAGAAAACCAGGGAGTTAGCTCAGCAAAAAAAGGGACTGTTACAAGGATTTAAAAGTTTCAACCCAAGGGCCAAGATATAGCCAGGCATCAGGAACAGGCTAGAATCAGGGACTGGAAGCCTGTAAGAAACTCAGCAAACCCTCTCTTGGAATTTCTTTTCTTTGTGAATCTACTTCATTCACCCCAGTAGTGGTCAACCACTTCCTTTCTCTCAGGACTCCTTGCATCCCTAATGCTTTCTTTCTGATCTCATTCAGCCAACGGGCCTCTTTATGATGTCCTGCAGCAGTGCCGGTTGCTGGTTGTGGACTATGCCACCTGCTCCAGCCCTGACTGGTGGGGCAGCACCGTGAAAACCAATATGATCTGTGCTGGGGGTGATGGCAACATCTCCAGCTGCAACGTGAGTACCAAAATCAGGCGCCCTGTCCATGACAAAATGTGGCTGGGGATAAGACTATAGAGGTCCATCCCTCCATAGGGTCATCCTCCCACCTCCTGGCAGAAGTACCCAAAAATATGTTCCAGATATATCAGAACCCGATCTCTGGCCAGGCACGGTGGCTCTTGCCTGTACCCTATCACTTTGGGAGGCCAAGGCAGGCAGACCACTGGAGGTCAGCAGTTCGAGACCAGCCTGGCCAACATGGTAAAACCTTGTCTCTACTAAAAATACAAAAATTAGCTGGGCGTGGTGGCGGGCACCTGTAGTCACAGCTACTCAGGAGGCTGCGGCAGGAGAATCACTTGCACCCATGAGGCAGAGGTTGCAGTGAACTAAGGTCACACCACTGCAATCCAGTCTGGGTGACAGAGTGAAACAAAAAAAAGAAAAAAACCAAAAAACAAACAAAATAAAACAAAAAAAAAAACTTGGTTCTTGTTTGTTCTTGTTTTGAGATTCTCCTTGTCGTGTCCACCCCTCTCACTACTGGGAAGTCCTTCCCTGGGTCTCATCAAGGTCTCTCGTGACTGTCATTCCGTATCCTTTCCTCTATGCTGGAAGGGAACCAAAGGAAAGTATTCCCTGGCTTAGGGCCTTTCTAGGATGACTTCTGGGTTTTCTGTTGAATTACTCTCATCAGTGGCCCAGCGTGTCCCCTCCAGGTAGCTGCCACGGAAGCCTTCCCGGAGACAGTGTCTTAACCACCAGGAATTGCTCTGTGTTGGACTTAGCAGTGAAGTGGGCATGGAATAGGAAGGAGTTTCACATGCCCTTCAGATCACACTATGCCCTACACACTCTGCCCACACAGACCACCCCACCCGCGGGAAGACAGAGCCAGTGGGGAAGAGCCTGAACTCTGGGATGTGGCCTCAGCTCCTTCACAAACTGCCTGTGCAACCTTGGGCAAGTCCCAACCTCTCAACACTCCAGTTTCTCCTCTTCAGTGGCCTGGGGACACTGTGAATATTTACCTCGTAGGATTTTGTGAGGATTAATGAGATAAGGCATAGAACATGCTTAGCTCAGTTCTGGCCACACAGGAAAAATAGGTGTTGGGTTTTGTTGGAATTATGGTACCATCTTGGGCTTTGACCACAAGGGCTGCCTTCAGAGGACAGTGACCTACAGCAGAACAATAGAAATGCATTGAGAACAATGGTTCCAATGGGCAGCCCCTTCCTCTGCCTTTACCCTTCTATAACTCTGGCCTTCCTCAGGGAGACTCCGGCGGGCCGCTGAACTGTCAGGCAGCTGACGGCCGGTGGGAGGTGCATGGCATCGTCAGCTTTGGGTCTAGCCTCGGCTGCAACTACTACCACAAGCCGTATGTCTTCACACGGGTCTCCAAATACATCGACTGGATCAATTCGGTAAGAACCGGACCAGCCTAAGCCCCAGGGCACTGCCCTGCCCACCTGGCCTTGGGAGTGCCATGCCCACCTGTTGACTGAGAACCCCCTCCTTCCTCTTGAGAGCTAGATGGGAACCCCTTGGAGGAGGCTGCAGACTTTGGCAACTGCTGGACCCCCATGGGTCCCCAAAATTTCTGTGTGGGTAAAGCTGAGTGAAAAGGAACATAGAGGCTGGCCTTGTCCAAAGAGGTTGGACACTTGTCAGGCATATTAAGAGTGAGTTTCACCGGACGCGGTGGCTCATGCCTGTAATCCCAGCTTTTTGGGAGGCCGAGTGGGCAGATTGCGAAGTCAGAAGTTCAAGACCAGCCTGACCAACACGGCAAAACCCCATCTCTACTAAAAAAAATACAAAAAATTAGCCAGGTGTGGTAGTGCACTCCTGTAAACCTACCTACTCAGGAGGCTGAGGAAGGAGACTCCCTTGAACCTGGGAGATGGAGGTTGCAGTGAGCCGAGATTGCACCATTGCACTCCAAACTGGACAAGAAGAGTGAAACTCCAAGTAAAAAAAAAAAAGGGTGAGTTCCATAGAAATGGTGATTTTATTTTTGTGTATCTGTGTGTGGCCCAGACTCCACCATCCAGTGCTGTAAACGGGTATATTTATCTGCAAAGCCCAAAACCTGATTCTTTGAGACCCCCATAGCATTAATTATTGGAAATTGGTCCCCCTCAGGGGTCTTCCAGCTATTCTGCAGGGTGACCAACCATCCCGGTTTGTGCAGGACTGAGAGGTTTTCCAGGATGCAGGACTTCCTGTTTTACTCTGGGACCATCCCAGGCAAATAAAGCCGAGTTGGTACCCCTGTCTTATCAATGTAAACTCAGAGCTGTCTCCTTTCAGCTTCCACAATAACTCAATTTGTTTTTTACAATGAACACACATTTGTTTATAACAATAAGCATTAACCTTATGTATTAAAAATAATAGGCAACATGCCATGGCTCATGCCTGTAATTGCAGCACTTTGGGAGGCCATGGAGGGAGGATTGCTTGAGCCCAGGAGTTCAAGACCAGCCTGGGCAACATAGCGAGACTCTGTCTTTACAAAAAAAAAATTTTTAATGACTCAGGCATGGTGGTGTGTGCCTGTAGTCTCAGCTACTTGGGAGGCTTGGGTGAAAGGGTCACTTGGGCCCGTGAGGCCAACGCTATATTGAGCCAAGATCGCACCAATGCACTTAAGCCTGGGCAACATAGCAAGACCCTGTCTCCAAAAATAATGATAATAATAACCGGCATCAATATTAAGGAGCAGCCATGGATATACGCAGCAGTAGGTGAAAGCAGCCAGAACAGGAAACCCCGTCACAAGAAAGGGGTGCCTGGTGGCTCACACCTGTAATCCCAGCAGTTTGAGAGGCGAAGATGGGTGGATCACCAGAGGTCACGAGTTCGAGACCAGCCTGGCCAACATGAGGAAACCCCATCTCTACTAAAAATATAAAACTAAGCTGGGTGTGGTGATATGTGCTTGTAATCCCAGCTACTCAGGAGGCTGAGGCAGGGGAATCACTTGAACCTGGGAGGTGGAGGTTGCAGTAACATAAGTTTCTGCCACTGCACTCCAGCCTGGGCAACAGAGCGAGACACCATCCCAAAAAAAGAAAAACCACAAAAAAAGAAAAGGGTGCCGGGAGAGGGCAGAGGAGCCACCATGCCTATTATTGAATGCTGGGAGGGAAGAGTCGGACACGCTGTGCTGATGAAGGACCAGCTCAGTTTGCTCTTCTGTAAAATGGGACTTGAACTAGACAAGGACTCCTCCACTATTTACATGCAAGAGCAAATTGTAGTTATGGTATTTGTGGCCGAGCCCCCAAAGAAGAGAAAGCTGGCATCTGACTTCACTAATTTTAATTTGCAGAGAAGTGTTCATTAAACTGACACTTATAAAAGCAAATATGAAGCTGCAGCCATGAGCACGTGGTCACAGGAGGAAACTAAGCTGTCAAAATAAGCAGGTGGCTGCTTCCAAGTGTTCCCACTGATTCTTGCCAGCTCCTTGTTCATTTGTCTGTCTGCTGGCATCTTTTTGCCAACAAGTGGTCACAGGCAGACATTCCAAAAACGTTTGTTGGAGAAAAATGGAAAATCAAAAAGACAGTAGCCATTAATCATTAATTGGTGCTTTTTTATATATAAATTTGGAAAAACCCATCTGAGTCCACCTTTGGAGGCGCCACCCACACGTCAGAGGATCCAGGCCTGAGACTGACTGGATGAAAGGCTGCTTAGGGGCCTTTCCCAGCCAAATCCTAAGATCCTTTTCCAGCCCCAGCTGCTGTGGGAGTCACTGTGCAGCTGGTCCTGGCAGCACCTTGGGAACCTGAAGCAGGGGCAGGGGCAGTTGTCCCAATTTTTTTTCCCAGCGTCAGCTGTTCCCAGCCATAGACACAGGCACAACAGAGCAGGCCAGATCCCAAAGCATGGCCAGATGGCAGCAGGCATCCACGGGGCATCACATGTCGTGAGGCAGCTGGGCAGAGGCCCTGTGTTCGTAGGAGAGCAGTCGGGGCAGGCACAGATGCCCAGTAACGGGTTTCAGAAGGGGGAGAGCCAAGCAATCAGCTGTCCTTGGGTAGGGGCTGCCCCTGGCAGCGGCAGAGGGGCTCATGACAACTTGCAGTGGCCCCAACCCAGGAATACACCATGTGCAGCCTGGATTCACGAACCACTAGAGCCCTGGGGGTGCCTGAGAGCCCCTGCCTGGATAAACCCAGACAGGTGACAAGCCAAGGTCAGGAAGTACAAGCAAAAGAGCAGAGAAGCAGAGGAGACAAGTGGCCCGGGGCATTCATCCTTTCAGCAAATGTCCATTGAATGACAGTCACATGTGAAACTTCAGCAATACTTAGCTTTTATTCTTTTTCCAGAAGGTAATACATACTCTGCATAAAAATATTAACACAATATAAGAGTGTATCAAGTAAAATGTATCAAGATGTCCCCCCTCATTTTACATCTCCAATTCCACTCTCCAGAGGTAATCGTTGTTTTTCTTTTTCTTTTTGTTTTCAAACGGAGTCTTGCTCTGTTGCCCAGGTTAGAGTACGGTGGCTTAACAGCTCACTGCAACCTCCGCCTCCCAGGTTCAAGCAATTCTCCTGCCTCAGCCTCCTAACTAGCTGAGATTACAGGCATGCACCAACATGCCCCGCTAATTTTTGTATTTTTAGGAGAGATGGGGTTTCACCATGTTGGCCAGGCTGGTCTCGAACTCCTGAGCTCAGGTGATCTGCCCACCTTGGCCTCCCAATGTGCTGGGATTACAAGCATGAGGCACCGCGCCCCGCCAATCATTGTTAAAAGCTTGGTGTGTGGTCTTCTCAACTTTATGTGCATATGTCTCTATATATATAAAGAGAGACACTGTCTTCTGAGCAAAGATAGGATCTGAGTCTTCATACTGTTCTGCAGCTGTTTTTCACTTAACACCTTATCACATTTTATATGTCACTACGTACATGTCATTCTTTTGAACAGCTAAATACTATTCCATAGTTTGAGTATAATGAATGAAGCTTTCATGTTTCCTATTTTTCACTCCTACATTGTGCAATGAACATCCTTGAACATAATTCCTGCACACTGGTCTGAGAATTTGTGCTGTAGCAGCTGGATCTCCTGCCGTTTACAGCACTAGATCATGAAGTTGGCATATCAAAATGTTTAACAGGCCGCGTGCGGTGGTTCACGCCTGTCATCCAAGGACTTTGGGAAGCTGAGGCGGGTAGATCACTTCAGGTCAGCAGTTCGAGACCAGCCTGGCCAACATGGTGAACCTTGTCTCTACTAAAAACACAAAAATTAGCCGGGCGTGGTGGTGCATGACTATAATCTCAGCTACCTGGGAGTCTGATGCACGAGAATCACTTGAACCTGCGTGGCGGAGGTTGCAGTGAGCCCGGATTGCCCCATTGCACTCCAGCCTGGGCAACACAGTGAGACTGTCTCAAAAAAAAAAAAAAAAAAAAAAAAAAAACCATTTAACAGACACTGATCAACAGCCTCTGGAAACAGTTATAGCACCAACCACATTGCATAACTGCCTTGCAAACAGCAGTTTTGATTTGAGAAACAAATGAAATCTAAAAATATGCCATCCACACATTTGGAATACAAGTTTTAGGGGTTCAAAGGCCTCCTACCCTGAAGCCCACACAGGACTCCTGGTAAGACCCCCTTTACAGGAAGACCCTAACAGGTCAATGAAAAGCTGTGATTGCATCTTTGTTTTCAAAACGTCATCAGAACTCCTCAGGCAGCAGCTACTGCAGTGTGGGCTGCCTGTGACTCACTTGATGAGCTTAGCACAGGAGGACGGAGACAGGAAACTGCCACGCACAGCTCTGCGGTTAGGTGAACCTGACGATTTTCTTGTGTGTCCTACAGGTGATTGCAAATAACTAACCAAAAGAAGTCCCCGGGACGGTTTCAGACTTGGAAAGGTCCCAGAAGGAAATTAATATTATAATAAAATGACAACTATGCAAATCACATCTTGATGAGAGATTTATTAGCAATCTATCCTAACATCCAGGGCCCTAAAAACCATGAGTAGGCTGGGCACAGTGGCACAGCCCTGTAATCCCAGCACTTAGCACCTTGGGAGGCCAAGGCAGGCACATCGTTCCAGTCCAGGAATTCAAGACCAGCCTGAGTAACACGGCATAACCCTGTCTCTACTAAAATACAAAAAGTAAATGGGCGAGGTGATACGCACCTGTAGTCTCAACCACTCAGGAGGCTGAGGTGGGAGGATCGCTTGAGCCAGGAGGTAGAGACTGCAGTGAGCCAAGATCTCATCATCGCATTCTAGCCTGGGCAACAGTGAGACCTTGTCTCAAAAAAAAAAGGAAAAGAATTTTGCATCTGCGTCTCCCTGCCCGACTGAGACCTCAAGGACCCAGCCCACTTTACAACCTGACACATGACATTATTGTCAAAAGACATATAAATGGAGCACTAAGCTCCAGGGAGGGAAGTGGGCTGTAGCGGCTTCCTGCACTCTGCCTCCTCTGCCTCCCTTTCCTCCACTGACAGCACAGAGGCCTGGATTTCTGTGCAGGCGCTGCCCCACCGGATCCAGAGGTTCTGGGTGAAACCTCATGGCCAGGACCAAGGCTGGAGCCCGTGCTCCAGGCCTGGCCAATCAACACATTGCATCCCCTTCCCCCACCACAATGATTGGCTCAGGGATGGGCATATGACCTGAGGCAGGTCCAATCAGAGAGGTTGCACGACTTGTTCCTCGTTCTGTTTGTAGCTAGGCACCCCAGGCCAGAAAGCCTGTGGGATTGACCCAAGGTCACACAGCAAATTCACAGCAGGTGTTTGTTCAGTGTTCTCATACAGGACAACCTTTATTTTTGTATTAAAACAAACAAAGATACAGAACAGAATGCCAAACACATGACCCTTTAAGATAAAATATGGGACTTAAGAAATAGTTTCTTGCTGTAGTGACTGATACAGACCATAAATGAGTCCAAACTGTTACAGGGAGTACGGGATGGAGTTGGGACTGGAACCCACGTCTTCTGACATCCAGTCCCACAGGATTCTGCCTCCCCACCCCCACCCAATCTTCCTCACCTTTGCACAATCCTAGGAAGATTACAGAATTCTTTCCCACCCATTTTCTTACCCATGCAACTATCTGCAATGCAGGTCTGGATGGTTATCTAGGAAACTAAGGCCCAGAAGATAAGTGGCTTATCCAGACCACCACACTCAAAACTGATGGATCAAAGACTTGAACTCGGCTGGGCACGGTGGCTCACGACTGTAATCCCAGCACTTTTGGAAGCCGAGGCTGGCGAACACGAGGTCAGGAGTTCAAGACCAGCCTGCCCAATATGGTGATGGATCAAAGACTTGAACTCAACCAGGCACGGTGGCTAACGCCTGTAATCCCAGCACTTTGGGAGGCTGAGGCGGGTGAACTCAAGGTCAGGAGTTCAAGACCAGCCTGGCTAATATGGTGAAACCCCATCGCTAATAAAATACACAGATAAGCTGTGTGTGGTGGCCAGCGCCTGCAGTCCCAGCTACTCGGGAGGCTGAGGCAGAAGAATCGCTTGAACCTGGGAGGCACAAGTTGCAGGTAAGCCGAGATTGCACCACTACACTCCAGCCTACGTGACAGAGCAAGACTCCATCTCAAGAAAAAAAAAAAAAACACTTGAACTCAAATCTCTCTTTTTTTTTTTTTTTTTTTTGAAACGGAGTTTCGCTCTATCGCCCAGGCTGGAGTGCAGTGGCCCGATCTCGGCTCACTACAAGCTCCACCGCCTGGGTTCATGTAATTCTCCTGCCTCAGCTTCTCAAGTAGCTGGGACTACAGGCGCCCGCCACCATGCCTAGCTAATTTTTTTGTATTTTTAGTAGAGACGAGGTTTCACCGTGTTAGCCAGGATGGTCTCATTCTGCTGACCTCGTGATCTGTCCGCCTCGGCCTCCCAAAGTGCTGGGATTACAGGCTTGAGCCACTGCGCCTGGCCTTGAACTCAAGTCTTAACAGTTGAAATCTGCCCAGGCAGGATGACTCAGGCCTGTAATCCTAACACTTTGGGAGGCCGAGGCAGGCAGATCACCTGAGATCAGGAGTTCAAAACAAGCCTGGTCAACATGGCAAAACGGCATCTCTATTAAAAATACAAAAATTAGCCGTTCATGGTGGCATGCAGCTGTCATCCAAGCTACTCGGGAGGCTGATGCATGAGAATCGCTTGAACCTGGGAGTTGGATATTACAGTGAGCACAGATCATGCCACTGGTTGACAGAGAGAGACTCCATCTCACCAAAAAAAAAAAAAAAACGGAGTTGAAGTTCACTTTCCTTTCTGCTTTTTTGACTGGGGCAAAAATTAGAGTTTGTGGTCACAGAGCGGAGCTTTCTCATCAGCAGTGGGCCTGCCTGGCTTTCTGCTCTCCCAAAAGGTGAGGAGAGTGAAGGTCTAAGGAAGAACAAGAGAGTCCACCAGGAAACCTTGCTCACTCCACGCCTCCCCCAACTCAAGTTGAACTTCTAGGAGGTGAGGCAGGATGCTCACCTCCGGCCACCACGCCCAGCTTATGTGTGTATTTTATTAGAGCCGGGGTTTCACCATATTGGCCAGGCTGGTCTTGAACTCCTGACCTCGTGTTCTCCCGCGTCGGCCTCCCAAAGTGCTGGGCTTTGGAATCAGACCAACCTAGTTCCAGTTCCCATTCTGCCGCTTAGAAGCTGTAGGATCTTGGACAAGTCACTTTACCTCTCTGAAGCTCAGCTTCCTCCTGTGAAATAAGAGAGGCTCTTGCAGGATTTTTTGTGGCTTAGATTCAATGAGGAATGTGAGTGCATCTAACATCTATGTGTTGCTGGGTGTCTGCATGCCTTTGTTTGTTTGTTCCCTTTTGAAGAAGTTTCTAACTTGACCCCATTTGGAAGATGACGTTATTGGAGAAGTGCACTCTGCTGTTCTCTTGGAAGAGGACAATAAAATGCATCTGCCACCCAGGCTGTGGTAGATCGATTGCAGCTTACTGCAGCCATTGCCACCCAGGCTCAAGTGACCCTCTGCCTCAGCTTAGCCTCCAGAGTAGCTGGAGCCACATATGTGTGCCACCGCGCCTGGCTAACTTTCTAAAAAAAAATTTTGTAGTGACAGGTGGTCTCACTATGTTGTCCAGGCTGGGCTGTTTTGTTTTGTTTTGTTTTGTATTGTTTTTTTCTCGAGATGGAGTTTTGCTCTGTTGCCGAGACTAGAGTGCAGTGGTGTGATCTCAGCTCACTGCAACCTCTACCTCCAAGGTTCAAGAGATTCTCCTGCCTCAGCCTCCTGAATAGCTGGGAATACAGGCATGCAGGACCACACCGGACTAATTTTTGTATTTTTAGTAGAGACAGGGTTTCACCATGTTGGCCAGGCTGGTCTTGAACTCCTGGCTTCAGGTGGTCTGCCCGCATCTGCGTCCCAAAGTTCTGGGATTATAGGAGTGAACCACTGTGCCTGGCCATAAAGTGCATCTTGATCCACCCGATGAAGCCCGCCTCTGCCAGTGTTCTGCTTCCCCCCATCATTAGGGCAGCCAGATCCTAACTGTGCATGTCGGCCTCGCCTTCTGCTACGTGTGCACCTTCCCCACATTACACAAATCATTACCATGATGTTGTGAAACACGCTGGGCACAGGTTTCTCTCCCTGTTTCACAGATGGGTCTAGAGACTTACATGACCCAGCCAAGGTCACACTGCAAGCCCTGACATGGCCTAGAACAGGCTTTCTCAGCCTCAGCACCATTGACATCCAGGGCAGGGCACGTCCTATTGCCCAGTGCATTGTTGAATGTTTAGCAGCATCTCTGCTGTCTGACCGCTGGATGCCAATCACATCAACCCCAGCCATGACACCCAACAATGTCCCCAGATGTTGTCAAACGTCTCCTGGTGGCTGAACCAGCCCCACTGAGAAATACTGCCTTAGAACACTGTGAGTTCAGCATGCCGCCTTCATCTTTACATTGAAAACACAACTCCTGGCCAGGCACGGTGGCTCAGCCTGGAATCCCAGCACTTTGGGAGGCTGAGGCGAGCAGATCACTTGAGGCCAGGAGTAGGAGACCAGCCTGGCCAACATGATGAGACCCCTGTCTCTACCAAAAATACAAAAATTAGCCAGGAATGGTGGCACACACCTGCAATCCCAGCTGCTAGGGAGACTGAGGCAGGGGAATTGCTTGAACCCAGGAGGCAGAGGTTGCAGTGAGCTGAGATCACACCACTGCACTCCAGCCTGAGTGACAGAGCATGACTCCATCTCAGAAAGGAAAAAAAAAAAAAAAAAAAGAAGAAACACACAACTCCTCTCCTCAGTCTTACACAGGGAGGAAAAAAAAAAAATAGAAAACACAACTCCACGGACCAACAATTAGTATTTTTCTTCCTTCCCTAACACACAACATAATCTCTTCAAAACAGATGGAACCCATATTCCAATATCTACCTTTGGCATCTTTTTCGAAGTATTTCTAGGGTGACAGCTAGGAGCAAATGGGAAAAAAAATATTTGGACGCAAACTCTTTTTTCCACTGGGCTTTGAGAAAATCCCCATCTTGCGTGTTCCCAGTGTATCTCTCACTGATAAGTTCCTCATAAAACCAGGGCCTTATCCAGGGCCACGCGGACAGAACTCCCACGGACACACCATGATTAGTACCCTGCTGCTGTCCGCTTTGGTGGCTGGAGGTAAACCCTGTCACCCAGAGTCACTGGTTTCCCATCCCCTGGTGTGTCTGGGAATGGGATCTTCCTGTCCTCCCCTCTCGCCCCACCCAACCCCTACTGCATTCAGACCTATAATCATAAGAAAACTGGAATGGAGTTTCAAAGAACTGGAGCAAAGAGCAGGATTCTATGACCTCTTAAGATCCTTCTAGAACAAGGGTTTTCTATTTGGGGGTTCAGAATACAGCAAGTGTAGTTTACATTGTGTGGGTCGCTGCTTCCTGGACTCAAGACCCTTTCTCTTTTCATAGCCCTCAGTTGTGGGGTCCCCACTTACCCGCCTTCTGTGACTAGGGTGGTTGGAGGTGAAGAAGCGACGCCCAACAGCTGGCCCTGGCAGGTGAGTCGACCACACTGTACTTCCCCGTGTCCCTGCCCCACTCCCTTTACATCCCCCCTTTGCCCTTCCACGATGGGTACTACTGTGCTGGCAAAGTGAGGACTGATGGGACTCAGAGAGCAGCACAGGCACCTTCACCAATAAGATACATTTCCGGCTGGGCGCAGTGGCTCATGCCTGTTATCCCAGCACTCTGGGAGGCCATAGTGGGCAGATCACCTGAAGTCAGGAGTTTGAGACCAGCCTGGGCAACATGGTGAAACCCGCCTCTACTAGTAATACACAGTTAGCCAGGTGTGGTGGCACACACTTGTAATCCCAGCAACTCGGGAGGCTGAGGCAGGAGAATCGCTTGAACCCAGGAGGCAGAGGTGGCAGTGAGCTGAAATTGCACCACTGTACTGCAGCCTGGACAACAAGGGAAGACTCTGTCTCAAAAAATAAAAATAAAAATAAAAATAAGACACATTTCTGTGGCCTTGGCCAACCTTGGGAGAGGAGGGAGAGGTGCCTCCTCCAGCTGCAGTAAGGACCTGTCCCCTCCCCACTGCCCATAGGCAGCAAATATAGTCTTACTCTATTAACCAATCAGAGGCTTGTTTACAAATGTACCATTAGTCTAGGAACCATTCAAGACTACCTATGCAAATATTCCTTGCTTTAAGGAACCCATCAGTGCTATTTATGCAGATTAATCTTTAACTACCGCAAATCAATGTTACCAATGAAAAAAATGTTTTCTTAAGTTCATATAATCATAGTGATATCAAGACTAAACTGCCGAGTGGGACACAGGCACAAATTACTAAGACGTGTTAACGGTGGGAATTTTAACAGAACTGTGTAAAGTTTACATTGACACAAATATAGTAAAATCTCATTTATCTGATGTAACTGGGACTGAGCAATTGAAAAGTTGGTTATAAAGAAATTATTTTAAATCATACATATATGTTGTGAACATTTTATCTTACACTATGTAAACAATTTTTTGAGTTCTTAACTGTCTTTTTCATGTAAACCACGCCACATAATATCTCATCTACAAGTTCATTTCTTTAAAGCAGAGCAGTAACTTTGAGACATTCACAAAGCAATCTGAGTTATGAGCCCATCCCGACTTTTACGACTTTTCCCCCCAGTCTTTCCATTTTCTCACAGACACTAATTCAGGAGCAATTTTTTAAGAATCATAGTGATTCAGTCTCTTCCAAGCATTTAACTTTGTTTCCATATAAATAACGACTCTCTTTCTGAACTCGTATTTTATTGGTTACATGTTTAATCAAATTTCACTATTGCAAGCACAATTGATGTAAACTACTTTAGGAGCAAACCTAGCTGAATCAGGATGAGTTTCCAACTTAAGTAGGAGGAGGAATTAGCAGCCCACTAGCCTTGAGCATTCAGAGTGACCCATGCAGCAGTCACTGTGTTTACAGAGGCCAGCGTCATTCATCTGGTCCTTGATTAAGAGACTGTCAATGATAGGCCAGGCACGGTGGCTCATGCCTGTAATCCCAGCACTTTGGCAGGTTGAAGTAGGTGGATCACCTGAGGTCAGGAGTTTGAGACCAGCCTGGCCAACATGCTAAATCTCTGACTCTACTAAAAATACAAAAATTGGCCAGGCATGGTGGCGGGCTCCTATAGTCCCAGCTATCTGGGAGGCTGAAACACAAGAATCACTTGAACCCTGGAGGCGGAGGTGGCGGTGAGCCAAGATCACACCTCTGCACTCCAGCCTGGGTGATAGAGTGAGACTCCATCAAAAAAAAAAAAAAAAAAAAAAAAAAAAAAAAAAAAAAAAAACTGTCAATGATAGAATGCTGGCAGATATTTCACATTTTTTTTCTTTTTTTCAGACAGACACTTGCTCTGTCACCCAGGCTGGAGTGCAGTGGCACGATCATAGCTCACTGCAGCCTCCAACTCCTGGGCTCCAGCCATCCACTGCCTCAGCCTCCCACAGTGCTGGGATTACAGGCACCCACCACTGTGCTCAGCCACAGTAAAGTTTTCTGAGACAGTGTCACATTCTGTCACCCTGGCTGGAGTACAGTGGCTGGCGAAACATGGCTCACTGCGGCCTCAAACTCCTAGCCTCCCACCTCAGCCTCCCTACCAGCTGAGACCACAGATGCATACCACCACACCCGGTTAATTTTTTTTTAGAGATGGGGTCTCACTGTGTTGCCCAGGCTGGTCTTGAACTCCTGGACTCAAGTGATCCTCCTGCCTCAGCCTCCCAAAGTGCTGGGATTACAGGCATGAGCCACTCAACCCAGACTCACAATTTATATACTTGGCTTTGTGTACTTTTGCCAGTTCTTTTGCTTTTCTCACAGTCCCATGGTATTTTTTGCCTGAGAATTTGGAAGAAGGGCCACAGTCCCTCTGCCACAGGACCCCACAGCACCGGGCGCATTTGTGCTGAGAACTAATCATTGCTGCCTACAAAAATACTTCCTCACCCTCTTGCACAAAGGTATTCTTGCCTTGAGAACCAGTGAATGATAGTCTGTGAAGAGTCCCTTGTGCTTTGTGCTTCTGTTTCCCTGGGGAAATTGTTTTACTGAGATCATAGGCAGATCTAGCTGGGTGGGAACCCAGATGAGGCGAGTAAGACATTCACTCCGGGGCAAAATGTAAGGGGTAACACAAAACTTAGCAGCCAGCCAGGCGCAGTGGCACACACTTTTAATCCCAGCTATTCAAGAGGCTGAGGCAGAAGGATTGCTGGAGCCCAAGAGTTTGAGACCAGTATGGGCAATATAGCTAGCTGTCACAAAAAAAAAAAGAAAAAAAAATCCTCACTAACCAAAATGAATCATAATTTAATGCAATTTTATTTTTTCTCCTGGAGACAGAGTCTCATTCTGTCACCCAGGCTGGAATGCAGTGGCACAATCTCAGCTAACTGCAACCTCTACTTCCGGGATTCAATTAATTCTCCTGCCTCAGCCTCCCAAATACCTAAGATTACAGGTGCATGCCACCACGCCCGGCTAATTTTTTGTATTTTTAGTAGAGACAGGGTTTCATCATATTGGACAGGCTGATCTCAATCTCCTGACCCACCTGCCTCAGCCTCCCAAAGTGCTGGGATTACAGGTGTGAGTCATCCCACCCACCAGCTATTGTCATTACAGTATTAATCACCCTGAGAGCCCTGCACAGTGGCTTTTGCTCCACATTTCCAGAGAAGGTAACTGGGACTTGGAAAGGTTACAGAATTGCCCAAAGGCACTGAGTTAGCCTGGGGGGAATGAGGATTCAAATTTGGTTCAGTGCTTGTTCTTTTAGCTACACTTTGCTGGCCACAAACAATACCTACCACATGGACTATATTTCAAATCTGTCGGATGGTTTTAGCACATTTTTAAATTGGGGGGGTACATCCTTTTAAGTATCTTTTTTCACTTTCTCTAATTTTAAACATCTTTTTTAAAGCCAGTTCATCTGAGACCTCTTAATGTCACACAAACGAGAAATGTCAAATGGCTAATTAAAAACAAGAACGTTCAGAGAAAAGCAGGCATCTGGCATCTGCCAACAAACAGATCATCGTTCCCCACAGTTACAGGAAGCCCGATCAGTGCAGTCCATGCCCTACTGTCACCTCCCTCCCCTCTGCTTGGCCGTGGCAGGGAATTGAAAGACAGGGGAGGAGGAATGAAGGAACAGGAAGGGCATGGAACGCTTCATTAGAGACTAAAACAGTGTCAGATGTCACCACCTTTTTTCTTTTTTTTTTTTTAAAGACAGGGTCTCACTCTGTCACCCAGGCTGGAGTACAGTGGCGCCATCCCGGCTCACTGCAATCTCCGCCTCCTGAGTTCAAGCGATTCTCCTACCTCAGCCTCCCAAGTAGCTGGGATTACAGGCACACACCACGACACCCGGCTAATTTTTGTATATTTAGTACAGATGGGGGTGTCACCATGTTGGCCAGGTTGGTGTCAAACGCCTAGCCTCAAGTGACCCACCCGCCTCGGCCTCCCAAAGTGCTGGGATTACAGGCGTGAACCACGGTGCCCAGCCTCCACCACTTAAAAGTTGTACCCCACACCTGTTAAACTGTCAATCTAAATAGAAACCTTTTTTTTTTTTTTTTTTTTTTGAGACAGACCCTCACTCTGTCGCCCAGGCTGGAGTACGATGGTGCCATCTTGGCTCACTGCAACCTCTGCCTCCCGGGTTCAAGTGATTCTCCTACCTCAGCCCCCTGAGTAGCTGGGATTACAAGCGCGACCCACTGTGCCCTGCCTAGAAACCATTTTTAACCTGAAAAAATTTATTTAAAAAAACATGAGGAGCCGGGGGGCAGGGGAGTAAGGTCCACTTATGCAGTCTCATGTTCCTATGAGTGGATTTGGTCTTCAGGGGGAAACTAGACAAGCAGGAGACAAGATCACCCGCCCCTGGTGATCTCTTCCATTCTATTCATTTGCTTATTCACTCACTTGTTCAATCAGTCAGCATTTGTTAAAGACCCAGTATGTACCAGGCACTGTTCTAGGCGCCTGGCACATAGCAGTGGGGGGAAAAATTCATGAAGACTTTATTAAAGTGGAGACGTGGCCAAGCACAGTGGCTCAAACACCTGTAATCCCAGTATTTTTGGAGGCCGAGGTGGACAGATCACTTGAGGTCAGTAGTTCGAGATCAGCCTAGCTAACATGGCGAAACCCCGTTTCTACTAAAAATGCAAGGAAATTAGCCAGGTGTGGTGGCAGGCACCTGTAATCACAGCTACTCTGGTGGCTTAAACAGGAGAATCACTTGAACCCAGGAGACAGAGGTTGCAGTGAGCCAAGATGGTGCCCCTGCACTCCAAACTGAGCAACCAAGCAAGACTCCATCTCAAAAAAATAAAAATAAAATAAAGTAGAGGAGTGAGACAATAAACAACTGAATGAGTAAACTCATCACATGCCAGAAAATGCAAGATGCTATGAGGAAGAGTAACGCAGAGCAAGAGGAAGGAGGCAAGTGTGTCTGTGTGTGCGTATGTACATGAGCGTGCATGTACGTGTGTGTGCACACTGTTGGGGACAGCATGGTCATAGAAGACCTCATGGAGAAGGTTACCTTGAGCAGAGACCAACAGGAAGTGAAGGAAAGAGTTACATCGATATTTGCAAGAATATTCCAGGCAAGAAGAAGAGCCAGTGCAAAGGCCCTGAGGCAGAAGTGGGTTTGGTGTATTTGCAGAACTGCATGGAAGTCAGTGTGGCTGGAGGAGAGGAGAGTGGGAGCCTATGGAGTCAGAGAGGCCACAGAGGGCCTAGTAGGTCATCACACACTCTTAGGTTTTATAAGCTGTAAAGGGGGAGCCCCTGGAGGGCCTGAGCAGAGAAGAGAAGTCATCTGACTTCCATTCAAAAGGGATTATTCACACTACTGTGTTGAGAAAATGTGGGCGGGAGCGGGGAGAAGAGATGGGAGACTAGAGTGATCATTGAGAAGAGAGGATGACTGGGACACGCAGTTGAGGTAGTGACCGAGGGGTAGCAACCCCTCCACATATTGCCAAGATAGAGCTGATGGGATTTGCTACTGGACTGGAATGAGGGATAACAGGGAAAGACAGGAGCCAAGGATGACACCAAGGTTTGCGGCCTGAGCAGCAGTGGAGTTGCCATTGACTGTGACAGAGGACCCTGGGGAAAGACCGCATTTGGGATAAGGCAGGAGTTTTGTTTTGGACATACTAAACCGGAGGGAGCTAAGGAAAGAGCTCCCAAGGAGGGGAAGATCCCAACCAATCCAGTTGCAGAAACATGTTCAGAACAGGGTTTTTTGGGGGTTTTTTGTTTTTGTTTTGACATGAAGTCTCACTCTTGTCACCCAGGCTGGAGTGCAATAGCACGATCTCGGCTCACTGCAACATCTGCCTCCCGGGTTCAAGTAATTCTCCTGCCTCAGCCTCCTGAGTAGCTGGGATTGCAGACACACGCCATCACACCTGGATAATATATGTATTTTTAGTAAAGACGGGATTTCACCATGTTGGCCAGGCTGGTCTCAAACTCCTGACCTCAGGTGAATTCACCAACCTCTGCCTCCCAAAGTGTTAGAATCACAGGCATAATGCAGCACTCCAGGCAGAACAGTTATTTTTTAATAGTCTGTATGTTTTTTATTTTTCTATCCCAGATTTTTTGCGTTAATTTTGTTGTTGCTTTTTGTTGCGGGTGGCAGAGCAGATACATGCCCTTGCTATGTCACCCAGGCTGAGCACAGAGCAATCACAGCTCACTGCAACCTAGACTTTCTGAGATCAAGCAATCCTCTCACCTCCTGAGTAACTGAGACTACAGGTGTGCACCACCACTCACAGTTAATTTTTATTTTATTTTAAAATTTTTGGGTAGAGTCAAGTTCTCACTATGGTGCCCAGGCTGATTCACAAACTCCTGGGCTCAAGCAATACTCCCACCTCAGCCTTCTGAGTAGCTGGGACTATAGGTATGCACCACGGCACCCAGCGGCTAATTTTCGGCTTTTTTGTTGATACAATGTATTAGTCCTTCCTCACACTGCTAAGAAAGACATACCTGAGACTGGGTAATTTATAAAGGAAAGAGGTTTAATTGACTCACAGCTCAGCATGGCCGGGGAGGCCTCAGGAAACTTACAATCACGGCAGAAGGGGAAGGAAACACATCCTTGTTCACACAGCGGCAGCAGGGAGAAATGCCGAGCAAAAGTGGGGGAAAGCCCCTTATAAAACCATCAGATCATGTGAGAACTCACTATCATGAAAACAGCATGGGGGTAACCACACTCACGATTCAATTACCTCCCACCAGGTCCCTCCCACGACACATGGGGATTATGCTACAATTCAAGATGAGATTTGGGTAGGGACACAGTCAAACCTTATCAGATGGGGTTTCACCATGTTGCCCAGGCTGGCCTCAAACTCCTGGGCTCAAGTGATCCTCCTTCTTTCGCCTCCCAAAGTGTTGGGATTACAGGCATGAGCCACCATGCCTGGCCTGATTCGTTTTAATATAGATTGCATTAACATGTTTTTCATCGTGATGTCTGAGGTTTTGGGTGCCCCCTTAAGTTGTGCACCTGAGGTGAGTGCCTCACTCCCCCTTACCCTAGTCTCAGCCCTGTTCTTGGGAAACTGGAGTGCAGGGAGGCCCTGCTTTTTCAGCCACAGCCACAGAGCTCCTATGTTTCTCCCCAGGCCTCCCTGCAATACACCTCCGATGGCAATTGGTACCACACCTGCGGAGGGACCCTGATAAACAACAGCTGGGTCCTGACGGCTGCCCACTGCATCAGGTAACTGCCATTCCCTGGGCGCTTGGCCTGCTCACCAGCCGGTGCTCATTTCTGAGCTGGGGGCTCAAATGGCCTGAACCACGCTACATAAAGGAATCTTGCAAATAACCACTAGCCTGGCCGAGACACAAGCTGTAGTCAATCAATGGTTCAGTGTGTTGGCCCATCAATGTCAGTACATGGCACAAATGGGGTGTCCTGTGCCAGGTACTGAGGGAGGATAAGGAGAAGGGGAAGGCCTAATCTCTGCCCTCTTGGGGAAACTATATGTGGCCTCTGGATCTGGAATTGGGTTCCCCTGAACAACTTGACTTCTCAAAGCTTCAATACCATCACCTGCAGAAAACAATGGAGTAACAGAATTTAGTGTGAATTCAATGAGTTGATTTACTAAAGGGCCTGACACTTAGTAAGTGCCCAGTGAAAGCTCATTCTGAATTGTAGACTAATTATAAAGGCCCATGAGGTTCTGCAACGTTGTTCACTTATCCTCTTCATTGTCCGTGACCTCTGCTCATCACAGCTGGAACTCACCAGAGCTTTTGCTGGGTCGTTGTGACTCCTTCCAGGAGTGATCCCTTCTCCCATCTAATTTATAATAAGCTCTAGGAGGTGATGGGGAAACTAATAGAGACTTACAGTCAGGAGTCCTGGCTTCTGGTTCTGGTTTCTTACTAACGGTGGGACTCTGGGCCAGGTTACACCTCTCTGGGCCTCAGTTTCCCCATCTGAAAATGAAAGGTGGGAAAAATGTCCTTGAGAGCAAATGACTCCTGTTTTCTCTGTGTTCATCTCATTCCCTCCATAATCCTACAGAGTCTGTGTTATTACAACATTTATTTTATAGTATAGTTTAAAGTTAGTATAGTAACAATTATTATATGATCATAGTTCTTATGTTATATACTTTAGGCTCTATTATAACTAACTGATTGTCCCAGGGGAGGAAAGATCCCCAAGCCCAAGCCCCAACTAGTGGCTCATGCAGCAGCCAGTTACTTGGGTCTATCCCAACATTATCCAAAGCCAGGCCTCTGGAGGTGACCCTCTCCCTGGGCCCCCTTTCTCCCAGCTCCTCCAGGACCTACCGCGTGGTGCTGGGACGCCACAACCTCTACATTGCGGAGTCTGGCTCGCTGGCCGTCAGTGTCTCTAAGACTGTGGTGCACCCGGACTGGGACTCCAGTGATGCCTCCAAAGGGTTCGTTTCTGTCTGGGTGCACTTGGGGGTGAAGTTGTCAGGGAACAGATGGGGGTCTCACAGAGGCAAGGGTCTCAACTCCACCACATGCCCTCTGCTTCTTCTATATGGAGGGAGAAGGAGTTCTGGACTCTTAGATGTGGAACCAGCTCCAAAGATATCTGGGATGGGGATGTGACCTGGGGAGGGAGAAGCAAAGACTGCCAGAGTGACCTGAGTTTGCTGCCAGTCAAGCCTACAGGGCCCCTGTCCGCTGAGCATGTATCTACTTCATGCCAAGTCCTGGGGACACAGGGACAGTGCTGTCGACCCTGTAACTCTCCCTGGAGTAGGACACAATCTCTCCTGCCTTGCCCCTTTCAACAAGGCCCTCTGCATTTTCAAACATGCCCTGGGGCCCTGCCACTCAGAGCAAGCTGGGGTAACATACAGGGAACGATGACAAGGTCTCAGAGCCCTCCAAAGCCCCACAGGGCAGGAAAAGTCAACCCTGTCCTCATGCTCTGCCTCTGCACTGACCCAGGTACGACATTGCCCTGGTCAAACTGGCTAACCCCGTCTCCCTCACCGACAAGATCCAGCTGGCCTGCCTCCCTCCTGCCGGCACCATTCTACCCAACAACTACCCCTGCTACGTCACGGGCTGGGGATATCTGCAGAGTAAGTGGGAACCAGGAGCCCCCAGGCCTGGGAGGGAAGGGAGGTGATGTCACCCCTGTCTGGCCAGGGCCTCTCACCTGTCATCCCAGGGTGTGTGGCTGGGAGGAACGGGATGGCATAGGCTGATGCCTGCCTGGGTTCAAATGTCAGCTCTCCCACTTCATGACTGTGACACCTTGGGCATATTACTAGGTCTCTCCATGCAGCACTTTTATCATATGTAAAATGCAAATAATTGGCTGGGCGCCGTGGCTCACGCCTGTAATCACAGCACTTTGGGAGGCCTGGCGGGCGGATCACTTGAGGTCAGGAGACTAGCCTGACCGACATGGAGAAACCCCCTCTCTACTAAAAATATTTTTAAAATAGCAGGGTTGCCGGGCGCTGTGGCTCACACCTGTAATCCCAGCACTTTGGGAGGCCGAGACAGGCGAATCACAAGGTCAGGAGATCGAGACCATCCTGGCTAACTAACACTGTGAAACCCCGTCTCTACCAAAAATACAAAAAATTAGCAGGGCGTGGTGGCGGGCGCCGTAGTCCCAGTTACTTGGGAGGCTGAGGCAGGAGAATAGTGTAAACCTGGGAGGCAGAGCTTGCAGTGAGTGGAGATCGCACCACTGCACTCCAACCAGGGCGACAGAGCGAGACTCCATCTCAAAAAAAAAAAAAAAAAAAAAATAGCAGGGTGTGGTGGTGTGCTCCTGCAGTCCCAGCTACTCAGGAGGCTGAGGCAAAAGAATCGCTTGAACCTGGGAGGTGGAGGTTGCAGTGAGCCAAGATTTCGCTACTGCACTCCAGCCTGGGGGACAGAGTGACACTGTGTCTCAGAAAAAAAAAAAAAAGGGGCATAATAATAGCAGCTACATCACAGAGTTCTCAAGAGGATTAAAGGAGATTATAGGAAGCCTGGCATGTGGTAGGTGCTCTGTGTTAGTTGTTGTCACTGTCCCTATGATGGAAAGAAAGTTACAGAGACCATGTGACATCTTCTGTGTGGCCCATAGAGTTCAGAACAGAATTTTCCTCTGTGACCTGAGGCCCCTGGAGTCCTCATCGGACCCTCCGTGCCCCATGGCAAAAGCTGTCCCCTGTGCCATTCGGTCTTGCTGCTCAGAACCTGGCTGAGGGCGGGTCTTCTTTGACATAGACTCCAGGGGTTACAGATCCAATGACTGTAGCCACCAAGAGGAACAGAGTTCCCGCCCTTCCCTTGTGAAATCACCAGAGGTTTGGAAGATTCTAGGAAGAGATGAGTGATAATGACCTTATGACCATAATGACATTATGAGTGATAATGACATTATGACATTTCTCCCTAATGACATAAACGCATAAGTATAATGACATGTTTTTCCAGGGGTACATCCACATATGTACCCTCGAATAAATACCCATTGCCCTCTTGAACTGCTTATCTGTAAACACAAGGACACATCAAATCCTGCAGTGAGCGGTGGTGGAAGAGGCATTTCATGCTTATTAAGATAGAAGCACAACCACCTGTTTGTTTCCCCCAGACAACCCCTGGGGCAGATGCAGTTCATCTGAGACAGTGGGAGCGGGGAGGCATCCAAATGCTTGGCTTTTAGGCCCAGCTCTGTCGGTCACGGTGAAACCTTGGGCAAGTCACTTCCGAACCTCAGTTTCCTTATCTGTAAAATGGAAACACTGTTGGTGAAGACCAAAGAGGTGAAAGGTGAAAATGCAATCTTACATTGCAAAATGTTATACAAGTGTTAATTACTTATTAGTGGTCTTAAGCCAGACCATTAACTTCCTTTTTTTTTTTTTTTTTTTTTTTTTGACAGAGTCTTGCTCTGTTGACCTGGCTGGAGTGCAGTGGTGCAATCTCAGCTCACTGCAACCTCTGCCTCCCAAGCTCAAGCGATTCTCCTGCCTCAGCCTTCCAAGTAGCTGGAATTATAGGTGTGTGCCACCACGCCCGGCTAATTTTTGTATTTTAGTCGATACAGGATTTCACCATGTTGGCCAGGCTGGTCTCAAACTCTTGACCTCAAGGGATCCACCCAACTTGACCTCCCTAAGTGCTGGGATTAGAGGGTGAGCCACTGCGCCTGGCCGACCCTTAACTTCCCTAGGCTCAATCCATAGTGAAGAATTATGTTAAGCTCATCCTTGCCACTCATAGTAACAGTAATGCAGGTGATGGTGGCTGTGTCATTGGGGGCCATTATGACAGCCCTCCCTTCACCACACCAGCATATTTTTCCCAAGGAGGGGGCTCTAACTGCCAGGAGGCTCACTTTCTTATTTCAGATAAGTGACAGCAAACCAGGGAGCTAGCTCAGCAAAAAAAGGGATTGTTCTAAGGATTTAAAAGTTTCAACCTAAGGGCTGAGATATAGCCAGGCATCAGGAACAGGCTGGAATCAGGGGCTGGAAGCCTGTAAGAAACTCAGGAAACCCTCTCTTGGAATTTCTTTTCTTTGTGAGTCTAATTCATTCTCCACATGAAACAAAACGTCAGTCATTGCCAAAAGCTTCCCAGATTTACGTCCTCTGAAACCGGAATCTCTTAGACCCCATCTCAGGATCCCAGGGGAGGGAGCTCATTGGCTTAGCTTGAGTCAAGTGTTCACTGCTGAACCAATCAACCGTGAGGACACAGTGTAGACAAACATAGCTGTTCGCATATTGCAATGGATGGAAGACAGTAACAGGGGAACCCAGTAAGGGTCAACCACTTCCTTTTTCTCAGGAGTCCTTGCATCCCTAATGCTTTCTTTCTGATCTCATTCAGCCAGCGGGCCTGCTTCTGAAGTCCTGCAGCAGGGCCGGTTGCTGGTTGTGGACTATGCCACCTGCTCCAGGTTTTTCTGGTGGGGCAGCACCGTGAAAACCAGTATGATCTGTGCTGGGGGTGATGGCAAGATCTCCAGTTGCTACGTGAGTATCAAAATCAGGGGCTCCGCTCAATGACAAAATGTGACTGGAGATAAGGCTATAGAGGTCCATCCCTCCATAGGTCCATCCTCCCACCTCCTGGCAGAAGTACCCAGAAATATGTTCCAGATATATCAGAACCCGATCTCTGGCCAGGCACTGTGGCTCTTGCCTCTACCCTGTCACTTTGGGAGGCCAAGGCAGGCAGACCACTTGAGGTCAGCAGTTCGAGACCAGCCTGGCCAACATGATGAAACTTTGTCTCTACTAAAAATACAAAAATTAGCTGGGCGTGGTGGCAGGCACCTGTAGTCACAGTTACTCAGGAGGCTGAGGCAGGAGAATGGTGTGAACCCGGGAGAAGGAGGTTGCAGTGAACTGAGGTCACATCACTGCAATCCAGTCTGGGTGACAGAGTGAAACTCAAAAAAAAAAAAAAAAACAAACTTGATCTTGGATCTTGTTTGTTCTTGTTTTGAGATTCTCCTTGTCGTGTCCACCCCTCTCACTGCTGGGAAGTCCTTCCCTGGGTCTCATCAAGGTCTCTCATGATTGTCATTCCGTATCCTTTCCTCTATGCTGGAAGGGAACCAAAGGAAGGTATTCCCTGACTTAGGGCCTTTCTAGGATGACTTCTGGGTTTTCTGTTGAATTACTCTCATCAGTGGCCCAGCGTGTCCCCTCCAGGTAGCTGCCACGGAAGCCTTCCCAGAGACAGTGTCTTAACCACCAGGAATTGCTCTGTGTTGGACTTAGCAGTGAAGTGGGGATGGAATAGGAAGGAGATCCACACGCCCTTCAGATCACACTGTGCCCTACACACTCTGCCCACACAGACCACCCCACCCGCGGGAAGACAGAGCCAGTGGGGAAGAGCCTGAACTCTGGGATGTGGCCTCAGCTCCTTTACAAACGGCCTGTGCAACCTTGGGCAAGTCCCAACCTCTCAACACTCCAGTTTCTCCTCTTCAGTGGTCTGGGGACACTGTGAATATTTACCTTGTAGGATTTTGTGGGGATTAATGAGATAAGGCATAGAACATGCTTAGCTCAGCTCTGGCCACACAGGAAGAATAAGTGTTGGCTCTTGTTGGAATTATGGTACCATCTTGGGCTATGACCACAAGGGCTGGCTTCAGAGGACAGTGACCTGCAGCAGAACAATAGAAATGCATTGAGAACAATGGTTCCAATGGGCAGCCCCTTCCTCTCCCCTTACCCTTTATAACTCTGGCCTTCCTCAGGGAGACTCCGGCGGGCCGCTGAACTGCCAGGCGTCTGATGGCCGGTGGGAGGTGCATGGCATCGTCAGCTTTGGGTTCAGGTTCCGCTGCAACTTCTACCACAAGCCCTCCGTCTTCACACGGGTCTCCAATTACATCGACTGGATCAATTCGGTAAGAACCGGACCAGCCCTCAGCTCATGCCTGTAATCTCAGCATTTTGGGAGGCCGGGGCGGGCAGATCGCGAGGTCAGAAGTTCAAGACCAGCTGACCAACACAGCAGAACCCCACCTCTATTAAAAGAAATACAAAAAAGTTAGCCAGGCGTGGAGGGCCCCCCTGTAAAACTAGCTACTCAGGAGGCTGAGGCAGGAGACTCCCTTGAACCTGGGAGATGGAGGTTGCAGTGAGCCGAGATTGCACCATTGCACTCCAACCTGGACAGAAGAGTGAAACTCCAACTTAAAAAAAAAAAAGAGAGTGAGTTCCATAGAAATGGTGATTTTATTTTTGTGTATCTGTGTGTGGCCCAGACTCCACCATCCAGTGCTGTAAACGTGTATATTTATCTGCAAAGCCCAAAACCTGATTCTTTCAGACCCCCATAGCATTAATTATTGGAAATTAGTCCCCCTCAGGGGTCTTCCAGTTGTTCTGTAGGGTGACCAACCATCCCGGTTTGTGCAGGACTGAGAGGTTTTCCAGGATGCAGGACTTCCTGTTTTACTCTGGGACCATCCCAGGCAAATAAAACCGAGTTGATCCCCCTGTCTTATCAATGGAAACTCAGAGCTGTCTCCTTTCAGCTTCCACAATAACTCAATTTGTTTTTAACAATGAACACACATTTGTTTCTAACAGTAAGCATTAACATTATGTATTAAAAATAATAGGCCAGGTGCCATGGCTCATGCCTGTAATTGCAGCACTTTGGGAGGCCAAGGAGGGAGGATTGCTTGAGCCCAGGAGTTCAAGACCAGCCTGGGAAACATAATGAGACTCTGTCTTTACAAAAAAATTTTTTTAATTACTTAGGCATGGTAATTACTTACCATGGTAATTTTTTAATTACTTAGGCGTGCCTGTAGTCTCAGCTACTTGGGAGGTTCAGGTGGAAGGATCACTTGGGCCCGGAGGCCAATGCTACATTGAGCCAAGGTCACACCAATGCATTTCAGCCTGGTTGACATAGCAAGACCCTGTCTCCGAAAATAATGATAATAATAACTGGCATCAATATTAAGGAGCAGCCGTGGATACACGCAGCAGTAGGTGAAAGCAGCCAGAACAGGAAACCCTGTCACAAGAAAGGGGCGGCTGGTGGCTCACGCCTGTAATCCCAGCAGTTTGAGAGGCCAAGATGGGCAGATCACCAGAGGTCAGGAGTTCGAGACCAGCCTGGCCAACATGGGGAATCCCCGTCTCTACTAAAAATACAAAACTAAGCTGGGTGTGGTGATACGTGTTTGTAATCCCAGCTACTCAGGAGGCTGAGGCAGGGGAATCACCTGGGATTGAACCTGGGAGGTGGAGGTTGCAGTAACCCGAGTTCGCGCCATTGCACTCCAGCCCGGGTAACAGAGCAAGACTCCATCTCAAAAACAGAAAAAACACACGAAAAAGAAACGGGTGCCCCAGAAGGGGCAGAGGAGCCACCATGCCTGTTACTGAATGCTGGGAGGGAAGAGTTGGACACTCTGTGCCGATGAAAGACCACCTCAGTTTGCTCTTCTGTAAAATGGGACTTGAACTAGACCAGGACTCCTCCACTATTTAGGCGCTACAGCAAATGGGAGTTATGGTATTTGTGGCAGAGCCCCAAAGAAGGGGAAAGCTGGCATCTGAGTTCACTAATTTTAATTTGCAGAGAAGTGTTCATTAAACTGACACTTATAAAAGCAAATATGAAGCTGCAGCCATGAGCACATGGTCACAGGAGGAAACTAAACTGTCAAAATAAGCAGGTGGCTGCTTCCAAGTGTTCCCACTGATTCTTGCCAACTCCTTATTCATTTGTCTGTCTGCTGGCATCTTTTTGCCAACAAGTGGTCACAGGCAGAGATTCCAAAAACGTTTGTTGGAGAAAAATGGAAAATCAAAAAGCCAGTAGCCATTAATCATTAATTGGTGCTTTTTTATATATAAATTGGGAAAAACCCATCTGAGTCCACCTTTGGAGGCGCCACCCACACATCAAAGGAGCCTGGCCTGAGACTGACTGGATGAAAGGCTGCTTAGGGGCCTTTCCCTGCCAATTTCTAAGACCCTTTTCCAGCCCCAGCTGCTGTGGGAGTCACCATGCAGCTGGTCCTGGCAGCAACCTGGGGACCTGAAGCAGGGGCAGGGGCAATTGTCCCAATTTTTTTGTCCCAGCGTCAGCTGTTCCCAGCCACAGACACAAGCACAACAGAGCAGGCCAGATCTCGAAGCATGGCCAGATGGCAGCAGGGATCCACAGGGCATCACGTCTCGCGAGGCAGCTGGGCAGAGGCCCTGTGTTCATGGGAGAGCAGTAGGGGCAGGCCAGGTGCCCGGTAACGGGTTTCAGAACGGGGAGAGCCAAGCAACCAGCTGTCCTTGGTGGGGGCTGCCCCTGGCAGCTGCGGAGGGACTCGTGAAAACTTGCAGTGGCCCCAACCCAGGAACACACCATGTGCAGCCTGGAGTCACGTACCACTAGAGCCCTGGGGGTGCCTGAGAGCACCTGCCTGGATAAACCCAGACAGGTGACAAGCCAAGGTCAGGAAGTACAAGCAAAAGAGCAGAGAAGCAGAGGAGACAAGTGGCCTGGCGCTTTCATCCTTTCAACAAATGTCCATTGAATGACAGTCACATGTGAAACTTCAGCGATCCTTAGCTTTTATTCTTTTACCAGAAGGTAATACATACTGTGTAAAAATATTAAAAGAATATAAGAGTGTATCAAGTAGAAAAGTAGAAGTCCCCCCTCATTTTACATCTCCAGTTCCACTCTCCAGAGGTAATCATTGTTTTTGTTTATGTTTTTTGAGACAGAGTCTCGCTCTGTCACCAGGCTGAAGTGCAGTGACTTGATCTCGGCTCACTGCAACCTCTGCCTCCTGGGTTCAAGTGATTCTCCTGCCTCAGCCTCCTGAGTAGCTGGGACTACAGGCACACACCACCACGCCCAACAAATTTTTTTTTTTTTTTTGACACAGTCTTGCTCTGTCGCCCAGGCTGGAGTGCAGTGGCCGGATCTTGGCTCACTGCAAGCTCCGCCTCCCGGGTTTACGCCATTCTCCTGCCTCAGCCTCCCGAGTAGCTGGGACTACAGGCGCCCGCCACCTCGCCCGGCTAGTTTTTTTTTTTTTGTATTTTTTAGTAGAGACAGGGTTTCACCATGTTGGCCAGGCTGGTCTCAAACTCCTGACCTCAGGTGATCCGCCCACCTTGGCCTCCAAAAGTGCTGGGATGACAGGCATGAGCCACTGCTCCTGGACAAGTTGTCATTGTTAACAGCTTGGTGTGTGGTCTCAACTTTATGTGCATATGTAGCTATATATTTACATAGATAGACACTGTCTTCTAAGCAAAAACTGGGATCTGAGTCTTCATACTGTTCTGCAGCTGTTTTTCACTTAACACCTTATCACATTTTATATGTCAGTATGTACATGTCATTCTTTTGAACAGCTAAATACTATTCCATAGTTTGAGTATAATGAATGAAACTTTCATATTTCCTATTTTTCACTCTTACATTGTGCAGTGAACATCCTTGAACATAATTCTTGCACACTGGTCTGAGTGTTTGTGCTGTAGCAGCTGGATCTCCTGCAGTTTACAGCACTGGATCATGAAGTTGGCATATCAAAATGTTTAACAGGCCGGGCGCGGTGGTTCACGCCTGTAATCCAAGCACTTTGGGAAGCTGAGGCGGGTAGATCTCTTGAGGTCAGCAGTTCGAGACCAGCTTGGCCAACATGGTGAAACCTCATCTCTACTAAAAATGCAAAAAATTAGCCAGGCATGGTAGTGCATGACTAAAATCTCAGCTACCTGGGAGGCTGACGTACAAGAATCACTTGAACCTGCATGGCGGAGGTTGCAGTGAGCCCAGATCGCCCCACTGCACTCCAGCCTGGGGAACACAGTGAGACTGTCTCAAAAAAAAAAAAAAAAAAAAAAAAACGTTTAACAGACACTGATCAACAGCCTCTGGAAGCAGTTATAGCACCAACCACATTGCATAACTGCCTTGCAAATAGCAGTTTTGATTTGAGAAACAAACGAAATCTAAAAATATGCCATCCACACATTTGGAATATAAGTTTTAGGGGTTCAAAGGCCCCCTACCCTGAAGCCCACACAGGACTCCTGGTAAGAAACCCTTTACAGGAAGACCCTAACAGGTCAATGAAAAGCTGTGATTGCATCTTTGTTTTCAAAACGTCATCAGAACTCCTCAGGCAGGAGCTACTGCAGTGTGGGCTGCCTGTGACTCACATGAGGAGCTTAACCCAGGAGGACAGAGACAGGAAACTGCCACGCACAGCTCTGCAGTTAGGTGAACCTGACGATTTTCTTGTGTGTCCTACAGGTGATTGCAAATAACTAACCAAAAGAAGTCTCCGGGACGGTTTCAGATTTGGAAAGGTCCCAGAAAGAAATTAATATTATAATAAAATGACAACTATGCAAATCACATCTTGATGAGAGATTTATTAGCAATCCATCCTAACATCCAGGGCCCTAAAAACCAGAAATAGGCTGGGCGCAGTGGCTCAACCCTGTAATCCCAGCACTTAGCACTTTGGGAGGCCAAGGCAGGCAGATCGCTCGAGTCCAGGAATTCAAGACAAGCTTGAGTAACATGGCATAACCCAGTCTCTACTAAAAATACAAGAAGTAAATGGGCAAGGTGGTATGCACCTGTAGTCCCAGCTACTCAGGAGGCTGAGGTGGGAGGATCGCTTGAGCCCAGGAGGTAGAGACTGCAGTGAGCCAAGATCTCGTCATCGCACTCTAGCCTGGGCGACAGAGTGAGACCCTGCCTCAAAAAAAAAAAAAAAAAAAAAGAATTTTGCATCTGCGTCTCCCTGCCCGACTGAGACCTCAAGGACCCAGCCCACTTTAGAACCTGACACATGACATAATTGTCAAACAACATATAAATGGAGCACTAAGCTCCAGGGAGGGAAGTGGGCTGTAGCGGCTTCCTGCACTCTGCATCCTTGGCCTCCCTTTCCTCCCCTCCCAGCAGAGAAGCCTGGATTTCTGTGCAGGCGCTGCCCCACCGGATCCAGAGGTTCTGGGTGAAACCTCATGGCCCAGGACCAAGGCTGGAGCCCGTGTTCCAGGCCTGGCCAATCAACACATTGCATCCCCTTCCCCACTGCAGCGATTGGCTCAGGGATGGGCATGTGACCTGAGGCAGGTCCAATCAGAGAAGTTGCACGACTTGAGCGGGGAGCTACCAGAGGGCTGTCACTCATTCACTGCACAGGTGTGAGGATGAGGGAATGTGAGGCTACAAAGCAAAATGAGAAGGGAAGGGAGAGACGGGGTGATTTAGCTCCCCAGAGTACATCTGGCAATATATGTAGACATTTTTAGTTGCGGCAACTGTGTGGGGAGGGGTAGGGACTGGCATCTAGCGGACTGGGGCCAGAGATGCTGTCAAACTCCCACAATGCACAGGACATAGATACAGCCCTCAAAACAAAGCATCATCCCGCCCAAAATGTCGACACTGCTGCAAGTGAGGAACTCTGGACCAGAGATGCTGCGGTGATCTTGTCCTCAAGGAAGGGAGAACCCGGAGCAGCTACAGGCCTCTTAACGGAGGCTGAGATGAGACCTCAAAGCAGAAGGCAGAAGCAAAAGATGAAGAAAAGCCAAGTCCAAGGGCCATCACCAGGGCCCTGAAACCTGCTCTGCCTGAAGCCAGCTTTGCTCCTGGATTTTGCCATTTTGTTGGCTTAAGCACAACTGTGTAAGTTTTGTGTCACTTTCAAATCCTGACAGCAATATGGTGGAACGGACCGAGCATCTGTTCTTCTCCTTGTTTGTAGATAGGCAACCCCAGACCAGAAAGCCTGTGAGATTGGCCCAAGGTCACACAGCAAATTCACAGCTGGTGTTTGTTCAGTGGCCTCATATAGGACAAACCTTATTTTTATATTAAACAAAGACACAGAGCAGAATGCCAAATAAAATATGAGACTTAAGAAATAATTGGTTGGTGCTGGGCGCGGTGGCTCACGCCTGTAATCCCAGCACTTTGGGAGGCTGAGGCAGGCAAATCACCTGAGGTCGGGAGTTCAAGACCAGCCTGACCAACATGGAGAAACCCCATCTCTACTAAAAATACAAAAATTAGCTGGATGTGGTGGTGCACGCCTGTAATCTCAGCTACTCAGGAGGCTGAGGCAGGAGAATCACTTGAACCCGGGAGGCAGAGGTTGTGGTGAGCCGAGATCATGCCACTTCACTCCTCACTCCAGCCTGGGCAACAAGAGCGAAACTCCTCAAAAAAAAAAAAAAAAAAGAAAGAAAAAGAAATAGGAAATAGTTGGTTGCTTTAGTGACTGATGCAGACCATAAGTAAGTCCAAACTGTTACACAGAGTATGGGATGGAGTCGGGACTGGAACCCACATCTTCTGATATCCTTCCCATGGGGTCTTCCCACGCCCCCAATCTTCCTCACCTTTGCACGATCCTAGGGATATTACAGAATTCTTTCCCACCCATTTTCTTCCCCATACAATAATCCTGCAATCCAGGCCTGGGTGGTTATCTAGGAAACTAAGGCCCAGAAGATAAGTGACTTGTCCTGACCACCGCACTCAAAATTGGTGGATCAAAGACTTCAACTCAAGTCTTAGGGGTTGAAGTCCAGTTTCCCCACTGCTTTTTTGACTGGGGCAAAAGCTAGAGTTTGTGGTCACAGAGCGGAGCTCCTCATCAGCAGCGGGCCTGCCTGGCTTTGTGCTGTCCCAAAAGGCGAGGAGAGTGAAGGTCTAAGGAAGAACAAGAGAGTCCACCAGGAAACCGTGCTCACTCCACACTTCCCCCCAACACAAGTTGAAGTCCTAGGAGGTGAGGCAGGATGCTGTCTCCAGTGGTGGCAAGTAATGGGCTTTGGAATCAGACCAACCTAGTTCCAATTCCCATTCTGCCGCTTAGAAGCTGTAGGATCTTGGGCAAGTCACTTCACCTCTCTGAAGCTCAGCTTCCTCCTGTGAAATAAGAGAGCCTCTTGCAGGGTTTCCTAAGGCTTAGATTCAGTAAGGAATGTGAGTGCATCTAATGTCTATGTGGTGCTGGGTGAGTGTCACCCTGCCTTTTTTTGTTCCCCTTTGGAAGAAGCTTCCGCTTTGACACAATTTGGAAGATGAGGGTATTGGAGAGGTCCAAACTGTTATTCTCCTGGAAAAGGACATAAAATGCATCTGTCACCCAGGCTGTGGTGGCTTGATTGCAGTTCACTGCAGCCTTGACCACCCAGGCTTGAGCGACCCTCCTGCCTCAGCCTCCAGAGTAGCTGGAGCCACATATGTGTGCCACCAGGCCTGGCTAACTTTTTAAAGAAAATTTTGTAGTGACGGGGACTGGGTGGGGGGTCTCACTGTGTTTTCCAGGATGGTCCTTTTTTTTTTTTTTTTTTTTTTTTAAGACTGAGTCTCACTCTGTTGCCCAGGCTAGAGTGCAGTGGCCTGATCTCAGCTCACTGCAACCTCTGCCTCCCAGGTTCAAGCGATTATCCTGCCTCAGCCTGCCGAGTAGCTGGGACTATAGGCAGGTACCATCACGCCTGGCTAATTACAGGCGTGAGCCAGTGCACCTGGTCTTTTTTCTTTCTTTTTTTTTTTTTTTTTTTTTTTGAGATGGAGTCTTGCTCTTGTCACCCAGGCGAGAGTTCAATGGTGCAATCTTGGTTCACTGCAACTTCTGACTCCTGGGTTCAAGTGATTCTCCTGCCTCAGGTTCCTGAGTAGCTGGGATTACAGGTGCGTGTCACCACGTCTGGCTAATTTTTCTATTTTTAGTAGAGACAGGGTTTTGCAGTGTCGACTGGGCTGGTCTCAAACTCCTGGCCTCAGGTGATCCGCCAGCCTCAGCCTCCAAAAGTTCTGGGATTATAGGAGTGAACCACTGGGCCTGGCCATAAAGTGCATTTTGATCCACCCGATGAAGCCCTCCTCTGCCAGCGTTCTGCTTCCCCCATCATTAGAGCAGCCAGATCCTAATTGTGCATGTCGGTCTTGCCTTCCGCTATGTGTGCACCTTCCCCACATTACACAAATCCTTACCATAATGTTGTGAAACACGCTGGGCACAGGTTTCTCTCCCTGTTTCACAGATGGGTCTAGAGACTTACATGACCCAGCCAAGGTCACACTGCAAGCCCTGGCGTGGCCTAGAACAGGCTTTCTCAGCCTCAGCACCATTGACATTTGGGGCAGGGCAAGTCCTATTGCCCAGTGCATTCTCGGATGTTTAGCAGCATCTCTGCTGTCTGACCGCTGGATGCCAATAACATCAACCCCAGCCATGACACCCAACAATGTCCCCAGATGTTGTCAAACGTCTCCTGGTGGCTGAACCAGCCCCACTGAGAAATACCGCCTTAGAACGCTGTGGGTTCAGCATGCCGCCTTCATCTTTACATTGAAAACGCACAACTCCTGGCGCGGTGGCTCAGCCTGGAATCCCAGCACTTTGGGAGGCCGAGGCAAGCAGATCACTTGAAGACAGGAGTTCAAGACCAGCCTGGCCCACATGATGAGACCCCCATCAGTACTAAAAATACAAAAATTATCCAGGAATGGTGGCACACACCTGTCATCCCAGCTGCTATGGAGACTGAGGCAGGGGAATCACTTGTAACCCAGGAGACAGAGGTTGCAGTGAGCCAAGATAGCGCCACTGCACTCCAGCCTGGGTGACAGGGCAAGACTCTGTCTCAGAAAGAAAAAAAAAAAAAAGAAAGAAAACACAACTTCTCTCTTCAGTCTTACTCAGGGAAGAAAAAAAAGAAAGAAAACACAACTCCAAAGACCAACAATTAGTATTTTTCTTCCTTCCCTAACACACAACATAATCTCTTTAAAACAGATGGAACCCATATTCCAATATCTACCCTTGGCCTCTTTTCAAAGTAGTTCTAGGGTGACAGCTGGGACGAAATGGGAAAAAAAAATATTTGGACACAAGCTCTTTTTTCCACTGGGCTTTGAGAAAATCCCCATCTTGCGTGCTCCCAGTGTATCTCTCACTGATAAGTTCGCTCATAAAACCGGGGCCTTATCCAGGGCCACGCTGACAGAACTCCCACGGACACACCATGATTAGGACCCTGCTGCTGTCCGCTTTGGTGGCTGGAGGTAAACCCTGTCACCCAGAGCCACTGCTTTCCCATCCCCTGGTTGGGCTGGAATGGGATCTTCCTGTCCTCCCCTCTGGCCCCCACCCAACCCCTACTGCATTCAGACCTATAATCATAAGAAAACTGGAATGGAGTTTCAAAGAACTGGAGCAAAGAGCAGGATTCTATGACCTCTTGGGATCCTTCTAGAACAAGGGTTTTCTATTTGGGGGTTCAGAATGCAGCAAGTGTAGTTTACATTGTGTGGGTCGCTGCTTCTTGGACTCAAGTCCCTTTCTCTTTTCATAGCCCTCAGTTGTGGGGTCCCCAGTTACCCACCTGGTATGTCTAGGATGTATGGTGGTGAAGAAGCGAGGCCCAACAGCTGGCCCTGGCAGGTGAGTTGACCACACTGTACTTACCCCTGTCCCTGCCCCATTCCCTTTACATCCCCCCTTTGCCCTTTCACCATGGGGTTTACTGTGCTGGCAAAGTGAGCATTGATGGGACTCAGAGAGCAGCACAGGCAACTTCACCAGTAAGATACATTTCCGGCTGGGCGCAGTGGCTCATGCTTGTTATCCCAGCACTTTGGGAGGCCATGGTAGGGCAATCCCCTGAGCAACTTGGGAGGCAACGTGGTGAGGCAAGCGCAGAAATCCCAGCAACAGGCAGGAGAAACACTTGAACCCGAGAGGCAGAAGTTATAGTGAGATGAGATTGCACCCCTGCACTCCAGCCTGAATAACAAACAGAGACTCCATCTCAAAAAAAAAAAAAAAAAAAGATACATTTCTGTGGCCTTGGCCAACCTTGGGAGTGGAGGGAGAGGTGCCTCCTCCAACTGCAGTAAGGAGCTGTCCCCTCCCCACTGCCTATACACAAATTTACAAGTATAGTCTTACTCTGTTAACCAATCAGAGGCTTGCTTTCAAATGTACCATTATCCTATGAACCATTCAAGACTACCTATGCAAATATTCCTTGCTTTAAGGAACCAATCAGTGCTATTTATGCAGATTAATCTTTACAGGCAAATCAATGTTACCAAGGAAAATGTTTCTTAAGTTGATATAATAGTGATATTAAGACTAAACTGCCCAGTTGGGCACAGGCACAAATTACTAAGATGTGTTAATTGTGGGAATTTCAAAAGAATTGTATAAAGTTTACATTGACGCAAACAAATATAGTAAAATCTCATTTATCTGATGTAATTGGGACTGAGTAATTGAAAAGTTGGTCATAAAGAAATTATTTTAAATCATATATGCTGTAAACATTTTTAGACTATGTAAACAATTTTTTGAGTTCTTAACTGTCTTTTTCATATAAACCATGCCCCATAATATCTCATCTGCAAGTCCATTTCTTTAAAGCAGAGCAGTAACTTTGAGACGTTCACAAAGCAATCTGAGTTATGAGCCCATCCCGACTTTTATGACTTTTCCCCACAATCTTTCCATTTTCTCACAGACACTAATTCAAGAGCAATTTTTTTAGGAATCATGGTGATTCAGTCTCTTCCAAGCATTTAACTTTGTTTCACAACTCTCTTTCTGAACTCATATTTCAGAATATTTGGTTACATATTTAATCAAATTTCATTATTGCAAACACAATTGATATAAACTGCTTTAGGAGCAAACCCAGCTGAATCAGGATGAGTTTCTAACTTAAGTAGGAGGAGCAATTAGCAGCCCACTAGCCTTGAGCATTCAGAGTGACCCATGCAGCAGTCACTGTGTCTACAGAGGCCAGCGTCATTCATCTGCTCCTTAAGAGACTGTCAATGATAGGCCAGGCACGGTGGCTCACACCTGTAATCCCAGCACTTTGGGAGGCCGAAGTGGGTGGATCACTTGAGGTCAGCAGTTCAAGACCAGCCTGGCCAACATGGTGAAACTCTGTCTCTACTAAAATTACAAAAATTAGCCAGGCATGATTGCAGGCACCTGTAATCCCAGCTACTCGGGAGGCTGAGGCATATATATATATATGTGTATATATATATGTGTGTGTGTGTGTGTGTGTGTATATATATATATATATATTTTTTTTTTTTTTTTTTCTTAGACAGAGTTTCGCTTTTGTTGCCCAGGCTGGAGTGCAATGGCACAATCTCGGCTCACCGCAACGTCTGCCTCCCAGGTTCAAGCGATTCTCCTACCTCAGTCTCTAGAGAAGCTGGTATTACGGGCATGCGCCACCATGCCCAGCTAATTTTGTATTTTTAGTACAGACAGGGTTTCTCCATGTTGGTCAGGCTGGTCTCAAACTCCTGACCTCAGGTGATCTACCTGCCTTGGTCTCCCAAAGTGCTGGGATTATAGGCGTGAACCACCGCACCCGGCCAACAGGAATAATATTTTAATGCAATTTTCTTTTTTTGGGGGGTGTGGGGGAGAGGCAGTGTCTTACTCTGTCACCCAGGCTGGAGTGCAATGGCATAATCTCGGCTAACTGCAACCTCCACTTTTCAAGTTCAAGCGATTATCCTGCCTCAGCCTCCTGAGTACCTGGGATTAGAGATGTATGCCACCACATCAGCTGATGTTTTTTATATTTTAGTAGAGATAGGGTTTCACTATGTTGGCCAGGCTGGTCTCAAACTCCTGACCTAAGGTGATCCACCTGCCTCGGCCTCCCAAAGTGCTGGAATTACAGGTGTGAGCCACGGCACCAGCCAGCTATTGTAATTACAGTATTAATCACCTGAGAGCCCTGCACAGTGGCTTATGTTCCGCATTTCCAGAGAAGGCAACTGGGACTTGGAAAGGTTACAGAATTGCCCAAAGGCACTGAGTTAGCCTGGGGGGAATGAGGATTCAAATTTGGTTCAGTGCATGTTCTTTTAGCTACACTTTGCTGGCCACAAACAATACGTATTACATGGACTAAATTTCACATCTGTAGGATGGTTTCTGCACATTTTTAAATTGGGGTGGGGGAGTAGATACTTTTAAGTATCTTTTTTCCCTTGGTCCAATTTTAAACATCTTTTTTAAAGCCAGTTCATCTAACGCCCCTTAATGTCACAAAAATGAGAAATGCCCAGTGGCTAATTAAAAACAAGGATGTGGCTGGGCACAGTGGCTCACGCATGTAATCCCAACACTTTGGGAGGCTGAGGCAGGTGGATCACCTGAAGTCAGGAGTTGGAGATCAGCCTGGCCAACATGGTGAAACCACGACTCTATTAAAAGTACAAAAACCAGCGGGACATGGTGGCAGGCACCCATAATCCCAGCTAGTGGGGAGGCTGAGGCAGGAGAATGGCTTGAATCTGGGAGGCAGAGGTTGCAGTGAGCCGAGATTGTGCCAGTGCGCTCCAGCCTGGGCAACAGAGGGAGACTCCATCTCAAAAAATAAAATAAAATAAATTAAAGTAGAAGAGACAATAAACAACTGAAAGGGTAAACTAATAACACACCAGAAAACGAAAGATACTATGAAGAGTAAAGCAGAGCCAGGGGAAAGAGACAAGGCTGTCTGTGTGTGCATATGTACATGAGTGTGCGTGTCTGTGTATGTGCACACTGCTTGGAACAGCATGGTCATAGAAGACCTCATGGAGAAGGTAATCTTGAGCAGAGACCTACAGGAAGTGAAGAAAAGAGCTACACCGGGCCGGGCGCGGTGGCTCAAGCCTGTAATCCCAGCACTTTGGAGGCCGAGACGGGCGGATCACAAGGTCAGGAGATCGAGACCATCCTGGCTAACGCGGCGAAACCCCGTCTCTACTAAAAACACAAAAAATTAGCCGGGCGAGGTGGCGGCGCCTGTGGTCCCAGCTACTCGGGAGGCTGAGGCAGGAGAATGGCGGGAACCCGGGAGGCGGAGCTTGCAGTGAGCTGAGATCTGGCCACTGCACTCCAGCCTGGGCGACAGAGCGAGACTCCGTCTCAAAAAAAAAAAGAAAAGAGCTACACCGATATTTGCGAGAATATTCCAGGCAGGAGGAAGAGCCACTGCAAAGGCCCTGAGGCAGAAGTGGGTTTGGTGTATTTGCAGAACTGCATGGAAGTCAGTGTGGCTGGAGGAGAGAAGAGTGGGAGCCTACGGGGTCAGAGAGGCCACAGAGGGCCTAGTAGGTCATCAGATAGTTTTAACTTTTGCAAACCATAAAGGGGGAGAAAATGTGGGTGGGAGTGGGGAGAAGAGACTAGAGACTAGAGTGATCATCAAGAAGAGAGGATGACTGGGACATGCAGTTGAGGTAGTGACCAAGGGGTAGCAACCATTCCACAAATTCTCAAGGTAGAGCTGACAGGACGTCCCCTGTGGAGATGGCCTCACTCTGTCACCCAGGCTGAGCACAGTGCAATGGCAGCTCACTGCAACCTAGACTTCCCAGGATCAAGCAATCCTCCCATCTCAGCCTCCTGAGTAGCTGGGAACTACAGGCATGCACCACCACACCCAGTGGCTAATTTTGGGGTATTTTTCTGTAGAGACAGTGTATTAATCCGTTCTCACACTGCTAATAAAGACATACCTGAGACTGGGTAATTTATAAAGGAAAGAGATTTAATTGACTCACAGCTCAGCATGGTGGGGAGGCCTCAGGAAACTTACAATCATGGCAGAAGGGGAAGGAAACACATCCTTCTTCACATGGTGGTAGCAGGGAGCAGTGCTGAGCAAAAGGGGGAAAGGCCCATTATAAAACCATCAGATCATGGCCGGGCACGGTGGCTCATGCTGTAATCCCAGCACTTTGGGAGGCCGAGGTGGGCAGATCACAAGGTCAGGAGATGGAGAACACGGTGAAACCCCATCTCTACTAAAAATACAAAAAATTAACCGGGTGCGGTGTTGGGCACCTGTAGTCCCAGCTACTCAGGAGGCTGAGGGAGGAGAATGGCGTGAACCCAGGAGGTGGAGCTTGCAGTGAGCTGAGATCGCACCACTGCACTCCAGCCTGGGCGACAGAGCGAGACTCCGTCTCAAATACATACATACATACATACATACATACATACATACATACATAAAACCATCAGATCTTGTGAGAACTCACTCACTATCACGAAAACAGCATGAGGACAGCATGGGGGTAACCACACTCATGATTCAATTACCTCTCACCAGGCCCCTCCCCCGACCTATGGGGATTATGGGAGCTACAATTCAGGATGAGATTTGGGTGGGGACACAGCCAAACCTTATCAGATGGGGTTTCACCACGTTGCCCAGGCTGGTCTCAAACTCCTGGGCTCAACGCAACCTCCTGCCTTGGCCTCCCAAAGTGTTGGGATTATAGTCATGAGCCACCGTGCCTGGCCTGAGTTTTTTTTACTATAGATTGCATTAACATGTTTTTTTATCTTGACGTCTGAGGTTTTGGGTGCCTCCTTAAGTTGTGCACCTGAGGTGAGTGCCTCACTCCCCCTTACCCTTGTCCCAGCCCTGTTCTTGGGAAACTGGAGTGCAGGGAGACCGTGCTCTTTCAAACCCAGCCACAGCCACAGAGCTCCTGTGCTTCTCCCCAGGTCTCCCTGCAGTACAGCTCCAATGGCCAGTGGTACCACACCTGTGGAGGGTCCCTGATAGCCAACAACTGGGTCCTGACGGCCGCCCACTGCATCAGGTAACTGCCATTCCCTGGGCGCTTGGCCTGCTCACCAGCCGGTGCTCATTTCTGAGCTGGGGGCTCAAATGGCCTGCACTATGCTACATAAAGGAATCTTGCAAATAACCACTAGTCTGGCTGAGACACAAGCTGTAGTCAATCAATGGTTCAGTGTGTTGGCCCACCCATGGGTCATTTCATGGCGTGAATGGAGTGTCACTGAGGGAGGATGAAGAGGAGGGAAAGGCCCAATCTCTGCCCTCTTGGGGAAATGACATGTGACCTCTGGATCTGGAATTGGGTTCCCTTGAACAACTTAACTGACTTCTCAAAGTTTCAATACCATCACCTGCAGAAAATGGAGTAACAGAATTTAGTGTGGATTCAGTAATTGATTTGCTAAAGTGCCTGGCACTTTATTAAGTGCTCAATGAAAGCTAATTCTGAGTTGCAGACAAATTATAAAGGCCCACAAGGTTCTGCAATGTTACTCACTTACCCTCTTCTTTGTCTGTGACCTCTGCTCATCACAGCTGGAACTCACCAGGAGTTTCTGCTGGGTCAGTGTGACTCCCTACAAGGAGTGATCCCTTCTCCCACCTAATTTATAATAAGCTCTGTGAAATGATGGGGAAACTAATAGATGCCTACAGTCAGGAGTCCTGGCTTCTAGTTCTGGTTTCTCACTAATGGTGGGACTCTGGGCCAGTTACACCTGTCTGGGCCTCAGTTTTCCCATCTGAAAATGAAAGGTTGAAAATTTCCTTGAGGCCAAATGACTCCTGTTTTCTCTGTGTTCATCTCATTCCCTCCATAATACTATAGAGTCTGTGTTATTACAACATTTATTTTATATTGTAGTTTATAGTTAGTATAGTAACAATTATTATATGATCATAGTTCTTATGTTATATACTTTAGGCTCTATTATAACTAACTGATTGTCCCAGGGGAGGAAAGATCCCCAAGCCCAAGCCCCAACTAGTGGCTCATGCAGCAGCCAGTTACTAGGGTCTATCCCAACACTGTCCAAAGCCAGGCCTCTGGAGGTGACCCTCTCCCTACGCCCCCTTTCTCCCAGCTCCTCCAGGACCTACCGCGTGGTGCTGGGACAGCACAACCTCTACACTGCAGAGTCCGGCTCGCTGGCCGTCAGTGTCTCTAAGACTGTGGTGCACCAGGACTGGAACTCCGACCAGGTCTCCAAAGGGTTCGTTTCTGTCTGGGTGCACTTGAGGGTGAGGTTGTCAGGGAACAGATGGGGGTCTCACAGAGGCAAGGGTCTCAACCCCACCACACTCATTCTGCTTTTTCTATAGGGAAGAGAAAGGAACTCTGGCCTCTTAAGAGGTGGAACCAGCTCCAAAGATGTCTGGGGTGGGGATGTGACCTGGGGAGGGAGAAGCAAAGACTGCCAGAGTGACCTGGGTTTGCTGCCAATTAAGCCTGCAGGGCCCCTGTCCACTGAGCATGTATCTACTTCATGACAAGTCCTGGGGACACAGGGACAGTGCTGTCAACCCTGTGACTGTCCCCAGAGTAGGACACAACCTCTCCTGCCTTGCCCCTTTCAACAAGGCCCTCTGCATTTTCTTTGTGTGTGTGTGTGTGTGTGTGTGTGTGTGTGAGAGAGAGAGTCAGAGTCTCGCTCTGTCGCAGAGACTGAAGCGCAGTGGCGCGATCTCGGCTCATTGCAAGCTCTGCCTCCTGGGTTCATGCCATTCTCCTGCCTCAGCCTCCTGAGTAGCTGGGACTACAGGTGCCCGCCACCACCATGCCCAGCTAATTTTTTGTATTTTCAGTAGAGACGGGGTTTCACTGTGTTAGCCAGGATGGTCTCGATCTGCTGACCCCGTGATCTGCTTGCCTCAGTCTCCCAAAGTGCTGGGATTACAGGCATCAGCCACCGTGCGAGGCCGCCCGTCTGCATTTTCAAACATGCCCTGGGGCCCTGCCACTCAGAGCAAGCTGGGGTAACGTACAGGGAACGATGACAAGGTCTCAGAGCCCTCCAAAGCCCTACAGGGCAGGAAAAGTCAACCCTGTCCTCATGCTCTGCCTCTGCACTGACCCAGGAATGACATTGCCCTGGTCAAACTGGCAAACCCCGTCTCCCTCACCGACAAGATCCAGCTGGCCTGCCTCCCTCCTGCCGGCACCATTCTACCCAACAACTACCCCTGCTACGTCACGGGCTGGGGAAATCTGCAGAGTAAGTGGGAGTCAGGAGCCCCCAGGCCTGGGAGGGAAGGGAGGTGATGTCACCCCTGTCTGGCCAGAGCCTCTCACCTGTCATCCCAGGACGTGTGGCTGCCTGGGAGAGACGGGATGGCATAGGCTGATGCCTGCCTGGGTTCAAATGTCAGCTCTCCCACTTCATGACTGTGACACCTTGGGCACATTACTAGGTCTCTCCATGCAGCACTTTTATCACATGTAAAATGCAAATAATTGGCTGGGAGCCATGGCTCACGCCTGTAATCCTAGCACTTTGGGAGACCAAGGCGAGTGGTCTAATGCCCGGCTAATGCCTAACTTCCCTTGGCTTCAATCGCAAGTGAAAAATCGTAACCTGGGAGGCAGAGGGTGCAGTAAGCCAAGATCACTCCTCCAGCCTGGGGGACAGAGCGAGACTCCATCTAAAAAAAAAAAAAAAAAAAAAAAAAAAAAAAGCACAGCTACATCACAGAGTTGTCAGTAAAGTAACAGTGGAATGGATGTGAGGTGGTGTGTTAGGCTGTGTCCCTATTGGGGTTGCAGAGATCATTATGAAAGGCTAGAGTTCCGGCTCTCTTCACCTGAGGCAGTTCCACAAAGCCCCTGGATATTTCCCCTGTGCCATTCGGTCTTGCTGCTCAGAACCTGGCTGGGGGGTCTCTAACATGCCCAGGCGCAGAGATCCTCACTTTAGCTTTTTTTTTTTTTTTTTTTTTTGACCATAACGACATTATGAGTGAGACGGAGTTTCTCGACACAAACAGATAAGTATAATGACATGTTTTTCCAGGGGTACATCCACATACATACCCTCCAATAAATCCCCATTGCCCTCTTGACTGGCTTACCCACAAGGACACACATGAAATCCTGCAGGCTGGAAGAGCAGTTCATGCGTGATCCACCTGTTCGTTTCTCCCCAGACAACCCTGGGCAGATGCAGTTCATCTGAGACATTGAGAGCAGGGAGGCATCCAAATGCTTGGCTTTTAGGCCCAGCCTCTGTCGGTCACCGGGTTTGGGCACACTTCCGAACCTCATCTCCTCCCGTAAAATGGAAACACGGTTGGTGAAGACCAAAAGAGGTGAAAGGTGAAAATGCATCAGACATTGCAAAATCCTTAAGCAAAAACCTTTTTTTTTTGTTTTTGAGACAGAGCTGAGTCACCCAGGCTAGTGCAGTGTGCAATCTCGCCACTGCAACCTTTGCCTCCCACAGATTCAACCGATTCTCCTGCCTCAGCTCCTGAGTTTTGGGATTACAGTATTTTTAGTTTTACTAGAGATGAGGGGGCCGGGCTTCTCAAACCCTGTTAGCCAAGGATCCACCTGCCTTGGCGTCCTAAACGATTACAGGGTGAACTACCTGCCTGGCTAATCCTACCCCTTGCCAATCGCAAGCATCCCCAAAGTGCTGGGATTACAGGGGGCCATTGAGCCACCGCGCATATTTTTCCCAAGGAGGGGGCTCTAACTGCCAGGCTCACTTTCTTATTTCAGGTAAGTGACAGAAAACCAGGGAACTAGCTCAGCAAAAAAAATAAGGGAAATTGTTATAAGAATTTAAAAGTTTCAACCCGGCCGGGCGCAGTGGCTCAAGCCTGTAATCCCAGCACTTTGGGAGGCCGAGACGGGCGGATCACGAGGTCAGGAGATTGAGACCATCCTGGCTAACCCGGTGAAACCCCATCTCTACTAAAAAATACAAAAAACTAGCTGGGCGAGGTGGCGGGCGCCTGTAGTCCCAGCTACTCGGGAGGCTGAGGCAGGAGAACGGTGTGAACCCGGGAGGCGGAGCTTGCAGTGAGCTGAGATCTGGCCACTGTACTCCAGCCTGGGCGACAGAGTGAAACTCCGTCTCAAAAAAAAAAAAAAAAAAAAAAATTTTCAACCCAAGGGCAGAGATACAGCCAGTCATCAGGAACAGGCTAGAATCAGGGGTTGGAAGCCCGTAAGAAACTCAGGAAACACTTCAGTTAGAAATTTCTTTCTTTGTGGGTCTACTTCATTCTTCTGCACACAGAAGAAAATGTCAGCCTTTGACAAGGACTTCCCAGATTTGCCTGCTCCACAACGGGAATCTCTCCATCCCCGTCGCAAAATCCCAGGGGAGGGAGCTGATTGGCTTAGCTAGAGTCAGGTGTTCACTGCTGAACCAATCACCAGTGGCCAGCACACTAACCAATCAACTGTGAAGAAACAGTATAGACAAACATGGCTGTTCCCCTGTTGCAATGGATGGAAGACAGTAATGGGAAACCCAGTGGGGGTCTGCCACTTCCTTTTTCTCAGGAGTCCCTACGTCCCTAATGCCTTCTCTCTGGTCTCATTCAGCCAACAGGGCTGTCCCTGATGACCTGCAGCAGGGCCGGTTGCTGGTTGTGGACTATGCCACCTGCTCCAGCCCCCGCTCTTGGGGCAGCACCGTGAAGACCAATATGATCTGCGCTGGGGGTGATGGCGTGATATGTACCTGCAACGTGAGTGCCAATAATCAGGGGCCCCGCTCCATGACAAAATGTGCTGGGGATGGGAAGAGGCTATGGAAAACCATCCCTTGACAGGTCCATCCTCCCACCTCCTGGCAGAAGCACCCGGAAATGGTACCAGATGTATCAGAACTTGACCTTTGGCCAGGCATGGTGGCTCACGCCTATAATCCCAGCATTTTGGGAGGCCGAGGCAGGCAGATCACTTGAGGTCAGCAGTTTGAGACCAGCCTGGCCAACATGGTGAAACCCTGTCTCTACTAAAAATAAAAATTAGCCAGGCATGGTGGCGCGTACCTGTAGTCACAGCTACAATGGGAGGCTGAGGCAGGAGAATCACTTGAACCCAGAAGGCAGAGGTTGCAGCGAGCTGAGATGGTGCCCACTGCACTCCAGCCTGGTTGACAGAGCGAAACTCAAAAAAAAAAAAAAAAAAAAAAAAAACCTGACCTTTTTTCTTCTTAGTTCTTGTTCTTGTTTGTTCTTGTTTTGAGATTCTCCTTGTCACGTCCACCCCTCTCACTGCTGGGAAGTCCTTCCCTGGGTCTCATCAAGGTCTCTCATGACTGTCATTCCGTATCCTTTCCTCTATGCTGGAAGGGAGCCAAAGGAAACTAATCCCTGGGTTGAATTACTCTCATCCATGGCACAGTGTGTCCCCTCCAGGTAGCTGCCATGGAAACCTTCCTGGAGACAGTGTCTTAAACACCAGGAATTGCTCTGTGTTGGACTTAGCAGTGAAGTGGGGATGGAATAGGAAGGAGATCCCACACGCCCTTCAGATCACACTGTGCCCTACACACTCTGCCCACACAGACCACCCCACCCGCGGGAAGACAGAGCCAGTGGGGAAGAGCCTGGCAGCTGAACTCTGGGATGTGGCCTCAGCTCCTTTACAAACGGCCTGTGCAACCTTGGGCAAGTCCCAACCTCTCAACACTCCAGTTTCTCCTCTCCAGTGGCCTAGGGACACTGTGAATATTTACCTCATAGGATTTTGTGAGGATTAATGAGATAAGGCATAGAACATGCTTAGCTCAGCTCTGGCCACACAGGAAGAATAAGTGTTGGCTCTTGTTGGAATTATGGTACCATCTTGGGCTATGACCACAAGGGCTGCCTTCAGAGGACAGTGACCTGCAGCAGAACAATAGAAATGCATTGAGAACAATGGTTCCAAAGGGCAGCCCCTTCCTCTCCCTTTACCCTTCTATAACTCTGGCCTTCCTCAGGGAGACTCCGGCGGGCCGCTGAACTGTCAGGCAGCTGACGGCCGGTGGGAGGTGCATGGCATCGGCAGCCTCACGTCCGTCCTTGGCTGTAACTACTACTACATGCCCTCCATCTTCACACGGGTCTCCAACTATAATGACTGGATCAATTCGGTAAGAACCAGACCAGCCCTGAGCCCCAGGGCACTGCCCTGCTTACCTGGCCTCGGGAGTGCCATGCCCACCTGGCGACTGAGAACCCCCTCCTTCCTCTTGAGAGCTAGATGGGAACCCCTTGGAGAAGGCTGCAGACCTTGGCAACTGCTGGGCCCCCCATGGGTCCCCAAAATTTCTGTGTGGGTAAAGCTGAGTGAAAAGGAACATAGAGGGTGGCCTTGTCCAAAGAGGTTGAACACTACTCAGGCATGTTAAGAGTGAGTTCCATGACCGGGTGCTGTGGCTCAGGCCTGTAATCCCAGCACTTTGGGAGGCCGAGGCGGGCAGATCATGAGGTCAGGAGATTGAGACCATCATGGCTAACACGGTGAAACTCCGTCTCTACTAAAAATACAAAAAAAAAGAAAAATAGCTGGGCATGGTGGCAGGTGCCTGTAGTCCCAGCTACTTGGGAGGCTGAGGCAGGAGAATGGCATGAACCCGGGAGGCGGAGCTTACAGTGAGCCGAGATCACGCCACTGCACTCCAGCATGGGTGACAGAGCAAGACTCTGTCTCAAAAAAAAAAAAAAAAAAAAAAAAAAGAGTTCCATAGGAATGGTGATTTTATTTTTGTGTATCTGTGTGTGGCCCAGACTCCACCATCCAGTGCTATAAACAGGTATATATTTGCAAAACCCAAAACCTGATACTTTGAGACCCCCATAGCATTAATTATTGGAAATTAGTGCCCCTTAGGCATCTTCTAGCTATTCTGTAGGGTGACCAACCATCCTGGTTTGCCCAGGACTGAGAGGTTTTCCAGGATGCAGGACTTCCTGTTTTACACTGGGACCATCCCAGGCAAATAAAGCCGAGTTGGTCCCCTGTCTTGTAAATGTAAACTCAGAGAGCTGTCTGCTCTGAGCTTCCACACTAGCTCAAATTCTTTTTAACAATAAACACACATTTTTTATAACAATAAGCATTAAAAATTATTCATTAAAAATAATAGGCCAGGTGCTGTGGCTCATACAAATGTAATCGCACACTTTGGGAGGCCAAGGAGGGAGGATTGCTTGAGCCCGGGAGTTCAAGAGCAGCCTGGGCAACATAGCAAGACTCTGTCTTTACAAAGATTTTTTTTTTTTTTTAATTAGGCATGGTGGTGCATGCCTGTAGTCTCAGCTACTTGGGAGGCTGAGGTGGAAGGATTTTTGGACCCGAGAGGTGGAGGCTACAGTAAGCCAAGGTCACACTACTGCACTGCAGCCTGAGCGACATAGCAAGACCTTGTCTCTGAAAATAATAATAATAGTTGGCATCAATATTAAGGAGCAGCCATGGATACACGCAGCAGTAGGCGAAAGCAGCCAGAACAGGAAACCCAGTCATAAGAAAAGGGTGCCCAGGAGAGGGCAGAGGAAGCACCATGCCTGGTAATAGCTGGGGGAGAAGAGGCGGACACTCTGTGCCAATTAGGGACCACCTCAGTTTGCTCTTCTGTAAAATGGGACTTGGACTAGATCAGGACTCCTTCACATTTTTAGGCACTAGAGCAAGAGGGAGTTACGGTATTTGTGGCAGAGCCCCCAAAGACGGGGAAAGCTGGCATCTGACTTCACTAACTTTAATTTGCAGAGAAGTGTTACTTCTGCACTTATAAAACTAACTGACTTAACTGCACTTATAAAACTTCTGCACTTACAAAAGTAACTGACACTTATAAAACCAAATATGAAGCTGCAGCCATGAGCACGTGGTCACAGGAGGAAACTAAACTGTCAAAATAAGCAGGTGGCTGCTTCCAAGTGTTCCCACTGATTCTTGCCAGCTCCTTGTTCATTTGTCTGTCTGCTGGCATCTTTTTGCCAACAAGTGGTCACAGGCAGAGATTCAGAAAACGTTTGTTGGAGAAAAATGGAAAATCAAAAAGCCAGTAGCCATTAATCATTAATTGGTTCTTTTTTATAAATAAATTGGGAAAAACCCATCTGAGTCCACCTTTGGAGGCGCCACCCACACGTCGAAGGAGCCTGACCTGAGACTGACTGGATGAAAGGCTGCTTAGGGGCCTTTCCCAGCCAAATCCTGCTGTGGGAGTCACTGTGCAGCTGGTCCTGGCAGCAACCTGGGGACCTGAAGCAGGGGCAATTGTCCCAATTTTTTTGTCCCAGCGTCAGCTGTTCCCAGCCACAGATATAAGCACAACAGAGCAGGCCAGATCCCAAAGCATGGCCAGATGGCAGCAGGGATCCACGGGGCAGCACGCCTCGCGAGGCAACTGGGCAGAGTCCCTGTATTCATGGAAGAGCTGTCAGGGCAGGCACAGATGCCCAGTAACAGGTTTCAGAACAGGGAGAGCCAAGCAACCAGCTGTCCTTGGGTGGGGGCTGCCCCTGGCAGCGGCGGAGGGGCTCATGAAAACTTGCAGTGGCCCCAACCCAGGGACACACTGTGTGCAGCCTGGAGTCACGAACCACTAGAGCCCTGGGGGTGCCTGAGAGCACCTGCCTGGATAAACCCAGACAAGTGACAAGCCAAGGTCAGGAAGTACAAGCAAAAGAGCAGAGAAGCAGAGGAGACAAGTGGCCCGGGCATTCATCCTTTCAACAAATGTCCATTGAATGACAGTCACACATGAACTTTAGCAATACTTAGCTTTTATTCTTTTTCCAGAAGCTAATACATACTGTGTAAAAATATTAAAACAATATGAGTGTATCAAGTAAAATGTATCAAGATGTCCCCCCTCATTTTACATCTCCAATTCTACTCTCCAGAGGTAATCATTGTTTTTGTTTGTTTTCATACGGAGTCTCACTCTGTTGCCCAGGCTGGAGTACAGTGGCTTGATAGCTCACTGCAACCTCTGCCTCCCAGGTTCAAGCAATTCTCCTGCCTCAGCCTCCTAACTAGCTGGGATTACAGGCATGCACCAACATGCCCCGCTAATTTTTGTATTTTTAATAGAAATGGGGTTTCACCATGTTTTAGCCAGGCTGGTCTTGAACTCCTGACCTCAGGTGATCTGCCCACCTTGGCCTCCCAATGTGCTGGGATTACAAGCGTGAGCCACCGTGCCCCGCCAATCATTGTTAAAAGCTTGGTGTGTGATCTTCTCAACTTTATGTGCATATGTATCTATATATATAAAGAGAGACACTGTCTTCTGAGCAAAACTAGGATCTGAGTCTTCATACTGTTCTGCAGCTGTTTTTCACTTAACACCTTATCACATTATATATGTCAGTACGTACATGTCATTCTTTTGAACAGCTAAATAGTATTCCATACTTTTAGTATAATGAATGAAGTTTTAATGTTCCCTATTTTTCACTCTTACATTGTGCAGTGAACATCCTTGGACATAATTCTTGCACACTGGTCTGAGTGTTTGTGCTGTAGCAGCTGGATCTCCTGCCGTTTATAGCACTGGATCATGAAGTTGGCATATCAAAATGTTTAACAGGCCGGGCGCGGTGGTTCACGCCTATAATCCCAGTACTTTGGGAAGCTGAGGCAGGTAGATCACTTGAGGTCAGCAGTTTGAGACCAGCCTGGCCAACATGGTGAAACCCTGAATCTAGTAAAAATGCAAAAAAAACACAGCCAGGCGTGGTGGTGCACACCTGTAATATTAGCTACTCAGGAGGCTGAGGCAGGAGAATCGCTTGAACCTGGGAGGCAGAGGTTGCAGTGAGCCTAGATCGTGCCACTGCACTCCAGCCTGGGAAACAGAGTTAGACTGTCTCAAAGAAAAAAAAAAAAAGTTTAACAGATACTGATCAATAGTCTCCGGAAATAGTAATTGCCCCAACCATATTGCATAACTGCCTTGCAAACAGAAGTTTTGATTTGAGAAACAAATGAAATCTAAAATACGCCATCCACACATTTGGAATATAAGTTTTAGGGGGTTCAAAGGCCCCCTACCCTGAAGCCCACACAGGACTCCTGGCTAAGACCCCCTTTACAGGAAGACCCTAACAGGTCAATGAAAAGCTGTGATTGCATCTTTTTTCCGAAACGTCATCAGAACTCCTCAGGCAGGAGCTACTGCAGTGTGGGCTGCCTGTGACTCACATGAGGAGCTTAGCCCAGGAGGACAGAGACAGGAAACTGCCATGCACAGCTCTGCGGTTAGGTGAACCTGATGATTTTCTTGTGTGTCCTGCAGGTGATTGCAAATAACTAACCAAAAGAAGTCTCCGGGACGGTTTCAGACTTGGAAAGGTCACAGAAGGAAAATAATATTATATAAAGTGACAACTATACAAATCACATCTTGATGAGGGTTTTATTATTATTTATTTAGCAATCCATCCTAACATCCAGGGCCCTAAAAACCAGAAATAGGTCAGGCTTAATGGCTCAAGCCTGTAACCCCTGCACTTTGCTGATCGCTTGAGTCCAGGAGTTCAAGACCAGCCTGAGTAACATGGCGTAACTCTGTCTCTACTAAAAATACAAAAATTAACTGGGAGAGGTAGTGCACACCTGTAGTCCCAGCTACTTAGGAGGCTGAGGTGGGAGGATCTCTTGAGCCCAGGAGGTCAAGACTGCAGGAAGCCAAGATCGTATCATTGCACTCCAGCCTGTGTGACAGAGTAAGACCCTTTCTCCAAAAAAAAAAAAAAAAAGCTCAAAAAACAACAAATAGGCTGGCATAAGGACAGCTTAAAAGACCTCAGAGTGGAGCAGCCCAACGTGTCACTATTGCACAGCACATTCACACTGCAGTCTGGGGATGCTTCATGGGCCCCTCCCTATAATTATCTCTGGATAATGGTGTTCCCTTGGACAAGAGACCTAACCTCCCTGAGCACAGGGTTCTCACCCTTGTTCCCTTGTTGCCTTCCTGGGATGGAATAGGGATCAAGTGAAATGAGACATGAAGAAATGGGGCTGGGTGAGGTGGTGCAGCCTGTAGTTACAGCTACTTGGGAGGGTCACCGCAGCCCAGGAGTTTGAGACTAGCCTGGGCAACATAGTGAGAGCCCAGAAAAACATGGGGAAATGTTTTGAAAAAAGCAAGTCTCTTTTGTAAGGAAGAACAAAGAGTTGGAGCAAAATGAGGGAAGAAAGAGGCAAAAGAGAGTCCATATTTGCCTTTTATTTTTTAAGATTAATGCAATGTAGGAAAAATTAACAATTTTTAAAACTTCACTTAGAATTCACAGATTACAGCTGTTGAGACTCTAGTAGGCCCCAGCTTGCTGATCTATGAGAGATACTGGTTTGTGTGTAGCCAAAAATCCCTACAGACCAGTGGTTGTCAGGTGAGTAAAGTTTTATACCCCAGGACATATTTGGCAACACCTGAGAACATTTTTGTTTGGCACCACTCAGGGAGACGTGTCACTGGCACTGAGGCGAGGGACAGTGCTGAACATCCAGGACAGCCTCACAGCAAAGGGTGACCTGACCCCACAGGTCAGTAGTACAGAGGTTAATCCCTGCCCTAGAGAGAACACAGGGATCACGGGACAGTCACTAGCCCTGGACCAGCCACTGCTCAAGAGGCCACACGCAATCCATGGCATTCATCTGTCCCTCTTCCTCCACTGTTCAGCCCTTGTTGCCAATCTGGAAGCTGCTAAGAGCCTGTCTGTCACTGGCAGAGAAAGAGCAGACCCTGTGCCGGCTGCAAAGTCCTTGAGTTGCAGGAAAGTCCAGGTCTCAGCCACTTTCAGGCCTGGGGCAGGAAGGCTTTGGGGTGCAAGATAAGGCAGGGTGAGGGGCCCTGGCCTTACGATGTTTTAAAGAAAAGCTTTTTCCGGAGGAAATTAAAGCAACCAGGCATCTGTTTATAAATCCCTTTCACCGAAACAGCATCAGCGACCTGTAAGACATGACCATGGAGAGCTCTGTGAGTTCAGTTCTCTGGACTGAAGAAACAATTCAAGAGGGGCTGGGGGGAATGTCCACTCAACCGACACCTTAAAAACAGCTCAAACTGCAGCCTCTTTGAGCAGGAGGGCTTAAAGAACACGCACCTCAACTTTACCTTTAAAAAACTCAAAATTCAAAATTTCCAAACTCATAAAGTTCAAATCAGACTGAACTATTTGCAAGGAGCAAGGAGTGGCCTCAGCCCCGCGGCCCCTTCTCACGCAGGAACACCTGAGCAGAGCAGCAGGGGCCCACATGCGCTGCTTCCCCAAGGCAGCCACAGGTCTACGGGACCCTCAGAGGAAGCAACCATTCTGAGTGGGGTTTCCTTGGAGTAGGACTGGGCCTCTCAGGCCACCCTTTCCTATCTGTTTCCTCACTGGGGCCTCCTGAGAAGGAGATGTACAAGGAGGGGTTCATAATTCTTGAGGGTCAAGAGTAGAAGACTGCGTGATGGCCGCAGGGTATAGGGAGGGGCCCATGACCCGCCTTCGGGATCTGGACAGAGCCATCCCGCGCTGGCACCGAGGACCAGCTCCATCAGTGGAGGAGCAGGAGGTGTCAACCTGGGGACCTTGGAGGAGACAGGGAAGACAACTCTTTGAATAAAGGGCAAATGTCACCACAGGCAGGAATGCCTCTCATAGAGACACAAAAGTACTGACTCCAAGGCTCAGAGGAGTCTACTACCTTTTACCCTTGGTTTGGGCCTGCCCTGCTCACCCCACAATCCCCAGCCCCAGGAGAACACGCTGCCCCCCAGCAGTCTCCCCTCTCCTTTGCAGAGGAAGGCAGCACTCACCCTGAGCAGGAGGGACTGCAGGTCTTCAGAGTGAGCCCACTGCTCAAAGATGTTGTCCAGGGTCTCAATGTACCAGGAGCCACTCTTGGGGTCCCTCAAGGAGACAAAACCTTTGGAGGGAGGAGGACTGAACACTGCTGGAGAGCCACCCCCGCGCCCCTGCCCCCCCGCCCAGCCACGTACACAGGCTCGGGCGCCCTGCAGATCTTGACTCACGCATGCATCCAGCAGGAGCAGCCTGGCCCCTGAGGCTCTGCCCTAATCATGATCTTATTTCACCTCGTGACCATCTCCTGATTCGAGCTATGATTCCCGTTTTCCCAGCAAGGAAACGAAGGCTTGGAAAAGTGAAGTGACTCATCCAAGGCATAAGAAAGGAAGGAAACTGCCGGGCCCAGTGGCTCACACCTGTAATCCCAGCATTTTGGAAGGCTGAGGTGGGCAAATCACTTGAGGTCAGGAGTTCAAGACCAGCCTGGCCAACATGCTGAATCCCTGTCTCTACTAAAAATACAAAAATTAGCTGGGTGTGGTGGTGCACGCCTGTAATCCCAGCTACTTAGGAGGCTGAGGCAGGAGAATTACTTCAACCTGGGAGGTGGAGGTTGCAGTGAGCTGAGATTGTGCCACTGCACTCCAGCCTGGGTGACAGAGCAAGACTCCGTCTCAAAAAAAAAAAAAGGAAGGAAGGAAACTACCACCTGCTGCACCTACTATGTGCCACGTACTGTGCTCAGTGACGTGCCAGCCACCCTGTTTAATCGCCATGGCAACCCCTGAGGCACAATTCCTATTCCCTGCTAAAGATGCGAAGGCAGAGGCAGAGTCAGGCAGAGGAGAGGCAAGTGAGGCATAGGAACCCAAGGGCGCAGGCCTCCTTGCAGTGCACATCCTTGTCTGCTCAGCCTGAGCCAAGATTCAGAGAGGAGAAGTCAGTCATTCAGGGTCACAGAGGAGCAAGAGACAGAACCAGGACTCATACCCTGGTCTCTTCTCTCACCACACAGCTGCCTCTAGGGCAGATAGGAAGGCCCTCTGGCTGCAAGGGCGAGTGAGCCCTTCTGATGTGCTCACCCGGGAAAGTAGAGTAGGACACAAAGATGTCGCTGGGTGTGGGCAAACTAGATACAGCGTCCAACTGGTCGAAGGTCCTCAAATCTTCCTGGAACGGGGTGGCGTCTGGCTCGGGGTTACTGCCAGAGGACTCGTCTTCAGGGGAGGTGGAGGCCACCTCAAACCCATGGTCTTTCTGCTCTGCAGGAAGCAGAAACAAACACACCTTGTCATTGAACTACACAGACAAGGATGGTTCAACATATGAAAGCTGGTGTCATACACTACATTAACAGTGTGAGGGGAAAATCAATCTTGGGTCCCCAGACTCATTAAGCCAAACTTGAAAAGTCAAGCTGGGAACTGGGTCACGCAAACCCGCCTTCCCGTTTTGGTTCCTAAATAAGATGGCTGCAAGATGAACAGCTACACACCTCCCTCAGATTTTGCCCACAAGGAAATTCCTGGTGAGCTCCAAGACAGCTGTCTGATAAAATTCACCATGGCAATGTAAATGGATAGCTTATCTTTACAGAGGCATCACCCCTCTGCCCACCTGGCACAAATGCATATCTGATTATTCCCCTGTCCCATTTGTCTTTGTTACCTTATGTAAACATGCAGGTTCCCCGCATTTTCCCCTGCCCTATGTTACCTTACATAAAAATGCAAATTCACTGAGCCAGACAAAGGCATGACTATTTTCCTCCTACCCTGCTCTTACATGAAAACTGTGTACTTCTCAATATCCTGCCCTCTCCCCTTTAAATTTGGAACTCTAAAATTCATGTTCAGAGAAAGGCACAGACCTGTCTCCTGGATGCGCGTCCTTAACTTTGGCAAAAGAAACTTCTTAAATTGACTGAGACTTGTCTCAGATTTTTGGGGTTCATAAGAGAATGAAAAAAACCTTACATCATCATCTCAACTGATGCAGAAAAAGCACATGACAAAATTCAACAACCTTTCGTGATAAAAACAGTCAACAAACTCAGAATAGATGGAAATCACCTCAACATAATAAAAGCCATATAAGAAAAACCCACAGCAAACATCATACTCAATGGTGAAAGACTGAAACCTTTTTCTATAAGATCAGAAAGAAGGCAAGAATTCCTGCTTTTGCCACTTCTATTCAACATATTACTAGAGGTTTTAAATAGAGCAAGGAGGCAAGAAAAAGAAATAAAAGACATTCAAATTGGAAAGGAGGAGTAAAATTGTCTCTGCTCACAAATGGTATGATTTTATATATAGAAAACCCTAAAGATTAAACACTATTAGAACAAATAAAATTAGCATATTAGCAGGATACAAAGCCAACCATAAAAAATACTTGCATTTCTGTACACTAACAATGAACAATCAGAAAATGAAATTACAAAAATGGTTCCAGGCCAGGCGCGGTGGCTCAAGCCTGTAATCCCAGCACTTTGGGAGGCTGAGACAGGCAGATCACGAGGTCAGGAGATCAAGACCATCCTGCCTAACTCGGTGAAACCCCGTCTCTACTAAAAAATACAAAAAACTAGCCGGGCGAGGTGGCGGGCACCTGCAGTCCCAGCTACTCGGGAGGCTGAGGCAGGAGAATGGCGTAAACCCAGGAGGCAGAGCTTGCAGTGAGCCAAGATCGCGACACTGCACTCCAGCCTGGGCGACAGAGCGAGACTCCGTCTCAAAAAAAAAAAAAAAAAAAAAAAAAAAGGTTCCATTGACAATAGCATCAAAAATAATAAAATAGTTAGAAATTAACCAAGATGAAAGACTTGTAAAATGAAAACTACAAAACATTGCTGAAAGAAATTAAAGAAGGCTGGACACCATGGCTCATGCCCATAATCCCAACACTTTGGGAGGCTGAGGCAAGAGGATCCCTTGAGCCCACGAGTTCCAGACCAGCAAAACCTCATCTCTACACATAATAAAAAATTTAGCCAAGTGTGGTGGCACGTGCCTGTGGTCCCAGCTACTTGTGAGGCTGATGTGGGAGAACCACTTGAGTCCAAGCAGTTGAGGCTGCAGTGTGCTGTGATCACGCCACTGCACTTCAGCCTGGGTGACAAAGCAAGACCCAGTCTCAAAAAAGAAAGAGCCGGGCGCAGTGGCTTACACCTGTAATCCCAGCACTTTGGTAGGCCAAGGCAGGCGGATCACCTGAGGTCAGGAGTTTGAAACAAGCCTGGCCAACATGGTAAAATCCCGTCTCTACAAAAAAATACAAAAATTACCCAGGCGTGGTGGTGGGCATCTGTAATCCCAGCTACTTGGGAGGCTGAGGCAGGAAAATCGCTTGAATCCAGGAGGCAGAGGTTGCAGTGAGTCAAGATCATGCCACTGCACTCCAGACTGGGTAACACAGCAAGACTCCATCTAAAAAAAAAAAAAGAAAAAGAAGATACAGGCCAGGCACGGTGGCTCACGCCTGTAATCCAAGCACTTTGGGAGGCCAAGGCGGGCGGATCACTAGGTCAGGAGATTGAAACTATCCTGACCAACATGGTGAAACCCCGTCTCTACTAAAAATACAAAAATTAGCTGGGCGTGGTGGAGTGTGCCTGTAATCCCAGCTACTCAGGAGGCTGAGGCAGGAGAATTGCTTGAACCAGGGAGTCAGAGGTTGCAGTGAGCCGAGATGGCACCACAGCACTCCAGTCTGACAACAGAGCAAGACTCCATCTCAAAAAAATAAAATAAAAGATATAAATGGAAATATATCCTATGTTTATAGATTAGAAAACTTAAACATATCAATACTACCCAAAGCAATTTATAGATTAAATGCAATCCCTATCAAAACCCCAATGATGTTTTTTGCAGAAATAGAAAATCTATCCTAAAATTCACACGAGAATCTCAAGGGACCCCAAATAGACAAAACAATCTGGAAAAGAGCAAAATTGGAGGACTCATACGTCCTGATTTCAAAACTTACTACAAAGCTACAGTAATCAAAACAGCATGGTACTGGCATAAAGACAGACACAGGTCAGTGTCATTGAATAGAATCCACACATATACCCTCACACACATGGTCAAATGAATTTTGAAAAGGGTGGCAGGACCATTCAGTGGGGAGAGGGCAGTGGGTTTTTTTTTGTTTTGGGGGATTTTTTTGTTTTTTGAGACAGAGTCTCATTCTGCCACCCTGGTTGGAGTGCAGTGGTGCAATCACAGCTCACTGCAATCCTTGACCTCCGAGGCTCAAGTGATCCCCCAACCTCAGCCTGTCAAGCAGCTGGGACTACAGGTGCCACCGCACCCGGCTAATTTTTGTATTTTTTGTAGAGACAGGATCTTGCCATGTTGCCCAGGCTGGTCTCAAACTCCTGGGCTCAAGCAATCTGCCTGCCTTGGCCTCCCAAAGGACTGGGATTACAGGCTTTTTTTTTTTTTAAGAGACAGGTTTTTGCTATGTTGCCCAGATTGGAGTGAAGTGGCACGATCTTAGTTTGCTCCAGCCTCAAACTCCTGAGCTCAAGCAATCATCTCAAAAAAATGGTTAAGATGGCAAATTTTACATTATGTGTATTTTCCCACAATTTTTTAAAAGTCGTATCAAACTTGTCTTTTTTCAGAAATATAGTTGAAGAAACTGTCCACTATATCACACTCAAATTCACTCAAACCCTTTACTCAGGCTGTCAAGGTCACAGTGTCTCCTTTAAGACAACCAAGGGAAGAAATGTGTCTGGGGTCCCTACTCCTGACTTCTGTCTTACAAATACCAGATATAGAACTATAGAACACCAGATTCCATGGATCTTGAAAGTGATCTTTTTTTTTTTTTTTTGAGATAGAGTCTCGCTCTGTCATCCAGGCTGGAGTGGGAGTGCAGTCGCGCGATCCACTGCAAGCTTCGCCTCCCGGGTTCAAGCGATTCTCCTGCCTCAGCCTCCCAAGTAGCTGAGACTACAGGTGCGTGCCACCATGCCTGGCTAATTTTTTGTGTTTTTAGTAGAGACGGGGTTTCACTGTGTTAGCCAGGATGGTCTTGATCTCCTGACATCATGATCTGCCCGCCTCGGCCTCCCAAAGTGCTGGGATTACAGGAGTGAGCCACTGCGCCTGGCCAGTGATCTTATTTCCAGTGGCGGCTGGAAAGCCATAAAAAATGCGCAGGCCACCTCTAGCAAGTAGATATCACTATTTCATTTTATGTAATTAGGCAACTGAGACTCAGATAAGTTAAGGGGTTCCCCCCCCCAAGACAGAGGCTGACTGGGACTTTGACCCACCTCATTTTTGAGTCTACTATTACCAATGGCTGGGATTTTTCCACGTTTCTTTACATCTGCAAAGTGATTTTCTCTCTAAAATCAGTGTTGTATACCTCACATTTTTAATTCACTTGTACTTTAGAGAACGTAGAAAGCTGCAGGACATCCTAGGATGTATTTTTGGAATCCAAACTTACTCTTACTTTTCTTCTCTCCTTGTGTTTCCTCTCTATTTTGTCCTAGTGTTATCATTTGTACTTCTTGCGCTATGGCAAATCCTTTTCTAGAATCAAAGAAGCCATCAGAAAAATACCAAATAGACACCAAGTCATGGGTAATGAAATCCATGGAGATCTTTACACCTTCTAATCCAGTAATTTCTTAAGAAAATAATTCAAATGCAGTCAAAAGCTTTCTGTACAAAGACACATGTGGTTGTGTGAGCCAAAAATTAGATATTACCTAAATGGCCAACATTAGGAAAATGGTTTAGGAAATTAGTGCATATCATGAAGACAGCCCATTATAAAGCCGTTTGAGCTAGTGTTGATGAAGGCCATGGAGATCTGGGGAACTGCTTAAGGGATAACGTTAGCTGAGAAAAGCAGACTGTGCTTGTGGGCTGGCATCCAAAAGGAAGATGCAAAAATGAGACAGCTGTATTAGCTTATAACATTCTGAATTTTTTTTTTTTTTTAGGTTGTCATATTTTTTGTTTTTTCTATTTTAAAATCTAGACTCCTGGGCGGGCACAGTGGCTCACACCTGTAATCCCAACACTTTGGGAGGCTGAGGCGGGTGGATCACGAGGTCAGGAGATCGAGACCATCCTGGCTAACACGGTGAAACCCCGTCTTTACTAAAAATACAAAAAACTAGCCGGGCGTGGTGGCGAGCGCCTGTAGTCCCAGCTACTCGGGAGGCTGAGGCAGGAGAATGGCGTGAACCCGGGAGGCGGAACTTGCAGTGAGACGAGATTGCGCCACTGGATTCCAGCCTGGGTGACAGAGCGAGACTCCGTCTCAAAAAAATAAAAAATAAAATCGAGACTCCCCAAAGGCAATGCCAAGCTTGGAAAACAGAGAGATCCTGGCAGGACGTGTGCCCCACATGGCTCAGCTACAGAGCCACTGAAGTGGAGACACTGAGGGAGGTCTTCCAGGATGAGGTCTTCTGCAGTAGGGCTCATGGTGGGTGGGGTAAGGTGGGCACAGAGGGCTACTCAGGAAAGAAGGCAGCTAACAAGAGCTTTGGTTAAAATATATATATATTGCCAGGCACAGTGGCTCACGCCTGTAATCCCAGCACTTTGGGAGGCCGAGGCAGGCGGATCATCAAGGTCAGGAGATAGAGACCATCCTGGCTAACTCGGTGAAACCCCGTCTCTACTAAAAATACAAAAACTTAGCTGGGCGTGGTGGCGGGCACCTGTAGTCCCAGCTGCTCGGGAGGCTGAGGCAGAAGAATGGCGTGAACCCGGGAAGTGGAGCTTGCAGTGAACCGAGATCGCGCCACTGCACTCCAGCCTGGGTGACAGAGCAAGACTCCGTCTCAAAAAAAAAAAAAAAAACACACATATATATATATATATATATATATATTTATGTATATATATACTGTAGAAAAAAAAAAGAGATAAATTTTTTTAAAAATAGGCTGAAGTTGGAGTAGGAGTGGTCCCAAGGGTCCCCTGGGAAAACACTCCCAGAAAAGGTGACTGTGATCCAGACCCTGATGCCATCAGGGAGAACGGTCCTGGTGAGAGAGACAGCAAGTGCTGGCTGCAACACAGGCAGGTTTGCATGGCTGGATCTATGTGACTGAGGGAAGTCACAGTTCACCCAGAGGAGCTGGGAGCCCATCTGGCAGGGACAGAGGTGGTTCTGGCAACCCCATAATAATACCACCAAAATCTATTGACCTCTTACCCCACACAGCTAAAGCTCAGAAACGATTGGTAATTGGCATTCTCCCAGCTGATGAGGGGCGCAGAATTCTGCCCCATATTTTTTTCGCCTCTCAACTATCCTGCTGCTTCTCATAGGGGCCCCCAGCCTGCAAAGGGGGGCCTCTTTCATCTGTGACAGCCATGTTTTTCTCTAGATTCCTCGGTTCATCGCTTCTCGTTTTCTTGATAGAGATTCCGGAATCTGCCCCAGGTGTCTGGGAATGATGTGAAGCAGCACAGCAAGGAGTCCTGAGGCTGGGTCTGCCTGGCAGCCTGCGGGGGCGGGGGGACGCCTAAGCAGGGGATGCTGTAAGAATGGCCAGAGGAGACAGGGTGAGCAGAGAGGCTGAGAAGAGACAACAGGATCAGAGCAGGGGCTGTGGGAGAAAGGAAAGAGGGGGTCAGGCAGGGGCGCTAAGGCAGCTCCATTCCCGTGTCAGCCTCAGTCCACAAATCTGATATGAAGGCCTTGCCTATGGTGTTCTGCATTTTATGCACGGCTTGGTTCTTAGAGAGCCTCGGTTCTTAGAGAGCCTCATTAATGCAAAATTCCCCGTAAGGCAGGACTCATTCCCCACAAGAATAAACATACAGTAGGAGGAGATGTTCCCTCCACACAGAAAATCCACCACCACTGCAGCATATTATCATTTGTTTCTGCCTTGTCATCCTGATCTCTCAAATCCCAAAGAGGGGTCACCCCAAAATTGACGGCTCAGCCTCAGAGAGGCGGCCACTTGGTTGCCTCTCACGCGGACGTTGCACACCAAAGTTACTGACTTTAAGGCACATTTTTCAGCCCTGGTGCTGTTACCTCCTAATGAAGGGGTGGATGACATGTTGGAGGGTTTTTAAAGTATTATTTTAAAATGATTTTTAAATTATTACAATAGTGAGTTATAAAATAGCAATACAAGAGTCCTCAAAACCCAGTGCAGGTGTTCTGATGCATGTAAACAGACACCTCGCCAGGCACTGGTGGAGAATGGAGACCATTCTATTTCTGCTCTCAGCTGACGTGGCGCCACCATGTGGTAACAGCACCAGGTCACGCAGCCTGCGGAGGCAAAGCAGGAACCCAGCTCCAAATGGGCATCTTAATCACTGCATGCTGGCTTTGAAATCTTGCTGTTTTCTGACTTTTGTTTTAATGATGGAAATCTACATTATGCCAAATTTGGCTCATAGTTTTTTTTGGTTTTGTTTTTTTTTTTTTTAGAGACAGGGTCTCACTCTGTCACCCAGGCCGGAGTGCAATAAGGCAAACATGGCTCACTGTAGCCTCGACATCCAGGGCCCAAGCAATCTTCCTGCCTAAACATCCCAAGTAGCTGGGACCATAGGCACACACCACCACAGCCTGGCTAATGTTTCAAAATTTGTTATAGAGACTGGTCTCAAAGTCCTCGTCTCAAGAGATACTCCCACCTCGGCCTCCCAAACTGTTGGGATTACAGGCATGAACCACATAGATGCTTTTATATGGTTCTCCTTTAAATTCAAATTAGAATTCACATGAGGTGCAACAGGGACTGTGGGCTCTGTGCCAGGCTGGGGGCCTGGCTGTGGGGTAGGCCTTGCCCTCTACTCGGAGCTGACCAGGGGACAGACCTAGCTCAATACAATGAGACAGTGCTATGGCAGGGGAGGGACAGAGGCTGCAGGAGCACAAAGGCCAGCTAACCCTGACTTTGGCCAAGAAAGGGGGTGTTTAGGGAAGACCTTCTGTAGGTGGTGACGATAAATTGTAACCAGAAGGATGGATGATTAAGAGTCAGCCAGGTGCCAGGCACGATGGCTCATGCCTGTGATCCCAGCACTTTGGGAGGCAGAGGTGGGAATATCACTTGAGCCCAATAGTTCAAGACTAGCCTAGGCAATATAGTGAGACCCCCATCTCTAAAACAAAATAAGTAAAAATGAATTTTAAAAACAGAGTTAGCCAGGGGATCAGGTAGAAGAGCAAGCAACAGCCTGGACATCCTGTGAAGGCTGGGCCATGCTGGGGGACTTGGAGCATGTCAGGCTGGGGGAGGTGAAATGGCAGGGGCCAGGTCACCAAAGCCCTTGGAAGCCCTGCTACTGAGTCCTAAGAGTGACAGCAGATATTCAAGTGACAAAGGCCCTCCGCTGTTGAGACTGAGACTGGATGGGGCATGGGAGGAGCACAAGAACAGCTAACCGTCCAGAAAGCAGGTATGCCCGCTCAGCCTGCATTCCTAATTCCCTTGCCCTTTCTGTCTTTCATTTGATTCATACGAGAAAGAGGGAGCGCAGGCTCCAGAGGAAGAGCATTGCTGGACCACACACTATGGACAAGACAGGAGGTGAGGCAGAGCAGGGTTTCTATAGCCCCGAGAGTGGCAGCCTTCTTTGCTTCCTATTACTGCTGTCCTGAGGCAACTGTGCTGGCGGCAGTGGGGTGGGGGGCTCTTATGTGTCACTGGGTCCTCCGGGGTGGGAGTGGGGAGCAGTCTGGGTTTTCAGTTATTAAAATGAACCAGTCACTGTACACACACCAATTAGTGCATTAAATATTATTAAAGTTGCCCGGGCACAGTGGCTCATGCCTATAATCCCAGCACTCTGGGAGGCCGAAGTGGGCAGATCACTTGAACCCAGGAGTTCAAGACCAGCCTGGGCAACATGGCAAAACCCTGTCTCTACAAAAAAAAAAAAAAAGAAAAATCAGCTGGGCGTGGTAGTGGGCAGCTGTAGCCCCAGCTACTCAGGAGGCTGAGGTGGGAGGATCACCTGAGCTTGGGAGTGGGTTCTGTTATTTTCCCCATTTGCTGAGATGTCTAGAGATGAACTGGCCTAGGATTATGTGATAGACAGGTCAGTAGCCGATCCAGGGTTTAATCAAGTGTTCTCAATCACTTGTGGTCAAGTTATGGGCATGGGTTATGACAGTGATTTAATACAGTTCATGTCAAATTATAAATTCCAGGAGACTGAAACTCTGTTTTCCCCTATCCCCAGCACCTAACACACAGCCTGGTATATACAGCTGGTGCTCAGTAAACACCTACTGGATGAATGATGTGACCAGAGGCTGCTCTCCTAGGTAGCCTCCACCCAACTCTGCCAACGTGGAATAGGGATGGGGCAGTTGGATGTGCGCAGGAGAAATACACCACAGGTGCCCACGTCACAGCTGGACAAGCTGGACAGCACTATGGTGTAACAGTGCCTGCTTCTCTGGCAGATCAGGCTGGAGGCAAGGAACTGATATACGTTCTGAATGTCCCAGTCTGTGGAGAGTCTAGGGCAGAGGGGACTCCCTGGGACAGAATTTCTAGTGCTCCCTGATATTCCTGTCATGACCCACAAGCCAGGAATCCCCATGTTTCCCTCTCTTCCCTCTTTTTTATAAGAAAATCAGGTAACACTGTAGTAGGAGTTAAGTTTAAAATCAGAGCATATAGCAAAACTACAAATAATCCAAGTAATTCTTTAAAAAACAAAACAAAAATAGAGACAGGGTCTCGCTGTGTTGCCCAGGCGGGTCTCGAACTCCTGGCTCAAGCAATTCTCCTGCCTTGGCCTCCCAAACTGTTGGGCATGAGACACTGCGCCCAGCTCAAGTAATCCCTAAACATTCCTCGAACCCCCACAACTACGCTTTTGAAAATTCCAATAATTAAATTCTTTGGTTTCTCCGTGCAGTTTAGCTGTGGCCACCCTTTCTCTGGGATAGTGGAAACGGGGTTTGGTTGATGGAGGTCAGGGGAATGGTGACAAGAAAAATAAAAAGAGGTTTCTCCTCTCTCTTCTGTTTAGTTTCTTTTTTGCCAAGTCTCTGGAATTGAAGCTGCCAAAGTTACACGAGCCCATGATGCCACTGTGCCATGAAACTGAAGACTCCAACCTCTACAGAGCCGACAGAGCGGGGCCTGCTCCAGCCAGGCAGAGGTGCTGCCAAAAACGGACCACGTGTGGTACCCTCTGACTGCCTGGAGAGACCTCATGGGCTCTGTGAGGGGCAGGCTGGAGAAAGAAGCAGGTGGTGGCTCCCTGTTCATCAGACCCACCCAGTGGGAGGCCAAGGAGCTGCTTACCCCCACCACAGGCCTGGATGAAAAATAGCTTGGGCTTCCCTCCCAGGCTGGGGCAGCTGGTCCCATTGAAGATGTTCACAATCCTCTCGACCGACACAGGGCATCCATCTGTGCCGTAGACAGCCCCTGGGAACTGCAGGTGGCTGGCCTAGAAGACCAAGAACCCTGGTTACAAAACCAAGAAGTTGGAGTAGGAATCCAACAGCCTGTTCAGAAGTTTTGTGGGGGCCAAGGATTTGGAAGGTCAAAGCCAGGGGCATGAGGCTGATTGAGACAGAGCAGGTTGGTTCTGGAAAGACCCTAGTCAGCATCTATTCCAGGGGTCTCATCTCAAACTCATGTGCCTCTAGGGGCCAGACAGTGTGCCTGGAGAGTGCTGGCTGTGGCCTCTAGACCAGTGGTTCTCAAAGTTTGGCCCCTGCAGCAGCAGCATCGATATGGCTTGGGAACGTGTAAGAAATGCAATTCCCGGGCCCCACCCAGACCTCCTAATCAGCAGTCTGGTCCTCCAGGCCCCTCTGACTGAGGCAGCTCAATGCTGAGAGTGGCTGCTTTAAATCAATTCAGCTCAAACCTAAGTGCACAGAAATCACCTGGGAACCTTGTTACTGGGCAGACTCGGAATGAAGAGGTCCAGGGTAGGGCCTGGGAGTCCACATTCCTCATGAGCTCTAGAGACCACATTATGAGAGAAAGGACCAAAGGAAAAGCCCTTCCCAGCCACAGGCTGGAGTTTTACTGGCTGAGGATGCTGGCCTGGTCAGGCTAGACCTTTGCGGTTTGTCAAGAGAAACTAGAAATCCTGATTTTTATGTGAAATCTGCCAGTTTTCAAAACACCATGCAGATCACAGGGAGACTCCAGTCCCCAGCTTGTAACTGTGATCTGTCCAACTCCTCAACTTAAAAGATGAGGAAATTAAGGCCCAGGAAGGGGTAAGGGCTTAATCACAATGACAAACACTTAAGGGGCCAAGCCCCCAGTGGGCCTGGTGTCCTGAGTCAAACTAGCAGCAAGGGGCCTGGGGCAATGCCTCACAGGACAGAGACAGGAGCTGAGACAACCTGTGTGCTGTACCTGCCTCCGAACAAATTCTGGGGGCAGGAGCTTCGTGAGTGGACCTGGTCTCTGCCCTCCCTCTCCCAGAGAGCTTCTCCCAGGAACACCGACCTGCCCAGAAAGGTGCAGCCAACTCCTCAAACCACATGGCTCCCAAGAAAACAACAGGAGGTGGGCAGGGCCCCACAGCCCCTTTCCACAAAGCCAAGGGTGTTCTGGACACAGGAAGGGACATGGCCCCTGCACGGCCTCTTGGCACGGCCTTTACCCAATGCCTGCCCAAGGAACGGAGGGATGCTTCCTACCTGACAGCCGTGAGAGAGAATGACCACCACACAGCAGTCCAGAGCACTGTGGTCCCGCCGTGCCAGCTCCAGCAAAGCTAGCACCATTTCCTACAAGAGAGGGCTGCAGGTGAGCCAGAAGCACCGACAGGTCCGGCTGCAGACTGGGACCTTCCTGACAATAAGAGGGCTCAGCCTGGCCGGGCGCGGTGGCTCACACCTGTAGTCCCAGCACTTTGGGAGGCCAAGGCGGGCCGATCATTTGAGGTCAGGAGTTTGAGACCAGCCTGGCCAACATGGTGAAACCCCGTCTCTACTAAAAATACAAAAAAAAAAAAATTCAGCCAGGCGTGGTGGCATGCACCTGTAGTCCCAGCTACTCAAGAGGCTGAGGCAGAAGAATTGCTTGAACCCGGGAGGTGGAGGTTGCAGTGAGCCGAGATCACGCCACTGCACTCCAGCCTGGATGACAAAGTGGGACTCTGTCCCCTGCCACCAAAAAAAACAAAACAACAAAGGGCCCAACCCAAAGGCCTGGGCAGAGCACTTTCTCAGCTTCCCAGGGCCAGTACTGAAGTGCTGACAGTCCCAGCAGTCGTCATAGCCACCGTTTTCCGGGAGAAGGTGCTATGCTTGGGCACTGTTCATCGAACCCCTAAAACAACCCAAGGAGGTAGGTACTATTCCTGCTTTCCAGACAAGGAAACTGAGGCACAGGAAGTCACACAGCAGGTGGCCGAGACAGCCAGTCCTCAAACCGGGACTTCTGCGTCTGAACTTGAACCTGTAGCCGCTGAGCCGTCCTACCTCCCACGGTCCTCCAGATGTAAGGGCTCATCTGGGGAGTCAGCTGGCTTTTGGGGTCCCTCGAAAGATACTTCCCCACCCACTGGCCCCCACCCTGTCTCCCTCCACAGACAGTGAGTGTACCTTGGCAGTCAGGTCGTGCTTCACCTCCACCATGAAATGCAGCAAAGAGAAGCGGCGCTGCAACTTCTCACAGTCAATGCTGGAGCCAGTGCGGGTGCTGAGCCCAGACTCACGGCAGAAGTTCACATTGTTGATAATGAGGCAGTGGCCACAGGGCTCCATGCTCAGGACGTAAGCCTGCCAGCACAGGGACCCTCGTAAACCCAGGCTCTCCCCACGCTCCCCAGGGGACAGTCTGGAGAGGTGGGAAGAAAACAGGCTCCGCCCTCCCACACAAGGAGTAGCAGGGTCTCCACCCAGCATTCTAGGGCAAAAGAGAAGTAACTGCAGGATAGACTAGCACTAGAAGGTGACCCCCCCCATCTTGGTATTCAGGGAAGGGAGCTGGTAACCTGGAAATCCAACAGCCACGAGTACTCATCCCAAAGGACCTCACAGGTCACCCAGGCCAGGGGCGTACCTGAGAACTCTGTCAGCAGAACTGTGCCCAGGCCATCTGGGGGCACCTAAGGCTGCTCCCTCCCCAGGCTCGGTCCCCTTGTAATTCTCTCTCAAGGCAGCCTGTTCTTTTGTTGATGGTACTTATCACTGTTTCTATTTATATACTCATTTGCCTAACTTCTCTCTCCCCTAACAGACTGATGGTTCCTTCCCAAGTGGCCCCAGCACAGAGCACAGGAGCCACATAATAAATACTTGTGAATGAGAGAGTGGCAACTTGGTACGGATCCCAATGCCTGCCCCTCATCAGGTCTGCCCTGCTTCTGCCCCCAGCTTTGCAAATGAGGAAAAGCAGGGTTGAATAATCTGTCCCAGCAGGTGCTGGGCCAGAGTCAGGGAGGCTAGGACCAGACCCCCACTGCCCTGCCTAGGGTTGGGTTCCCTGGGCTCCTGCCACACCTGCAGGGAAGCACCTGAGAGGGGGAGAGAGAAGGGCCCAGAGCCGGAGATACTAGCCCCAAATCTCATGGAGACTCACCAAATCTGCATTTCCCCTCAAACTCTCAGGAGCACCTGGGGAGACAGCAAAAGAGGGAAACATAATGTTGGGGTGCAGCAGAGGAGGGGCAAGGGGCTTTGTGAGGACAGCCGCCCAAGAACAGAGCAGTGGCAACTCAGACCCTCAGACGCTGCTGGTGGGAGAGCCAAATGGCAGAGCCGCCTTGGAGATCTGTTTAGAGGTTTCTAACAAAGTTAAACACACACCTACCCTCTGACAGCAAGTCCACCCTCAGGTATATATCAAAGAACAAGGAGTGCAAATGGGCACAAAAGACTTGGCCAAAATGTTCCCTGAGGCCTTATTCATCATGCCCCAACCTAGAAACAACCAATCCAACAATATGATAGATATACAAATTGTGATAAAGCCACACAAGAGAACATTATATAGCCTAAAAAGGAATGAGCTACTGATGATACAGGAGATAGAAATTATTTAGGCAGATAGTGAGAGTAAAACAGTCCTCAGCAGAATTTCCCCTTTAACAAAAAGCAGTCCCCAAATCATTTCCTTTTTTTTTTTTTTTTTCCTACTCTTGTTGCCCAGGCTCGAGTGCAAAGGTGCAATCTTGGCTCACTGCAACCTCCCCGTCCCAGGTTCAAGCAATTCTTCTGTCTCAGCCTCCCAAGTAGCTGGAATTACAGGCACCTGCCACCACGCCCGGCTAATTTTTTTGTATTTTTAGTAGAGACGGGGTTTCACCATGTTGGCCAGGCTGGTCTCGAACTCCTGACCTCAGATGATCAACCCACCTCAGCCTCCCAACGTGCTGGGATTACAGGTGTAAGCCACTGTGCCTGGCCTCAAATCATTTCTTTTCTAACAAAGAGCAGCCTGAAAAATCGAGCTGCAGACATAGATAAGCAAGCTGCAAGCTCACATGAGTGAATGCCAGCAGCTGTGCCAATAGAAAAGCTACCAGGGGGCCAGGTATATTCAACAAGGAGGCTCCATCTTCCCTTCTCTTTGTCACCACGAGTACAGTAAAGAAGCAAGCAACAACATGGCACCGGCCAGATAGAGAACCCATCTGCATAACACAAGATTAGGGTGGGGTGGCCAGCTTTTCACACCCTATGCAAATGACACACCTAGTCCTAACCAGTTTTTGTAATCCTATGCAAATGAAACACCTGGTCTGACCAATCTTCGTGCCATATGTAAATCAGACACCTCCTCCTCAAGCTCATCTATAAAACCCCTTGCATTCCACTGCAGAAGCAGCAACCCATTTCTCTGGGACCCCTGTCTCTGCGGCAGAGAGCTCTTCTCTTTGTTTCGCCTATTATACTTCCACTCTGAACTTCACCGTATGTCCGTGTCCTGGTTTTCCATGGCTGTGAAGACAATGAATCTTGGGTATTTACCACAGATGAATGACGCCGCTTCACTGATACATGCAAGGCAGGATAGCCTAGAAAATGTGCTGTGTAAGTCCAGGCGCGGTGGCTTACGCCTATAATCCCAGCACTTTGGGAGGCCGAGGTGGGTGGATCACCTGAGGTCAGGAGTTCCAGACCAGCCTGGCCAATGTGGTGAAACCTCCTCTCTACTAAAAATGCAAAAAGAAAAAAAAAAAAATTAGCTAGATGAGGAGGTGGGCACCTGTAATCCCAGCTACTCAGGAGGCTGAGGCAGGAGAATCACTTGAACCTGGGAGGCGGAGATTGCAGTGAGTCGAGATCGCACCACTGCACTTCAGCCTGGGCAACAAAAGCAAAAATCCATCTCAAAAAAAAAAAAAAAAAAAAAAATGTGCTGCGTAAAAAAAAAGCCAGACACCAGAGAGTATAGAGATGGTGTCTCACTGAGAAGAAATCACAGAGCAGAAAGAGTGAGGGAAGCTCAGGAGAGTGGCTGCTCGCTGTCTGCAGTGTCCATAGGGGCCCAGCGCACAGCAGGTCCTCCGGAAATACTTGCAGAATGAATAAATGAATAAAGATGATTATTTTCCATCAATGTCAAAAGAGTTTTCATTTAGCAAGAAGTTGACTGGTCACTAGCTTAAAAGGTCACGAGATGTTTTTTCTTTTTTTTGAGACAGAGTCTCGCTCTGTCACCCTGACGCAGTGGTCCAAAACATTTATTAGGGAACTTAGAGTGCTGCAGCAATCCTTGAGGGAAGCAGCAAGAAAAAACGGGTGTCTACCTAGGTTTGGTCCATAGTGAAGGAATCGGGGTAAGGAGTTTACATGAGGGTTTAAGGAATTTGGCTCCAGGCCAGGGCCGGTTTCTTTCAGTGTTTTGGGCGATAACCTAGATACCTTTTTTTTTCTTTTTTTTTTTTTTTTTTTGAGAGGGAGCCTCACTCTGTTGTCCAGGCTGGAGTGCAGTGGTGCAATCTCGGCTCACTGCAAACTTTGCCTGCGGGGCTCAAGTGACCCTTCCACCTAAACCATCAAGTAGCTGGGACTACACCACCACACCTAGCTAATTTTTTTTTTTTTTTTTTTCAGACAAGAGTCCCACTCTGTTGCCCAGGCCAGAGGACAGTGGTACAATCTTGGCTTACTGCAACCTCTGTCTCCCGGCTTCAAACAATTCTCCTGCCTCAGCCTCCTGAGTAGCTAGGATTACAAGCACACGCCACCATGCTCAGCTAATTTTTGCATTTTTAGTAGAGACAGGGTTTCATCATGTTGGCCAGGCTAGTCTCGAACTCCTGGCCTCAAGTGATCCGTCCATCTTGGCCTCCCCAAGTGCTGGGATTACAGGTGTGAGCCACCACACCTGGCCTACCTAGATACCTTTTATCAGTGCCTGAGAATGTTTAAGGCCCAGGTTTGGGCTCAGGTCTACTGGGAAAAACCTGTGGCTGGCTGGGTCACAGGGTGGTCAAAGTACTCTGTAATTTTCAGTCAGGACACAGAAAGCAAGCAGGGGAACTGGGGGACTCTACAGAAGGGAAGATGCCCTGGGACTGACCCTCCCCAGCCCTTGGCAATTTAGAAATCACAGAAGGAAGCAGCGCTGACCAATGAGACCCACCCAAGGCTCACTCAATAGGAGGCCCCATGTGAAGTCCCTCCACACACCGCCTCGCTTACTCCTCGGAGCAGGCCCTTCAGCACAGAAGTACTGGCACACATCCCCATTTACCAGAGGGGAACTGGAGACTCAGAAACCCTGAGTTATAATGGGAGGTGAGAACAGCCACCAGCCCCAGAGCGAAGGGACCAGGAAGCCAGGTAGGGCTGAAGAGCCAACTTCTACTTTCAAGGAAGTTCCAACCCAGGCAAGGCATGAGCAGAGAAAGCCACTGTGATGGTTGAGTTCACAGGTTAACCTGACTAGATCACAGGGTGCCCAGATATTTGGTTAAATATAACAGTATTTCTCAGGGTGCCTGTGAGTGTTTTGGGGATGAGAATGGGATTTGAATAGGTGGACAGAGTAAAGCAGATGGCCCTCCCCAGGAGGGTGGGCCGCGTCCAATTCATCAAGGGCCTGAATAGAACGAAACAGTGGAGAACAGGAGAATTTGATCTCTCTGTGTCTTACTGCTTGAGCTGGGACATCAGTCTTCTTCTGCCTTTGGAACGGGACTTCTACCAGTGGTGGTAGATCTCAGGCCTTCAGAACCAGACTGGAACTACACTACCGACTTTCCTGGCCTCCGACTTGCAGATGGAAAACCATGAGACTTCTCAGCCTCCACAACGGCATAAGCCAGTTCCTTGTAATAAATATGTTTTTAGATAAAGATATATATACACACACACATAAAAATATATGTATAGATCTTTCTATGTATATCTGTGTGTGTTTGTGTGTATATGTATATATACAAAAAACAGAGGCCCAGAGACTCAACTACTTGCCCACTGTGACACAGCTGGTAAGTGCTGGAGTTGGGATTTGAACCCAAGTGCCTCGGACTCACTCCATCACTGCCTCATAAAGGACAAATGGTTTGGCCGGGTATGGTGGTGGCTCACACCTGTAATCCCACCACTTTGGGAAGCCGAGGCGGATGGATCATGAGGTCAGGAGATCGAGACCATTCTGGTTAACATGGTGAAACCCCATCTCTACTAAAAAAAAAGATACAAAAAAATTAGCCAGGCGTGATTGTGATGGTGGGTGCCTGTCGTCCCAGATACTCAGGAGGCTGAGGTGGGAGAATGGCATGAACCTAGGAGGTAGAGCATGCAGTGAGCCAAGATTGCACCACTGCACTCCAGCCTGGGCGACAGAGCGAGACTCTGTATCAAAAAAAAAAAAAAAAAAAAAAAAGAAAAGAAAGAAAAAAAAGAACAAATGGCTCATTATCTTTCTTGTCTCTGTATTTGTGCCATTACTCATTAGCTCATGCAAATGTTTACTAACTACCTGCTGAGTTCTAGGTGTTGGGGATGCAGTATTGAACAAAAGATGCTGTTTTATACACACACGCACATGCACACACACACCCGCGGTAGGTTCTGTTTCTCTGGAGAATCCTGAGAACACAGCTACCAACTGTTCTCCCAGCCCTCCCAGGCAGTTGGCCCTGGCTGGAACAAGCAGTTACACACAGGCATCATGTCTGAAACGAAGAAAGTTCCTTCCATTCTGAAGGAAAAGTCGTTTTCCTCTGAATATACGAAGACAAAGCCACTCTCTCTGGTGGGTCCCCGATGATGCACCTCGAAAGCACTGTGTTCAGCTTCTTCATAGCACTACCCACAGCCGTGAATCAAGACCAAATTATGCAAGCATGAATTGAGTATCTGCCCCTCTCCAGGTGAAGGCAAGGACTGGACATCCTTGTTCGAAGCTGCATCCCCAACACCTAGAACCCAACAGGTACTTAGCAAACATCTGCATGAGCTAATGAGTAATGGCACAAATATAAGGCCAAGAAAGAGAAAGAGCTATTTGTTCTTCATGAGGCAGTGATGGAGTGAGTTCAAGGTACTTGGGTTCAAATCCCAACTCCAACACTTAGCACCTGTGTCACAATGGGCAAGGAGCTCAGAGTCTCTGGGCCTCTGATTTGTCCATCTGTATTACAGAATAATAGGAGCAACTATCAACCTCATAGGATTGTGATGACACCTCAAACGATTAATACATGTGAGGCACATAGAACAACACCTGACACACTTGACAACTCAATAAAACTGATGTGTCCATCATTACTATTATTATTCATTGACACTCAAGCTCAATGAATATGTATGAGTGTGGTGTGTGTACTCAGCCCCACCACACTAACACTTTGGGCCAGATTCTTCTTTATTGTGCATAGCTACTCTGTACACTGTTGGGTTTTGGCAGCAACTCTGCTACTCACTAGATGCCAGTAGCACCCACCCACCCTCAGTTATAACAACCAGATTTGTCTCTAGACATTGTCAAATGTCCCTTGGAGGTCGGGGCAAAATCGTCCCCAGTGTGAAACACTGACCTACAGCATCCTTTCCTGTACTCACTTATGAAAGGCTCTGCTGCTGGCCCTATTCTTGCTCAGCCCGACATTCCCATACGTATGAACACACAGCTCTTCCTTTGTGGATCACCATGAAACCTACCTTGGGAAGCATTCCCATGCAGTACTCAGGAGTCTAAGGCCCAGCACCTAAAAAGACATCTCCAGCCAGGCATGGTGGTGTGCCTGTAGCCCCAGCTACTCGGGAGGCTGAGGTGAGAGAACTGGTTGAACCTGGCAGGCAGAGGTTGCAGTGAGCCGAGATCACACCACCGCACTCCACCCTGGGTGACAGAGTACGACCCTATCTCAAAAAATAATAATAATAAGGTAAAAAAATTAAGTGATCTTACTATTGTTGTTATTATTTACCCTTCAGAATTAAGCTCCTACTGGGAATAAATATTCACAACAAATAGGAAATAAAACACCTTCCAAAAAAACAGGAAGTTTCAAATTCTGACTGTTGGTCCTAAATGACTCACGTTGACATTTCCCAGAACCAAATAACAACAGATGAGCTTTGTATTCTGCCTGTCTCCTTTACAGGATAGTAATGCACGTGGCCAATTCCAGAACCAGTCTTCTTCCTTACACTTCAAGCAAATGCAGCTTCATACCCTCATCATGTTTGTCTGTTTCTCCGCCTTAGTGGATTGCCCAAAAATCACAGTTATTCAGCAAGTACTCAATAATGTTCACCATTATTATTATGAATATTAATTTTGATACGATGCAATGGTCCACCTGGCACCCACGAAACAGGAAGTGCTAGATCTCCACACGCTGCCATGGGAACAAAGCCCCAACTGAAAATAACCCACATGTCCATCAATAGGAAAATGGTTAAATAAATTGTGGATTGTGCAGAAAAGGAACTGCTGCCATCTAGAAATTAAAAAGAATGAACTACTGATATGCACAACAATATGAATGAATTTTGTTGGATTTTTGTTGAAAGAAAACAACACTTTTTACCCATCACACAGGAAAAAAATGTCAATACTCACTGTTCGCAAGAATGTGAGAAAGTGGTCACCTTCACTCATAGTTGGTGAGATTATAAAATGACACCATTTGGGCCGGGTGCAGTGGCTCACACCTGTAATTCTAGCACTTTGGGAGGCCAAGGTAGGCAGATTACTGGAGCCCAGGAGTTTGAGGGCAGCCTGGGCAACATGGTGAGACCCCATCTCTACAAAAAATTTTTAAATTGGCCAGGCATGGGCTGGGAGTTGTAGCTCACACCTGTGATCCCAGCACTTTGGGAGACTGAGGCGGGCAGATCACTTGAGGCCAGGAGTTCAAGACCAGCCTAGGCAACATGGTGAAACCCCATCTCTACTAAAAATACAAAAATTAGCTAGGCGTGGTGGTGGGTGCCTGTGGTCCCAGCTAATCGGGAAGCTGAGGCAGGAGAATTGCTTGAATCTGGGAGGTGGAGGTTGCAGTGAGCCGACATTGAGCCACTGCACTCCAGCCTGGGCGACAGAGCAAGACTCCCTCTTTAAAAAAAAAAAAAAAAAAAAAATGGCCAGGGGTGATACCATGCACAGCTATCCAGGAGGCCAAGGTGGGAGGATTGCTTGAGCCCAGGAGATTGAGACCAGCCTGGGCCACATAGTGAGATCCCGTCTCTACTCTACAAAAAATACAAAAAAAAAATAGCCCACAGCTACCTGGGAGGCTAAGGGGGAGAATCACTTGAGCCGGGAATTCAAGGCTGCAGTGAGCCGTGATCACGCCACCGCACTCCAGCCTGGGCCACAGAAGACCTTGTCTCAATTAAAAAAAAAGAAAGACACAATTTTTACATTTCTTTTTTCTTAGAGACAGGATCTCACCAAGTTGCCCAGGCTGGCTGTGAATTCCTAGCCTCATGCAGTCTTCCTGCCTCAGCCTCCCAAGTAGCTTGTCCTACAGGCTCACACTACCACATCTGGCTAAAATGACATATTTTTGAAGTATAAGTTGGTAGCATCTATAGGACAGGAACAAGTACACTTTAACACACAATTCCATTTCTAGAAACATCTTGCAGTCAGAACTAGACGTACATGCCAGGCTTACTGCAAAAACAACACGATGTCCATCAGCATGCGTTGGATCAATGAGGTGTGTCCCACAAAGCACACGTGGGGCTACCCTGCAGAGCAGACAGAACAGGTAAGCCTGGGCTGCAGCCCTGTCTCCACTCCTCACTAGCTGTGCGATTTGGCACAGGTTGCGTCCCAGTCTGTGGCTCACTTTGTCTAACAGCAAAGCACCTGCCTTACAAGAGAGATGGGGAGATTAAATCAGATCATTTATGTAAGCACTCCGAACAGTGCCTGGCAAATAGCAAGCACTCAATAATATTCACCATTACTATTATGATTATTAACTATGATACCATGCAATGGTCCACGAGGCACCCATGAAACAGGAAGTGCTAGAGCTCCACACGCTGCCATGGGAACAAAGCCCCAACTGAAAACAACCCACATGTCCATCAATAGGAAAATGGTTAAATAAATTGTGGATTATTCAGAATAGGAACTGCTGCCATCTAGAAATTAAAAAGAATGATATGCACAACAATATGAATGAATTTCACGATACAATGATGAGTGAAAGAAGCCAGGCTCAAGAGTATTTAAGACTATATAGGATTTATATTGAAGTTCAACGACAAGCAAAAGGGATCTCTGGCGATGGAGATGAGAATGGTGATTACTTTGGGAAAGGGGAAGTGGGAAAAGATGGAAAGAGAGAGGACAGTCTTACAGGACCCTGGAATGTTTTCATCTTGACGATCTGGGTGTTAGTTACCTGTGGGTACACATAGGTAAAAATCACCCAGCTGTACTCTTGGAATTTATGCATTTTGTTGGATGTAGCCGTGTGGCCTTTGGCAAAGTATTTAATTTCCACGAGCTTCAGTCAGTTTCTCCATCAACAAGGATGGGTCTAATGACACCTGCCTTGCGGGGTTGCTCTAAGGGAAGAAGGTTAGGGTAAATACCTTGCAGATGTCTGTTTGTATGGGGCAGATAGAACCCAGGCCTCTCTCCTACCCCCAGACATAAGGTAGTCCAAGCTACCCACCCAGACCGAAAGGCAAATCCAAAACAATAGATGGATCTGGAAACACTGATCAAAACCTGAGACCCGCTATCTCAAAGGCAGGAAAAAAAAAACAAAAACAAAAAACCTGGGACACCCAAAACAGACCTCAATACATGGTTTTCAGAGGAGGGGCTGCCAAGATTCAACCTCCTGAAAACCTCCCAGAATTTTGCCATCCCTATGAGCATTCAGAAAGACAACGCTAAAATTAAATTCTGAATCTCAGTCCACCCAGCTGTACTCACAGTCAGTCCCAGATGACTACATGTCATGCCCACCCACCAATCACTCTCTCAATACTTACCAACATCACCGAATCCTCCAGAATCCAATGTCCACTGGTCTGGGTGTTTCCGGTCTGAGAACCTCTGGTTTGCGAATCTCTGGTCTGAGCACCACCGGGGTAAGGTTTTCTAGGGTTGGCTTCGACAACTTTACTGCTTGCCTGTTAGTTCGCAGGAACGAAGCCAACATGTCCTGGCCTGTGTCCACTAAGCAGGAGATGAACGAAGGAAGAGCTTGACTCCCTCGAGTCTCTAGATCTGTGATCAGTTGCCTGGCCTGATCCCGCCGAGATCCAGAGCCTGCCCGCTGTTTAGAAAGAGAGGCAGGATACTAATTACCCATGTACTTTTATATGGCTCTCACCTTGTCTCCCCATTTCCCAGCTACTGTAAGTCGAAACAGTCAGGCACGTGGGCAGCAATGGAGCTGCAAGTGCGATGAGTGTGTGCCACTTACCAGCCTCTGATGATCTGTTTATTATTTCGCAGGGCAAAAGATGCCCAACACTATGCTAAGTGCTGAAAATGCTACCATGGACAGTCTCAGTCCTTAAGGAGCAAATTTCTAATGAGGAATGCAATCAGACAAATCAGCAATGACACAGCAAGAGACAAGTGCCCAGAGGGAAGGCACATGGGGCTGAGGGTATCAGAAGTGAATAGCAAATTCAGAGTCTTATGAGGTAGGAGGTAGACAGTGGCAAGAGACAAGGCCTTTGGGTGGCCAGGCCAAGAAATTCATCCTGAGACCTGTCAGGTGCCACCGAAGAGTTTTTTTGTTTTCTTGTTTTTTGTTTTTTTTTTTTTTTTTACCTTGAGACAGAGTCTCACTCTGTCACCCAGGCTAGAGTGTAGTGGTACAACCTTAGCTCACTGCAACCTCCAGCTCTGAGGTTCAAGCGATTCTCCTGCCTCAGCCTCCGGAGTAGTTGGGATTACGGGCACACACCACCATGCCTGGCTAATTTCTTTTGTATTTTTAGTAGAGACAGGGTTTCACCATGTTGCCCAGGCTGGTCTTGAACTGACCTCAAGTGATCCTCCAGCCTTGGCCTCCCAAAGTGCTGGGATTACAGGGATGAGCCACCATGGCCAGTCTTCAGTTTTTTCTGTTTTTTGTTTTTGTTTTTTTGAGAAAGAGTCTTGCTCTGTCACCCAGGCTGGAATGCAGTGGCACCATCTCAGTTCACTGCAACCTCCACCTTTCAGGTACAAGTGATTCTCCCACATCAGCCTCCCAGGTAGCTTGGACTACAGGAACCCGCCACCATGCCTGGCTAATTTTTGTATTTTTTGGTCGAGATGGGGTTTCACCATGTTGGCCAGGCTGGTCTCAAACTCCTGACCTCAAGCGATCCACCAACCTCAGCCTCTCAAAGTGCTAGGATTACAGGCATGAACTACTGTGCATGGCCACCAAAGAGTTTTAAGATTGGAGTGACAGAGACAGATACGCCTTTTCAAAAAATCATCCTGGGGTCAGGGTGAAAAATGGAAAGGAGTGAGCCATAGCCAGACCAGAAGGCAGCAAAGATGGTGCAGCTAAAATAGGGAGAAGTGAAAGGACAAAGCAGAGATACAAAGAGGGAGGGTCCACAGGACATGGGCACTGACTGGTGGGACTGTGAAGGCAGAGCAAGGGTCAAGGTTGACAGGCAGGCCAGGCACAGTAGCTCATGCTTGCAATTCCAGCACTCTGGGAGGCTGAAGTGGGAGGATAGCTTGAGCCCAGGAGTTCAACACCAGCCTGGGTAATGCAGTGAGATCCTATCTCTACAAAAACTTAAAAAAATTAGCCAGGTACAGTGTCATGCACCTGTAGTCCTAGCTACTCAGGAGGCTGAGGCAGGAGGATGGCTCGAGCCCAGGAGGTTAAAGCTGCAGTGAGCTGTGATAGCACCACTGCACTTCAGCCTGGGCAACACAGCAAGACCCTGTCTCAAAAAAAAAAAAAAAAAGTTGAAGGTGTTAGGATGGTGGGGTCAGTCACTAAGACAGAAGAAGGATTCTGGTTATCTGCCACCTGTCCTCAGACACCCAGCACTGGACAGGTTCTGAGGATCCACAGGGATAAGATGGCACCATGTCCTCAACTATCCTACAGCAGCACTGTCTATGAGAACCTTCCATGAAAATGGAAATATTCTTGGTCTACACTGTCCCATATGGTAACCATACATCACATGACCACTGAGCACTTGGGTGGTACAACGAAGGAACTGAATTTTTGTGGGCGAAAGATTACCTAGGTGCCAAGGCAAGAGACTGAAGCCACAAACTGTTTCAGTATAATAAAGAAAATAGTTAGAATAAGAATAGTCATAATACAAATTAGATACAGAGATGATCATGGATAATTATCAATCATTATTATAAACATTATTAATCATTAGCTTTTAATATTACTCTTTGTTGCATTGCTAATATAACTTAGGAATAACCAGCGGGTATAGGGTCAGGTGCTGAAAGGACATTGTGAGAAGTGCCCTAGAAGGCAAGATGTGAGCCCTCTGTCACACCCACAAAAGGGCCACTTGAGGGCTCCTTCGTCACGCAGTAATGCCAGTGTCTGGGAAGGCACGTGTTACTTAGCAGACCGTGAAAGGGAGTCTCCTTTCCTTGGAGGAGTCAGGAAACGCTCTACTCCACCAGCTTCTTGTGGGAGGCTGGATATTATCCAGGCCTGCCCGCAGTCATCTGGAGGCCTAAACCCTCCCTGTGGTGCTGTGCTTCAATGGTCATGCTCCTTGTCCACTTTCACGCTCCTCCCGTACTCCTGGCTCCTCTTTGAAGTTCGTAGTAGATAGCGGTAGGAAAAATAGTGAAAGTCTTAAAGTCTTTGCTTTCTTATGAGTGTATAGAAGAAAATGCTGATGTATGCTGCCTTCTCTCTCTGCTTCGGCTACCTAAAGGGAAGGGCCCACTTTCCTATGATCACGTGACTTGCTTCACCTTATCAATCACCTAAGACGACTCACCCTCCTTACCCTGCCCCCTTGCCTTGTATCCAATAAATAACAGCGCAGCCAAGCATTTGGGGCCACTACGGTCTCTGCGTCTAGGTGGTAGTGGTCCCCAGGGCCCAGCTCTCTTTTCTTCTATCTGTCTTGTGTCTTCATTTCTACGATCTCTCGTCTCCGCACACAAGGAGAAAAACCCACAGGCCCTGTGGGCTGGACCCTACAGATTTTTAACTTTATTTAATTTTAATTACTTCAAATTTACCTTTAACCACACGTGGCTAATGGCTACTACAAACCTGTAGTGCCACTAAGAAGGTGAGTCTCACTAGCAGAGCAGTTGGCCACATGCAAATAGATGGTGGTGTTTAGATTTCTCTCCACATTTGCTAAACACTCCAGGAGGTCAACACTGTGTAAATGCATTGGTTCATCTTTTTCTCCCTCAATAACCTTATAGAGTTAAATTACAATTTCCCAACTTTTTAGGGTAAGAAATTTCAGGGAAACTGAGTCACAGAAAGGGGTTTTTCTGTTTGTTTGGTTCATTGGTTGTGGTTTTTTACGACTTGCTAATACGTTACAAGGCCAGGATGAGAGCCCAGATCCAAAACCTGCCTGTTTTTCAGCCATACTAGGGTGACAAAATGGCAACCTGTGGTTCCCACAAGGTTCTTAAAAAATTTCTGAATTTGTTGCTAACATTTTAAGCCAGGGAATTTGACAGAGGAATCAAGATTTCCAGCTTCTTTTTTAAAATGTGAAAGCTGGGCCGGGCGCGGTGGCTCAAGCCTGTAATCCCAGCACTTTGGGAGGCCGAGACGGGCGGATCACGAGGTCAGGAGATCGAGACCATCCTGGCTAACAGTGGCTCACACCTGTAAGATCCCCACTGCACAGCACTGGGCGGCAGGCGAGAAAAAAAAAAAAAAATCACTTGACACCTGGCCCCAGAGAGGAGAATCACTTGAGGCCAGGAGTTTGAGACTCATCTGGACAACATAGCAAGGCTCCTATCTGTACAAAAAAAAATTTTTTTAATTAGCCAGGCATGGTGGCATGTGCCTAAAGTCCCAGCTACTCTAAAGGCTGAGGCAGGAAGACCACTTAAGCCAGGAGGTCAAGGTCGCAGTGAGCCATGATCTCATCACTGCACTCCAGGCTGGGCAAGAGTGAGACCCTGCCTCAAATAAGTGAAAGATCTGGCAATACTGGGCCATTTGCTGGTATGGCCATACTCAGCTGGAGTCAGAGAGCAGTGCAAAGGTATCCACTATGATGCCCATCCATCAGGCCTCCACAGGCACTGAGTTTGTGATCCCCGTGAACATTCCTGAAGGCAAGGACTGTGGCCTCAAACCATTTCTGTTCCCCAGTAGGAGCCACACAGAAGTCACAAGACTTAATTATTAATGAATAATTACTCATATGATACTCAATTATTTAAAGACTCTTTCCCTGGGCCAGGGCACTGGCCAGGGATATCCAGCCAGCCACTCACACCTACTGCACCTCATGGTAGGAAATATCTCCTGAGTCCTCACAGGCCTGTGATGAGGGTCAAATGAGATAAAGATGAGAAAGTGCTTTTAAAGAAAACCTCAAATGTTTGACTTTATTATTCTCCATTACCTGCATCAGGTCCCCTCATTTCCAAAACCTCTTAACAAAACATAAACTGAACACAGAAGGGGCTGGCCAAAGAGGGCAGGGCACACTGAGCCCTCGCTCTGTGCCTGGCACTACATTGTTTCACATCCATTATTTCATTTAGTCCTTATGACAGTATTATTCTTATTCCCATTTCACAGCCCAGAAACCGTGGCTCAAAGAGGGTAAATGACTGGCCCAAGAACACGCTGCCAGGCAGTCTTGATGCCAAAGTGGGTTCCCAATATCTCTATACTAGAAAAGTAAAAACGCACACGCCTCCTTCCTCGCAAGTATTAAACTAAAATGGAGACCAACCATGAATAATTCCTGAGCAGACAAAACCAATCAGGTATCCTTAGTGACCTAAATCTTGCTTAAACTGCAAACAGCAAAATTTAACTTGGGTCATATCTGATAAATGCTTATGTTAGAGAGAAGTAAAACTTAACTCCAGCCAATGATAAGCAAGCATAAGCAATCAACTAACAGACCTTTAAAAAAAAAAAAAGGGCAATTTTGTAACTGCAAACCAATCAAATAATTTCGTTATTTTGCTTCCACATTTTCCCAATAAATACTTGCCTCTGACCTTTTGTCATTGCAACACTAAACCTCTTTCAGTCTGGTGTTCTCCGATTCATGAACTGTTTCTAATTCAAAGTTTTCAAGATGGGTCTCACATTTTTCCTTTACACAAGACACACAAGCACTAACGGTGGACGCTGACTGAGTATGGCGTGGAATCGCTTTAGCGAACACCCGACTAAGAGGTGTTCGGGATTCTTAGTCTCCGCTGAGGGGTTCGAAGCCACAGGGAAAGCTAGGCTCCCGCACAATGGCTCCTCGAGGGGCGTGGGGACCCGGCCGTGCAGCGCGGGGCCAGGGGGCCAGGGGCGGGGGCGCACCTGGATGTCCTCGATCATGTGGGGCTTGAACAGCTCGCGGCTCAGCAGGGCGTCCCAGAGCTGATCCACCTGCAGCTCCTCCACCAGCCGCAGCCGGCAGCGCCGCAGGAGCCGCCGGTCCGCTTCATCCATGGCGAAGAGCCTCAGTCTGCTTCCGGGCCTCGGCCGCCCGCCCCAGTCCCCAGGACCCGCCCCACTCCCCAGGGCCCGCCCCCGCGTCACTGCCCAGGGTCAGTCTTCGCTCCACCGCCTCAGGACGCATCTCCAATGCCTCACCCCGCCCCCAGGAGTCGCGCTTGCGTCACCTCCCCGCCCTCAGGACAACCCTCCGCGCCTCGCCCTGCCCCCAGGGTCAACTCTCGGGTAACCGCCCCGCCCCAGAACCCGCCCCCACGTCCCCGCACCGCCCCCGCGTCACCGCCCCGCCCCCAGGACGCATCTGCAAGGCCTCGCCCCGCCCCAAGGATTCGCTCTTGGGTCCCCGCCTCGCCGTCAGAACGCACCTCCGCGCCTCGCCCTGCCCCCAGGGTCAATTCTCGGGTCACCGCCCCGCCCCTGAACTTGCCCCCGCGTCACCGCCCAGTGCCCGGGACTCGTCTCTAAGGCCTCACCCCGCCCCCAGGTTCGCAATTGCGTCTCACCCCGCCCTCAGGACGCACCTCAGCGCCTCGCCCCGACCCCAGAATCCATCCCGCGCCACCGCCACGCCCCCACCCCGCCCCCAATGTCAATCTTGCGCCACCGCCCCGCCCCCAACGCCAAGCCTCGCGCCACTGCCCGGCCTCCAAGAGCCAACCCCCTCCCCTCGCTCCACCCTCAGAATCGTCCATGCGTCACCGCACCGCCTCGGACTCCAGCTCGCACCCTCGCCCCGCCCCCAAAGTCAATCCTCAGCCCCAGGATCCAATCTCCTGTCACCGCCCGGCCCCAAGGCGGTACCTCCGCACCTCGCCCGGCTCCCAGGGCCCAGCCCCGCCCCCGCGTCACCGCCCCCCTCCGGGCGCAGGTGCCCGTTTGCAATTGTGGCACCAGTTCCCAGTCCACCGAGGGCCCCTCGCCAGAATTCACTACGGCCCCGCTTTTACAGAGACTCGGAGAGAGTCGTCACACTTCCAGAAAGAGGGAAACCATGAGTGGAGCCACGGTCTGCCCCACCCCGTTCAACCTCCTCCGGGGCATGGATTCCCCTTAGCCTCCTCCTCCACCCCAAGAAAAACCATAAGCTCCCCTCACCGCCCCTGTGCCCAGATCGCAGTTGACTGTTCCAAACTCGAGTGTCTGATCCAACCAAGCCCACCTTACACAGTCTTCCGTTCCCTCTTCCCTCCCTCCCACCCTAACACCTCCCACACAGAAAAAAAACTGGCAGAAATCTAGTCCCTCTAAACTCCTGTCGTTTTGAACGGTTCATTTTCACATTTCAAAAATAATCGTTTCTGTTTACTGAGCATTTGCTAAGTCCCAGGCATCGTGCTAGCCACTTTTCATGCTTATCTCATTTATCCTTAACTACAATCCTGCCAGGAAAGTATTCCCGCCCCCACCCCCTGCCAGTTTTACAGATGTAGACCCTAGGGTTCAGGGAAACGAATGTTTAAGGACACATGGGCAGTAAGCGGCCGAGGCAGGCAGGATTGAAACCCGAAACCTGACTCGACAAGCCACACTTAAAATCCAAGAGTCCACCTTAGAATATAATCGCTTGAGCAGCAAAACCTCAGCCCCATTCGTTCACTTATTCTCCGAATTTTTTTTTTTTTTTGAGACGGAGTCTCGCTCTGTTGCCCAGGCTGGAGTGCAGTGGTGCGATCTCGGCTCACTGCAAGCTCCGCCTCCCGGGTTTACGCCATTCTCCTGCCTCAGCCTCCCGTGTAGCTGGGACTACAGGCGCCCGCCACCTGGCCCGGCTAGTTTTTTTGTATTTTTTAGTAGAGACGGGGTTTCACTGTGTTAGCCAGGATGGTCTCGATCTCCTGACCTCGTGATCCGCCCGTCTCGGCCTCCCAAAGTGCTGGAATTACAGGCTTGAGCCACTGCGCCCGGTCTTTCCGAATATTTATTGAGGCTGTAGTCAAACACTGAGAACATGGAAGTGAACAAAACAAAATCCCTGCTTTTAGAGTTTACATTCCAGTGGAAGGATCAGGTGATAAACTATATAAATAAATAAAAGACATAGTATGTTAGTGATAAATGCAAAGAGAAAAAAATAAAAACAGGGCAGAGAGATGAAAGCTCTTTATATCCCCAAGGGATCTATCTCATTGGCTCAAAGAAAGTTTCCCTCACTCACCTGTGCCTTATCCCTCTCCCAACCCCCACCGCCCTTTCCCCGTGCTTAAGGCAGAGACCGGTACATTCTTGGGTGGAGCTCGCCTTTCGGTAAACGGGATTAGGAGTCCTGGATTCTCTCAACTCAAAAAAAAAAAAAAATCAGTAAACAAAAATAAAAGGAATCCTGGATTCTAGGCCTTGGACAAATCCCTGCCCCTCTCTGGACCTCAGTCTCCTTATCAATATTGGAGGAGTTGGAGAGTTAAAGAATCCCTAGGGTCCCTTCCAATCTGACGCTCTAGGATTCTATGAATAGGGTTAAAGAGAATAGGGACCAGAGATTGCGTCCCCATCCTAGCAACTGTTGCTAGACGAGGGCCATCTCTCGGTAGCAGCGGAAACACCTTCCTGGATAGAGGAGGTCCTTCTGGCATCCCATCATGCATAGCGACTTCGCCTCGCTAGGAGGCACGTTTTGGCCTCTTTGGTCACGATCAACCCTTTGGAAGCAACCAAAGAGCGCCCCTGGTTCCTATAGCAACCGCCCCAGGTCCACGCGTAGACGGCGAGTGGCAAGGGTCAAATATATTTGCCAAGTAGAAACCCTCGACCTGTTCAGTCCTCGCCTTCAGTGCGATGGACCTTTAAGCATCACGTGACTCCCCTCGGACTTGTCCCCGCCTCTTTCCCCTCCCCAGGCCCGGGCGAGCGCTGTTGTGGACGGGAAGCTCCCGGCCCGGCGAACTAACTGGAGCACGGACGCTGCAGCCGGTTGGGCCGGTGTACTTTCCCGGTAACTCCTTCCCGGCGTGACGCGCGGAACCGCGGACGCGGCGGGGCCAGGTCGACTCAGGGATTTCCCCTCAGTTCCTTCTTGTTTCCAGTCACTGCCGGGCCCGGGGGGAGCCGGGAGCCAACAGGGCCGGGCCCTGGGCTCTCGGAGGGCGGCGGGGGAGGGGGTTGTCTCCTGTAGGGTTGCGACCTCCGGCGGGAGCGCGAGGCGGGTTTTAGACCTGGAGCTTGTCTCTGGGAGCCTCTTCCTGGTCCTGGAGATGCTACCCAGAGGGTTGGCAGCCTACCTGTTGGGCAGGTGTTTGCTGCTCCGAGGTCGGCGCCGTCTATCTCGCATGTCAGCGAAAGAACTTCCCAGACCGCCGCCACTCGGGCCCTCTAACTGGAAGGAACTGACACAGTTAAATAAGGCAGTGGTCGTACTGCATGGTAGAAATAATAGCACTAACGACCATTTATTGACTGTTGACTCTGGGCTCAGTAAACCCTTTAGATGCATTTAGTCCCCACATGATGGGGACTAAAGGTAGTAGTATTCATTCCGATTTTATGAATAAGGACGCTGATGCTTAGCAAGTTTAAATAATTTGCCCAAGGTAATACAGTAGGGGAGAGTAGATCCCAGCCTTCAACCCATATGCTTAACCAGTAGCTACATCGCCTTCACGTGTTTTGTAGGCTATAATAGATTGCCTTAACAAAGAAGAAACTGGTTTGTTTTAGGATTTTATTCAGCACGTATGCAATTTTAAACATTGATCATTAGATTAGTCAATTTTGTGAGGACCCCCAGGCGGCATTAAACTTGCACTTAACGGAAATCTACCACTGTTATAGCTTTGCCCCTCTTCAGTAAGGTGTCACAGTAGACATTTGAACCTTAAAACTGTATTAGCTTATGAGAAATCAAGATAAATTGAGAAAAACATCATAGGGTATAACAGCGATCATAATTGTGGAGTATACATATCCACAATTCCAGCACTACCCTGTTCGTTAACCAGCCAGGATTATTTCCAAAATTCACAATGAATTAAGTCACTGTACTCACCAGAGATGGAGCTTAAAACTTTTAAAGATCATGTCTGCTATTTGGTCTTTGCCATTAATTCTTCTTCACATGGAAAACTGAATTTTTTCTTGCCACTTTTTCTCATCTGAGGTTTCCATTAATAATGACCATATTGGCCGGCACGATGGCTCACGCCTGTAATCCCAACAATTTGGGAGCCGAGACAGGTGGATCACCTGAGGTCAAGAGTTCAAAACCAGCCTGGCCAATATGGTGAAACCCCGTCTCTACTAAAAATACAAAAAATTAGCTAAGCATGGTGGCGCATGCCTGTAATCCCAGCTACTCGGGAGGCTGAGACAGGAGAACTGCTTGAACCTGGGAGGCGGAGGTTGCGGTGAACGGAGATCCCGCCATTGCACTCCAGCCTGGGTAACAGTGAAACTCCGTCTAAAAAAAAAAAAAAAAAGGACCATATTGCTAATGATTAAAGAGCAGCTTCTCATATTCTTATTTGAATGGGTGTGGTGAGAAAGAACAGAATTGAGGTATACTGCGTTTTAACTACACAGTTTTTTTAGTGTTTCACCTCTGTATTTGTACTTATTTAATGCCCAAGAATGCCACAACTATCTCATTTTGTAGTTTCGTGCATGGTAAATCTTGTAGTTTCATGAGTTTGTTTAACATGTACTCAGTGAAGTATTCTTAAACCATTTATTTTCTTTATTCTTATCAGAATAAATGAAATCATGTATTTGAGAGGTGGTCGCCCTGATTATCCTATTTAGGTTTCCTCACATTTAGGTATTGTTTCTGCATCCCATTCATTTTCATTCATTTCTAAAGCTTTTCTAGTCCAAGTATTCTGGAGAGTTGCTATTCTTATTACTCAGCTTTTCATCTGTAATAGTTCCTATTTGTGATAGTCAAAAGTAGTAGTGAGGTTTTTGATTTTAAGATACAGTTCAACAGCTTGACACTTTTCTGCAAAATACCTTTGGTTTGTTTTGTTTTTCATCTATATATCTTGTACCTTTACCTAAAAAGCAAGACTGTCCAGGTTTCTGCCACTGAAACTCATTGCCTCTTCAATCATTTCAGCTCTGGAAAGGAAGAGAAATGGAAGTGAGAAAGTTGAGCATTTCCTGGCAGTTCTTGATAGTTCTGGTTCTGATCCTGCAAATTCTGTCTGCGTTGGATTTTGACCCATACAGAGTCCTAGGGGTCAGCCGAACAGCCAGTCAGGCTGATATTAAAAAGGCTTATAAGAAGCTCGCCCGGGAATGGTAGGTGAAACAAAGAAATAGAGATTTAACGTAAGCTAAACAGTCTTAGCAGGGATGAAGTCTAAATTATGACTAGCTTTTATTTGTTTCTGTTTCTATGTTCAATATATATATCTGTGTAAAATATTTTATGCAGGAGAGCTAATGTTCATGTTCTTTAATTGTTAGTGATAAGATGCAAAGCCTATGTTTACTCTGAAACTCCCTTTTAGGAATACTTTGACTTAAAGAATTGCCCTAGATATCGTTAGCATATTTAATGTTAAAGTAAGAAACTTTAATTTAAAAAAATGGATATATAGTCAGTAATGGATATGCTACCCTTCCCATGATACATTATTCATAAAGTAACTTTGTGAGTGTAATTGCTAAACAGGAATATTATACAACCCTATTCTCTAAATTATTAGTTTCTACACTTTGAAAAAAAGTTTAGAGTAATAGCCTTTTGCCTCCAAAAAAGAAAAATTCAGAAACCAAGTATAGTTGTCTCTTGATATCCATGAGGTCTTGGTTCCAGGATCCCCAGGGATACCAAAGTCCGTGGATGCTCAAGTCCCTATATAAAATAGCACAGTATCTGCATATAATCTCTGCATATCGTCTCATATACTTTAAATCATCTCTAGCTCACTTATAATACCTAATACAATGTAACTGCTGTGCAAATGGTTGTTATACTGTTATTGTTTAAGGAATAATGACAAGAAAAAAGTCTGTACGTGTTCAGTACAGATGCAATTTTTTAAAAATATTTTTGAATATTTCAAAATAGAAAATACTATGTTTTGATTGGTGGAATCCATGGGTGTGAAACCAACAGATATACAGGGCTGACTATATATTACTTTAAAAAAAAATTGACCTGGCATGGTGGCTCGTGTTTGTAATCCTGGCACTTTGGGAGGCTGAGGTGGGAGGATCTCTTGAGCCCAGGAGTTTGAGACCAGCCTGGGCAACATAGTGATACCCCATCTCTACGGAAAAAAAAAAAAAAAAAAAAAGGTGGGCCGGGCGCAGTGGCTCAAGCCTGTAATCCCAGCACTTTGGGAGGCCGAGACGGGCGGATCACGAGTTCAGCAGATCGAGACCAGCCTGGCTAACACGGTGAAACCCCGTCTCTACTAAAAAAATACAAAAAACTAGCCGGGCGAGGTGGCGGGCGCCTGTAGTCCCAGCTACTCAGGAGGCTGAGGCAGGAGAATGGCGTAGACCCGGGAGTCGGAGCTTGCAGTGAGCTGAGATCCGGCCACTGCACTCCAGCCTGGGTGACAGAACGAGACTCTGTCTCAAAAAAAAAAAAAGCCCACAAGTTTGAGACTGCAGTGAGCTATAATCACGCCACTGCACTCCAGCCTGGGTAACAGAGTGAGACCCGTCTCAAAAAAAAAAAAAATCTTACAGAAAATTGTAATTTTGCCTGTAGTTATCAGGATAGCAATTAGCAGGGTAGCAATAAATCTAAAACTTTGGACAAATGTCATCAGTTTCTTCCACCAATGCCTTGGCCATGCCAAAGAAGCAGAAGTGTTGGATTATATAGATGGAGAGGGAGCAGCAAAAGGAGGAAAGGATGGAAAGGACACAGGTGACTCCAAGCTGGCTCTACCAACCATGAGGAATGGAAGAAAGTTTGGGACAGGTACCATCACTGAGCACCTACTACATGCTAACCTCCTGGTTCTATGCTTTTTATCTCATTTAAACCTTATAATTAGCCTATGAAGGAGGATATTAGTGTCTCTTTTTTTTTGAGATGGAGTCTCGCTCTTGTCACGCAGGCTGGAATGCAGTGGCACGACCTTAGCTCACTGTAACCTCTGCTTCCTGGGTTCAAGCGATTCTCCTGACTCAGCCTTCCGAGTAGCTGGGACTACAGGCATGCACCGCCACACCCAGCTAATTTTTATATTTCTAGTAGAGACGGGGTTTCGCCATATTGGCCAGGCTGGTCTCCAACTCCTGACCTCAAGTGATCCGTCCACCTTGGCCTCCCAAAGTGCTGGGATTACAGACGTGAGCCACCATGCTCGGCCAGTGTCTGTTTTATAGACGAGAAGATGGAGGCCTAGAGTTGGTAAATCTGTGGTACCTCCGGGTTCCATAGTTTGACCCTCTGCATCAATAGTCCATTGTTTTATTGTTTTTTTAATTGTTTACACATCTGGGCATGAGTAAGGGTGAGTGGGCTAGTGGTTGGCTGGGGAAGAACTGAATGACAGTAGAAAGTTATCCAGAAGCAAAACTGCCACATTCAGGTGATGTGTGATGCAGGCTGCATGCGTGACTGTGCCTGACACTGTTCTGCTTCAGTGAACAGGTGTGTTTCATCATTAAACTGATTGAAATAAAGGTAAAGATCATTGAAAATATAATTTTTAAATAAATATTTTAGACCATATTCCATGAGAAATCCAGAATTGGGTGCCAAAAAAACAATCTGTAATTATACATGACCTCCTTCCAGGGACTCTTTATACCAAGGTTATGTTCTACATCATTTCAGACTCTTGCCTCTTTATGTTTAAAGCAAAATATATAAATCTGCAGCGAATTCATAAGGTGGCAACATTCTTTTGGACAGGGCATAGCCTTTGACAATGTTTTAAGAACACAAATGACAGCTCGAGTATGTGGGACCTATTAAAATGTATAGCTTTGAATTTTCTGTCTTCCAGAGCTGAAAAGGTGTTATGATATTAATTAAATGAGTCATATTCTTCACTTTTTTAATTAGATTCTCTCTAGGAATAATTCATCACCATAGAAATGTATTGAGTGTGTCATCCAGAAAAAGTCTAAAATTTTACTTTATGTTTTTAATTTTGCTGTTCTATTATTTTCTGTGGTTTTTGGCTATGACAATGCTTTAACACTTGGAATAGTTTAAGTTTTGCTTACTAATGGCTTGATATACACTGAAAATAGCAGTGTTTCCCAGTTTGACTTCAGAATGAGCTATAGCAGGAGGAAGTGGTTACTTGTTGAATTGGATCTGGAGCCTTCCTCTGATACATTTTACTAGGTGTTTCTTAGCCTGCTTAAGAATTTTCCTTTGCTTAGTGAACCCATTTGACGTTACTTTTTCCCTTAGGAAAACTCTCCCATTAATTAAGTTTTATCATAGGTACTTTTTGTTTGTTATCCACATTAGCAAAAGAAATAACTCCTCCCACCCAAAGAATGGCAGATTGGTGTGACATGGTTATGCAGTAAACCAAAGAGTAAATGATTTTGTCTAATTCTTTGCGGTGTTACCTTCTCTGTCTTTGTTTTAATTCCTTTAAGAGGCAACTAGAGAGCCAGTAGATACTACATACAATATTTCCTCTACTTTGAATTTTAAAGATTGCATATTATATTGCAGTTCCTGAGATAATTTCATATTAACTGAAAATAGCATTGGACAATACTTTCCTATGGCTGAATTTTTTTTTTTTTAATGTCTTCAACCTTGTGGTATCTTCTCACAATTAGGAAAGTATATTCCTTAAGAGCTGGAAGTGTTGTAGCTTCCTCCCTGTTCTTCAGCCTTGCCCTCCTCTGCTTCAGAATCTGTGTTTCTAACCTAGCTGCCCTCAAGACTCTCTCTTTGGTTCATTCTCCTAAAAAGCCCCTTCCTGCCCTTCTTCTACAGAGTTCTATATGTTAAATCTTCATTTGTATGATTGTATAATTTTTGATCCACTCAGCCGTCAGCCTGTTTGAATATTGAAAACAGTTATGGTTTGGGTTGGTTTTTTTGTTTTTTGTGTTTTGGGTTTGTTTTTTTTTTTATCATCCAGAAATGCTTTGGAGCTTCCATCTCGTTTCCTTAAGTCATGCTGTTTTCATTATCCCTAGCTGAGATTTTTTTCCCCCACTAATACTTATAGCAAGGATTAAATGGTTAAGGAAGGAATGACTTTTAAACCCAACAGTCAACAATTTGGAGTTTCCTTATTTGTAGAGAAAACAGAATATGTGGTATAGTTGATTCAAACGTATTCCTGCTAGAATAAATCCATCAAGTTGTAGATTTTTTTATTCCATTGTACTTGGTGTGTCCTTAATAGTAGTTTGCTTCCCAGTGAATTGTTTTTCTTTCCAGAACCTATGTCAGAGGAAATTTACTAGAAGTTACCAGAAGTGATTATGTAAAGAATACTGTCATACGAAGTCTTTTAAAGTGAACATTGAAAAATCAATCTATATAAAACACTGATTTAGGTCTTAGGGACTTTCAAGGAAGTAAACCTAGCCCTTACTTTCCAGAACTTTAAAATCTCCAAAGCTGGTCGGGTGTAGTAGGTCACACCTGTAATCCCAGCACTTTGGGAGGCCAAGGCAGGAGGATGGCATGAGTCCAGGAATTTGAGACCAACCTGGACAACATGGCAAAAAATGTTAAACACGTGGCATTGAGGCCGGGCACAGTGGCTCACGCCTGTATTCTCAGCACTTTGGGAGGCCGAGAGAGGTGGATCATTTGAGGTCAGGAGTTTGAGACCAGCCCAGCCAACATGGTGAAGCCCCATCATTACTAAAAATACGAAAATTAGCCGGGTGGTAGTGGCGCAGACCTGTAATCCCAGCTACTCGGGAGGCTGAGGCAGGAGAATCGCTTGAGCCTGGGAGGCAGAGGTTGCAGTGAGCCTAGATTGTACCACCACATTGCAGTGTGGGCAACAGAGTGAGACCCTGTCTCAAAAAAAAAAAAAAAAAAAAAAAAAGGCCTTGAAATCTTTATCCAGGTAAAAGGCAATCATAGGCAGAATGAGATAACCACAATAATAACGAAAAACGTTCTAATTTGAAAGTCAGGCACAAGTGCAGTTTAAAATCTGATTGTTACTAAATGAATTTAGTCTATCCTAAAAACTATTTCTCATGTCTACCCGTGTTATTGGAAGAAACAATAGCATTCTAGCATCCCAATATCATTCTAGCATTGAGTTGAAATGTTGCCATCCTAGGAGAAGACATGGGTTCTTATGGATAAATGATTTAGCCTTCAGCCAGCTTTAGCAGTGTTTGGGAGCAGTGTACAGACATGCACCATATCCCACCTTTCCTCTGTGAAATGCTGCAGTGCTATATGGTGCTTTGAAAACGTGCCCCGCTGGAGCGCTTTGGGAAAAAAACACCTGGTTCAAAGTTTCATTGATTATAGTCTTGTAAAGCAACTGATTGCCTCTACCATTTATTTTAAGAAAGTTTCCCAACAAAATAGCCCTCCATTTGCCTCTGTAGTGAACTGTGTGGACAAGGACATTAAATGACTGTGCATTAAAAGTTAAATCTGTTCTCACTTCCTGCCCGTTTGTGTTTCAGGCATCCTGACAAAAACAAAGATCCTGGAGCAGAAGACAAGTTCATTCAAATCAGTAAGGCTTATGAGGTATCGTGTCCAGCTTTGCGATACATCCATTAGCTTTTATAAAATATGCCTTAGGAGGTGATGAGTTTCGTAAAGTTCTCAGAAAGGTCATGTTCCGCATGCCCTTGACCCAGCTTCTAGATTATAATAGAACAGGCTGGGCGCTGTGGCTCATGCCTGTAATCCCAGCACTTTGGGAGGCTGAGGCGGGCAGATCACGAGGTCAGGAGTTCGAGACCAGCCTGACCAACATGCTGAAACCCCGTCTCTACTAAAAATACAAAAAAAATTAGCCGGGCGTGGTGGTGAGCACCTGTAATCCCAGCTACTCAGGTGGCTGAGGCAAGAGAATCACTTGAACCCGGGAGGCAGAGGTTGCAGTGAGCAGAGATCGAGCCACTACACTCCAGCCTGGGTGACAGAGGGAGACTCTGTCTCAAAATAAAATAAAATAAAAAAATAATAGAACTTATTTGGCCACATGCAGTATATCGAAACAAGTGCCTGAACACTTAAGCTCTTTGAAAAACTGGCCTATTTTAAAGGTTTTAACTAGAATTGTAGAATTACCCTGAGTATGTCTGTATATGTCTCTATTGCCTTCTTAGAAATTTACGTTAAATATACCAAATTGCCTATATTTATTAAAGTGACACAAGGTAACAAATACATTTAAACACAAGATTTTCAATAATTTTCCAACATGTCAGCTTAAGTAGATTGGTCTAGAATATGCATAAAAGAGAATTCAGTGGCTTTCTGATTTGTGTAGGGAATGCCTTTCAGCAGACAGTGCTTAGCTCATGGAATAACATATCATCATCCTAAAACAGATCCCTGAATTTTAGACTTCAAAGTTATTTTGTAAAACAATGTCAACTAACAGACAAGGCACTAGACTACAGCTACATTTTTGGTGTTCATAGCTTTTCTTATCTTAGTTTGAATTAGTCCAACTCACCAGGTATGACCAGGTCAATTTTCTTGTCATTGAGCCCTGGTGATCAACATTATGTTATGTTTTATTTGTTTTGCTGAAGTGTTTAATGTTGTGGTAGTTTGAAATCTTTAATGCCAAGATGAGCATGAGTATCTAAACTGAAATATTTTAGTCTTGAATGTTCCTTAATGTTTCTCTAGTGAAAGAAGAGTTTCTCGTTCTTTTGAATGACTGCATTTAGAATATCTAATCGGCTGAACCCGGTGGCTGCTCATGCCCTGTAATCCCAGCACTTGGGGAGGCTGAGGCATGCAGATCACTTAAGCTCAGGAATTCAGGACCAGCCTAGACAACATGGCGAAAAATACAAAAATTAGCCAAGTGTGGTGGCATATGCTGATGGTCCTAGCTACTCAGGAGGCTGAGATGAAAGGTTGACCCTGAGAGGTGGAGGCTGCAGTGAACTGTGATCACGCCACTTCGCTCCAGCCTGGGTGCCAGACTGAGACCCTGTCTCAAAAAGAAAAAAGAATATGTAATTATGTCATAATCTTTTTTCTTTTTTTTTTTTTTTTTTTTTTGAGACGGAGTCTCGCTGTGTCTCCCAGGCTGGAGTGCAGTGGCGTGATCTCGGCTCACTGCAAGCTCCGCCTCCCGGGTTCACGCCATTCTCCCGCCTCAGCCTCCCAAGTAGCTGAGACTACAGGCGCCCGCCACCACGCCCGGCTAGTTTTTTTTTTTGTATTTTTAGTAGAGACGGGGTTTCACCATGTTAGCCAGGATAGTCTCCATCTCCTGACCTCGTGATCCACCCGCCTCGGCCTCCCAAAGTGCTGGGATTACAGGCTTGAGCCACCGCGCCCGGCCATCTTTTTTCTTAAGAGACAGTCTCTCTCTGTCACCCAGGCTGGAGTACAGTGATGCGATCACAGCTCACTGCAGCCTTGAACTCCTGGGCTCAAGCAGTCTCCCACCCACCTCACCCTCCCAAGTAGCTAGGACTGTAGGCACGCGGGCATCACCATGCCTGGCCGATTTTTTTTTTTTTTTTTTTTTTTTTTGTAGCAGAGTCTTGCTATGTGGCCCAGGCTGGTCTTGAACTCCTGGCTTCAAGGGATCCTCCAAACCTTGACCTCCCATAATCGTGTCATAATTTTTGCATTTCTTTTCTTTTCTTTTTTATTTATTTATTTATTTATTTTTGAGATGGAGTTTTGCTCTTGTTGCCTAGGCTGGAGTGCAGTGGCACCATCTCGGCTCACCTCAACCTCTGCCTCCTGAGTTCAAGCAATTCTCCTACCTCAGCCTCCCGAGTAGCTGGGATTACAGGCATGCGCCACCACTCCCGGCTAAATTTTCGTATTTGTAGTAGAGACGGGGTTTCTCCATGTTAATCAGGCTGATCTCGAACTCCTGACCTCAGATGATCCACCCGCCCTGGCCTCCCAAAGTGCTGGGATTACAGGCGTGATCCACCGCACCTGGCTGCATTTATTTTCTTCCTATGTCTTTCAAGCTGCTTACAAAAAAAGTCTTGTGGATGAACCTCTTGTTGTTTAGATTTCTTTTTCCTTCCTTTATAGATTCTTTCAAATGAAGAAAAGAGATCAAATTATGATCAATATGGAGACGCTGGAGAGAACCAGGGCTACCAGAAGCAGCAACAGCAGCGAGAGTATCGTTTCCGCCATTTCCATGAAAATTTTTATTTTGATGAATCCTTTTTTCACTTCCCTTTTAATTCTGAACGGCGGGACTCAATTGACGAAAAGTATTTATTGCACTTTTCACATTATGTGAATGAAGTGGTTCCAGATAGCTTTAAGAAACCCTACCTCATCAAGATCACCTCCGATTGGTGCTTTAGCTGCATTCATATCGAGCCTGTGTGGAAAGAAGTCGTTCAAGAACTGGAAGAATTGGGTAAGATAATTTTATTCATTGAAAGATATTTGTATAGATGACTTTTTTTTTTTTTCAAGATGGAGTCTCGCTCTGTTGCCCAGGCTGGAATGCAGTGGTGTGATCTCAGCTCACTGCAATCTCCACCTCCCAGGTTCAAGTGATTCTCCTGCCTCAACCTCCCGAGTAGTTGGGATTAGAGGCACTCACCATCACGCCCAGCTAGGTTTTGTATTTTTAGTAGAGACAGGGTTTCGCCATGTTGGCCAGGCTGATTTCGAACTCCTGACCTCAAGTGATCCGCCTGCCTCAGCCTCCCAAAGTGCTGGGATTACAGGTGTGAGCCACCATGCCCGGCCCCAAAGCAGATTTTTTAAATCGCCTATTCTATAAACCCTTTTTAAAAATATTTCTTAAATGTATTAGTCTGCTTTCTTCAACTCTGTGACTCTGAAGCACCAATTTTTTTACTTATTGTGAGGTGAGCCTTGAAGGGGATTGGAAGTCAGCTAAGGAATCTTCAGTCACACACTGGTAAAAACTAGTGTGTAAAAGCATCCAATGTTTAAAGAGAAGTGCGCTGTGGAAGAGGGCCCAGAATTAGCACCATCCCTGACCTTAAGCTCACCATTTGGTTGAAGAGAAAATATATACACAGAGAATTAACACCGACCTCAACATTTGCAAGTACGGAATAATGTTTTGCTGAAGGAGTAGACAAAGATGACAAAAAATCCTTCTGTATTTTCTGACACCTTGCCCATGAAACAGATGCATTCATTTGAAACTTTTTTCTCAGTCAACTTTCATATTCCAATTACTGTATTAAGACACTTAAGGATATATAATAATAATAATTTTTATTGAACGTTTCAGTTCCCTTGCATTGTGGTAAATGCTTTCTGTGCATTATTTTTGTCCCCAAAGCAATTCAATAAAGGAGAGACTATTACTATCCCTATTTTACGGGTGAGGGAACTAAAGCATTGAAGGTTAAGGAACTAATTCATTGTTATACTACCCGTAAGCATCAGTATTGGGTTGGACCCAGGAGTCTGACTGTTTTCAACACTGCGCTGTACTGCTTCAGAAATAAGTAAATCATGTCCTTGTGCCCAGGAAACTCAAATAAGAAACATACCTCAATCATCTCTGCACATTCAGTGCTTACTGGAAGGTGCAGGCAGAGCTGTCAGCATGGCCTGGAGGTTGAGCATCTTGAAATCAAATATCGTTTTAGGGAAACCCGATTTGGATAATCAGGCAGTGATTACCTGGGTTTGGCAATTTATTCACCATGACATCCTGTTTAAAAAGAGAAACTGCTGGGCACGGTGGCTCGTGCCTGTAATCCCAACACTTTGGGAGGACGAGGCAGGTGGATCACGAGGTCAGGAGTTTGAGATCAGCCTAGCCAACATGGTGAAACCCCATCTCTACTAAAAATACAAAAATTAGCCAGGAGTAGTGGCAGGTACCTGTAGTCCCAGTTACTCCGGAGGCTGAGGCAGGAGAATCGCTTGAACCCGGGAGGCAGAGGTTGCAGTGAGCTGAGATCGCACCACTGCACTCCAGCCTGGGTGACAGAGCGAGACTCTGTCTCAAGAAAAAAAATTAAAAAAAGAAAGACTAATTCCTGGCTGGGCACAGTGGTTCATGCCTGTAATCCCAGCACTTTAGGAGGCCAACACAGGTGGATCACCTGAGGTCAGTAGTTCAAGAACAACCTGGCCTAAATGGTGAAACTCTGTCTCTAGTAAAAATACAAAATTAGCCGGACGTGGTGGCACGTGCCTATAATCCCAGCTACTCGGGAGGCTGAGGCAGAAGAATCACTTGAACCCTGGAGTTGGAAGTTGCAGCGAGCCGAGATCACACCATTGCATTCCAGCCTGGGCCATGAGTGAAATTCCATCTTTAAAAAAAAAAAAAAAAAAAAAAGAGTAATTCCTATCTTTCAAGGATTTCTAAGTATGTAAGAGTCTCATACTGTCTATAAAAAAGGTCAGCCTAAATATTGGTGAAAATATGCATTTTTCCGCTTTAGCTGTGTGTTCTTGATTTTGTTTCAGTTCAGATTATTTTGCATCTTGTGGTTAGTGTACCAGCCGGTTTGTATTTAGCCACATTTGAGTGGCACATTCTTCCAGTTGGCTCTGTGCCTATTCAGAGGTGGAGAGAAAATAAATGTGTATATGCAGCTGAGGGGGAAAAAGAACTTCCCTAAAGGATGTGATATGTGTTTAGGATTGCGTAGTGAGAGCTCTTTGGCATCTCAAATTATGGGTGTGACAGATGTTTACTAGTGCATGGAAGACCCTCTCACAGCGTCAGTATAGTATTTTTAATTCCCCAGGGTATGAAAATTAGCCAGAAGCATCAATTATATAAAAATCAAATAATGTTTCTGAAATAAGTCACATAGGCTTTGCTTTTTTTTTTTTTAAGAGACGTCATTCTTTTGCCCAGGCCAGGGTGTAATGGCACAATCATGGCTCACTGCAACCTCAACCTCGTGGGCTTAAGCAATCCTGCTGCTTCCAGCTCCAAGTAGCTGAGATTAGAGGTGCACGCCACTGCACCTGTCTTTAAATATCTTTTCAGGAAGAAAAATACTACAAATTGGCCAGGCATGGTGGCTCACACCTGTAATCCCAGCACTTCGATAGGCTGAGGTGCGCAGATCACTTGAGGTCAGGAATTTGAGACCAGCCTGGCCAACATGGTGAAATTCTGTCTCTGCTGAAAATACACAAATTAGCCAGGTGTGGTGGCGCATGCCTGTAATCTCAGCTACTCGGAAGGCTGAAGTGGGAGAATTGCTTGAACCCAGGAAGTGGAGGTTGCAGTGAGCCGAGATCGAGTCACTGCACTCCAGCCTGGGCAACAGAGCAAAACTCTGTCTCAAAAAATAAAATAAAATAAAGCAGCCGGGCATGTTGCCTCACGCCTGTAATCCCAGCAATTTGGGAAGCCAAGGCAGGTGGATCACCTGAGGTCAGGAGTTCGAGACCAGCCTGACCAATATGGTGAAACCCTGTCTCTACTAAAAATACAAAAGGTAACTGGGCATAGTGGTGTGTGCCTATAATCCTAGCTACTGGGGAGGCTGAGACAGGAGAATTGCTTGAACCAGGGAGGCAGAGGTTGCAGTGACCCGAGATCACACCACTGCACTCTGTCCTGGGTGACAGAATGAGACTCCATCTCAAAAAAAAAAGAAAAGAAAAAACCACAAATTTGAAACACCAAATATTTATCGTTCTTTATTCTATTCCTCTAGCCACAGCCTCCCAAGTAGCTAGGACTAGAGGCACACACCGCCATGCCCAGCTAACTTCTTTTTAGACTCATCACGTTAATCGTCACAGATCCCAGAGCCAGACCTCCTGGGTTCAAATCCCATGACTGTCACTTGCCAACTGTGTCACCCTGGGCAAGTTACTTCACCTCTCCATGTCTCGGTTTCCTTATAGGTGAAATAGAGATGGTAAAGGTTGGTCTGAAACTCCGGGAGACAGGAAAGAGATGGTGAAGGCTGGTCTGAAACTCCTGGTCACAAGCGATCCTCCCGCCTCAGCCTCCCAAAGCACTGGTATTACAGGCATGAACCACTGTGCCCAGCCAACTTTTCAGTTTCTAATTCAGGTTTCTGTGTGCGCTCGGTCTGGTAGAAGGTATACTGAACGGCACAGTTACTAGAAAGGCATACTTCCCAGGATCAGTTCATAAATTGGCGTTCAATCTATATAGCAATCCCTGGTAAGGTCATTTAGGGTGAGTCAGTCTCTGAGAAATTGATCCCTGTAATGTTCAGAACCTGGAGCAGAAGTGGTCACTGGAGGCAGTAAGAAGTCCAGGCTTTGTGGTCAGCTGGAACTAAATTCAGATCCTGGTTCCGCTGCACACAAACCATGATGCCTCACCCTCCCCCAGCTTCAGTTTCCTCAGCCATAAAGATAGCAATACTTACCTTGCAGAGTGGTTGTGAGTACGAAAAGTATGATGTATATAAAGCCCGAGATGTGATAAAGAAGGCACTCAAGAAATGATAATCCCTCCCTCGGGCCTTTGTCTTATAGCCACTTGACCTCCCTAGGTGATGTCTCTTCTGTCTTTATGGATGACCACATCTCCCAGTGTATGTGCCTGCTTTATTCTTTTTCCTTCTTCTGCTCATATAATTCTCTGTGCACTTCCATTTATTGACATGGTTCCATAGTTATTTTTAATGACTGCAGTGTGATATAGTGTACTGTACTTGGCTCTAGAGAAGAATCCGGTTTGGATTCTTGTTCTGCAATTTTGTCAGCTCTGCAACCTGGGATAAGTCACTTTACCTCTCTGAACCTCTCTCTGTATCTGTAAAATGAGGGAAATGGACTATACAATGCCTAAAGCTCCTCCTTTCCTGCCCTTGAGAAACTGCAACAGTCACGGTCAGGTAGCCTACAGAGAGCTTGGTTTAGTCTGCGTAGCAATTTGAAAACATTAAGTTTGGGATCCCTGCCATTTACTGAGCAATTTCATTTTAGGAATTTACTAATTAGAAAATAAGCACACAGGAGCACAAAAATGTGTGTACAAAGATGTACTAGGATGCCTGTCAACTTTCCTTATAATGTTAAGAATTAGGCTAAAAGCAACTTTTAATATTGTGCTTTGTAATAAGAAATGTATGTATATTTTAGTGTTTGTTCCCAGTTCCTGGCACAGATCTCCTAAAACCCTTGAGATTGCCTGATCAGTAGGGGTGCTAAGAGAATCTTTTGCTCTCATATTTGATCTTTGACTCTGATTCCTGACATGGAGCTCCTAATCCTTGGAATTTCCTGCAGGATGGGAGCATCTTTTGTTCTACTGAGGCGACTCTTAGTGGGCCCCTGTGTGGGAGCTGGTCACCAGAAAGACCAAACCATGATTAGAAGTTTTGAAAGTTTCACCCTCGTCCTCCATAAAGAGGAGAGGGCCTGGAGATTGAGTTAATAATTGATCACGCTCGCATGATGAAGCCTTCATAAAAATCCCTGAACTCTGGCTCGGTTTCCTGGGGGGTGGGCTCAGCCTACACCACCTCCCCTCAGCCGAGCCTACAGTAGAGGGCCCAGGCATCCTCCCCCATGGGAGAGGCGTTTGAGTAAGGAGCCTCGCCTGGGGTGTCCTAGCCTCACATTTACTGGGCAAAAAAATGAACATACACACACACACACACACATATATATATATATATATAAAATCCCTAATCCCTGAACTACTGGGTTTGAGAGTTCCCAGGAGGCTGAACACATGGAGGTGCCTGGAAGGTGGCGAGCCCTGGGAGGGCAGGATGCTCCCACCCTTCCATATACCATGTGCCTCTCTTCCTTTTGGCTGATCATCTGTCTCCTTTGTAATATCCCTTATACCTAATGAGTAACCATAAGGAATGTTCCCCTGAGTTCTGTGAGCAACTCGAGCAAATTAGTTGAACCCAAGGAGGGTCATGGGACCCTTTGATTTCTAGCCAGTTGGTCAGAAGTACAGGACACAACCTGAGACTTCTGGCGTCTGAAGTGGGAGCAGTCTTACGGGACTGAACCCTTGACCTGCGGGGCCTGACGCTGTCTCTGGGTAGATAGTGTCAGAACTGAGTTGATACTCAGTTGGTGTCTGCTGGAGAACTTGTGGGGAACCCCCACCCCCACAGCATGTGGTATCAACACGGAAGCATTGAGTTGGGCATAGTGGCACGTGCCTGGAATCCCAGCTACTCAGGTGGCTGAGGCAGGAAGATCGCTTGAGCCCAGGAGTTTGAGACCAGCCTGGGCAACATAGTGAGACCCCATCTCTTAAACAATGAGTGTCAGGGACAGCATTGTGTCGAGTGTGAGTAGGAAAAACAGTTTGGTTTTTCCTCTCTCACAACTTCAATGTGCAACAATAAAGAATGAATTAAATAGATTAATAGCTCAGTTTCAGTGAGCTCCTACTATGTGCCAGGCTCTGGGTTAAATAGATTAATGGCCCAGTTTCAGTGAGCTCCTTCTTATTAAGTGCCAGGCTCTGGTCTGGTGCTGGGGATACATCAGTGGACTACACAGGGATCCCTAGCTTCATGAGGCGTACATTCTAGAAGGGGAGACAGACAATAAACAATGGACAGAAGGTAAGTGGGTGGTACCTTAGAAGATGGTAAACACTGCAGAAGAAGTGAAAGTGAGCAGGTTGTGTGTGGACGCTGAGTGTGGGGAGTACCGTTTTAAATATGGTGCCAAGGTAGGCTGCATTCAGGACTTGAAGTTGGTAAAGAAGTCAGCTACGCAGAAGTCAGGGAAATGCACACTTCAGACTGAAGGAACAGCCAGTGCCAAGGCCCTGAGGCAGGAGCATCCACTGTCTTCAGAACACAGCAAGGATGCTGGGGACTGGGGCAGGCTGATGAAGGAGTGGAAGAAGAAAGAGGGCCTGGGGAACCAGGGGCCAAACACAAAGGGTCTTGTTGGCCTCTGTGAGGATTGTGCATTTTATTCCAACTGAAATGGGTCTTTGCAGGGTTTGGGCAGAGGAGTGATGTGATCCATTTTTATGTTTTAGAAGGAGCAGCCTGGCTGCTATGTTAAGAACAGACTGTCAGGAGACAGGGAGAAATAGGGGGAGAGCATTTAGGATATTATTGCAGCAACATAGGCAGGAGAGATAATGATGACTCAGAGCGGGGCATATAATGAAAGTGATGAAAAACAGTTGAATTCCAGACATTTTCTAAAGAGAAAAGCAACAAGACTTGCGGACAGATTGGATGTGGGGTGCAACAGATAAGAGAAGCCAAAGATGACTCTTATGGTTTTTGCCCTGAGTAAATGGAAGGCTGGAGCTGTCGTCAACTGAAATGGCAAAGGCGTGGGTAGGACAGGTCTGTGGGAGGAGATTAGGGGTTCGTGTTTGGAAATGTTAAGCTTAAAAAGTCTAGTACACATCCAAAAGAAAATGTACATTTATTGGCCTTTAATACTGAATGTGTCTCCAGTGTTAGCAGAGTAACTGGCCCTCCAAATATATGGTTGGATGAAAGAACAAGAAAAGTTGTTCAAGTATGAAGTGAAATAAGTATCAGATGATCCCACTTTGTTTTATGCATATGCATACACACACACACACATATTTGTAACTCTTCTTACATATTGCCAGATTGCTCTGCAGAAAAACTGAACCAATCTAGAATTCCAGCAGTGAAAGAATGCTAGACAGTCTATTAGGAAAGACATCTCCGATGAGGTCGGGATTTCAATTTCACACCAAAAAATTACTTAGCACTTTTCCCAGCTGCCATGGAGACATAAAAAGGCTTCACTTGGATCTTCCATTCTTTTCAGGTGTAGGAATTGGCGTGGTCCATGCTGGGTATGAGAGACGCCTGGCGCATCACCTGGGGGCACACAGCACGCCCTCTATCCTAGGAATCATTAACGGAAAAATCTCCTTCTTCCACAATGCAGTTGTCCGTGAAAATCTGCGACAATTTGTAGAAAGTCTTCTTCCAGGGAACTTGGTGGAGAAAGTAAGTACCTGTCAAGGAAAACATGACTGAGAAGTAGTTTAAGAGGTACCTAGGACTGTTAATTGCCCAGAACATTTTCTGTAGTCCTCTCAAACCTGAGTTTCATTGTGAGGAAGGCAAGACACATATTAATTAATTACTCAAACTAAATCATGTAAGTGAAGTCTGTAGGAGACTAAAAATTGAAACATGAAGTACAGAGACTGGAAGAATTAATTCCTATTAATAACCATCTTGCAGATCTTACACTGTCATAGAAATCTGAGCCTAAAATGACCGTGCCTATTTTCTAAACAAAAAAATTAAATCACACGTTAGAAAGAATTCGGGGTTTCTTTCCGGCTCATAAATTTGTTCATGTGAAGATATTTGTCTTTATTCAAATTTAGTTGTGTTTGGTTATATGTTTAACGATCGTATCTGTGGAAAATGCCAGATTCCACGAAATCAAATATTATTTTTGAAACTTTAGAAACTTACAGTGACAATAATATGAATGAAATTCACAAAGAAAAGGTTGAAATCAAGAAGCCAGATAAAGTTCACATTGGTTTATTGTTTCCATATTTAAGCACCTAATACATTTTTTTCAATATCTTAAGTTACGTATCAAAGTAACTAGGAAAGGACTCTCATTTTGCTTTAAATAATTCATTCTCTTAATACCAGGGAAAGTGAACATAAAAAATTTTCATCATATTTCTACATGTGGTATTCCTAGACTGTCCTGCTGGGATCATTATCTATAGAAGAAATATTTGTTGGAGTTAACTTAAAAGGTCAGAGAGTATTGTAGGCTCCTAAAATGATAATAGAGTGTCCTGATAGATCCTCAAACATTTATATAAAATACCTATTCTGTGCCTGGTATAGATTAATATAGCCGTTTCAAGCAGCTCCCAAGCGGGTGGTTATTTCCAGTATGTTGGAGCCCATCCTAATGAGTTGGGAAAGGCTTCCTGGCAGAAGTGACCCTTGGACTGGGTTGGGTTGCAGGCAGGCAGAAATCAGGAGACGTGAAATAGCCTGCTTTGTAAGAAGTTTTCACTGGTGAGCAGCAGAGGAGGGGGTTGGGGGGGGGTTAGAGAGGTTATTAGGAATCTCCCTGTGAGGGCCTCAGAACACCTCCATGCTCCTTTCAGGAACTTGGGCCTTGGCCCGTGGGTGATGGAGCTATTGTAGGGGTTTGAGCAGAGGAGTAAAATGATCAAATTTGAGTTTTATGTAAATCATTCTAGATGCAGTATGGAAAGATACACTTTTTTTAACGACTATGAAAAATTTCTAGCTGGATAATTTATTCGTGTTTTTAATTTCTTCTCTCAGTAGGAATATTTTAAGATATCAACGGGGGAAAGAAACAATTCAGATAACAATAAATGAAATTATATAATGTATAGGGGGGTGGACCACCTTATTTTTATTTAAGCCGTTTAAAAAGAGCAAGCTGGCCTAGAGTGGTGGCTCACGTCTGTAATCCCAGCACTTTGGGAGGCTGAGGTGTGAGGATCGCTTGAGTCCATAAGTTCAAGACCAGCCTGGGCAACATACTGAGACCCAATCTCTACAAAAAATGCAAACATTAGCCAGGCATGGTGCCTTGTTCCTGTAGTCCCAGCTATTCAGGAGGCTGAGATGAGAGGATCACTTGATCCTGGGAGGTCTGGGAGGTTGAGGGTGCAATGAGCCATGATCTTGCCACTGCACCCTAGCCTGGGCAACAAAGCAAGACCCTGTCTCAGAAAAAAAAGGGGTGAGGGGCAAGCTGGGAGACTGAGGCATGATAGACAGATAGATGGGAGACTGAGGCCTGATAGATAATGATGATAGATAGATAGATAGATAGATAGATAGATAGATAGATAGATAGATAGATAGATATTGAAAGGGGCAGTGTTGCATTATCTTCTGCTGGCTAGCGTATTAAGAAGTATACTCTATAATTAAGCGAGAACCTACTCTGGAAGCTCAATTTTTATAATATGGTCAGTAATTGTTTCAGACAGGATTATGATTTCAGTTTGTAAGAGTTCAATGAAAATATGAAATCAATATCACCATTCTTTTAATAGTTTTAGCCAAATGAAGACAAAAAGATTAGTTGTCTGCATTTTTATTTTTTGCAATCTTTTACGCTTATTTGATTTATTTTCTCCTGACTGGAGTATAATACAATTGTTAAGAATTAAATATTGAGACTAACATTCTATTTTCAATTTAAGGTTACAAATAAAAATTATGTCAGATTCCTCTCCGGCTGGCAGCAAGAGAATAAGCCTCATGTCCTTCTGTTTGACCAGACGCCCATTGTGCCACTGTTATACAAGGTACTTTCTATGCTGGGGTAATGGCTTTTCTTTTCTTTTCTTTTCTTTTTTTTTTTTTTTTTTTTTTTTTTTTTTTTTTTTTTTTTTTTAGCAGAAAGTAATCTCTGAGTTGGAACTTATAGCCTATTTGTCTTTTTTGTAAGAAACAGTTTCTTCCATGAGAAATGTTTGAAGACCAGAAATTTTACTATTTGTCTTTTTTGTAAGAAACAGTTTCTTCCATGAGAAATGTTTGAAGACCAGAAATTTTACTTAACCATCATGCATTCGGTACCGACTAATGCCAGTGACTGTGCTAGTGCTTTCTATGCACATATCATGTAATCCTCAGAAGAACCCAGTGATGGAGATACTATCCCTGTTTCTGTTGGTTTTTTTTTTTCTTTTCTTTTTTTTGAGACGGAGTTTCACTCCGTTGCCCAGGCTGGAGTACTGTGGCATGATCTCGGCTCACTGCAGCCTCCACCTCCTGGGTTCAAGCGATTCTTCTGCCTCTGCCTTCCGAGTAGCTGGGACTACAGGTACGCACCACCCTACCCAGCTGATTTTTGTATTTTTAGTAGAGACAGGGTTTCACCATGTTGGCCAGGCTGGTCTCGAACTCCTGACCTCGTGACCCACCTGCCTCAGCCTCCCAAAGTGCTGGGGATTACAGGCGTGAGCCACCGCACTGGGCTTTTTTTTTTGAGACCGAGTCTCACTCTGTCGACCATGCTGGAGTGCAGTGGCGTGATCTAGACTCACTGCAACCTCTACCTCCTGGGTTCGAGTAATTCTTTCACCTCTGCCTCCCAAGTAGCTGGGACTACAGGCACATGCCACCATGCCTGGCTAATTTTTATGTTTTAGTAGAGATGGGGTTTCACGGTGTTGGCCAGGCTGGTCTTGTACTCCTGACCTCAAGTGATCCGCCTACCTCGGCCTCCCAAAGTGCTGGGATTAAAGGCGTGAGCCACCATGCCTAGCCACTATCCCTGTTTCCATAGACCAAGATACTGAGGCTTAGAGCAGTCATAACCCACCCAAGTTCTCACTACAGCACGGTGAGCGCCATTCCCTTTGACTTCAGACCTGCCCTCTAAATGATTCCCCCACTATACTCCCAGCCTACCTACACTCCCCACTACCTCTTGTGTCACTGTGACATGAGATGGCAGAGGAAGGTGTCCTGACCAGTGGCATGGTCACTGCCGTCTTACCTAATTACAGGTAATCCCCAGACCCATGCCTCCTGACCAGTACAGATTTCAAGGTGATTATTTTGCCTTAACTATGAAAAGGAAGTGAGTTATTTCTATTTACCTTGTTGGTACAGTTTTTGCACATGGAACACCACAGCATTCCTGAAAGTATACAGGGATACAGAAGACCTAGTGGAGCCGTTAAGCTGGCATCCGTCTCTCTGCTCAGTGATGTGAAAAGCCCTACTTGATTTGTCGTTTACATCTTTGCTGTAGTTTTATTTTCTTCCTCTCTATTACGCTTTAACAGTTGACTGCCTTTGCATACAAAGATTATTTATCATTTGGATACGTATATGTGGGTTTGAGAGGAACGGAAGAGATGACGAGGCGGTACAACATCAATGTCTACACCCCCACCCTCTTGATCTTCAAAGAACATATAAACAAGCCTGCCGATGTTATCCAGGTACGTGAGGGTCACCTTGGTTTAAGATTTTCTTCACGTTGTATCCCAAGATTTTACGTAAATAAGCAGCAAAATTGAACAAAGTGGGTGAAGGATCAGTGAGTTTTCAGCCTCTTCCTTCAGATGCACAACACTTTTTAATGAATTTTTTATCTAACTTCGTACCATTTGCTTTAAAATTTTTAATTTAAAACATTTGAAAATTTTAACACCTTTAAAGGGCTCCTGTTGGAAAACCAATACTCTTTTTACAAAATGAATTTAAAAGTTAAATGTAAAACAGTAATAAGAAGGAATAAGAAGAAACCACAAACTGAGAGAATATACAGATGAATATTTATCTGATCTTAAGGTGGAAAAGGGTTAAAAAGCATTGGGGAAAAAAATCTTGGCAAATCTTAATAACTTGACTCTAAGTTTTATGTTTCATATAAAGACTTTAAAATGTAAAGTGAAAAAACTGGGGAAATATTTACAACAAATATTAAAGTATTGATATTTTTAATTTCTAAAGAGCTTCAATCAAGAAAATCAACACAAAATTCTGAGAAGAGATTCAAATGACTAATAACCATTTTTAAAAATTAAATGTCACAAGTAATCTGAGAACATTAACCTTTTTTCACCCATCCAACTGTCAAAGATTTTTTAAGTTAAAATAGTACTGTTGAGGGTGTACAGAAACAAGTACTATCTTGCTAGAGGAAGTAGGCTTTCAGAAAAGGAATTTGGTAATATTGTATTAATCGCCTAAATTCATGAGTAAACCTGAGTATTGTGTGCCAAACACTGTTCTGGGTGCAGGAGTACAGCACTGAATAAGATCAACAGAATTCCCTGTCCTGTGTCCTACGGGGAAAGACAAACCAACAGTATAATATAGTCTGTTATCATTCGTTATATAGTGATCAGTGCTGAGAATAAATATAAAGCAGGAAAGAGGAATATGGAGTATTAGGGGAGAAGGGTTGCTGTTTTAAGGCAGAATGGCCTAGAAGGGCCTCATTGAGGGCTTAAACAAAGACCTAAGGGAGGTGAGACCATCTTTCAGAAATCTGTACTAAGGGAATAGGAACTCAAAGACTTAACATCTAAAGATATTAAGCAATTTTCATAATAGTGAAAACTGGGGGGGAAATGTAAGTATCCAACAGTAGGATAAGTAGGATAATTATTAGTACATCCCATAAAGGGAGTATTATAGAGCCATTTAAAGTGTCAATTTCAAGAATACTTCATGATAGGGATAATTTTCATTGCATAATGTTAAAAAGCAACCAGGATGCAAAATTATTTATACAATTTGAACACTGATCTCAATTTTATAACATGAATACCTGTGTATGCATAGGAAGAACTGGAAATATTGCTACCAATGTTCTCAAAAGAAGCGAAAAAAAGAAAAAGAAAAAAATACTGGAAAGCATTAGTAGTGATCATCTGTTGATGGTAAAATTATATATCAATTTAATCTTTGTGTTTTCCAAAATCCGTATAATGAACATATTTTATTTACAAGGACATTTTGACTGTCCTCCTAAGGAGGGCTAGAAAGAAGTTTTATAAAATTCTTTATTTCATTCATTCAATAAACATTTCATTGCCTGCCTGCTGTGTAGCAAACACAGAGCCAGCTCTGACATCCAGAGTTAGTCTTTGCCCTCAAGCATCTCAGTCGGGAGGAGAGAGACCTAACCATCCACTCAGGTGTCCTGTGAACACAGAAGAAGGGTACCTCAAACCATGGAAACCAGATGGGAAAGTAGATTGTAAAGAAAGAAGAGCAGGTTTAGGAAGATGAGAACTTTGGCTATGGACATATTGAATTAGAGCTGCCTGTAGGAAATAGAAGGGGAGAAGTCCTTTTTACAGTTGGGTATGGGAATCGAGATCTTAAGAAAGGTATACAGGCTGAGGGTAGAAACTGGTGGATCATCAGTAAATGGTTAGTGGTTGAAGTCCTGAGTAGGGTAAGATCTTCCTGGCATAATACTATAGTCTCCCCTGATCCACCCCCCTTACCCCTTATTCGCTTTCTGAGGTTTCAGTTACCCACAGTCAACCAGGTCCAAAACATAGGCGACTACAGTGCAATAAGATGTTTTGAGTGAGGGGACCATGTTCACATCGCTTTATTACAGTATGTTGTTAGAACTGTTCTATTTTAATATTAGTTATTGTTGTTAATCTCTTGCTGTGCCTAATTGATAAACTTTGTCATAGGTATGTGTATAGGAAAAAAACATAGTATGTATAGAGTTCAGTACTGTGTGGTTTCAGGCACCCACTGGGGGCCTTGGAATGTATCCTCTGCAGTTAAGAGACGACTGCTGTATGTAAAGTAAGGCCAGAAGGAGGCCAAGGACAAAACTCAGAACAGCCACCAGCACATAAAACAAGGGGGTTCCTGATGGAGACGAGAAGGTGCTGTGAGTCAGGAAGAAAACAAATACCAGTGTCCGAATAGAAAAGAGAAGATCATCTCAATCCAGCATTAATGGATGAGGATTTCCTTAATTGGTTTTTAGGAACAGTTTATAGTTCTGAGAATTATATTTATTTATCCCCTGGGGAAAATTGTAAATCGAATACATTTACAAAATTACTGGTAGAATGGCTGCTTTACCAACATGCTCTTTGTGGATATCGAGTGTATGCTTAACAAACTCAATTTTCCCAACAGCAGGTGGCTTAATGACCGCTAGTAGCACCAGTGGTTTCCTGTTGCTCTATGTAATTTGTTGTCATTGCTATATGGTATTTATGGCCATTATGATTTATTGAATCATTCTTCTGTTGATGGACACTGGGAGCTTTGAGGAATAGTGTTGCAATGAATATCATTACCTAAGCACAGAATTCTCTAGGACAACAGTTTTTAGAGTGTGGTTCATAGACTCCTGGGGATTCTCAAAGATCCTTCAAGAGGAAGTCTGTGAGATCATATCAAGACATGATTTGCCTTTTTCGCTGTGTTGACATTTGCACCGATGGTGCCAAAGCAATAGTGGGTGAAGCTGCCAGCGACAGTGCGTGAATCCAGGCCGGGCACCAGGCCACCTATCATCATTGTGTGCTTCACCCCCAATCGCAGCAAAAACAACCACCACCAGATTCACTTTATATATTTTGTTTTCTTTTGTTTTTTAAGACAGAATCTCACTCTGTCGCCCGGGCTGGAATGCAGTGGCATGATCTCGGCTCACTGCAACCTCCGCCTCCTGGGTTCAAGCAGTTCTTCTGCCTCAGCCTCCCGAGTTGCTGGGATTACAGGCACCTGCCACCACGCCCAGCTAATTTTTGTATTTTAGCAGAGATGGGGTTTCACTATGTTGGCCAGACTGTTCTTGAATTCCTGACCTCAGGTGATCTGCCCACCTCAGTCTCCCAAAGTGGTGGGATTACAGGCGTGAGCCCCCGTGCCCAACCTCACCTTATATCCTTGATGAAGCAGTAAGAAGTGTTAATTTTATTAAACCTTAACCCTTGAGTGCATCTCTTTTTGATAGATTTAATATTCTGTGCGATGAGACGGGAAGTGTGCATAAAGCCGTCCTGCTGCACAACAGAGTCCAAATGTCCTAAGGACAAGTGCCTCCCTCGCCACTTTTCTTAATGGAACATCATTTTTACTTGGAAGAATGACAGAGAATTATGGTCATTTAGACTCGGGAATTTGGCAGACATTTTCTCAAAAACGGATGAAGTGATGTGGCACTTTAAAGCAAACAGCTGGTGGTATTTATTGCCAGGGATAAAATTCAGGCTTCTAAGAACATTAGAATTTCGAAAAATTTGTATTGGCCATCATGACAGCTTCTCAAAATTTTCTTACGAGATTGGTTCATCAAAGTGTGTGGTTTTTTCTGTTTTTTAGAGGATCTCACTCTGTCACTCAGGCTGGAGTGCACTGGCACAGCCTCGGCTCACTGCAGCTCCGACTTCCTGGGCTCAAGTGATCCTTCTGCCTCAGTCTCCTGAGCAGCTGGGACTACAGGCATGCACCACTGGCTAATTTTTTTAAAAAATTTTTTTACTGAGGCAGGCGTATCATCTGAATTCAGGAGTTCAAGACCAGCCTAGCCAACATGGTGAAACCTCATCTCTACTAAAAATACAAAAAAGCCAGATGTGGTGGCACGCACCTATAATCCCAGCTACTCGGGAGGCTAAGACAGGAGAGTCACTTGAACCCAGGAGGCAGAGGTTGCAGTGAGGCGAGATGGTTTCACTGCACTCTAGCCTGGGTGAGAATGAGACTCTGTCTCAAAAAAAAAAAAAAAAAATTTTTTTTTTGTTTGAGAGACAGGGTCTCACTATGTTGACTAGGGTGGTCTTGAACTGCTGACCTCAAGCGGTCCTCCTGCCTGGGCCTTCCAAAGTGCTGGGATTACAGGCATGAGCTACTGCACCCAGCCCATTCTTTTTTTAATAAGTATAATAAAATACGTTGGCCAGGCACGGTGGCTCATGCCTGTAATCCTAGCACTTTGGGAGGCTGAGGCAGGCAGATCATGAGGTCAGGAGTTTGAGACCAGCCTGGCCAATATGGTGAAACCCTGTCTCTACTAAAAAAAAAATAGAAAAATTAGCCGGTGTGGTGGTGCGTGCCTGTAGTCCCAGCTATTCGGGAGACTGAGGCAGGAGAATCACTTGAACCCGGGAGGCAGAAGTTGCAGTGAGCCAAGATTGCGCCACTGCACTCCAGCCTGGGCAACAGAGTGGGACTTTATCTCAAAAAAAAAAAAAAGGTCATTGTTTGGAAGATCAGTGGACCAATATTCACATACCCTGCATTCAGATGACCAGGGCGGGGTATTATGAAATAATACATGAGTAAAAGATCCATTATAAGTGCAAGGAACACAGATTTCTTCTTTTTTTAATTTTAATTCATTTCTTTTGTTTTTAATTTTTTTTTTAATTCTTGTCAACAGGAAGTCATCTTCTCATTTGTATATGAGCCTTTTGGATGCCCTCATTATGATATGCCTACCTGTTATGTCTTTTTTTTTGGAGACAGAGTCTTACTCTGGCTCTAAGGCTGGAGTGCAGTGGTGAGATCTCGACTCACTACAACCTCCACCTCCTGGGTTTGTGATTCTCGTGCCTTAGCCTCCAGAGTAGCTGGGACTACAGGCACAAGCCACCATACCTGGTGAATTTTTTGTGTGTTTTTAAGAGAGACAGGGTTTCACCATGTGGGCCAGGCTAGTCTCAAGCGCCTGACCTAAGATGATCCGTCCACCTCAGCCTCCCGAAGTGCTGGGATTACTTTGTACCGGGCCTGTCTGTTAAGTCTTTTACCCATTTTTTAATTAGATTATCTGCCTTTCTGTAATTGATTTGTAGGGGTTATTTATATGTTCATCTCTTTTTTTCCTGTTTTTTCTCATAGTCTTTTATCTCTGTGGCAAATATCTTCACCCATTCTGTGTCTTGTCTTTTGTTTTGTTTTTTTGAGATGGAGTTTCACTCTTGTTGCCTAGGCTAGAGTGCAGTAGCATGATCTCAGCTCACTGCAACCTCTGCTTCCCAGGTTCAAGCGATTCTCCTGCCTTAGCCTCCTGAAAAGCTGGAATACAGGCACACTCCACCACGCCCGGCTCAGTTTTGTATTTTTGGAAGCTATGGGGTTTCACCATGTTGGCCAGGCTGGTCTCGAACTCCTGACCTTAGATGATCCACCCGCCTCAGCCTCCAAAAGTGCTGGGATTACAGACGTGAATCACTGCATCTGGCCGACTTTTTATTTATTTTCATGATACCCACATTTTAAAATTATTTATTGACATATAATACACATGCAGAAAGATGCACGAGTCAGAGGTGTGAAGCTCAGTGAATTCTCACACAATGAACACATCCATGTGAGCCTCACTTGATCAAGAAACAAAATACTGTCATCAGCCCAGAAGGCCCCTCCCTCCCACTACCTACTTACCTGCTTCCCAAAGGTCAGCACTATCCTGTTTTCTAACAGCATAGATTCATCTTTGCATTTTTGAATTTTTTTTTTTTTTTTTTTTTTTTTTTGAGACGGAGTCTCACGCTGTTGCCCAGGCTGGAGTGCAGTGGCGCGATCTCGGCTCACTGCAGGCTCCGCCTCCTGGGTTCACGCCATTCTCCTGCCTCAGCCTCCTGAGTAGCTAGGACTACAGGCGCCCGCCACCGCGCCCGGCTAATTTTTTGTATTTTTAGTAGAGACGGGGTTTCACTGTGGTCTCGATCTCCTGACCTTGTGATCCGCCCGCCTCGGCCTCCCAAAGTGCTGGAATTACAGGCTTGAGCCACCGCGCCCGGCCGCATTTTTGAATTTTATCCAAATGGAATAATATAGTGTATATATCTTTTTTTTTTTTTTTTTTTTTTTTTTTTTTTTTTGAGACGGAGTCTCGCTCTGTCGCCCAGGCTGGAGTGCAGTGGCGCGATCTCGGCTCACTGCAAGCTCCGCCTCCCGGGTTCACGCCATTCTCCTGCCTCAGCCTCCCGAGTAGCTGGGACTACAGGCGCCCACAACCGCGCCCGGCTAATTTTTCTTGTATTTTTAGTAGAGACGGGGTTTCACCGTGGTCTCGATCTCCTGACCTTGTGATCCGCCCGCCTCGGCCTCCCAAAGTGCTGGGATTACAGGCGTGAGCCACCGCGCCCGGCTATAGTGTATATATCTTGTATCTGGTTTCTCTCAGCTTATGTTTTTGAGATTCGTACATGTCATTATTTGGACTTTAATATTCATTCTCATTGTTGAAAATTGGATGGCCAGGCACAGTGGCTCACAGCTATAATACCAGCACTCTGGGTGGTAGAGGTGAGCAGATCATTTGAGCCCAGGAGGTCGAGACCAGCCTGGGCAACATGGCAAAACCTTGTCTCTACAAAAAATACAAAATTAGCTGGGCGTGGTGGTACACACCTGAAGTTCCAGCTACTTGGGGGGCTGAGACAGGAGAATTGCTTCAGCCCGGGAGGTCAAGGCTGCAGTGAGCCGTGTTCATGCCACTGCACTACAACCTAAGCAACAGAGCAAGACCCTGTCTCAAAAAAAAAAAAAAAAAAGAAAATTGCATGTAGGAATAAACTACAGTGTGTTTATCCATTCTGTTGTTGACAGAGTTTTTCCAGTTTTTTGTTAATTTGAATAATGATGCCATGAATATATTCTTGTATTTGATGTCTTTTTGATGAATGTAAGTTCTTTTAATATATTCACTCATCAATATTTTCCTTTGTGATTGATTCTTCCTTGTTTCTATTTAAGACATACTTCCCCTACATCAAAATCATGAAGGTATTCTTCTGACAGAGCCTTTAAAAGCTGTATAGCTTTGTGTTTTATATTTAAGTATTTAAAATCATTTGGAAATAATATTGATATCTGATAGAACAAATCTCACTTTGTTTTTTGGATTTGGGGAAAGGCTTTTTCCTTCAAAAGCATAATAGCTGTTGGTCTTTTGTACTTTTTGTATACATTTTAAATCCTGTCAACTTCCATCAAAACAAACCCAAAAAACCTACTGGTGTCATATTGGGTTTATACTGATTCTTAAGTGGTTTTGGGGAGATTAGAGATAGTATAAAAGGCAAAGCTATGCAGCTTTTAGAGGCTCTGAGAAGAATACCTTCGTGATCTTGATATAGGGGAAGTATGTCTTAAAGTGATTCTGTCCTTAGAAAATTAACCTTTCAACCTTTGAATGTGATATATCTGTTTCATTTGTGTAGGTCTTCTGTAATATGTCTTCATAAATTTTATAATTTTCTCTGGAAAGAACGTTTTTGTTAATTTATTGCTAGGTACCTCCTATTTTTTATCCTATTAAAAAGCTTTTTTTTTCTTATAGTTTATGCTGCAGAAAAAAATTTTTTTTTAAAGAATGTAGGCCAGGCACAGTGGCTCACCCCTGTAATCCTAGCACTTTTGGAGACTGAGGCGGGCGGATTGCCTGAGCCCAGGAGTTCGAGACCAGCCTGGGCAACATAGTGAAACCCCATCTCTACTAAAATACAAAAAAAAAAATTAGCTGGGTATGGCAGCACGCGCCTGTAGTCCCAGCTACTCTGGATGCTGAGGCAGGAGAGTTGCTTGAACCCGAGAGGCGGAGGTTACAGTGAGCCAAGATCGTACCACTGCACTCCAGCCTGGCTACAGAGCGAGACTCCATCTCAAAAAGAAAAGAAAAAAGAGGCTGGGTGCAGTGGCTCACACCTATAATCCCAGCACTTTGGGAGGCCAAGGCAGGTGGATCACGAGGTCAGGAGTTCGAGACCAGCCTGGCCAACATGATAAAACCCCATCTCTACTAAAAATCAAAAATTAGCTGGACGTGGTGGTAGATACCTATAATCCCAGCTCCTCGGAAGGCTGAGGCAGAGAATTGCTTAAACCCTGGAGGCAGAGGTTGCAGTGAGCCGAGATCACGCCACTGCACTCCAGCCTGGGTGACAAAGTGAGACTCCTCTCAAAAAAAAAAAAAAGAGAGATAAGGCCGGGTATGGTGGCTCACGCCTGTAATCCCAGCACTTTGGGAGGCTGAGTCGGGTGGATCAGGAGTTCAAGGTCAGGAGTTTGAGACCAGCCTGACTACCATGGAGAAACCCAGTCTCTACTAAAAATACAAAATTAGCTGGGCATGATGGTGCATGCCTGTAATCCCAGCTACTCAGGAGGCTGAGGCAGGAGAATCGCTTGAACCCAGGAGGCAGAGGTTGCGATGAACCACGATCATACCATTGCACTTCAGCCTGGGCAACAAGAGTGAAACTCCATCTCCAAAAAAAAAAAAAAAAAAAAAATATAAAGGGAGCCGGGTGCAGGGCTCAAGTAGCTCACCCTAGCACTTTTAGAGGCTGAGGCGGGAGGACCACTTGAGCTCAGCAGTTCCAGACCAGCCTGGGCAACATAGTGAGACTTTGTCTAGACAGTATCTTTTATTGTTTTTTCTGTTTGCTGGTATAAGTAATACAGTTGTTGTTTTTTTTTAGATGGAGTCTTGCTCTGTCGCCCAGGCTGGAGTGCAATGGCCCGATCTCGGCTCACTGCAACCTCCGCCTCCTGGGTTCAAGCAATTCTCTTGCCTCAGCCTCCTGAGTAGCTGGGATTACAGGCATATACCACCATGCCCCTCTAACTTTTGTATTTTTTAGTAGAGGAAGGGTTTCACCATGTTGGTCTCGAGCGCCTGACCTCAGGTGATCTGCCCACCTCGGCCTCCCACAGTGCTGGGATTACAGGCGTGAGCCACTGCGCCCAGCCTTGATTTTTAAATATAAACTTTGTATCATCCAGCAACCTTGCTAAACTCTTCTATTAACTTAAGTAACGTATCTGTACCATCTTTTAGATTGGCTAACTATACAATCATATCATCTGAGATTAATGACAATTTTACTTCTTTTTTTTCCAGCCCTCATTTTATTTCTTTTTCCGACATTACTCCTGACATCTGATATGATGTGGAATAGAAGTGTAGTAATCGGCCGGGCGTGGTGGCTCAAGCCTGTAATCCCAGCACTTTGGGAGGCCGAGATGGGTGGATCACGAGGTCAGGAGATCAAGACCATCCTGGCTAACACAGTGAAACCCCGTCTCTACTAAAAAATACAAAAAACTAGCCGGTAGCCGGATGAGGTGGCGGGCGCCTGTAGTCCCAGCTACTCGGGAGGCTGAGGCAGGAGAATGGCATGAACCCGGGAGGCGGAGCTTGCAGTGAGCTGAGATCCGGCCACTGCACTCCAGCCTGGGAGACAGAGCGAGACTCCGCCTCAAAAAAAAAAAAAAAGAAGTGTAGTAATCGGGGGCTGTCCTTGTTCCTGATTTCAAAGAGAGGGAAGGCTTTCAGCATTTCCCCAATAAATGTGTTTGCAGAAGGCTTTTCATATGTGGAGACCCTTTATCAGGTTGAAGAAGGTCCTTCTACTCCTTGTTGACTAAAAGTTCTAACCACAATTGCTATGATTTTTATGAAATACTTTTTCTACATCCATTAGATTATTCTGATTTTTCTTCTTTAATCTTTTATATTGTGCTAACCATATTAATTCATTCTCTAATGTTAAACCTAACTTGCATTCATGAAATCCAACACGATTATGATTTCTATTATGCTTTCAATATATTACTGGATTCCATTTGCTAACATTTTGCTTAGGACTTTGATATTCATATTCAGAAGTGAGATTGACTTCTAACTTCTCTTTATCGTGATACCCATGTGGGACTTTTTCTCTTAGGAAGACTTTATGTAAGATTGTCTTCCTTGAAAGTTTGATTGAAAGCATCTGTAATGCCATCTGGGCCTTGAGCTTAGGTTTTTGGGTTTCGCTTTAAGGAAAGATTTTTGACTACTGATTAGGTTTTCTGTTTTAACTTCTGCATTGTAGGTAGTGATTCCTTCTTGTCATCTTTGAGATTATCATTTTATGCCTTCTCTTTTGTTTTCATGATTGGTTTTATCAGAGACTTGTCAATTGTATTAGCTTTTTCAAATAACCAGTTTTGTCTTTGTTAATTCTTCTTATATTAATATATTCATTTCTTGTTTCATTTATTTCTATTTTCTCTGTATTCCTTTCTACTTTTATATTTTTGCTGTTTTTGACTTCTTGACAGAGATGTTTATTTCATTAACTTGTTTTCTATTATGTTAATTGTAAAATTCCCCTTCAAGTACTACTTTTTCTGTATCTCAGAGTTCTTATAAATAGTATTTTTCATCAGTCATTAAAGTTCAAAATATTTTCTAATATGTGATAGGCGTTCTTCTTTTGGGTTTTTTTCTTTTTTTTTTTTTTTTTTTTTTTTTTTTTTTTTTTTTTTTTGGGTCAGTCTTGCTCTGTCACCCAGGCTGGAGTGTAGTGATGTCATCATGGCTCACTGAAGCCTTGGCCTCCTACGCTCAAGTGATCCCCACCCTTCAACCTCCCAAGTAGCTGGGACTACAGGCACATGCCACCTCATCCAGCTAACTTTTTTTTTCCTTTTTTTTTTCTTTTTTGATACAGGGTTTCACTCCTGTTGCCCAGGCTGGTATGCTCTCCTGGGCTCAAGTAGTCCTCCTGCCCTAGCCTCCCGAGTAGCTGGGACTAAGGCCACGCCTGGCTAATTTTTGTACTTTTAGTAGAGACAGGGTTTCACCATGTTGGCCAGGCTGGTCTTGAACTCCTGACCTCAAGTGATCCACCCGCCTTGGCCTCCCAAAGTGCTGGGATTATAGGCATGAGCCACCATGCCCAGCCTTTTGTTTTGTTTATTTGTTTCTTGAGACAGGGTCTCAGTCTGTCACACAGGCTAGAGTGTAGTGGTGTGATCCTAGCTCACTGCAGTCTCTTAAGTCTTGGGCTCAAGCAATCCTCCCACCTCCACCTCCCAGGTAGCTAGGATTGCAGGCATGCACCACCATGCCTGGCTAATTTTTTTTATTTTTAGTAGAGGCAAGATCTCGTTATGTTGCCCAGGATGGTCTCGATCTCCTAAGCTCAAGCAGTCCTCCTGCTTCGGCCTCCCAAAGTTCTGGGATTATTGGAGTGAGCCGCTGTGCCTGGCCTTTTGTTTGTTTGTTTGTTTTTAATTTTTTGTAGAGATGGGGTCTCTCCATGTTGCACAGGCTGGTCTCTAACTCTTGGGTTCAAGGGATCCTCCTGCCTTGGCCTCCCAAAGCGTTTGGGTTAGAGGAATGAGCTTCCACACCTGGCTGTGTTTCTTAATTTCCAAACATAAAGGGAAATGTTTACATTTCTGGTTTGCATTTTATATGGAATTCTAGGTTAATTACCTTGTGGTCAGAATACCTGCTGTCAGTGATTTCAGTCCTTTGAAATGTGTGAAAGTTAGCAATAAAATGGTCATACAGTTTTGTAATCTGCCTTTTATACTTTGCAACATTGTTGCTTTGGGATTTATTTTTAATTGCTCAGTTGGCTACAGATCCTGAATGGAAATAATTTTGCCTAGAATTCTAAATGATTGACTTTTCATTTTAGGGTTCTTGTTGTTGTTGTTGTTGTTTGGGGGGTTTTTTGTGTGTGTGTTTTTTTGGTTTTTTGTTGAGATGGAGTCTCACTCTGTCGCCCAGGCCGGAGTGCAGTGGCATGATCTCGGCTCACTGCAACCTCCGCCTCCCGGGTTCAAGCGATTCTCTTGCCTCAGCCTCCCAAGTAGCTGGGACTACAGACACATGCCACCATGCCTGGCTAATTTCTGTATTTTTAGTAGAGACAAGGTTTCACTCTATTGGCCAAGCTGTTCTCAAACTCCTGACCTCGTGATCTGCCCACCTTAGCCTCCCAAAGTTCTAGGATTACAGACGTGAGCCACCACGTCCTGCCATGACTGACTTTTTCAATTTGTCAGCATAAAATAGTGAATAAAAATTCTCCAGTGGAAAGTGTACTTGATTTTCCCTTTGACCTGAACTAGCTGCATCATTGCTTTCAGCCCTGCATTGCTGAAATAGATCACCACATTTATTCACTCTAACAGGTCTGTCTTGTTTGGTTATATTACTTTAGCCAAGGTCAGCTACGTTTGTATTAAGCTGGTAAGTAAAGAAAGCCCATCTATTTGCATTGAGAACACTGCATAAAATCTAGCTGATTCTTGGTATTTCTCTAGGCCCGAGGTATGAAGAAGCAAATCATTGACGACTTCATCGCCCAAAACAAATATCTATTGGCAGCCAGGCTCACCAGCCAGAAGTTGTTCCATGAACTCTGCCCTGTGAAACGGTCTCACCGACAGAGGAAGTAAGGACTTAAGGCTTTGCCTTTGCTTGTCATTACAATAGAAGGATCATGATTCATTTTACTATAGGGTGGCGAGACATCTGTCCTGTAACAATGATAACTTATTCTTCATTTAACAAATACTGGGCCGGATGTGATGGCTTACGCCTGTAATCCCAGCACTTTGGGAGGCCGAGGAGGGCGGATCACCTGAGGTCAGGAGTTTGAGACCAGCCTGACCAACATGGAGAAACCCTGTCTCTACTAAAAATACAAAATTAGCCAGGCGTGGTAGCACATGCCTGTAATCCCAGCTACTAGGGAGGCTGAGGCAGAAAAATCACTTGAACCTGGGAGGCAGAGGTTGCGGTGAGCCAAGATCATGCCATTGCACTCCAGCCTGGGCAATAAGAGCAAAACTGTCTCAAAAAAAAAAAAAAAACACCAATTAGTGACTGTGATGATAATCATACTAATATGATGTATTAGTCCAGGGCACCTATTGTCAGATGTGCCAGCCTGTCCTAGTGGTCAGAGAAGATTTCCCTAAGATACAACATTTCAGCTGAGACCTGAAGGATGAGCACAGTTTAGCCAGGCGTCTGGGAGAGACTGGGTCACTTTACAGAAGCACAGAATATGGAAGAGTGACTATCCCTACTAACGCATTCCACACAGGGTGAGTCTTTGGAGGTCTTGGGAAGGAGCAAGGATAACAATTAAACAGTAGGAAAGTATAGAGTATTGAGGAAATGGATTAGTGGGAATCAGGAAGGCAAAGTTACATATATTCAATAAAGTATGAAGAGTTACTATAGAAAGTATCTAAAAACTCTAGAAATTCAGGGAATATATTCATTATACCTTCTCAGGTGAATGAATCAGTGGCTTTAAATTTAGGGCTGTTTCATCTGTAAAAGGTATCTGGATATTGAAGGAAAACATATCAATCATGTTACTTGAAAATATAAAACATAAATAATTTCCCTGTGTTGGGCTTTTCAGAGTCCTTTATAGTCTTAAGAGCGAATAAAAAATGACTTAAATATAAAAAAAGAATATCCTGGACTGTAAGGATTGTTGTTTACACAGCCTTCAAAAAATATCCCAAATCCACACGCTTCTCACTTTTTCTAACTACTGCTACCCTGGAACAAGCCACCATCGTCTCCCAGCGAGACCCCTCTGGCAGCCTTCTAACTAGTCTCTTTGCTCCATTTGCCAGGCAGGTGTCCACACATCAGCCAAGGATGTTTGAAAATGCAAATCAGATCCAGTCACTCTCCATCCTGGGGTCTTTGCACTTGTAGTTCTCTGTACCTGGGATGCTCTGACCCCATTTCCTCTCATAACAATGTCACCTTTTCAGTTGGCATTTCCCTGACCAACCTGTCTGATGGAAAGTGACTTCCACCCACTCTGGCCTCTCTCTGTCCCCTTTTCTTCATCTTTTTTTTTTTTTTTTAAATATATAGTACTTGTTGATACCTGTCATGATATATCTGTTTTTATTTGTTCTCTATCTTCCCCACTGGAATATAAGCTCCATGAGAGCAAGAATATTGTCTATATTACCTGACATATACTAAGTGCCCAGTAAATATTTTTGGGAGAATGAATATCTAAACTTTGCATTGGAACCTTGCAAAGGAAGCCCTTCAGAATGAGGCTTAGTGGCTTCTGGCCTGAGAGAGATTTGACCAGCCCTCCCTATAGTGGAAGAACTGGGACAGATAGTTTCTAAAAGGCCCTGTTGGCCGGGAACAGTGGCTCACACCTGTAATCCCAGCACTTTGGGGGCCCGAGGCAGGCGGATCACTTGAGGTCAGGAGTTCGAAACCAGCCTGGCCAACGTGGTGAAAACCGGTCTCTACTAAAAATACAAAAACTAGTTGGGTGAAGTGGTGCATGCCTATAATCCCAGCTACTTGGGAGGCTGAGGCAGGAGAATGGTTTGAACTCAGGAGGCAGAGTTACAGTGAGCCGAGATCACACCACTACACTCTCCAGCCTGGGCGACAGAGCAAGACTCCATCTCAAACAATAAAATAAAAGGCCCTGCTGCATCAGAAATTCAGTGACCAACCCCTTAAAAGAAATTCCTGCCAGGCATGATGTCTCATGCCTATAATTCCAACACTTTGGGAGCCTGAGGTAGGAGGATTGCTTGAGGCCAAGAGTTCAAGACCAGCCTGGGCAATATAAATAAAACTGTATATAATTTCATATAGATAAAATTTTTAAATTCGTAAATGTGGTGAAGAAGTTTGGTTTGGGAAAAACATCACAGATTGGGAAAAGAAACAATTTGTTAATGACTTGGAAATCTTCCCTTGGTAGAAATGTCAGCTTTGATTGGGCACAGTGTATTCACTTCCATAAGATGAGCTCCTCATCTTCTTCACCTTCACTTGCCTTTATAGGTCCTGGCCCTGCCATCAGGGATTGGTTATAAAGTTTTGTCTTTTTGTTGTGCAGGTACTGTGTGGTTTTACTGACTGCTGAGACTGCCAAGTTGAGCAAACCCTTTGAGGCTTTCCTGTCCTTTGCCCTGGCAAACACACAAGACACAGTGAGATTTGTGCATGTCTACAGCAATCGGCAGCAGGAGTTTGCCGACACCTTACTACCAGACAGTGAGGCGTTTCAAGGGAAATCAGCGGTGAGCCACAGAGTCTGTCCTCATCCCAGGCTCTTCACAAGCATGTGGCACCTGATTCTGTTTCCTTCTTCCTTGAGAGTGTTGAATACAGATTCTAGGAAATCTGAATCTGAAGCCCGTTTTCAAAGCCTACTCTTTTTTTTTTTTCCTTTTTTTGAGATGGAATCTTGCTCTGTCTCCCAGGCTGGAGTGCAGTGGCGCTATCTCAGCTCACTGCAAGCCCCGGTTCCCGGGTTCACACCAGTCTCTTGCCTCAGCCTCCCAAGTAGCTGGGACTACAGGCGCCCGCCACCATGCCCGGCTAATTTTTTGTATTTTTTAGAAGAGATAGGGTTTCACCATGTTAGCCAAGATGGTCTCGATCTCCTGACCTCGTGATCCACCCACCTCGGCCTCCCAAAGTGCTGGGATTACAGGCATGAGCCACCGCACCCGGCCTTTTTTTTTCTTTTTCTTGATTTTTTTTTTTTTTTTTTTTTTTTTTTTTTTTTGAGACAGGGTCTCACTCTGTCTCCCAGGCTGGGAGTGCAGTGACATGATCTCAGCTCATTGCAACCTCGACCTCCCAGGCTCAAGTGATCCTCCCACATAGCTGGGACCACAGGCACACACAACCACGCCTGGCTAATTTTTTGTGTTTTTTTGTAGAGATAGGGTTTCAACATGTTGCCCAGGTTGGTCTCAAACTCCTGAGCTCAAGCAATCCTCCCGCCTCCCAAAGTGCTGGGATTACAAGCGTGAGCCACTGTCCCTGGCCTAAAGCCCGTACTTTTTTTTTTTTTTTTGAGACGGCGTTTTGCTCTTGTCACCCAGGCTGGAGTGCAGTGGCGCGATCTGGGCTCACTGTAAGCTCCGCCTCCTGGGTTCACGCCATTCTCCTGCCTCAGCCTCCTGAGTAGCTGGGACTACAGGCGCCCACCACCACACCCGGCTAATTTTTTGTATTTTTAGTAGAGACGGGGTTTCACTGTGTTAACCCCGTGATCTGCCTTGTGGATCTGCCCACCTCGGCCTCCCAAAGTGCTAGGATTACAGGCATGAACCACTGCACCTGGCCAAGCCTACTCTTAAAACAGTTTTTGACCTGGACCTTTTACACTCTGAGTGTCAGCCTCAGGCCCCCACAGAAAGCATCTTTTCTATCAGTAAATGTTAAAGGTCATCTGTCCTTTTCACCAGTTGAGTGTCAGCCTCAGGCCCCCACAGAAAGCATCTTTTCTATCAGTAAATGTTAAAGGTCATCTGTCCTTTTCACCAGTTTTTCACTAAGGCAAGTCTGGTCTTGCAGCATCCTAGATCCTAGATTTTACAAATCCTCAGGCCACTGGTAATGTGCTCTGGAAATTTCTGCCTCCCTCTGCCTCTTTAACTGCATCCTGGTTGATCTCTCCTGCGTTTCTCCTCCATTGTCATCACTCCCCACAGAAACAAGAAATTTTCCTCTGACTTTTTCATCTTTTTGGCAATCATGGAAAATCTCTCTAAAAAACAAAGATTTCCATTAATATTAAGTCAAAGATTATAGAGCAAAGTCTATTGAAAAAAAAAAAGAGCTTTAACTTTTAACAAAAGCTTAGGAAAGTCACCATAAAAGTTATTTCTTGGGCCAAGCACAGTGGCTCACACCTATAATCCCAGCACTTTGGGAGGCTGAGGTGGGTGGATCACTGGAGGCTGGGAGTTCGAGACCAGCCTAATCAACATGGTGAAACCCCGTCTCTACTAAAAATATAAAAATTAGCTGGTCTGGTGCACACCTGTCTGCAGCCCCTGCTACTCAAGAGGCTGAGGCATGAGAATTGCTTGAACCTGGGAGGCGGAGGTTGCAGTGAGCCAAGATCACACCACTGCACTCCAGCCTGGGTGACAGAGTGAGACTGTCTCACACACACAAAAAAAAAGTTATCTCTTTTGTAAGAAAGATTTAGATCTCTTGCAAATATTTTATACTTACCAATATTTGTGTTTAATCTTATTGCTGATGTCATTGGGTCCTTTTTTCCCATCCTCGCTAGAAAAACAGCTAGGCTGGCCATACTGGCTCATGCCTGTAATGCCAGCACTTTGGGAGGCTGAGGCGGGTGGATCACGAGGTCAGGAGTTCAAGACCAGCCTGGCCAGCATGGTAGAACCCCATCTCAACTAAAACTACAAAAAATTAGCCAGGCATGGTGGTGCGTACCTGTAATCCCAGTTACTCAGGAGGCTGAGGCAGGAGAATTGCTTTATCCCAGGAGGCAGAGGTTGCAGTGAACTGAGATCATGCCACTGCACTCCAGCCTGGGCAACAGAGCAAGACTCAAAAAAAAAAAAAACTGATCGGGTGCAGTGGCTCACGCCTATAATCCCAGCACTTTGGGAGGCCGAGGTGGGTGCATCACCTGAGGTCAGGAGTTCAACAGCAGCCTGGCCAACATGGTGAAACCCCATCTCTACTAAAAATACAAAAATTAGCTGGGCGTGGTGGTGCACACCTATAATTCCAGCTACTAGGGAGGCTGGGGCAGGAGACTCGCTTGAATCTGGGAGACAGAGGTTGCAGTGAGCCAAGATCGCGCAATTGCACTCCAGCCTGGGAGGCAAGAGCGAAACTCCATCTCAAAAAACAAACAACTGGGCCAGACGTGGTGGCTCACAGCTGTGATCGCGCACTTTGGGAGGCCAAGGTGGGTGGATCACGAGGTCAGGAGATCGAGACCGCCCTGGCTAACATGGTGAAACCCCGTTTCTACTTAAAAAAAAAAATATATATATATATATATATATAAAATTAGCCAGGTATGGTGGTGGGCACCTGTAGTCCCAGCTACTCAGGAACGCTGAGCCAAGAGAATGGCATGAACCCAGGAGGCGGAGCTTGCAGTGAGCCGAGATCGTGCCACTGCATTCCAGCCTGGGCGACAGAGCGAGACTCTGTCTCAAAAAAAAAAAAAAACAAACAACTGTAACTTAACCATGCTTTTGAAACTTCTGATGTTTTTTCTCTCCTCTTCTTCCAGGTGTCTATTTTAGAAAGGCGCAACACTGCGGGAAGGGTGGTGTATAAAACCCTGGAAGACCCTTGGACTGGGAGTGAGAGTGACAAATTTATCCTCTTGGGCTATCTCGACCAGCTGCGTAAAGATCCAGCTCTTCTGTCCTCTGAAGCAGTGCTTCCCGACCTGACCGATGAACTTGCTCCTGTGAGCATCGAGGCCGGGAAGGGTGGGACGCCAGGAGGGCCTGTGAGTACACAGTGCTGGTGGCGGATTTCTGCTCAGAGCAGAGGTCTAGCAGCAGCACTGTGTTGCAGGGTAGAGGGACTCTCCCTTCCGGGTTCAGTCCTGACCATCATCCATTTTCTCTCTACATAGGTTTTTCTCCTTCGATGGTTCTACTCTGCTTCTGACTACATCTCAGACTGCTGGGATAGCATTTTTCACAACAACTGGTAGGGATATTGCCGGCTTGAATTTCTTTTTCTCTGTTAATACTGATACCACTGTTTTTCTTTTGAAAAGAGTTCATCATTATTAAATTTCAATGTACACTTGATGAGGCAAGTGGAAGAACGTTTACAGATTTTCTATTCCCCTTTTTCTTTCAGTAACTTCTCTTTTTTTATTTTTTTTTTTATTTTTTTTTTTTTGAGACGGAGTCTCGCTCTGTCGCCCAGGCTGGAGTGCAGTGGTGCGATCTCGGCTCACTGCAAGCTCCGCCTCCCGGGTTCACGCCATTCTCCTGACTCAGCCTCCCGAGTAGCTGGGACTACAGGCGCCCACAACCGTGCCCGGCTAATTTTTTGTATTTTTAGTAGAGACGGGGTTTCACCGTGGTCTCGATCTCCTGACCTTGTGATCCGCCCGCCTCGGCCTCCCAAAGTGCTGGGATTACAGGCGTGAGCCACCGCGCCCGGCCTCTTTTTTTATTTTTTACTTATTTATTTATTTATTTATTTATTGGAGATGAAGTCTTGCTCTTGTACCCCAGCCTCAATCTGGGGCTCAGTGCAACCTTCGCCTCCCAGGTTCAAGCAATTCTCCTGCCTCAGCCTCCTGAGTGCTGGGATTACAGGCACACGCCACCATACCCGGCTAATTTTTGTATTTTTAGTAGAGATGGGGTTTCACCATGTTGGTCAGGCTGGTGTCGAACTCCTGATCTCCCTGATCTCGGGTGATCCACCCACCTCGGCCTCCCAAAGTGCTGGGATTACAGGCGTGAACCACCGTGCCCGGCCTTTTTTTTTTTTTTTTTTTTTTTTTCTTGAGACAGAGTCTCGCTCTGTCACTCAGGCTGGAGTGCAGTGGCGCGATCTCAGCTCACTGCAACCTCTGCCTCCCGGGTTCAAGCGATTCTCCTGTCTCAGCCTCCCAAGAAGCTGGAGTTATAGGCGCCTGCCACCATGCCCAGCTAATTTTTATGTTTAGTAGAGACAGGGTTTCACCATGTTGGTAAGGCTGGTCTTGAACTCCTAACCTCAGATGATCCACCCACCTCAGCCTCCCAAAGTGCTGGGATTACAGGCGTGAGCCACCGCACCTGGCCACTTCCCTTTTTTTTATATTGACTGACTGACCCTTTCCCACTGTCTGGGAAAGGATCACCCATGGCTGCCATTCTGGGCGGCAGAGCCTGGGACTGTCTCTTCATCAGGGAACCTCTGGTACCCAGCACAGGACCCAACACACATGGAGGCCAGTGTATAGATGTAAAAGGAATGAGTAAATTAACCTGAAGAGGGATACCTACTCCCACCTACTGATGAGACCATGAACCCCTGAAGGACAGAACCATATCTCATTCATGTTTGTGATTCCTGGCACTCAACACAGCACCTGACAAATGACAGCCTTTGATGGGTGTTGGTAGGTGCATAAAATTTCAGAACACCAGTCCTAGGTGAAATCTTGAAAGATCAATTTTATCTCCCTACTCCACCCCTCTGGGCTACATCTGAATTTTTCTGGCCAGAAAAAAATCAGTAAAGTTGAGGTAATAATTCCACAATATCAGAAAATTCTTCCACATTTACACCTTAAATCCTTTATTATCCCTTTTATTGTTTGCTTATGCAGAACTTATTGAGCATAGCCTATTATACTGAGATACAAAATCAAACTTTTAGAATAAACTGAATTAGAACACTGAGCAATCTCTGCCTTCCCCTCCACCACCTCCACCCGCCAAGAAAAGCTCTGTCTGCCTGAAATTAGTAAGTGTTTATTGGTGTGAAGAGTTTTAGGTTTGGGATTTTTATTTTATTTTATTTTGTTTAGCTGGAGAGAAGAAACTTTAACTTGAGCTAATAGTTTGTTGATTTGGTTTTAGGCGGGAAATGATGCCCCTGCTGTCCCTGATCTTCTCTGCCCTCTTCATCCTCTTCGGCACTGTCATCGTTCAGGCTTTCAGGTAAATGTCCTGTGACTTCTCGGTGCACCACCATGGTTGCTGTTTACACTTTTTTTGTAAAACTCCTTTTTTCTTACTTTAGTGACTCGAATGATGAGCGAGAGTCAAGCCCTCCAGGTAAAGAGGAAGCCCAAGAGAAGACTGGGAAGACTGAGCCAAGCTTCACCAAAGAAAACAGCAGGTTTCTCTAACAAAACACCAGACTCACCTCCCCGACACCTGCCCCCCAGATCCTGTCACCTGATAACACAGCATTGGAACATAGAGTGTAGAGAACTCTCATGAACCTCCTCCCATGTAAACTGTGGATACAGGGAAAAGTCACTGTGACTAAGACCCTCTAGGTATTTAGATGCCTTAGATTTCATAATGAAGGCAGAAGGAGAGAAGCCTGTCAGGCAAGTGGTAGGTAAGCCAGAAGAAGGACGTGGTTTATCCCTAAAGTGTCAATGAATGTGACCAGTCTTGTGCACATACACACCCAGCAGCGAGAGGCAAGGGTCTCTGAGACAAAGAACACAGACTGAACACAGTTGTCGTCTTCATTCTGTCCTAGAGCAACTTCTGCACCTGAAAAGCAGCATCAAGCTGCGCACAGTGGCTCACGCCTGTAATCCCAACACTTCAGGAAGCTGAGGTGGAAGGATTGCTTGAGCCCAGGATTGGAGACTAGCTTAGGCAACATGTCAAGACCCTATCTCTACAAAAAATGTATAAAATTAGCTGGATGTGGTGGCAGGCGCCTGTGGTCCCAGCTACTTGGGAGGCTGAGGTGGGAGAATCACTTAAGCCCAGGAGGTCGAGGATGCAGTGAGCCATGATCATGTCACTGCACTCAAGCCTGGACAACAGAGCAAGACCCTATCTCAAAAAAAAAAAAAAGAAAAAAGCAACACAGAAAGGCTGTTTGTAGGTCAGGAATTACTAAGTCAGGCCATCCCCATCCTACTGATGTGTTAGACTCAAAAATAGTGAATAACATACCTAGTCTGGTTAGAACGTAGCATTTTCTCTCACTTGTTTCTTTTCAAAGTAATGGCTTTCCCCTATTCTGACAGCATCTTAACTCCTCAATATTTCTCCACAGCAAGATTCCTAAAAAAGGCTTTGTGGAGGTAACTGAACTCACAGATGTAACATACACCAGTAACTTGGTACGTCTGAGGCCAGGCCACATGAATGTGGTCCTCATCCTGTCGAATTCTACCAAGACCAGCCTACTACAGAAATTTGCTTTGGAGGTCTACACATTTACTGGGTAAGCGTGTGTGTGTATGCATGCATGTATGTGTGTGTGAGAGAAGCAGGCACACTGAAATTGCACGCTTTCCTCTTTGGTCTTGTGGGGCTTTATCCATGCAACAAGACACTGGCTGTGACCTTTCCAATCCAGACATCTGAGCCATTGGGACAGGGACCTCTTTGCCCACTTCACTTCGTGTTCTGTTGGTTCTGAACAGAAAAGCTTGAACTCAATGTTATTCCCTGAGCCCTTTCAGTTACTGTTGTCTAGCCCTTGTGTATTTTCCAGAAGAGCAATGTAAGCTCCACTGAGCAATGGATGGGGGAATGGGTGACTGAAGTGTCACAGCTGCTGGAAAGGCACTGGCCCCCGCAGCAAGCCTTCTTTTTCTCTGGGTTCAGGCCCCATGCAACACAAAGCGTTTGCCTATTATTTTAAGTTTCACTGGGGTATTTATTTTCTCAGCAATTAAATGTGTCAGGAAATGCCCTGAGTCCTCATTCTCTTCTTCCTACAGGAGCAGCTGCCTACACTTCTCCTTCCTGAGTCTAGATAAACACAGAGAATGGCTAGAATACTTACTAGAATTTGCGCAAGATGCAGCCCCGATCCCAAACCAATATGACAAGCATTTCATGGAACGTGACTACACTGGTTATGTCCTGGCTCTGAATGGCCACAAGAAATACTTCTGCCTCTTCAAACCCCAGAAAACAGTTGAAGAGGAGGAAGCCATGGGGTCGTGCAGTGATCTTGACTCTTCCCTCCACCTGGGTGAATCCCGAGGGAAACCTTCCTGTGGCCTTGGATCCAGGCCCATCAAAGGAAAGTTGAGCAAGCTCTCCTTATGGATGGAACGCCTGCTGGAGGGCTCCTTACAGAGGTTTTATATCCCATCATGGCCTGAACTAGACTGAGAGGATTTTCAGAAGAGATTGGAACTCTTCAGACTTTTTAACATGCCCCTGTGAACAGGTATTTTCAGGAATCAAACTACCACAATGAACAGAGTATAGATTTTAGATTGCTCTTCTAGAACCATGGCTAGAAGATCTTTCCTCTGTCCTGTTCTAACCTAGGAATGAAAAACGCCACAAGTTTGAATCCCCTAGATCAAAATCTTTTCCTCTGGGTTTTATTTTTCCCCACTGAATGCCACACCATTGAAAATAGACTGCTCACCCCCTCTTCCTTTCTTGTCCCTGTCCCATGCTCACCCAACCCTCCTGTCCTGTGTCTTGGAGAAACACAGGGCTCCACCCTGCAAACGGCATCTGGCGGACCCTCATGAGCCTGTCGTGCAGGCCAGGTGATTGGCCCCTTCCCCAGTCCCGGCCCTGCTGTGCTTCTGCCATGGCGCATGCTCCTAACCCTGAACAACCCACGGCAGCTTCTAGCCCCGCATCTGGAAAAAGGCCCCTTTCCAAGCAATCTCACATTTACTGGTTGTTCTGGGAATAAGTGGCTAAATGTATATTTCGGGGGTATCCTCCAACAACCGTTTGTTGGCCACAGTTTGAAAAGGAAAGGAATGAGCGGGAGTTCTGCATGTGAGTTCTCAAGAAAAGGAAAGGGAGGCTGAGCAGTGGCTGAAGCGATGCAGCCTTGAGACACGCTGTGAGCGTCCCATCCGCCGCCCCAGCGCTGCTGGTAGCCAGGGGAGGGGTCTGCACAGTGAGAAGTACTGTGATGACTTTGAGCCGTTGACATGTATGTTTTCAGATGCCTTTCTGCCTCTGTCGATTTTAGGGTATGGATATTAGGAGCCATAACTTGTAATCTTGTTCTCTGAACGTAGAGATAAGCTGCTATATAAAGCCAGTAGACGTTAAACTGAAGAGAAACTATTCTCACCTGCTATGAGTCAGGCTCAAGGAACCTCTTCACTCCAATAGTGTCTCTTTAGTAAAATACCAAACATGTCTTTGTATCAAGGAACTTAAAATTTCTCAACAATTGTATTTTGAACACTGTTACCCTAAAAGTGCTGTCTCTTCAAGTCATCTTTTGCAGCAAGTGAGCCAAGACTTGTTCTAGACTCCCATTTTGCAAAAGGCTTACTTTCCACTTCTGGCCTATATTTTGATGTCTCATCTTCATTGTTTTCACTGTTAACTTACAGCTGCTTCACCAGTATCGGGGTGAGACTGGCCATCAGCACCTGAGCGTACTGAGCTCCAGGTATAGTGGACCCCAGCCTGGCTCATACCAGCCAGTTAGCTACCTTTTATTTTTCAGGGCAGAACCACCAATAGTTCTGAGTTTGAGTTTGGACAGTTTCAAAGAGTAGTCCGTTCAAATGTCAAAGCAAGGTGCCTTTGGTGGCTTTGTGAAGGTTGAAAATCAGTGATGGGACATTTACTAAGTTAGTATTTCTTTTTTTTTTTTTTTTTTTTTTGAGATGGAGTTTCGCTCTTGTTGCCCAGGCTGGAGTGCAATGGCACAATCTCGGTTCACCGCAACCTCTGCCTCCCAGGTTCAAGCAATTCTCCTGCCTCAGCCTCCCTAGTAGCTGGGATTATAGATATGTGCCACCACGCCCGGCTAATTTTGTATTTGTAGTAGAGACAGGGTTTCTCCATGTTGGTCAGGCTGGTCTCGAACTCCTGACCTCAGATGATCCGCCCTCCTTGGCCTCCCAAAGTGCTGGGATTACAGGTATGAGCCACTACGCCCGGCTAAGTTAGTATTTCTTTAATCATAATGCTTTAAACTAAGCCACTTGGATCCTGAATAATTTAAATCTTGAGCTACATTGGTAAGTAATAAATTATTTAAGGCCAGGAAATCTGTAGTTTTCATGGAGTCTGTAGCTTTATTAAAAAATAAATCACTTCCAGGCTTCATTCTTCCATATGATCCTCTAAAAATGGACACTTCCTCTGAATGCTGTATCTCATGGCACCTGGTCCAACTAGAAGTGGTCAGGGAATTCATTTGGCTCCTTGATACATCAATCCTCAAAATTACTTTCTGGCTCTTTTATGGCCAGATTGCTTATGTGAGTAGTCTTTTGGTTTGGTAGTAAGTTTTTATTTTTAATTTCTGTACTAATGAAATTCCTGACTTTAATTTCTAAAAACCAAAAACTCTCCAAGTTTGTTTATTTATATTTTTTTAAATGGAGACGAGGTCTTGCTGTGTTGCCCAGGTGGGTCCCAAACTCCTGGCCTCAAGCAGTCCTTCCACCTTGGCCTCCTAAAGTGCTGGGATTATCAGTATGAGCCACCATGCCAGATTCATTCATTTTTTAAAATTTTTATCTCTTCAAGTCATCTTTTGATCTTTTAAAAAGCACCTTCAAACAGCTGCACCTTCCATTTGCACTAGGAAAGGAAAGTAGTGATGGGGTTGGCAATGTTTCTGGCAAATGTTTCAGCCCAAAAACTCTTCTACAGATGGGTTTAGAGCTGGTGCCCTATGAGAATATTAGGGAACTTTTATTTTAAATTGAACTTTACCCTTGTCCATACAAGGCATTCCTCCTGAATGCATCCATGAATTTGTTTACTTTTGTGTCAAACGTATGAGCCATTGTCCTGCTCAGCCTGTGCCACCATTGCTCTGTCTGATGTCTGATATATGTAATCATACAAGACCCGATTTTGGTTCTAACACAGTGGTCTCTGACTGTCAACATTGATGTTTTTAGAGATGGGTTCTTCTGGTTGATACAGACTATGCATCGCGTTTAGCAGATGGGGTGAAACTGGCCTAAAACAAGTCTTTGCGGAATACATGCCAATTTAAAAAAAAAAAATTATTGCTCAGGTGTTGGTTTCACAATTTTTATCTAACACTGAGGCTATCAGCTCCAACTAAACAACATTTCAGGGGGTGAGGTTGCCCTAACTTCCATTAGGGACCATGGTCTCACTGCCATCACTTATTAGCCATGAGAATTTGGTTGTAGTTTTCAGGTAGGTTGGTTTCTTCCTCATTTGCAGCCTGTTGATACTTGTTCCCTTTTATTTATTAACATCCCAATCAATTTGCAGCCACCATCATTACATAAATATTTTTCTGTTATAAAAAGAAGTGTGATCTGACTGTTTTTTTAGTGATTTCCTTGGTTTGGGAATAGAGATTGGAAGCACATGCACATACTCAGACCTATTTTGTTAACCAGAATTTTTTTTTTTTTTTTTTTTTGAGACGGAGTCTTGCTCTGTGGCCCAGGCTGGAGTGCAATGGCACAATCTCAGCTCACTGCAACCTCTGCCTCCCAGGTTCAAGCGATTCTCCTGTCTCAGCCTCCTGAGTAGCTGGGATTACAGGTGCCCGCCACCACGCCCGGCTAATTTTTGTATTTTTAGTAGAGATGGGGTTTCACCATGTTGGTCAGACTGGTCTCGAACTCCTGACCTCGTGATCCGCCCGCCTCAGCCTCCCAATAACTAAAATTCTTTAAAAGCTGATACCAAACATCTCTACAGATGAACTGTAGTTTACATCCAGCTGTCTGACATTGTCCCCTAGAAACAAGTGCAGTGTGGCAGCTGCTGAATCTGCCTGTTCAGTTTGTCAAGGAAGATGATTGTACTTGGGAGAGATCTAAAAAGAACGTGAATATTTTGCACTTTTGATACTCTTAGGAACAAATAACTTATTTGTCAAATTGTTTCTTTTTTATGTTTTGGGTGGTTTTTTGTTTTTTGACTTTTTTTGTATTGTGAACAGGCACTGAAGCTAATGTTATTTTAAGATTACAGAATGGAAAAAGAAATAAACTATTTTAATGTGTGATAATTATGGGGTGGCCCTTGCATTGCAAGATGATGATTTGATTATGGACACATTATCAACAGAATTGAATTTGCATGTAACTCAACACATGCTTAAGATCACCACAGCTGAACTGCAGATTTCAGGAATTGCTGTCATAGAGGGTACATCAACTTGAGAGTAGATTCTTACAGGAAATGAGTTACAATAAGTAACATTAAGAGCCCAGCTGCCAGCCTGGCCAACATGGTGAAACTCCGTCTCTACTAAAAATACAAAAATTAGCTGGGCGTGGTGACGCACAACTGTAATCCTAGCTACTCAGGAGGCTGAGGCAGGAGAATTGCTTGAACCTAGGAGGCGGAGATTGCAGTGAGCTAAGATTGGGCCACTGCACTCCAGCCTGGGGAACAGAGCTAGACTCCGTCTCAGAAAAAAAAAAAAAAAAAAAAAACCCAGCTGATGTTTTCTAGTTTTGTTTTGTTTTCTGGGGTTTTTTGTTTTTGTTTTTGTTTTTTTTCTTTTTAGTAGAGACAGGGATTCACCATGTTGGCCAGGCTGGTCTTGAACTCCTGACCTCAGGTGATCCACCCGCCTAGGCCTGGGATTATAGGCATGAGCCACTGGATCCGGCCTGGTTTTTGTTTGTTTTAAGAGATGGAGTCTCGCTCTGTCAGCCAGGCTGGAGTGCAGTGGCATGACCTCAGCTCACTGCAACCTCCACCTCCCGGGTTCAAGCGATTCTCCTGCCTCAACCTCTTGAGTAGCTGGAACTACAGGCACGCGCCACCACGCCCGGCTAATTTTTGTATTTTCAGTAGAGATGGGTTTTCACCATGTTGGCCAGGCTGGTCTCACACTCCTGACCTCAAGGGATCTGCCCGCCTCAGCCCTGCAAAGTGCTGGGATTACAGGCATGAGCCACCATGTCCGGCCTTAGGTTTTCTAGTTTAGAAAACATTGTGTGTACCCTTCTAGGCTTCTCAGCAAGAAGTTTCTTCACTGGGCTCTCCGTGTTATTTTATACTTTTTAGTTAACATTCATAGTGGTCCTAAAACCAAGATGCAGCCCTAAGCACCTCATAGGAGGATAGGAGGAGCTGTTTTTCTTTTTTTTTTTTTGAGATGGAGTCTTGCCCTGTCACCCAGGCTGGAGTGTAGTGGTGTGATCTCAGCTCACTGCAGCGTCCGAGGAGGAGCTATATTTTAAAGGAAGATACTCAATACTCTTAAGAAGCAGATCATCAAAATTTTTAAAAGCAGCTGGGCGCAGTGGCCCACGCCTGTAATCCCAGCACTTTAGGAGGCTGAGGCGGGTGGATCACCTTAGGTCAGGAGTTCGAGACCAGCCTGGCCAATGTAGTGAAACTCCATCTCTACTAAAAATACAAAAATTAGCCAGGTATGGTGGTGGGCGCCTGTAATCCCAGCTCCTCAGGAGGCTGAGGCAGGAGAATCGCTTGAACTCGGGAGGTGGAGGTTGCAATGAACCGAGATCATGCCATTGCACTCCAGCCTGGGTGACAAGAGCAAAACTCTCTCAAAATAAATAAATAAGATATAGAAATATGGAATGCTTATACAGTATTATTTCATAGTTTTTTTTTTTAATTTCATGTTTCTAATGTTTAGATAATCTTAAAAGAAATTCTCCACACTTCCCCTTTATCCTCCATCTTTCATCAAAGGGAAAAAAAACAGTACAAGTACTCTTTTGCTTTTTTCCAATTAATCCAAGTTCCTTAGAAATATTGCTGTTTGGGTGAGAGTTCTACTGAATACCCCAATTTCACAGCCAGCAATGACACTTTCAGCAGAAAGTTTTCTTGGCATCAACTCTTTAGTTCTCAGACTGCTTATTCATAAGTTCTTCTTGAGAACTTGTCAGCGATGCAATCTGTTTTGTCTTGAAGAGCACAAGACTCAGACGGTTGTCACTTTGGGGAGAGCACACAGCATCTCAAACAGCAGGTTAGCCGCCAGCAGGGCTGTGTTCCCTACGAAGAAGTAAAACCTGACATGAATACCCTGCAGACCACCCCCTGAGCCAAGCCTTGGGACTCCTCAGCTTTCTTCCCCTTGTGCCTCCTTTTCCAGAGCCCTGTCTTGTACACCCCTCTAGGGTGCCCACCAGCTGTGAACACTCGGCCCGGGCTCTCTGCCTCCATCAAGCATCATTTGGAAATCATATTTTAAAATTCAGAAAGTTCTTTGTTTACCCTGAGAACAGATTTTTCCCAAAGGAGAACCTATAATAATGATGTGTACTGTATATATTATCTACCCTCTGAGGTCGATAGGCCTAACTCCATAAGCTTGTCAACATTAAAATTATTGGGATGGCATCTGCTTCCAAGATCTTAACCAGCTAAGTTCCTACGTGATAAATATTAACATATATTATTTATGCTTTAGAATTCACTTTGCAATGAAACGTCAAAGGAGAAGGGGACTGGGCCACTCTGTCACTAGACTGCAGGCTGGTTTCTTTCTCTTCTGCTGATTGGTGGGCAAGCTAATAATACTTAGCTACCTCCTAGGGGTTTTGTTAGGGTTAATGAGCTCACATTTGTAAGGTGTGCAGTAATAGGTGTGTTTTCTTCACCATTGGACATGCTCAGCCACTTCCCCGAGTCATATAAGGGACTCATCCATTTTCTTTCTTTTTCTCTTTTTTTTTTTTTGAGATGGAGTCTCGCTCTGTCACCCAGGCTGGAGTGTAGTGGCGCAATCTCAGCTCACTGCAACCTCCGCCTCCCGGGTTCAAGCGATTCTCCTGCCTCAGCCTCCCGAGTACCTGGGATTACAGGTGTGTGCCACCACACCTGGCTAATTTTTGTATCTTCAGTAGTGATGGGGTTTCGCCATGTTGGCAAGGCTGGTCTTGAACTCCTGACCTGAGGTGATCTGCCCACCTTAGCCTCCCAGTGCTGGGATTACAGGCATGAGCCACCACGCCCAGCCCCATTTTCTGCTTATTAACTAGCTTCATGTAATTTAAGCTGCCAGCTGCCCATGGATCACAGTCTTCTTGCTTACTCACCAGAAAGATCATACGGTGGTGAAACTTCGACGAGATCACAGCCCACCACGTTCAGGCCTTGACAACCCCGGATGATCTCCAGAGCCTATTCAAGATCAAGACTGAGTTGTCCACAGTGGTAATCATTTACAGTGAAAAGCACCCAGCAGAGCTTTTCCCAGCACACGCCACCCTTTGGCTTGGAATTGGCTTTCCCTCCATAAACATTTCTTGACTGCCAGGCACACTGGCAGGCCTCCCAGAGGCACAGATAATGCGTACACAGTCCCTGCTCCTGAGGGCTGCATGGTGTGGTGATGGAGACAAGGAAACCAATCGTTTGAATGTCGTGCACCAAGGGCTTCAAGAAAAGCAAGCCCAGAATGGTATCAGCACAGGTAACAGCCTGGAGAGGTGCGTAAGGCTTCCCCAAGGTGGAAATACCCAGTTCAAGGGATAGGCCAGGCAGGGGGAAAAACACAGGCAAAGGCACCAAGATGGAAAAAGTTCAGGTGGTGAGATGTGGCCAGAAGACAGAATAAGTGAGGGAGACTAATGGGAAGAGAGTGACCTTGTCTGAAAGGGTTTCCATCCTGCAGGTGAAAAGCCCAGAAGGTTGCTAAGCAGAGGGATGAGGAATGTGTTTCAGAAATCCCTCATGAGAAGAGAGGATGGTTATAGCCATTTCAAGAGACAGAGTTACGGCCACCCTCCTTTAAGATGTTAGAGGATGTAAGGTACTTGATTAGGTTTAAGCAGTCTTCGTTCATTTACTCTCAAATGTCTTTGAGTGCCTACTATTTGTATGTATCAGGCACTGTTGTAGACTCCAAGGACAAGGTAGGGAACAATACGTAGGTCCTGCCCTCGGGGAGCTTCTAGTCATAACCATTCTGCCTCCGTGCATTTACTCCCCGCACACATTATTGGAGCTTTATTTGGGTGTGTCTAAAATTCTTGAGCTACTTTGGTAGGTAGGTATGCCATCGCATGCATTTTATTTATTTATTTATTTATTTATTTATTTATTTATTTATTTTTGAGACAGGGTCTCTGTCACCCAGGCTGTAGTGCAGTGGTGTGACCATGGCTCACTGAAGGCTTGACCTGCCAAAGTCAACTGATCCTCCTACCCGACCCTCCCTAGTAGCTGGGACTACAGGTGCACACTAGCACACCAGACTAATTTTTATTTTTATTTTTAGTAAAGGTGGGATCTCACTATGTTGCCCAGGCTGGGCTCAAACTCCTGGGCTCAAACGATCCATCCACCCTGGCCTCCCAAAGTGCTGAGGTTACTCCCTGAGCCACTGCACCTGGCCCATTGTATGCACTTTTATTTAAATTTAACCCTAAAAAGATAAGTTTAGTGTTTTTGTTTGTTTTGAGATGGAGTTTCGCTCCTGTTGCCCAGACTGGAGTGCAATGGCACAATCTCGGCTCACCACAACCTCAGCCTCCCAGGTTCAGGTGATTCTCCTGCCCCATCCTCCCAAGTAGCTGGAATTACAGGCATGCACCACCACACCCGGTTAATTTCGTATTTTTAGTAGAGATGGGGTTTCTCCATGTTAGACTTGTCTCAAACTCCTGACCTCAGGTGATGCACCCACCTCGTGCCTTGGCCTCCCAAAGTGCTGGGATTACAGGTGTGAGCCACTGCCCCGGCCAAGTTTAGTGTTTTTGTTTGTTTGGATTTTTTTGAGGTGGAGTCTTGCTCTGTTGCCCAGGCTGGAGTGCAGTGGCACAATCTCAGCTCACTGCAACCTCTGCCTCCAGGGTTCAAGTAATTCTCCTGCCTCAGCCTCCCAAGTAGCTGGGATTACAGGCGCCTGCCACTGCGCCCAGCTAATTTTTGCACTTTTCTTTTTTTTTTTTTTTTTTTTTTTTTTTTGAGACAGAGTCTCGCTCTGTCGCCCAGGCTGGAGTGCAGTGGCCGGATCTCAGCTCACTGCAAGCTCTGCCTCCTGGGCTTACGCCATTCTCCTGCCTCAGCCTCCCGAGTAGCTGGGACTACAGGCACCCGCCACCTCGCCCGGCGGCTAGTTTTTTGTATTTTTTAGTAGAGACAGGGTTTCACTGTGTTAGCCAGGATGGTCTTGATCTTCTGACCTCGTGATCCGCCCATCTCGGCCTCCCAAAGTGCTGGGATTACAGGCTTGAGCCACCGCGCCCGGCCTAATTTTTGCACTTTTAATAGAGACAGGGTTTCACCATCTTGGCCATGCTGGTCTCAAACTCCTGACCTTGTGATCCACCCACCTCGGCCTCCCAAAGAGCTGGGATTCCAGGCATGAGCCACGACACCTGGCCAAGTTTAGTGTTCTTAAGAGAGGATACTATTAATGTTGTTCCCATGAACTGTTGTTCTTGTGACAGATGAACTGAAGGCAGGAAGAGCAAATAAAGGATGAAATAAAGGACTATTACATCCCAGATAGGAAACGAAGGCCCTTGCTAAAATCAATCACCCTTCAGTAAGAGAGTATTCAAACTTATCCTCACCCTGGAGAACAGTAAAGGCCTAGGTGCTCTGCTCTTAAGATCCTGTCTTGGCAGCCGTGCATGGTGGCTCACACTGGTAATCCCAGCACTGGGAGGCTGAGGTGGGTGGATCACGAGGTCAGGAGTTTGAGACCAGCCTGACCAACATAGTGAAACCCCATCTCTACTAAAAATACAAAAATTAGCCGGGCGTAGTGGCGTGTGCGTGTAATCCCAGCTACTCCGGAGGCTGAGGCAGAAGAATCACTTGAACCTGGGAGGCGGAGGTTGCAGTGAGCCGAGATCGTGCCGCTGCACTCTATCCTGGGCGACAGAGTGAGACTCCATCTCAAACAAACAAAAATCCTATCCTGATTCCTAAAGATTCGCTTCAAGGCCCAGGAAAATGGGTGTTAAGTATCTCCACCCCCAGGAATCTTCACTGGAGTCTCCTTACCTGACCAGGAGTGAGACCAGCAATTTCAGGTGTCCCTGTCCCTGGGGCATAGGCAGGATCCAGAGCGTCAATATCAAAGCTGATATAAATGGGTTTGCCTCCCATCTGCTGCCTGACTTCCGCCATCAGAGGAACCAGCGACTTCATCCAGCAGTCTTCAGCCAGAACTACCCGGAAGCCCTGTGGAGACAGGGACTGAGGCTTCTGCCTGGCAGCATTCACAGGGCGCTTCCTGTTTGCCAGCCCCTTGCTCAGCTCTATGTGCACATCACACTTGACCCTCCATCTCCGTGAGGAGGGAACTATCATCCTATTTTCCAGGTGAGGAAGGGAGGGACAATGAGTGGTAAGGAAGCAGGGTCAAAGCTGACTGATGGATTTGGGGTCAGAGAGAAGCTCCGCTAAAGCAAGAGTGGGAAACTCAGCAGCTCACGCTAGCACCTTCTGAATTGCTTTGTCCAGAAGACTGGCCTTGGCACATTCTAAAAGCAAGGGATTTGGGTCTTTCCCATGGGGTCTTGTCACACATGTGTACCTGAGAGCTGTTCTGCCTAGAGGGTATGAGGACCAGAACTAAGAAGGTGGCAACTCCTCTTGGGTCCAGACCTCCTCCCCTCTTTTTTTTTTTTTTTTTGAGACGAAGTCTCACTCTGTCGCCCTGGCTGGAGTGCCGTGGCACGATCTCGGCTCACTGCAACCTCCGCCTCGCAGGTTCGAGCAATTCTCCTGCCTCAGCCTCCCGAGTAGCTGGGATTACAGATGCGTGCCACCAGGCCCGGCTAATTTTTGTATTTTCAATAGAGACGGGGTTTCACCGTGTTGGCCAGGCTGGTCTCGAACTCCTGACCTCAGGTGATCCGCCCACCTCAGCCTCCCAAAGTGCTGGGATTACAGGCGTGAGCCACCGCGCCCAGCCTCCTCCCCTCTTCTAAGCCAGCACCCTCCAAAGGGGTGGGTCGATTTCTGCTTGTCTCCCCACCCCAGCGATAGACTTCCCGTGGCCCATAAACCAACCTCCTCACTCCTGTGCTCCGTATGCCCCTGAGGATGCAAACTCAGCCTTTTATCCCTGCTTTCAGACTTGATTAGCAAAGCCCCTGCTGAACCCCTGGTTGCCACGGGTGAGGCAATGGAGAGGAAGGCATTTTGGGGGGCAGGGGTGGGGGGCATTCGGTCTGTCACCTGGCTCCGGTTGTATCTGTAGGGATCCAACGTTGTGGAATAGCCCCGGATGCCAATCTGCGCCACCCGCTTACAGTCCAGGAGACCCTCATCCACACACCGGCGGAAGGGCGCCCCGTGGTAGAGCTTCTCTCCTAGGGCCTCGTCGGCCGTGTCCGTGTGCGCGTCCACATGCAGCAGCCCCACTGGGCCATGCCTGATGACAACAGGGCAGCTCAGAGGCCAACCCTCCCTGTGGGGCCCTAGCACAGCCACCCTTCAGGCCACCAATACTTGGTGACGATTCACAGCCACAAAGGGGAGACCTGGCATCCATTTTCTGCCTTGCAACTGGTTCCTGTCTTCTTGAGATCACTTAACATCTCAGAAGAACAATAAACTCACAGCAGTCAGGCAGGAAATAGACATGTTTTGGCTGCCACCCACACCTAACACCCAGAATATGCTTAATTTAGAGACAGGATGAGAATCAAGGGTGGTGGCACAGGCGAGCTTGGCTGAAGGCTCAACTAAACCAAGACATACCCTTTCTCCGACCGAGGAAGAGGAAGCTTCAATCCAGCTCTCTCCATAACCTCCATCAACCCCTGCCAGTCACCCAAAATAAACGTATGATCCAAATCCGTGAGAAATAAATGTAGCTTTGAGCAAAGACCTGCACCCACCCACCTCCAACCAGAATGCCACCCACATGTGCTTCCATAGACACATTCTGGAGCTGCCACCCTCCACCTCGGTCCTTCTGTCTCTTTCTCAAACTAAATTAGCCAAAGTCGGCCAACCCCGGGTAGACTTCCACTACTGGCAAATCAGTCTTTTGATTGTCTGGGAAAGGTGCCCTTTTAGGAGGAAACAAGGGCCTCTCAGCAAGCTCCACCATTGTGCCTGTCAGTGTTTGTTTTTGGCCCTTGAAGCAAAGCAGAAACTGAAGTTAACTGAGGTTGTGTATTTCACTAGAGGCTCATCTTCCAAAAGCAGAGGCAAGTTGAAAATGCTGAGCACACATACCAGGACAGATCTAGGGCAAGGGAGGGTGGCCAGAAGTGTTAATAATAAATTGTCTTGGCTTCTAGCTGGTGACTGACAGAGACGCCTGGAGCTCAACCTTAATTGTGATCCCCAGAAGCAGCTCATAACCTGAGCCAGCAGCAGTCACCTAATGCCACCTAACAGCAAACAACTCAGTCCCTGGCTTCTGGCTTTTGAAACCTTGCTGGGCCAAGCCATTTGGGACTTACTTTTTTGCCATCGCTTGCAATATGGGATACGTGATTGTGTGATCTCCACCTGCAAAGAGGAAGAAGAAAGACGTGTGAAAAGTGAATTGGAGGATTACATAGAATAATCTTTTTTTTTTTTTTTTTTTTTTTTTTGCGATGTAGTTTTGCTCTAACTATTGCCCAGGCTGGAGTTCAATGGCGCAATCTCGGCTCACTGCAACCTCTGCCTCACAGGTTCGAGCGATTCTCCTGCCTCAGCCTCCCGAGTAGCTGGGATTACAGGTGTGCACCACCATACCTGGCTAATTTTGTATTTTTAGTAGAGAGTTAATTTCACCATGTTGGTTAGGCTGGTCTCAAACTCCTGACCTCAAGTGATCCACTTGCCTCGGCCTCCCAAAGTGCTGGGATTACAGGCATGAGCCACCTTGCCCAGCTGAATAATCTTAACCCAATTTTCACCTTTTCAGACTGGGGAGCTATAACCACAGCTACAATAAGATCTTATTGATTGGTGGGCTGCTTAATGAACCTGGGAGGTCAAGGCTGCAGTAAGCTGTGATCGTGCCACTGCACTCCAGCCTGGGCGACAGAGTAAGACACGATCTCAAAAATATGAGTAGCTTGCCGGGCACAGTGGTTTATGCCTGTAATCCCAGCGCTTTGGGAGGCCAAGGCGGGCAGGTCACCTGATGTTGGGAGTTCAAGACCAGCCTGACCAACATGAAGAAACCCCGGGGGTGGTAGCGCATGCCTGTAATCCCAGCTACTCCGGAGGCTGAGGCAGGAGAATCACTTGAACCCAGGAGGCAGAGGTTGCGGTGAGCCGAGATCATGCCATTGCACTCCAGCCTAGGCAACAAGGGTGAAACTCCATCTCAAAAATAAATAAATAAATAAATAGCTTGAGCCTAGGAGTTTGAGACCAGCCTGGGCAACATAGCAAGACCATGTCTCTAAAAAGTAAAAGTAGAAATAGGCCAGGCGCAGTGGCTCACACCTGTAATCCCAACACTTTGGGAGGCCAAGACAAGCAGATTGCCTGAGCCCAGGAATTCAAGGTCCACCTGGGCAACACATTAAGACCCCATCTCTGCAAAAAATACAAAAATTAGCCGGGCATGGTGGCAAACTCCTGTAGACCCAGCTACTCAGGAAGCTGGAGTGGAAGGGTCACCTGAGCCCAGGGAGGACAAGGTTGCAGCGAGCCATGACGGCGCCACTGCACTCCAGTCTGGGTGACAGAGTGAGACCCTGACTCAAAACTAAATAAATAAAAGAGGAAATTAGACAAGAGCTACTTTAGGAATTGCCTTTGCAGCGTATTCTAAGAAAATGCCTAAAATAGCTCTGTTCAATAGAAACGTCTATCATGATGAGAATGTTCTATCTGCACTGGCCCATATGGTAGCCACTCTCCACATGTGACACACATGTGACATACATATAGCTAATATGACTCAGAAACTGAGTATTTTATTTTAATTAATTTAAATTTAGGCCAGGCGCGGTGGCTCATGCCTGTAATCCCAGCATTTGGGGAGGCTGAGGCGGGCGGATCACCTGAGGTCAGGAGTTCGAGACCAGCCTTGCCAACATGGTGAAACCCTGTTTCTACTAAAAATACAAAAAATTAGCTGGGCATGGTGGCACGCACCTGTAATCCCAGCTATTCAGGAGGCTGAGGCAGGAGAATTGCTTGAACCCGGGAGGTGGAGGTTGCAGTGAGCCAAGCTGGGCAACAAGAGCAAAACTCCGTCTCAAAAAAAAAAAATAGAATTTAAGTAGCCACATGTGGCTAGTGGCTACCCTATTGGACAGCACAGACCTAGGAAAGTATTCTTTCTGATAATAATAATAGCTAACATTTATTGAAGCTTAAGATATGCCATGCATAGGTCGGGCGTGGTGGCTCACGCCTGTAATCCCAACATTTTGGGAGGCCAAGGAGGGTAGATCACCTGAGGTCAGGAATTCGAGACCAGCCTGACCAATATGATGAAACCCCGTCTCTACTGAAAATACAAAAATTAGCCGGCCATGGTGGCGGGTGCCTGTAGTCCCAGCTATTCAGGAGGCTGAGACAGGAGAATTGCTTGAATCCGGGAGGCGGAGGTTGCAGTGAGCTGAGATTGTGCCATTTGTGAACAAGAGAAAAAGTGAGAGTGGGTCAGGGGTGAGAATAAGGGGAAAGCTGCCCTATAGGTTGATGTAGATCCTGAGCAGGACAAAAACACCCTCTTTGCAGTTCTCCTTGCAAATAGTCATTAGAAACATCATCTTGGCCGGGCGCGGTGGCTCACACCTGTAATCCCAGCACTTTGGGAGGCCAAGGTGGGCGGATGGCTTGAGGTCAGGAGTTCAAGACCAGCCTGGCCAACATGGCAAAACCCCGACTCTATCAAAAATACAAAAATTAGCCAGGCATGGTGGTGGGTGCCTGTAATCCCAGCTATGTGGGAGGCTGAGGCAGGAGAATCACTTGAACCCGGGAAGTGGAGGTTGCAATGTGCTGAGATTGCACCACTACACTCCAGCCTGGGTAACAGAGTGACACTGTCACACACAAACACACACACACACACGCACGCACAAGTGAAATATTCTCTCCCCAGGGATTAAAATAAATGAATTACAATGCTGTCTTTCCTACTGTCTCCACATATGCAGTGGCTTGCAGGGGAGAAGTAGCTGTACTCAAGCCCCTGATAAATAAACCCTGAGTGCAGGGAACTACTCTGGCTCTTGCAGACTGACATTACCCAAGGTCAGAGGAATACAGCCAGCTGCTACAATTTTCTCATAGGCCTCTTGAATTCGCCGGCAGCTGTCCTGAAGGTTGTAAAGATTGACATTCACATCGCCTAGGTCTGCAACCATGAGGGACTGGAAGGGGAGGGCCCCCGTGCTAGGATTGACTGTCCGAAGCATCACTGATTCTTCCCGGATGCGGCGAGGTCCGAATCTGCCGAAGGAAGAATCGTCCTATCAGCCATCTGCAGAGATTTCAGGCTCTGCTTAGGCCAGGGCTTCTCAGCCTCAGCAATTTGGGACCAGATGATTCCATGTTGCAGTACTGCATAATGGAATGTTTAGCAGCATCCCTGGCCTGTACTCACTAGGTGCCAGTAGCACCCTTCCTCCAAGGTGTAACAACCAAAAATGCCTCCAGATATTGCCAAATGTCCCCTGAGTGCAAAACCGCCCCACTTGAGAATCACGGATCTAGGCGATATATTGAAGAGACTAAAGTGTACTAAATGGCATTAGCCAATTTCATGATCTACCTGAGTCTCAGTTTGCTAATCCGTAAAATATTTACCTTGCACCGTAGTAAGAATTAAATGAGGTAGTCTATGCAAAGCACCTTGCACTTAGGAGACATTTAAAGTGCTGGCTTTCATAATTCAGATCAGGGCAGTCAGATATAGTGTTGCTGAGCTGAAGCAGAAATTGCTGATGTTCAATAATTAGGAAAATGAATTTTGCCTCCTCCGACTTGATCCTAGGAAAACTGCCTTCATTTGAGCATTTCTTGAGTCAGGTGACATCTAGAGATTTGGGGAAGGGGCAGCCAGTTTCTGCTCTCAAATGCAATGTCACCTGCCACTGTAAGCTGGGGAGAGGAGAGGAATCCACAGCAGCCATCCCAGCAAGGCCCCAGGATAGGGACACAGAGAAAGTTCAGGCTTTAGAATCCCTTCTTTTTATTTTTCTTTTTTTCTTTTTTTTTTTTCTTTTCTTTTTTGAGACGGAGTCTCACTCTGTTCTCCAGGCTGTAGTGCAGTGGCACGATCTCAGCTCACTGCAACCTCCACCTCCCCGGTTCAAGCGATTCTCCTGCCTTAGCCTCCTGAGCAGCTGGGAATACAGGCCTGCGCGACCACACCCGGCTTTTTTTTTTTTTTTTTTTTTTTTTTTTTTTTTTGTACCTTTGTAGAGGCAGGGTTTCACCATGTTGGCCAGGATGGTCTCAAACTCCTGACCTCGTGATCCGCCCGCCTCGGCCTCCCAAAGTGCTGGGATTACAGGCATGAGCCACCGGGCAAGCCAAAATCCCTTCTTGACCAATTATGACACTAAGATGTGGGAGGCCACGCCCATGTTGAGCCCTGGGGGTCGCTTGTTGAGGGTCCAGGGAACTCAACCATTTCAAACCATAAGGGGTATTTTGGAACCGGCCACCAGCTTCCAACTCGACCCGAGGCCAGCAGGGGCGCCTGTCCCGGTGCTTTCCATGCCCGACAGCCATCAAACAGTCCCTCCACGTGTCCCCGGCCCCCGCCCTTTAGGCCTTACCTCGCCCCAGGCCGGTTAGAGGTCCCAGTATCCAGGGGCACCCCGATGAAGGCGGCGTCCAGCCCCTCGGGGGAGGTCTGCACCGGCAGGCGCATCATGGAGCAGATGCCCACCGACCGGGCCACCACCTCGGGGCTGGGGGGCTGGTTCCGGGGCGCGTCGGAAGCCTGGCGGCTCTGGCGGAGCCCGGGGTGGCAGAGCCCTACAACAGGACGCGCGCCCACGCCGGGCCCCGGCCCCCGGGCGCAGCCGGACGCCAGCAGCCGCAGCATTGCCGCGCGCGGCCCCGACCTCACCAACCAGACAGCCCGCGAGGCCGCCACGATCTGGCTGGTCCCGAAAGGCGAGGCGAATGTGCACGCGCCGGAGCCGGAGCCTGAGCCGGCTCAAAGGTCAGGGGCGCCCTGGGATCAAGGCGGGGGAAGGGCCCAGGGACCGGCCGTGCTTTCCCCTCAACCCCTCTGGACTTCAGCCTCTGGCCTCTGGTAAATAGAGTCAGGCTAGGGGCGCCCACTGGCCGGCACTGTGCCAGGGGTGTCTGCGCCCTGCTCCCCACTGTGGCCTTCAGCAACCTCTTCTCCCATTCAGAGTAATTTTGGGTTTGTTTGTTTGTTTTGTTTTGTTTTGTTTTGTTTGAGACGGAATCTCGCTCTGTCACCCAGGCTGGAGTGCAGTGGTGCCATCTCAGCTCACTGAGAACTCCACCTCCCGGGTTCATGCCATTCTCCTGCCTCAGCCTCCCGAGTAGCTGGGACTACAGGCACCTGTCACCATGCCCGGCTAATTTTTTTGTATTTTTAGTAGAGACAGGGTTTCACCGTGTTAGCCAGGGTGGTCTCGATCTCCTGACCTCATGATCCAACCGTCTCGGCATCCCAAAGTGCTGGGATTACAGGCCTGAGCCACCGCACCCGGCCTTGTTTGTTTTTATAGATACGATCTCACTATGTTGCCCAGACTAGTCTCGAACTTCTGGACTCAAGTGATGCTCCCACCTTGGCCTCCCAAAGTGCTGGGATTACAGGTGTGAGCTACAGCAGCCACCCCAGAGTAATATTTTTAAAGCCAGAAAGATGTGAAGGAAAAAGATCTTTCTCTAAGCCAGAAAAATAGGAAATGCATTTTTTTAAAAAAATAATGTATTTTTAAATGTCCAGGGATAGGAGTCTCAAGAAGCAGTAAAGTTAGTTAGTTAGTTAGTTAGTTAGCTACTTAGCTAGCTAGCTATCTAGTTCGTTATTTTGAGACAGGGTCTTGCTCTGCTGCTCAGGCCGGAGTGCAGTGGCGAGTCCCGTGACTGCAGCCTCAAACTGCTGGGCTCAGGGGATCCTCTCACCTCAGCCTCCCAAGTAGTTGGGACTACAGGCACGAGCTATCCTGCCTGGCCAGTAAAGTCTTTTTAAATAACCTTGTTAAAAAAGGACTTAAAGGCAAGCTGTAGGGAAGGTCACAGTATCAGAGAGCCTGCTACATTCTCTCTATTTCTAAGGGGAAAGAAAAACGCTGAGGAAAGAAAGAAGTGATTTGTAATGGAATTATGTGAGCCATTTAGCGGTATTATATATATTATATTTTTCTGATCTCTAGCTATTGAGATTGAATGGAAAAGGCTCCCGTTTGCATTAAGTTGTAACCTCTACACAAAGGTCGCACAACAAACCCCACACCACTCCAGCCTCCACCCTGCAGATCAGGGCAGAGTTTCCTAATGGTCAATAATCAGCGCTCAGTGTTGGCCTTGGAGCAGGTCCCAGCCTTTTTCTGGAACAAATACAACAATCTCTCAGTTAATCTTTTTTTTTTTTTCTTTTTTTTTCTCCCTTATGGCACTTAAAGGGTCTGTTATTCTCTTGACTCCCAAATTCAACTGCTGTTTCTTTCGTGTTGCTTGTCCTGAATGTATCATGTTCTTACTCCTGGTTTTTCTTTCATTCAGCTCACACATATTTATTGAGTGTCTACTATGTGCCAGGCGCTCCAGTGAGGTCTCCCCATCGTCCACCACTGCTGAGCACCCTCTCCTTGAAATGTTCCTCAGGCGGCCTCTTGACTAGGTCTCCCCTGGTCTCCTTCCACCTTGGTGGCTCCTTCTCGGCTGGCAATCCTTTTTCATATGGAGGTGATGATTTTCACCCATAGGCAGGTCAACCACAAGCCCAGATCCCAGCGATGAGCTCCAGGCGACCAGTTTCTAACCCCCACCTGGATGTTTGACAGCACCTGGGGAGGGCTGCAAGTTCAGCCAGCGACTTTCCACCTCCCTGTCTTTGATCCTGCCCTATGCCCACAAATTTAAGAAGTCCTGATGGTTTCCTGCACCCAAGCCTTCTGCTCATTTCCTCTGCTGCTACTCTGGTCCAGGCCTTGCCACCTCCAGCTTTCCAGCTGATCTCACTCTCACTAGTATCACCATACACATGCCTGCCCGGTAATACCTCCTGGAGCCAATCCTTCCTAACTGTGTTCCCCCTTCTGCAGCTCCTGCAGCTCCACAGGCTTGTTCCTCCAGCCCATGGTCAGCTGCCTCAGTCCTACTTTCTTGCCTCCTTTCCTTTGTTCATGCTTTTCTGTCTGCCTTGAATGCTCCACCCCGGCCCTCAGCCCCACATGTCCAATGTTCAGTAGAAGCCCACACTCAAAAGACCTTGAACTCTTTTTTTTTTTTTTTTTTTTTTTTTGAGACGGAGTCTCGCTCTGTCGCCCAGGCTGGAGTCCAGTGGCGCGATCTCACCTCACTGCAAGCTCTGCCTCCCGGGTTCACGCCATTCTCCTGCCTCAGCCTCCCAAGTAGCTGGGACTACAGGCGCCCGCCACCACGCCCGGCTAATTTTTTGTATTTTTAGTAAAGACAGGGTTTCACCATGTTGGCCAGGATAGTCTCGATCTCCTGACCTCGTGATCCACCCACCTCAGCCTCCCAAAGTGCTGGGATTACAGGCATGAGCCACTGTGCCTGGCCTTTTTTTTTTTTTTTTAAGGGAGATAGAAGTGTCGCTCTGTCATGAAGGCTGTGGTGCAGTGGTGCAGTCATAGCTCACTGCAGCCTCCACCTCCTGGGCTTGAGCAATCCTTCTGCCTCAGCCTCCTGAGTAGCTAGGACTACAGGTGCACGCCACTATGCCCAGCTAATTTTTGTATTTTTTGTAGAAATAGGGTCTCGCTGGGTGCGGTGGCTCATGCCCGTAATCCTAGCACTTTGGGAGACCGAGGCAGGCAGATGGCTTGAGTTCAGGAGTTTGAGACCAGCCTGGGCAACATGGGGAAATCCTGTCTCTACAAAGAATACAAATATTACCCAGGCATGGTGGTGTACAACTGTAGTCCCAGCTACTCAGAAGGCTGAGATGGGAGGATCACGAGCCCAGGGAGGCAAAGCTGCAATGAGCTGTGATGGCAGCACTTCATTCCAGCCTGGGAGACCAAGTGAGACCCTGTCTCAAAAACACAAACCAAAAAAAGACATGGTGGGTCTCACTACGTTTCCCAGGCTGGTCTCAAACTCCTGGATGCAAGCAAGACTGCTACCACAGCTTCTCAAAGTGCTGGGATTACAAGAATGAACCACTGCACCCAGCCTTTTTTTCTTTGTTGTGTGTGTGCGTGTTTTAATTTATAATCCTGTATATATCAGCAGATATATCCCACATAACAAAAGCTTTCTGAGATCCTCAATAATTCTTTTTAACTTTTTTTAGAGACAGGGTCTGCCTCTGTCTCCCAGGCTGGAGTGCACTGGCACCATCGTGGCTCACTGCCTTGAACCCTAGGACTCAATTGATCCTCCCACCTCAGCCTCCTGAGTAGCTGGGACCACAGGCTCACGCCACCTCAAGTGGCTAATAGTTTTTTTTAATTTTTTTTGTAATTATGAGGATCTCACTATGCTGTCCAGGCTGGTCTTGAACTCCTCAAGGGATCCTCCCACCTTGGCCTCCCAAAGTGCTAGTATTACAGGTATGAGCCACCACACCTGGCCTCAATAATTGTAATAGTGTAAAGGAGTCTTGAGATTTAAAAAAGCGAAAACATCTGAGAACTGCTAGCTTCAGTCAGTGGTTTCATAGTATTGTTTGTGAGAAACATTTGTATCAGTTTCCTGGAGTGTCTGTTAAAATTCAGATTCCTGGACCCCATCCCAAACTACAGAATTAGAATCTATCAAATGTTTTCACCTGGGTGTGGTGGCTCACACCTGTAATCCCAGCACATTGGGAGGCCGAGGGTGGCAGATCACTTGAGGTCAGGAGTTCGAGAACAGCCTGGCCAACATGGTAAAACCCCATCTCTACTAAAAATGCAAAAATTACCCGGGCATGGTGGCAGGCGCCTGTAATCCCAGCTACTCAGGAGGCTAAGGCACGAGAATCACTTGAACCTGGGAGGCAGAGGTTGCAGTGAGCCGAGATAGTGCCACTGTACTCCAGTTGGGTGACAGAGTGAAATCCTGTCTCAATAAAAGAAAAATGTGTTTAGCTGGGTGTGGTGGCTCATGCCTGTAATCCTAGCACTTTGGGAGGCCAAGATGGCAGGATTGCTTGAGACCAGGAGTTTGAGACCAGCCTGGGCAACATAGTGAGACCTTATCTCTATAAAAAAATCTAAAAAAAAGTTAGCTGGGCATGGTGGTGCATGCCTCTTGTCCTAGCTACTCAGGGGGCTGAGGTGGGAGGATTGCTTGAGCCCAGGAGGTAGGTAGATGCTGCAGTGAGCCATGATCACACCACTGCACTCCAACCTGGGCAACAGAGTGACACTCTGTCTCTAAATAAATAAATAAAAATACGGACTGGGCCGGGTGTGGTGGCTCACGCCTGTAATCCCAGCACTTTGGGAGGCCAAGGCAGGCGGACCACAAGGTCAAGAGTTCGAGACCAGCCTGGCCAAGAGACTAGCCTGGCCAATATGGTGAAACCTCATCTCTACTAAAAATACAAAAATTAGCCAGGCGTGGTGGCAGGCAGCTGTAATCCCAGCTACTCGGGAGGCTGAGGCAGGAGAATCACTTGAACCTGAGAGGCGGAGGTTGCGGTGAGCCGAGATTGTGCCACTGCACTCCAGTCTGGGCAACAAGAGTGAAACTCCGTCTCAAAAAAAAAAAAAAATTTAGCCAGATGCATGGTTCACACCTGTGATCCCAGCTACTCGGGAGGCTGAAGCAGGAGAATTGCTTGAACCCAGGAGGCAGAAGTTGCAGTGAGCTGATATCGCGCCACTGCACTGCAGCCTGGGTGACAGAGCGAGACTTCATCTCAAAAACAAAACAAAACAAACAAAACCTGATATTAAACAACTACCTTCACAGAAAAGCTAAAACTTGGCCAGGTGCAGTGACTCATGACTATAATCCCAGCACTTTGGGAGACCAAGGAGGGAGGACCTGTTTGAGCCCAGGAGTGTAAGACCAGCCTGGTCAACATAGCAAGACATGAGATGCCATCTCTATTTTTTTTTTTTTTTTTTGAGACAGTCTTTCTTGGTCGCCCAGGCTGGAGGTCAGCGGCGCCATCTTGGCTCACTTCTACCTCCGCCTCCCAAGTTAAAGTGATTCTTCTGCCTCAGCCTCCTGAGTAGCTGGGACTACAACCATGCACCACCATGCCCAGCTAATTTTTGTATGTATTATTTATTTGTATTAATTTTTGTATTAGCTCAATATTTAATGCTTTCCCTAATAATTTGATTTTTTTCCAAATCATAATTATATAATATGTAGAAAATATCAATTTTTTTCACCAAATCCGATAGGGATCCAAACTCCCTCCATTTAACTTCAGTGAGAGATACAAATTGTATCAGTTTCTATGTATGCCATGACAGGAAGAAGGTTGGGAAGTACCCGTTGAGTAAACTATAACTTCCAGTATCTGCTTCAACCTTCTGGGTGTCCTCCAAGGGCAGTACCTTGTAAAACACAAGTAATAAATGTTTTCTGAGTGACTGAATGATTGAACAGATCTTCTAGAACTGTGTAAAGCAGCTCTGGGGTGATGAGTATCTCAGTCAACAAAACTGACAGCCTGAGCGTGGGGAAAACACCGTGTGCATTTCAGCCGTCCGCATGGATTGATTCCATTTGGCCTGCTGAATGGTGAGGCAAGGGCTCTGCAGAAGGAGTCAACACTGGACTTGTCTATGCTTGTGGAAGCTCAGAAATGACCCTGCAGCAACTCCAGCCTCCCCAGGCTGCCTGGCTGGGGGCTTTCTGTGACACTCATTCACCTTGCTATATCCTCAACACTCATCTTCACCTTCTCTGTCCCCTAGTCCTAAATAAAAACATATTGTTTAGCATGTTCAGAATACTTTCATCTGTTAAAGAAAAAAATTAGCTGGCTGGGCGCGGTGGCTCACGCCTGTAATCCCAGCACTTTGGGAGGCCGAGGCAGGCAGATTACCTGAGGTCAGGAGTTGGAGACCAGCCTGGCCAACATGGAGAAACTCTGCCTCTACTAAAAATATAAAAATTAGCCAGGTGTGGTGGCGTGTGCCTGTAATTACTCCCAGCTACTCAGGAGGCTGAGGCAGGAGAATTGCTAGAATCCAGGAGGCGGAAGTTGCAGTGAGCTGAGGTAGCGCCACTACTCCAGCCTGGGTGACAGGGTGAGATTCTGTCTCAAAAAAAAAAAAAAAGGAAGGAAGAAAAAAGAAAGAAAAGAAAAGAAAAAAAAAAGAAAAAGAAAAAAATTAGCCTGGGCAACATAGTGAGACCCTGTCTCTAAAAAAAAAAAAAAAAAAAAAAAAAATTTTAAATTAGCTAGGCACAGCGGCACATGCCTATAGTCCAGCTACTCAGGAGGCTGACATAGGAGGATTGCTGGACCCCAGGAGGTGGAGACTGCAGTGCGCTGTGATTGCACCACTGCACTGCAGCCTGAACAACAAATCAAGACCCTGACAGAAAAAGAAAAAAAAAAGATAAAAGAAAAAAGTATCTAATGAACCTTGTTAAAGCACGGTAAGGAAAACTTTATTCAGGACCCTTGAGATAGGTATAGTGACCACTGCAATGGAATCCTGTAGTTGAGGAGAGCGACTGGGCTCTCAACCCAATGTAGTATGAAAGGAAAAGAAAATCCCGGGACCCCAGACTCACTATGCCAAAGGGAAAAGTTAAGCTTGGGAACTGAGTATGTAAAAAATTACACTTTTTTTTTTTTCATTCCTGAAAGGTAGCTGCAAGACAGAGGCCACATATCTCCCAGGTGACCTCCCTCATCCTGACAATATAAATGAACAGCTTATTTTCACAAGTAAGGGACAAAGATAAAACTGGGGACCATTCCCCCGACCTCCGACCCCCGACCCCCACCCCTGCCAACCTGGAGACAAACGCGTATTTGACTTCTTCCTCTACTGTGTTTGGTTATTTAATGTAAAATGTGGATTTTCTGAATAATTTTATGAATAATTGACTGTTCCTCTTTCCTCTCCTGCCCGCTTTTTCCCATTTAAATACTGAAGTTCTCAAAATCCTCTTGGGAAAGAGCGCAGGCCACAGATACTACTGTAGCTTGTGTCTTTCCCAGACACATCCTCAACCTTGGCAAAATAAACTTGTCTGAGACCTGTCTCAGACACTATTTGGTTTACGACAGCATGGCAAGTAGGAATGTATAGCCAAAAAGCCAGGTGGGGTCCTAAAATTTGGCCAAGCAAAGTATCTTTGTGGTCCGGCACGGTGGCTCACGCCTGTAATCTGAGCACTTTGGGAGGCTGAGGCAGGTGGATCACTTGAGGTCAGGAGCTCAAGACCAGCCTGGCCAACATGGTGAAACATTGTCTCTACCAAAAATACAAAAATTAGCTGGGCATGGTGGTAGGCGCCTGTAATCCCAGCTACTCGAGAGGCTGAGGCAGGAGAATTGCTTGAACCTGGGAGGTGGAGGTTGCAGGGAGCTAAGGTCACACCACCGCACTCCAGCCTGGCCAACAGATCGATACTCCATCTCAAAAAAAAAAAAAAAAAAAAAAAAAAAAAGATTCTTTGTGACATTAAAGCTTGTCAAAATCCCCAGTGTTCTATTCACTTTGCCTATAAAGTTACACACTTATCAGCTGGGTGCGGTAGCTCAAGCCTGTAATCCCAGTACTTTGAGAGGCCGAGTTGAGCCGATCCTTTGAGGTCAGGAGTTTGAGACCAGCTTGGCCAACATGGTGAAACCCCATCTCCACTAAAAATACAAAAAATTAGCTGGGTGTGGTGGTGCATGCCTGTAATCCCAGCTATTTGGGAGGCTGAGGCAGGAGAACTGCTTGAACCTAGGAGGCAGAGGTTGCAGTGAGCCAATATTTTGCCACTGCACTCTAGCTGGGTGACAGGGTGAGACTCCATCTCAAAAAAAAAAAAAAAAAAAAAAAAAAAGCCGGGCGCAGTGGCTCACACCTGTAATTCCAACACTTGCGGGTGGATCACTTAAGGTCAGGAGTTTGAGACCAGTCTGGCCAACATGGTGAAACCCCCATCTCTACTAAAAATACAAAAATTAGCCCAGTGTGGTGGTGCGTACCTGTAATCCCAGCACTTTGGGAGGTCAAGGCAGGCAGATCTCGAGGCCAGGAGTTTGAGACCATCCTGGTCAACATGACAAAACCTGTCTCTACTTAAAAACAAAATTAGCTGGGCGTGGTGGTACCCGCCTGTAATCCCAGCTACTCGGGAGGCTGAGGCATAAGAATGGCTTGAACCAGGGAGGCGGAGGTTGCAGTGAGCCGAGATGGTGTCACTGCATTCCAGCCTGGGCAACAGAGTGAGGCCCCATCTCAAAAAATAATAAAATAAAAGAAGCCTCCTATGGGCAGGAGAGAGGAAGGGGAGAGCATGAATTTATCTGAGAGACCCACCCAGTGAGGCTGAATGTTATGCAGTTTCAGAATCAAGCCAGGAGAGGGCACAGAAAACTTCTACTTGATCATCTAACAAAGAAAAAAAGAGAATTCAGGAAATGGGCAGAGTTAGCCTTCAATTATTCAATCAGGTGACACAGTTTATGTAACCTCCTAAATCACTTGGAAAAAAATTTAGTCAATATAATTTCATCCTGAAATCTCAACAGTTTTATTGGCCGGGCGCGGTGGCTCACACCTGTAATCCCAGCACTGTGGGAGGCTGAGGCAGGTAGATCACCTGAAGTCAGGAGTTTGAGACCAGCCTGGCCAACATGGCGAAACCCCGTCTCTACTAAAAATACAAAAATTAGCCAGGTGTGGTGGCAAGTGCCTATAATCCCAGTTAGTTGGGAGGCTGAGGCGAGAAAATCGCTTGAACCTGGAAGGTGGTGGTTGCAGTGAGCTGAGATCGTGCTGCTGCACTCCAGCCTGGGTGACAGAGCGAGACTCCCTCTCAAAAAAAAAAAGAACAGTTTTATTATACAATGGGTATCATAATGTCATCTTTGTACCTTTTTTTTTTTTTTTTTTTTGAGACAGAATCTCGCTCTGTTACTCAGGCTGGAGTGCAGTGGCACGATCTTGGCTCACTACAACCTCCGCCTCCCAGGTTCAAGCGATTCTCCTGCCTTAGCCTCCTGAGTAGCTGGGATTACAGGCGTCCGCCACCATGCCCAGCTAATTTTTGTATTTTTAGTAGAGACAGGATTTCACATGTTGGTCAGGTTGGTATCGAACTGCTGACCTCGTGATCTGTCCACTTCGGCCTCCCAAAGTGCTGGGATTATGGGCATGAGCTGCCACACCTGGCCACTGTTTAATTTTTTATTGAAGAAAATATTCAGATTTCTTTCAAGCCCCAGCCAGTCACCTACACATTCTTTTAGATGGCATTTCTCTTTGCCTAAGGAGGTCAGCTGCTTCTGAGTAGCCCTTCTTCCTCTGCAAAGTAGGGACTATAACCTTTCCTGACTTTCCAGTGATGATGTTCACCATCAACCTGGTCCTTAGAGAGGAAGGAAGCATTAGACAAATTCAAGAGCTGATTTTTTATTTATTTATTTATTTATTTTTATTTTTTTTTTTTTTGAGACAGAGTCTCGCTCTCTTGCCCGGGCTGGAGTGCAGTGGCCAGATCTCAGCTCACTGCAAGCTCCGCCTCCCGGGTTCACGCCATTCTCCTGCCTCAGCCTCCCGAGTAGCTGGGACTACAGGCGCCCGCCACCACACCCGGCTAGTTTTTTGTATTTTTTAGTAGAGACAGGGTTTCATCGTGTTAGCCAGGATGGTCTCGATCTCCTGACCTCGTGATCCGCCCGTTTCGGCCTCCCAAAGTGCTGGGATTACAGGCTTGCGCCACCGCGCCCGGCCCAAGAGCTGATTATTAATTATGAACTATATGCTCTGGGTACATAGATCTGACTCAAGTTATTAGTAAGAATGAAAACTCGATAACTGATGATCAACAGGACTGTAGCTTAAAACCAAGGTTCTAAAGTGCACAAAGCTCAAGGACATTTGGAAAAATGCTGTTTAGACAAATCCAAAATAAGCCAACTTGTGCTAGGCAATTAAAACCAGAAAAACATTATTAAGCACTTTTGGAAGGTAAGAATTAATGCAGATATAGACATTTCATACAAATAAAGTATGTATGATACATTTCCTACAGTATAACATAAATGGTTTGATAAAGTATTTGTTCTCTTTTTTCTTCTTTTTTTTTTTTTTTTTTTTGAGATGGAGTCTAGCTCTGTCGCCCAGGCTGGAGTATGTTCACCAACCTGGAAGCTCGTTGAACCCCTTTCTATCAGGATTTGATGAAGGTTTAATTACATAAGCATGATTAATGAAATGATTGATCATTGAGCTGGGCACAATGGCTCACACCTGTAATCCCAGCACTTCAGGAGGCCAAGATAGAAGAATTGCTTGAATTCAGGAGTTCAAGACCACCTTGAGCAACATAGGGAGACCCTCATCTCTACTAAAAATATAAAAAACTATCTGGGTGTAGTGGTGCACCCAGTCCTAGCTACTGAGGAGGCTAAGGTGGGAGAATCACCCCAGGAGATTGAGGCTGCAGCGAGTGGTGATTGTGTCACTGCATTCCAACCTAGGCAACAGAGCAAGATCCTGTCTCAGGGAAAAAAAAAAAAAAAAAAAACCCAGTACTTTGGGGTGGCCAAGGTGGAAGGGTTGTTTGAGCCCAGGAGTTTGAGACCAGCCTGGGCAAAATTTTGCCAAGGTGGAAGGATCATTTGAGCCCAGGAATTTGAGAGCAGCTTGGGCAAAGTTTTCAGACACTGTCTCTACAATTTTTTTTTTTTTTTGAGATGGAGTCTCGCTATGTCACCCAGGCTGGAGTGCAGTGGCGTGATCTCAGTTCACTGCGACCTCCGCCCTCCCGGGTTCAAGCAATTCACCTGGGTAGCTGGGACTACAGGCGCCCGCCACCACGCCCGGTTAATTTTTTGTATGTTTAGTAGAGACTGGGTTTCACCATGTTGGCCAGGATGGTCTCGACCTCCTGACCTCGTGATCCGCTGGCCTTGGCCTCCCAAAGTGCTGGGATTACAGGTGTGAGCCACCATGCCCAGCCAAAAATTTTTTTAAAAAATTAACAGGACATGGTGGCATTCACCTGTAGTCCCAGCTACTTGGGAGGTAGGAGAATGGCTTGAGCCTGAGTGTGAGGCTGTAGCTATGATCAGGCCACTGTACTCCCATCATGGATGACAGAATGAGACCTTGTATCTAAAAAAAATATTTTATAGGATAATTGGAAGGACAAATGAGATAAAACATGTCAAGTATTGAATTCATAAAGAAATTGGGATGCAAACGCAAATCATAATAAAAGAGAACAAGTTGGTTGGGCGCGGTGGCTCATGCCTGTAATCACAGCACATTGAGAGGCCAAGATGGGTGGATCACATGAGGTCGGGAGTTTGAGACCAGCCTGACCAACATGGAGAAACCCCATCTCTATTAAAAATACAAAATTAGCTGGGCGTGGTGGCGCATGCCTGTAATCCCAGCTACTAGGGAGGCTGAGGCAGGAGAATCGCTTGAACCCAGGAGGCGGAGGTTGCCAGGAGCCATGATTGCACCATTGCACTCCAGCCTGGGCAACAAGAGGGAAACTCCGTCTCAAAAAAAAAAAAAAAAAAAAAAAAGGACAAGTTGGCGTGTGCCTGTAGTCCCAGTTATTCGGGAGGCTGAGGCAGGAGGCTCGCTTGAGTCCAGGATTTCCAGATTGCAGTGTGCCATGATTGTGCCTATGAAGAGCCATTGCACTCTAGCCCTCTGGCCTGGGTGACCTAGAAAGATCCAGTCTCTTAAAAAAAAAAAGAAGAGGGCAGGCGCGGTGGCTCATGCATGTAATCCCAGCACTTTGGGAGGCCAAGATGGGCGGATCACGAGGTCAGGAGATCCAGACCATCCTGGCTAACATGGTGAAACCCTGTCCCTACTAAAAATGCAAAAAAAAATTAGCCGGGCGTGGTGACGGGCGCCTGTAGTCCCAGCTACTCGGGAGGCTGAGGCAGGAGAATGGCGTGAACCTGGGAGGCAGAGCTTGCAGTGAGGGAGGGTGGCGTGCCTGAGGAGGGCATGGAAGCTCCAGATCCCTTCCCATGTTCCTTGTGCTATGCAGGTCTTCCACTCGCTGTTCCTACGTTATATTCTTTCATAATAAATGGCAAGCTGGTTAGTAGACCGTTCTGAGTTCTGTGAGCTGTCCTAGCAGATGATCAAACCCGGGGAGGAGGGAGTGGTGGGAACTTCTAATTTATAGTGAGTCTGCAAGAAGTACAAGTGACAACCTGGGACTGGCACCCGGTGTCTGAAGTGGGGGCAGTCTCAAGAGACTAAGCCTGTAACCTGTGGAACCTGACGCTATTTCCAGGTAGATAGTGTCAGAATTGAGACAGACTGTAAAAGACACTGCTAAAGTTTGGATGTTTATTCCCTACAAATCTCACGTTGAATGTTTATCCCCTAATGGCAGGTGTGTGGGTCATGGGGGTAGATCCCTCATGAATAACCAATGCCCTGTGGCGGGGAAGGGGTCAGTGAGTTCTCACTATTTTCCTTCCTAAGAGCTGGTTGTTAAAAATAGCTTGGCACCTCCTGTCTCTCTCTCTTGCTGCGTGATCTCTGCACACACTGGCTCCATTTCACCTTTTGCCATGAGTGGAAGCAGCCTGAAGCTTTCACCAGATTCTCAGTCTTCCAGCCAGCAGAATTGTCAGCCAAGTTAACATCATTTTGTTGTTGTTGTTGTTTGTTTTTTGTGGGTTTTTTTGTTTGTTTTGAGACGGAGTCTAGCTCTGTCCCCAGGCTGGAGTGCAGTGGCACGATCTCGGCTCACTGCAACCTCCGCCTCCCAGGTTCAGGCGATTCTCCTGCCTCAGCTTCCCGAGTAGCTGGGATTACAGGTGCCCGCCACCACACCCAGCTAATTTTTTTGTATTTTTAGTAGACATAGGGTTTCACCATGTTGGCCAGACTGGTCTCAAATTCCTGATGTCAGGTGATCCACCTGCCTCAGCCTCCCAAAGTGCTGGGACTACAGGCATGAGCCACTGCGCCCAGCCCTTAACTTCATTTTTTGATAAATTACCCAGTCTCAGGTATTCCATCATAGCAAAAGACTGACAGACACCCTCCTAAGGTGTGCAGAGAACTGTAGAATTGTTCGGTGTGAACCCCCACGCCCCACCACCACCACCAAACTGGGAGCCAGCGGAGAAATAAATGGAATCTTCCCTTTCCAGCAAATAAGCCTTTTTTCTCTTGGAATTGCCCTTTGATTTTTCTCAATGTTAGTCTTTCTTTTAAAATCTTTAGTATTTTCCTGATTGCACCTAATACATATGTATTGTACAAAGTATAAGTTGACCATAGTCTGCTCCTACTCCTGCTCAAGGTTGTTTTTTTGTTTTGTTTTGTTTGAGATGGAGTCTTGCTCTGTTGCCCTGCCTGGAGGGCGGTGGTGTAATCTTGGCTCACTGCAACCTTCGCCTCCTGGATTCAAGCAATTCTCCTGCCTCAGCCTTCTGAGTAATTGGGATTACAGGCGCCCGCCACCACGCCCATCTAATTTTTGTATTTTTAGTAGAGAAGGGGTTTTGCCATGTTGGCCAGGCTGGTCTCGAACTCCTGGCCTCGAGTGATCCGCCCACCTCAGCATCCAAAAGCTCTGGGAAAAAAGTGCAGGGATTACAGGTGCCTGGTCTCAAGGTTGTACTTTAATTCATATGAGACTTTGGAAAAAGTACAGGGTTTCTCCTATACAAATTGGTTGGCAATGTGTCCTTTTTTCACCTTAAAATGCCTGAAAATCTTTCAGATAAGCTTTTTTAAAAAGCTTTTTGTAGGTGTAATTTACATATCACAAAATTCACCCATTTTTAAGTGTAAAGTTAATGATTTTTAGTACCCTTGTGCAACCATCACAACTCAGTTTTAGAACATTTCTATCACCCCCAAAAGTTCCCTCATGCCTATCAAAGTTTTTTAAAGGGTGCATTTTTGTGGATAATTACAATCATGAATAACAAGTCCCAGAAATGTCCATTTTGCCTGGCTCCCTTTTGCTACCGGCAGGCAAAAAGAAAATTGCAAAAGCCCATCAACAAATGTTGGAAGAAAACACCATAAGCTGATCAACAGCTGTTTGCTCAAAATAGTTTATTCATGCTCTCCAGCTTTTAGTGAATGTCAGCCAAGTGCCAGGCATTGGTTAAGCCTGCCAGGGATATCAAGACAGGATAATAGCTTCGCCTGGAAGTAACTGAATGTGAGTTCAATAGTATACAACCTCACTTAAAACAGTTTCCACATTCAATGGTTTGGGACGGTAAAAGTGTACCAGGTGGGTGTGATATTTGGACTTCCACTTCCAGAATTGAAGATAAACAGGCTGGATTTACTTTCCCATCTAAACAACCAAAATATGGACCCCCAAAATGTAAGAAATGGTTTTCGCCGGGTGCGGTGGCTCACGCCTGTAATCCCAGCACTTTGGGAGGCCGAGGCGGGCGGATCACAACGTCAGGAGATTGAGACCATCCTGGCTAACACAGTGAAACCCCATCTCTACTAAAAATACAAAAAATTAGCCAGGCGTGGTGGCGGGCGCCTGTAGTCCCAGCTACTTGGGAGGCTGAGGCTGGAGAAAGGCGTGAACCCGGAAGGCAGAGCCTGCAATGAGCCAAGATCACACCACTGCACTCCAGCCTGGGCAACAGTGCCAAACTCCGTCTCAAAAAAAAAAAAAAAAAAGTACAACAAATGAGGTGAGCCCTATTACTGCTCCAGCTTACTGCCTTGAGAGTTTCCAGGCTCCACTGCAAGAAGAGCAAAGTGAGGAAGGGCCTGGTGGAATCCCTGAGCTGAGGAGACAGAGTTGAGTCCAGGGAGACCAAGGTAGCCAGATGGAAAGGACAGAGTACCAGAGAAAGGGAGCTGTTCAGACGGAACCCGAGATCTGTAAAAGGTCCCCTACCTCTAGCATTCAGCAGAGTACTGTCCGGGATACATATGTAAGACAACTATACACAGCTTGGGAAAGAACCATGTAAAAGGATTACAGCAGCGATTCCTAATCTTTTTGGAGTTTCGGGATGAACCCCTTCCACCTCAGTTCATCAGACGTTCGTTAGATTCTCGTAAGGAGTGGGCAACCTAGAGCCCTCACGTGCACAGTTCACAGTAGGGTTTGTTCTCCTATGAGAATTGAATGCTGCCGCTGATCTGACCGGAGACAGAGCTCAGGCAGTAACAGTCGCTAGCCTGCCACTCACCTCCTGCTGTGCTGCCCAGCTCCTAACAGACCATCAACTGGTACTAGTCCGCAGCCTGGAGACTGGGATGCCCGGATTAGAGGAAATAGTGCCTACTCCTATGATCCAGATTGGAAAAACTCGTAACGTATGGGCATTGAAAAGAGTACTTATGAAGGTCTTGCCCCAGGGGAATAATTAGCCCTAGAGTAGCTCTGGTCCTGTCTAAAAAAAAATTTTTATTTTTTTTTTTTGAGACACAGTCTCATTCTGTTGCCCAGGCTGGAGTGCAGTGGCATGATTTCGGCTCACTGCAACCTCCACCTCCCAAGTAGCTAGGATTACAGGCGCCTACCACTGTGCCCAGCTAATTTTTGTAATTTTTAGTACAGATGGGGTTTCACCATCTTGGCCAGGCTGTTCTTGAACTCCTGACCTTGTGATCCACCTGCCTTGGCCTCCCAAATTGCTGGGATTACAGGCGTAAGCCACCGTGTCTGGCCAGATACTTTTTTTTTTTTTGAGACGGAGTTTCGCTCTTGTCACCCAGGCTGGAGTGCATTGGTGCCATCTTGGCTCACTGCAACCTCTGCCTCCTGGGTTCAAGCGATTCTCCTGCCTCAGCCTACAGGCACCCGCCACCATGCCTGGCTAATTTTTGTATTTTTAGTAGAGATTGGGTTTTACCCAATCTCTGGTCTCAAACCTGACCTCAGGTGATCCATCCGCCTTGGCCTGGGATTACAAGTGCTGGTATTACAGGCACGAGCTACCACACCTGGCTAGCTTGATACTTTTAAGCCCATTATTTCTAATATTGTGAATTCTCAGACTGTCAACTAATAAAATAAGCAAAATGAATCCTTAATAAAAATTATATCTTGGCAACGCTATTTGTCATTTCTATCCTATGACTTTCTCTTCATATGTAACTGAAATGTCATAAATATTAAGAAATTGTTGTTTGGGCATAAGAATCAGATATGGAAAGGAGGTAATTGTGCTATTAACCATGTCACTTAGGGCTACTGCTATTTGGCACGTGCATCACACCAGCAGAATCATCTACACCTGGGAGCTTGTCAGAACTGAAGAAATTCTCAGGACCTGCTCCAGACCTAATGAATCAGAATATGCAGTTTAACAAGATTCCTGGCCGGGTGCAGTGGCTCACACCTGTAATCCCAGCACTTTGGGAGGCCGAGGGTTGGATTATGAGGTCAGGAGTTCAAGACCAGCCTGGCCAAGATGGTGACACCCCGTCTCTACTAAAAATACAAAAGTTAGCCAGGTGTGGTGGTGTGCGGCTGAAATCTCAGCTACTCAGGAGGCTGAGGCAGGAGAATTGCTTGAACCCGGGGGGCAGAGGTTGCAGTGAGCCACGATTGCACCACTGCACTCCAGCCTGGGTGACAGAGTGAGACTCCGTCTTAAAAAAAAAAAAAAAATTCCTAAGTGATTACTACACAGGTTTGAGAAGCACTGGCCCTTTCCATGCAATACATTGAGCAAATACAGTCACATGTCACATAATCTTTAGTCAACAACAGACTGCATATAAGACAGTGGTCCCATCAGATTACAGTATTGTATTTTTATTGTACCTTTTCTATGTTTAGATACAAAAATACCAACCATTGTGTTACAATTGCCTACAGTATACAGTACAGTAACATGCTGTAGAAATTTGTAGCTTAGGAGCAATAGGCTGTATCCTACAGCCTAGATGTGTAGTAGGCCATACTATATAGGTTTGCGTAAGTACACTCTATGGGCAGGGCTCAGTGGCTCATGCCTATAATTCCAGCACTTTAGAAGGCCAAGGCAGGAAGATTGCTTGAGCCCAGGAGTTGGAGACCAGACTGGGCACCAGAGGGAGAAACCCTGTCTATACAAAAAAAATTTTAAAATTAGCCAGGTGTGGTCTAGACGTGGTAGCTCATGCCCGTAATCCCAGCACTTTGGGGGACTGAGGCAGGTGGATTGCTTGAGACCAGGAGTTTGAGAACAGCCTGAGCAACATAGCAAGACCCTTTCTCTATAAAAAGAAAATTAAAATATACAAAAATATATAATTTAATTTTTAAAAATTAGCCTGGCATGGTGATGCATGCCTGCAGTCCCAGCTACTCAGGAGGCTGAGACAGAAGGATCACAGCAGATAGAGGCTGTAGCAAGCTCTGATGGCACTACTGCACTGCAGCCTGAGCGACACAGTAAGACCCTGTCTCAAAAAACAACAACAACAACAACAACAACTCTATGATATGCCAATGATAGAATCACCTAAGATGCATTTCTCATATCTCTGTTAAACAACGCATGACTGTAATTTCTCTGGTTATGTTTCCTTATGTCTGAAAATAAAGGGCACTGAAACCTGTTTGTTCACTTTAGTTCACAGGCTGATTAGAAAAGTAAGTAAAATCCAATCCAAATAAATGAAGTACAAGTGAAATACCAAACCCTCTAATAAACAGTGATCTACATACAAGTCCCAGACGCTCAACTGTTTCTAGATTGAAAATCCTAGGCCGGGCGCAGTGGCTCATACCTGTAATTCCAGCACTTTGGAAGGCCGAGGCGGGTGGATCACGAGGTCAGGAGTTCAAGACCGGCCTGGCCAAGATGGTGACACCCCCGTCTCTAATAAAAAAAAAAATATATATATATATACACACACACACACACAAAAAATTAGCTAGGCGTGATAGTGGGTGCCTGTAATCCCAGCTACTGGGGAGACTGAGGCAGAGAACCCCGGGGGCGGAGGTTGCAGTGAGCCGAGATCGCGGCACTGCACTCCAACCTGGGCGACACAGCGAGACTCCGTTGCAAAAAAAAAAAAAAAAAGAATATTTAAGTCTTTTCACTTCTGGGAATACACACACATATACATACACACACACACATATATATTTAATAGAAATACGTTACCTTTCACTCAACAACTATTCAAGACAGAAACCACTTCGGGGAAGCAGCCTGCTACAGAGTCCCTACTGCACATTTCTCCTCGGTGGCCAAAGCAACAAAATCTGAACTAATCCACAAGGTAGCTGCAGGAAGCCCTATGCCTGGGACTACTACCAGGCAGACACTAGTTTCCCTGCCCACCACTGCCCGAAAGGGAGTCAGGCCCGGTTCTCCTGAGCTGAGCAGGCCAAAGCAGGGAGCCGGTGAGTGGACAGGGCATAGCCAGAGAGACCCCGCAGCACCCCAGCCGCAGGGTCAGCCCGGAAGCTACAGGGCCCGCTTGACCGCGGATGCGGGGACGCCCTCGTGCAAGCCTCGAAGTGGGCTGCCACCCCGGAGAAGCCCTGGCAGGTACTGGAGGGATCGAAGCGCTTGAGCCGAGTTCGAAGCGCTTGAGCCGAGTCCGAAGCTCGCACAGCAACCTCGGGAGAATATAGTCCAGCAACTAGAATCGGGTTGGGGTCGCCTAGCAACCAGGAGACAAACGCGCGGACGCCACGCATTGGCCTGCACGTGTCACGGGAGCAAGCGCCGCTGCCCAGTGGGAGACTACGCCGCAGGCACGTGATGAAGCGCAAGCGCGCTGTGGCTGAGGTTTCCGCGAAGGCAGCTGTGGCGCTGGTCGCGGAGGAGAGGCTTTCGTGGAGTTTCCGCCCCATTCTTTTACAAAGTCCTGGCTTTGGCTGATGCGACCAAAGAGAGGAAACCTGCGCTTGAGACCTGTCTGGGCTGGCTATGGTGAAGCAGTGAAACGGTGCAGAATTGTGTCAGTGAGACTAGTTAAGTCGTGCAAGAGCATTTCCTCAGAGTAAGGCAGAAGCTTTTAGTTACGTCAACACCTGCAAATGTTAGGCTGGCCAGAAATTTCCTGACAAATAATGGGTGAAGGTCGGGCGTGTGGTCGCTCCTGCCTGTAATCTCAGTGCTTTGGGATCACTTGAGGTCAGGAGTTCGAGACCAGCCTGGCCAACATGGCGAAACCCCGTCTCTACTGAAAGTACAAAAATTAGCCGGGCGTGGTGGCGCGCACCTGTAATCCCAGCTACTCTGGAGGCTGAGGCAGGACAATCGCTTGAACCCGGGAGGCGGAGGTTGCAGTGAGCCTAGATCACACCACTCAAAAAAAAAAGAAAAGAAACTTTGCTGGTGTTGACCATGTGTTGATGAAAGTGAGCGTTTTGGAGCACAGCAAGGTGACTCCCCATGTAGTTAGTATAGGCAGAGAGTTTGTGCTCTAAAGGTTAGAAATAAATATTTTCGGAGTGTTGGCTCATGCCTGTAATCCCAGCACTTTGAGAGGCTGAGCCAGGCGGATCACCTGAAGTCCGGAGCTTGAAACCAGCCTGGCCAACATGGTGAAACCCGTCTCTACTAAAGATACAAAAATTAGCCAGGTATGGTGGTGCATGCCTGTAATCCCAGCTACTAGGAGGCCGAGGCAGGAGAATTGCTTGAACCTAGGAGGCAGAGGTTGCAGTGAGCCAAGATCGCGCCACTGCACTCCAGCCTGGGCAACAGAGTGACCCTCCGTCTCAAAAGTAAATAAATAATAAATATTTTCATTCCACAACTGTCTTCCAATTTGGAGAGTCTGCCATTTACTAGCTATGTGAACTCAGGTACGTTCATTAAAATCCTCATGCCTCAGTTTCTTTGTCCATGAAATGGGAATGATTACTAACAGTTCCTATCTCTGAAGACTTCTAAAGAATGAAATGAGGTCTTACATGTAGCAGTATAAACTGTTGGTGAGGACTGAACTTGAGTCAGATTGCCTGTTTTGAATCCTTGTGACCCATGTACTACTTGTGTATCCTTAGGCAAGAGACTGTCCCTCCTCTATTCTTCAATTTCATCTGTAAAATGGAGATAATACCTCCTAGGATTTCTGTGAAAATTAAATGACTCAATAACACATAAAGTGCTTAGAAGAGTGTCTGGCACAAAGTGAACATTCAGGAAATGTTAGCAATCATTTGGAAGGTGCTTGTCACATAGCAGTGATCAATAAATGGGACCTATTCTTGGTAGCACAGCTGATCTAGAGCAGGATTCTGGGTTCTGAGCTCTCCCTCCTCTCAACCTCCATTCCACCCCATCCTGATTTAAAATTAAGGACTGGAAATGTCTTAGCCATTTATGGTCACAGGTAATGGAAGTTCAAATTGTATCTTGTAGAGTGATGAGAAAAGTAGAAGTCTACACTCTGAGCCAGATCCCAAGAGGTTATTGAGCAGAGTCCAAAAGGGGTAAGGCCCAAGAGGAAAGTAGCTAAGTGGCAAAGAGCTGTGGGAACTCTGCTACAGAAGTGGTTCTCTTAAGAGAGGCAGGGGGTGGTGGGGAGAGGTCAGTGAGCAGAATTGTGAGCAGGCAGGTCTGCCACATAAGCTTATTGGATCTAGGTGGGAGGATGTTGTAAAATATCCTAAATCCAACCCTAACCCATTCCAAGGAGTTGAATCTTGGATCTGAATCCTGGTACAACACAGAGTACGTTGTGGATACTGGGATTTATTGATTGTATATCATTTCTTGGGTTTACTTTCCCTCAACTCAGAAGTCATTCCTCCCTCTCCCTCATTCTCCAGGTCCAACCCATTGGTAAGTCCGGTTGACTTTTCAAAGTATCTCTCTAATCCACCTGCTTCTCTCTCTTTCGTCGCCACCTCTCTAGCCCCATAAACATTTTTGTGTTTCTCTTTTTGTCCAGTACAACCCATTCTCCACTCAGCAGCCAGTGTGAACTTCTCAAAACTAATTTTTAACAACTTTATTGAGATTAAATCACACATCACAAAGTCACCCATTTAAAATGTACAATTCAGCTGGGTGCGGTGGCTCACGCCTTTAATCCCAGCACTTTGGGAGGCCAAGGCGCGTGGATCACCTGAGGTCAGGAGTTCGAGACCAGCTGAACCAACATGGAGAAACCCTCTCTCTACTAAAACATACAAAATTCGCCGGTTGTGGTGGCGTGTGCCTGTAATCCCAGCTACTAGGGAGGCTAAGGCAGGAGAATCGCTTGAACCTGAGAGGCGGAGGTTGCAGTGAGCCGAGATCGTGCCACTGCACTCTAGCCTGGACAACAGAGTGAGACTCCGTCTCAAAAAATAAATAAAATAAAATGTACAATTCAGTGGTTTTAGGTATATTCACAGGGGTGTATAACGATCACCACAAATCAATTTTAGAACATTTTCATCACTCCAAAAAGATATTCTATACCCATTAGCAGTCACTTTCCATGTGCTGCCATCCCCCTATTCTCCACAAGCCCTAGGCAACCACTAATAAACTTTGTCTGCCAGGTGTGTTGGCTCACACCTGTAATCCCAGCACTTTGGGAGGCCAAAGTGGGTGGATCACTTGAGGTCAGGAGTTCAAGACTAACCTGGCCAACATGGCGAAACCCCTTCTCTACTAAAAGTACAAAAATTATCTGGGCGTGGTGGCGGGTGCCTGTAATCCCAGCTACTTGGGAGTCTGAGGCAGGAGAATCACTTGAACCTAGGAGGTGGAGGTTACAGTGAGCTGAGATCACGCCATTGCACTCCAGCCTGGGCAACAAAGCGAGACTCTGTCTCAAAAAATAAATAAATAAAATAAACTTTGTCTCTTATGGATTGCCTTTTCTGGATATTCCACATAATTAGACTCATACAATATATATCATTTTTGACTGGCTCCTTTAATTTAGCATAACATTTTCATGGTTAATCTACGTTGCAGTATATATCAATACTTATTTAAATTTTTTTTTTTTTTTTGACACGGAGGTTCGCTCTTGTTGCCCAGGCTGGAGTGCAATGGCACGATCCCGGCTCCCCACAACCTTCGCATCCTGGGTTCTAGTGATTCTCCTGCCTCAGCCTCCAGAATAGCTGGAATTATAGGCGCATGTCACCACAGCCAGCTAATTTTTATTTTTATTTTTATTTTTTTTTGAGATGGAGACTCGCTCTGTCGCCCAGGCTGGAGTGCAATGGCGCGATCTCGGCTCACTGCAACATCCACCTTCCGAGTTCAAGCGATTCTCCTGCCTCAGCCTCCCAAATAGCTGGGATTACAGGCAAACACCACCATGCCCAACTAATTTTTATATTTTTAGTAGAGACAGGGTTTCACCATGTTAGTCAGGCTAGTCTCGAATTCCTGACCTCGGGATCTGCCCGCCTCAGCCTCCCAAAGTGCTGGGATTACAAGCGTGAGCCACCATGCCCAGCCTAATTTTTTAATTTTTAGTAGAAACAGGGTTTCACCATGTTGGCCAGGCTGCTTTCGAACTCCTGGCTTCAAGTGATTTGCCCAGCTTGGCCTGCCAAAGTTCTGGGATTACAGGTATGAGTCACCACGCCCAACCCTGTTTTTTTTATTATAGCCATCCTAGTGAGCATAAAGTGGTATCTCATTTTGGTTTTACTTTGTATTTTTATTTTATTATGCTTGTAGATTTCTGTAGGTCAGAAATTCAAAGGGAGTACAGTGGAGATGGCTCCGTGATGTCTGAAGCCTCATCTGGATAGACTCATAAGTTGGAGATGATTCAACATCTGGGGGTTGAAGTCATCTGAAAGTTAGGTGGGTTTTCCCACTCATCAGCTTTCCCCTCAGCCGAGCAGCTTTCTGGAACAACCACACATATTTTCTCCATGTGGTCTCACCGTGTGGTGTAGTTTGGGCTTCCTCCCAGCATGGCTGCTGGGTTCCAAGAGCAAGCGTTCCAGGAGAATCCCACAGAAACTGTATTGACTTTTTTTCCAACCATTGATTTATTTTATTTATTTATTTATTTTGAGACGGAGGTTCGCTCTTGTTGCCCAGGCTGGAGTGCAATGGCACGATCTCAGCTCACCGCAACCTCCGCCTCCCTGGTTCAAGCGATTCTTCTGCCTCAGCCTGCCAGGTAGCTGGGATTACAGGCACCCGCCACCACACCCAGCTAATTTTTGTATTTTTAGTAGAGATAGTGTCTCGCCATGTTGGCCAGGCTGGTCTTGAACTCCTGACCTCGGGTCATCCACCAAAGTGCTCGTGATTACAGGCGTGAGCCACCGCGCCCGACCTGATTTATTTTTATTTGCAGTTTGTATTCAATACAAATCAATTTCATAACAAGTTACTATGAATCAAAGCATAAACACACAAATATACAATCCAAAATAAATGTACAGCATTTCGGCATGAAGCAAAAAGGAGTGTTCATTCACACACACAGTGGCTTCAGGTCTGTTCCATCTGCTGTTCTCTTGTTCCTGTGTAGGTTTTTTGTTTGTTTGTTTGTTTTTGTTCTTGTTTTTGAGACAGAGTCTCACTCTCGCCCAGGCTGGAGTACAGTGGCGCAGTCTTGGCTTACTGCAAGCTCCGCCTCCCGGGTTCACACCATTCTCCTGCCTCAGCCTCCTGAGTAGCTGGGACTACGGGCGCCCACCACTAAGCCCAGCTAATTTTTTGTATTTTTAGTAGAGATGGGGTTTCACCGTGTTAGCCAGGATGGTCTCGATCTCCTGACCTCATGATCCACCTGCCTCGGCCTCCCAAAGATGCTGGGATTACAGGCGTGAGCCACCGCACCTAGCTGTTCCCGTGTAGGTTTCTAAAGATGTTTCAAGACTACTGTGGCCATATTAGATACTGGAACACCTAAGCATCAGTGTGTGACCTTGTGAACAAAAGACTTCAGGGAGTGTCTATTTTTAAAAAGGTTTCTGTGTGTCGAGACAGTTGTAAAAAATTTTATTATAGAATCAAGCCTACCTTACAGTTTAGGACTAGGTTCTACCTATCTAAAAATACTGACATAACAAAATGTGTTTCAAACAGGGCATGATGGCTCATGTCTGTAATCCCAGCACGTTAGGAGATGAGATAAGAGGATTGCTTGAGCCTAGAAATTCAAGAACAGCTTGGGAACATAGAAAGACCCCTATTTCTATTTATTTTATTTTATTTTATTTTATTATTATTATTATTATTATACTTTAAGTTCTAGGGTACATGTGCATAACGTGCAGGTTTGTTACATATGTATACTTGTGCCATGTTGCTGTGCTGCACCCATCAACTCGTCAGCACCCAACAACTCGTCATTTACATCAGGTATAACTCCCAATGCAATCCCTCCCCCCTCCCCCCTCCCCATGATAGGCCCCGGTGTGTGATGTCCCCCTTCCCAAGTCCAAGTGATCTCATTGTTCAGTTCCCACCTATGAGTGAGAACATGCGGTGTTTGGTTTTCTGTTCTTGTGATAGTTTGCTAAGAATGATGGTTTCCAGCTGCATCCATGTCCCTACAAAGGACACAAACTCATCCTTTTTTATGGCTGCATAGTATTCCATGGTGTCCACATTTCTTAAGCCATATTCAAGGAAATAATGTCTTCGATTTTGGATGTTGCCTCTCTTCATCTTGTACATGACATTTAAGCAGATTTAATATTGGCATCCATCATCTAGTCAAACCCTTCATGTGTTCTTCAAACCAATTAAATTTGAGGTTCTCAACTCTTTCTTTCTCTTTTCTCTTTCCCCTCCCCTCCCCTCCTCTTTTCTTTCACAGAGTTTTGCTCTTGTTACCCAGGCTGGAGTGCAGTGGAGCAATCTCAGCTCACTGCAACCTCCACCTCCCAGGTTCAAGTGATTCTCCTGCCTCAGCCTCCCGAGTAGCTGGGACTACAGGCGCCCGCCACCATGCCCGGCTAAAGTTTTTTTTTTATTTTTAGTGGAGACGGGGTTTCACCATGTTAGCCAGGATGGTCTTGATCTCCGCCCGCCTTGGCCTCCCAAAGTGCTGGGATTACAGGTGTGAGCCACCGCGCCCGGCAGATGTTTCTTAACAGTAGAAATATAGAAGAGAAAGCAAGACCATGAGGAGACTGGCAATTGACTGCAGGGCACTGCCAACTGCCTTGGTGGTGGCATTAGCTGGGCTTGGGGCAGACAAGGTACCCTGGGAGGAGTTACTTGAAAGCGTTACAATAGTTTGATTTGAATAAATCTGCATGAGTAGGAGCAGTGCCAGAAGCAGCAGCCCCACCTTGAGCCTGTCCACCATTGCTCTGTCCCCTCCATTGGTGTCTGGCATATATTTCTGGATGCTGGGTGAGAACCGCTGACCCCAGGTGGACACAGGCAAGACCTAGCCTTAGAAATCACACAAAGTGGCTGGGTGCGATGGCTCACATCTGTAATCCTAGCAGTTCGGAAGGCCAAGGTGGGAGGATCACTTGAGGCCAGGATTTGGAGATTAGCCTGGTCAACATAGCAAGGCCTCATCACTATTTTTTTTTTAATTAAAAATAATCTAAAATTATAATAAAAAGGAAATCAAGCCTGGGCAACATAGCAAGACCTCATCTCTACTAAAAAGAAATTAGCTGTGTGTGGTGGTGCACACCTGTAGTTCCAGCTGCTAGGGAGGTTGAGCTGGAGGGATCGCTTGAGCCTCGAGCCCTGGAGGTTGAAGCTGCAGTGAGCCATGATCGTGCCACTGCACTCCAGCCTGGGTGACAGACCAAGACTCTGCCTTGGGAAAAAAAAGGAAATCACATAATGTCACTTATGCCAGAGTTAGTCTGTGGAGCCATGATTCGAAGGGAGGGACATACACCCCACTTCTTAATGGGAGGGTTGTCACAATCACATTGTAGGAAGAGCATATAGGATGGGAGACACTGTCATGATCATCTTTGGAGAACAAAATCTGCCAGACCTGGGAACCTGAGCACCACTAGACCAAATATAACAATTAACCAATGAGTCCAGCCTCATCTGATTCCTTGATACCCCCACTGGACAATCCTAGAACATTTCTTGGCTAAACTTACTTCAATTTGCAATGGTTATTTCAAACATTCACTGTAGAAGGCACTGTGTATGTCTTTCCTAATACCCATTCCCAGCCTCCCTTTTCCCTATTTATGTCCTTTAGGCAAAGCTAAATACTTGCTTTCCTAGCCTCTACGCATCTAGGTGACACAATTCTGTCCAGTGAGATGTAAGCAAAAATGTGCACAGGGACTTCTGGGCAACCTTTTTCCTTGAATAGGAAAATGATGCATGGCGTGGAGGCAGCCAGCCATATATTGCAACCCTCAGGAAACAGTCAAAACAATTACAGAGGTATTGACCCTAATTTCAGTGAGCCACTCAACCAATGCTGTTGCTACCTCCAGGCCTTCTCTCCTGTGAGAAAATAAACCCTTGTTTGTTTAAGCCACTGATAGTCAAGCTTTCCGTTGCTCGTAGGCGATATAAGCATTCTCACTACCCTGTTCCTCTACTTTCTCTTCGTAAAAGCCTTCGGCTGCTAATTCTCCCTTTCCTGCACCAACAGCCTACTTACTACCTACTTACCTGCACCCACAGCCATCTTATTTGCTCCTTCTCTCCTGTTAAAATGGAAAAGGGCTCCCTACATGGACGGGGGAGTGGGAGTAAATGGAAAGATGCTAATCTGGCATCCATTACAAATTCATCTTTCAATTTTGGTTTTCTTACTCATCCGCACGTTAGTTCTGGGTCTCTATCACTCATCAGCTATGTGCCTTAAACAGGCCATTAAAGTAGCAAATATTTATTGAGCAGATTCTAAGCTGTGCCCAAAAAGGCACTGCGCTAGGTGGTAGGGGTTGCTAGGGCTAGGAAACAGACAGTCCAAGTAGAGAGAAAACTATTTACAAGACAGGGGAATGGAGCCTTGTAGGAACTGAGCTATGTGGTTGGGAGGGCAGAGAATGTGGGAAGAGCTCGGGAGAAGGGGCTGGGGAGGTAGGCGTGGGCCACAGCCAACTGGCTTCTATAGACTAGGGAGGGTAATGATTTTGGTTTTAATCCTAAATCACTGAGACAGGAAGTGAATTACTCTCTCGGAGCCTCAATTTCTACCACGAAAAATACGTTTTTATTACTAACTCCTGTACTAGATTGAGAGTTACGGAGAAGGATTTATCTTTTTATTCATTTCTGCGTCGCCGGCGCCCGACACATGGTAGGCACTTAATGCCTGTTCGGTGAACAAATAAGACTGGGGACTCCTCCACAGACCTCAGTCATTAAGTCAACCAGTCAGCAGAGATTTCCTTCTCCGCGTTCCTTTTCTTCCCTCCCCTTTTCTCGCCCTTCCTCCCTCTCCCCTCCCACGCCCCCTTCCCACTCCTCCCCCTCCTATCTTCTCCAGGCTTCCTCCTCCCCTTCCAGTCCCCGCCCCCCGCTGCGTCGCGAAGGCGGGGAAGGCGAGGCGGGCTTTACGGCAGCCGAGTTGCGGCGGGGCGGGGCGCCGGGCGGGCGGCGCGCTTGGCGGCAGCCGTGGGAGGCAGGCGGGCAGGCAGACGGACTCGCAGGCGGGTGGCGGCGGCCGTGCTTGCTAGTGAGGGCGGGCGGGAGTGACTCACTGAGCGTGTGTGAGGGAGGGAGCGAGCGAGCGAGCGAGCAGCCCGCGCCGGCCTTCCGCAGCACCAGCCAGGCCACGCCGCCGCCTCTTCCCCTGCGCCCCGCGCCCAGGCCGGGCCGAGCCGGGTCGGGCCCGGGCCATGCTGCTCACCGTGTACTGTGTGCGGAGGGACCTCTCCGAGGTGACCTTTTCCCTCCAGGTCGACGCCGACTTCGAGCTGCACAACTTCCGCGCGCTGTGCGAGCTCGAGTCTGGCATCCCCGCAGCCGAGAGCCAGGTACGCCGGGCAGCGAGCCGGGCCTGCCCCGGAGCTAAGCCCTCCCCGCCTCGGGGCCGCACTCCCTTTGCTACTGGTGAAGAATTGGGGGCTGGGGTGAGCAGGGATAGCCATTCTCAGGTCACCCCCGCATCCGGGAAGGAGCTGGGGAGCTGGCATCGGTAGCTGCCCTCACACACCCCGAGCGTGGGGTGGGGTACGAGGAGAGGGAGCGGAGAACCTGACCGCAGACGCACCCACTGCAGCGTGAGGGGCGCGTGGACTGTAGAGCAGCGCTAACCCTCCTCACCTTTGGCTCTTTGGCCCTTTTTCTGATCCCGAGTGTAGGATATCGTTGTGGACCTCAGAAGCAGCCCTGGGTTTGCTAGGGTTCATACGTCCTGCAAACCAGAAATACCAGTTTGGATCACTGTGGTAGATAGATGTTCCTCTGCTTCTCTCTCTCTTTTTTTTTTTTTTTTTTTTTTTTTTTGGAGAGGGTTTCTGCTTAAATATACGCAGTTTAAATGCACAGATTTGCACTTCCGGTGAAAGAAAAAGTTTAAGACTTGCACTACCTCGTTTTGGGGTCTTTGGAAGTGCTCTTTACCCACTACATGCGTTTCTGGTTAAATTCTTTTGAAAAACAGTACCTGTTGGTTCAACTCAAGCTGTTTGTTTCTTTCGGTTCTACCCTGGTAGTAAGCCAGAGGGCCCTTTTTCTTTCAGGCCACAGTTCAGAGTTTGGGTCAGTTCAAAGCTCAATGCTTTAAAAGGATATGTGCTTGGAAACGGCCTAATATCTGCTGTTTGGTGGTTTCATTTCTGTACTCAGCTTGCTTTGCTGGAAAGAAGTTCAACCTCTCATATTTTAACTAAGCAAAGTAATTCTCAAAATGCTTTGGGGCTGCCCCTAGTCTTTATCAAACAGAATCGGTGACAATAACCCTGTAAACTTTACACTAAAACCCTTAGATCATGACTTAATAAATTTAGCCTAGAGAACGTAGTCTAAACATTAAGAAAATTACAGAAGTCTCCCAAGGCTCCATCATGTAAATCTTGATTTTCTACTGCAGTTATGAAATAGTTTACAAAACGATTGCCCAACTACAGCTTGTTTTGCTGTGTTATGGTAAACACATGTGTCAATATTTTGTTCAGAAGTATGATTCCTTTACACAATGTGAACTTTAGAACCTTGGCATAAAGCTGTTCAGAAAGAATTTCAAAAGTTAATCCACAAAAGCTCAGGAACCAGTTCCTGTCAGTTAATGCCTCGTGGAGAACTGGGAAAGGACTGCTTAAATAGAGAAAATCAACTCTTCAATTTTTTTTCCTTCTTTTTCTTTTTTGTTGAGACGGAGTCTCGCTCTGTCGTCCATGCTGGAGTGCAGTGGTGCGGTCTTAGCTCACTGCAACCCCTGCCTCCCGGGTTCAAGCGATTCTCCTGCCTCAGCCTCCTGAGTAGCTGGGATTGCAGGCGCGCGCCACCACGCCCGGCTAATTTTTGTATTTTTTTTTTTTTTTTAGTAGAGACGGGGTTTCACCATGTTGGCCAGGCTGATCTCCAACTCCTGACCTCAAGTGATCCGCCCTCCTTGGCCTCCCAAAATGCTGGAATTATAGGCGTGAGCCATCGCGTCCGGACAACTCTTCAATTTTTGATAGTGGCTTTTTCAGTTGTTTTTTTCCTCGAGCTGTTATATTACCCTCGTTGTAGTCACCGGCTGGTAGGGAAAATAAGAAATTAAAATGTAAATTGGTTTTGTTGTTAGTTAGGGCCTGAGAAAAGGCAGAGGTTGAGATTGTTTCCATTCCTGCACTTTTTGTGATGGCTGAACCAAGAAATTTAAGTCAATTAAAGGGATATCTGACACCCCCTTTAATTGACTTAAATTTCTTGTTAACAGCCATCACAAAAGACGATTTATTGTGTGGTCAGCCAGGCATTGCCCTCTGCCAGTCGGGAAAGTTAGGAATACCTTAGTAATTGAACATAGGCTAACTCCAAATTATTTCTTGTTCATTACGTCAGTGTTTCGGCATTTACTTCCTTCCCAAGCCAAATTAGCATATAGAAACTTGGGCTCCAACTGGTGTTAAGCCTGTGTTAGATAGCCATAAACAGCTCCTGTTTTTCCAGTCTGTTCTGTTGGCTCCATTGTAACCTGACAACACAGTATCTATTTTAAGGTGTCTGGTGGTCGGTTGTCTTTCACTTGCTTGCCCATCAGGCAGGAACAGGATCCACCCTAGACACTTGAGTCATTTCCTTTCATCAAATCGTAAAAGTAAACATCATTATAGTTTTTACCCACAAATATACCATGTTTACTTACTTGCGTGCCCCCCCCCATTACGTCCCAGGGTTCTCTCATATTACTCATCTTCCCTTCCTTTCCTTGACTGTTTAACTCCTCCTCTTGTTTACTTTCTCCATTCCCATTCCTTCACCTCTCATTTCTGACTCCATTTCTTCAAGGAAATATATATATTTTTATGTTCCTGGCTATTTTTTCCTGCCACTATGTGTCCAGACAACTGGTGTCCAAACTTTCCAAACTTTCATGTATCCCTATGAGTAAAATGTTTCAGATTATGCTCCTGTTATGTATATAATACGTTATATACATGAACTGATACATTTTATGCATTATATATGACCATGTATAATATACACATAACGTGCATTATATGCATATATAGTACATTATATATAAGAAGTAACATTGTACACACACAAAATGGAATTTAAGGAAGGACGAACTAAAATAAATGGAAATGAAAATTCTAATATTTTCAGTTTCTTCCTCCACCCTTAAAGAATTGTCTTGCATGGCTGCCCTACATTGGTGATCACTGGTTTAGAATTCAGTCTTTCACCTGAGTGTCAATTGTGCATAAGCATACAGTTGGAAAAGGTGCTAATTTTTAACAGCTCTAGTCTGATTATAGTAGTTATAATTCAGTGATAACAAATTTAGAACAGAAGCCATCTCTACTTGTACGTGTGATTAAAGCTGGGCATGTTCCGTCTCTTAATAGTGTGGGCTTGGAAGCCAGTCGTGGCTCTGTTTGATGCTTTGATGCAGACTTGCCTGGGTGAACTTCAAACACTTGTCAGAACTTAGCTTCACTTTAAATTAATGTCCTCATATTTTTGAAGCATCCTGATAATTTACCTCTGTAGGTGGCACATGGAAAAAGTAGGCACAATGTATAAGAACCCTCAAATGAAAGGCAAATAATAGCAGTAATTGTATGATCTTGAAAATGCACACAGCATGATTTGTGGTTTGTAAACCACTGTTTTATCTTATGTGTGTTTGTTTTTTTGTTTTGAGACGGTCTCGCTCTGTCACCTAGGCAGTAGTACGATCACGGGTCACTGTAGCCTCAACCTCCTGGGCTCAAGTGATCCTGCCACCTCAGCCTCCCAAGTAGCTGGGACTACAGGTGTGTGCTCCACCACATCTGACTGATTTTTTTATTTTCTTTGGAGATGGGGTTTCACTATATTGGCCAGGCTGGTCTCAAACTCCTGACCTCAGATGATCCGCCTGCCTTGTCCTCCCAAAGTGCTGGGATTACAGGCTTGAGCCCCCGCAACTGGCCCCAAATTGATGATTTTAAAGGGTACATAGTATACCATCATATAGATGTATTGTAATTTATTTAACAATCTCCCTTTTATTAAGCATAATACTGGGGAAAATTGGAAGCAGTTATAAGTAACATGGCATGAACATCCATATACTTAAGGCTGTAGCCTCCATTTCTGTTATTTTCTCAGGATAAATTCTTAGATATGCAGTTGCCAGATCAAAGACATAAAGTCTTTGAAAGGTTTTTAGTAACTGTTGCCGAATTGCCTTCCAGAGAGGGTTATACAAGTCAAATTGGCTATTACATGGGGTAGAATATGTAGATCACTTGGTAGATAGTGGGCATTTGATTAATGGCAATACTATTATGAAGCCATTCAGATGTAATTCCAAGTGTTTTGTAGCCAGTTTATGGTCCTTGTTTTATCTTTATTCTTTATTTTTTAGAGATGGGATCTCGCTCTTACTTGGGCTGGAATGCAGTGTTGCAATCACAACTCACTGTATCCTTAACATGTTGGGATCAAGGGATCCTCCCAAGTAGCTGAGACTTTTTTTTTTTTTTTTTTTTTTTGAGACGAGGTCTTGCCAGTGCTGGGCTTGAACTCCTAACCTCAAGCAGTCCTCCCGCCTCGGCCTCCTAAAGTGTTGGGATTACAGGTGTGAGCCACTGCACCTGGCCTACCAGTTTATGTTCTTTAATGCTAGAAATTTATTGTTAAGCTTTTTGTTAACAGAAGGCTCTCATTCAGAGACCAGAAAACACCTGACCTCATGCTTAAAAGTTCTGGAGTTTTATTAATTAGTCTGTTGTCAAATGTTGATTAAGATTATAATTCAGTCTCTGGGGTGCCTCCTCTGGAGTAAGTACCAGCAGTTGCGCCAGTTTTGCTGATTAAGACTCATAGCTGTATACATTTTCTTGTTGTATGTTCTTATAACTGGCAAAACTTGAATTTTGGGCTTTGTAGCTGTTGAGTTGGGTAACATGCGTGGTGGAAGGATCGAGAATGCTGCCGTGGAACGCCTTTTGTTTTGATTGGTAGAGATTTGAAGCCATGTCTAATAGATACTCATGTTCCGTTGGAAGATCACATGGATTTATTTTGGGACTTTTGCTGCAAAATAATTGTCTGTCTTGGACTCTTAAGCCTGTTTAAACAAAATGAAATCAGTTCTTTGTGGCAATTACAATTTTAGCTGAGCTTTAGTTGATCTCATTTATGTCCTTAGACTAAAACGGAGCACAGCTGCTGCTTCGTCAGTGTGAGGAACGCGTGCTCCTCACCCAGGTTCTTCAGTCTAGTGTTTCCAGGAAATTGGCGCTGGAGCAACATTCCATATTTCATAGACATGCTCAGTGTGGTGATTATCTAGATTTTACATTTGTATTTGTTAGATCATGCTGCCTTCCTTTAAAAAATGATATTGTCTGCTGAGGAAATACTGTGGCAACTAAGCAGTGATGGAATGAAGTATGGCATCTGTGAAGTGGGAGTCAGAGCGGGCAGTTGGTGGTGTTTCCTCATGTTCAGGGCGTGGGGATGCTTTGAGCAGTGGACAGTATTTTAATCCTCCTGGTGGATAGAGTAGAGTCTCTTTGTGGCAATGGATGGCTTAGTAGTGCTTGTTAAAGTCACCCACATAATTCACCAGGCCACTTCAGGGTTATGTTTGGGAAAGCTGTATATAATACTTGAGTATGGGCTTTGAAATCCGACAGTTGTTCCAATTGCAGTTTTCTTCTTCTTCTTTTTTTTATTTTAAGAGACAAGATCTTATTCTGTTTCCCAGGCTGGAGTGCCGTGGTACAATCATAGCTCACTGCAACCGTGAACTCCTGGGCTCAGGTGATCCTCCTGCTTCAGTCTCCCAAGTAGTTGAGACTACAGGCATATGCTACCATGCCAGCTAATTATTATTATTATTATTATTATTATTATTATTTTAGAGGTGGGGTCTTGTTGTGTTGCCCAGTCTGGCTTTGCATTCCTGGCCTCAAACAATCTTCCTACCTCATCCTCCCAAAGTGTTGGTATTACAGGCGTGAGCCACGGCACCCAGCCTGCATAGGATCATTTTGATTCTCCTGAGTTTGATTCCTCCTTGCAAATAAATAAATTTTCGTTTATAAATACAGTTAATGACCGGGCGCATTGGCTCACTCTGTAATCCCAGCACTTTAGGGGGCAGAGACGGGCGGATCACAAAGTCAGGAGATTGAGACCATGCTGGCTAACACGGCGAAACCCTGTCTCTACTAAAAATACCAAAAAAAAATTAGCTGGGCATGGTGGCAGGAGCCTGTAGTCCCAGCTACTCAGGAGGCCTAGGCAGGAGAATGGCGTGAACCCGGGAGGCGGAGCTTGCAGTGAGCCGAGATCCCGCCACTTCACTCCACCTGGGGCGACAGAGCGAGACTCCGTCTCAATAAATAAATAAATAAATGCAGTTAGAATGTGCCTCTGCTCCCAGGAGACTGTTCATGTATCTCTGAATATACTGATAGTCAAATTTCTGAAACTGGAAAATTAAAGAGTAAGTTGTTGACAGTGGCTTCACAGTGTTGATGCTATGCTGTAAGAGCCTGTCTACCTGCCATTTCTCTTGGCATACCTCTTTTTTCTTGTTGCACACCTCAACCTGTGATGCTTATCACTTCTGGTTTATGTGTTTTTCCAAGCAGTCTCACAAGTTATAATATGACTCCCAGTTGTTTTGCAGAAAATCTGTGTTGATGCTGATGTACTTTTACTGTGAAATACGTGCTTAAATAAGGGTGTGTGAATGGGATGATGGGAGTGACAGTTGCAGTCTGTTGAAATGTGGTTCTTTTTGTTTGTTTGTTTTTGTTTTTTAAGAGGCAGGGTCTTACTCTGTCCCCAGGCTGGAGTGCAGTGGTACAACCGCAGCTCACTACAGCCTGGACCTCCTGGGCTTAAGCAATCCTCCTGCCTCAGACTCCTAAGTAGCTGGGACTACAGTCACATGCTACCATGGCTGGCCATTTAAAAAATTTTTTTAGATATGGATTCTCACTATGTTGCCCAGGCTGATCTCAAACTCCAGGGCTTAACCCAGCTTGTGGGAGTTATATCTTACCGCTCAAGGTCATTGCCAAGGTATGATTTTTTCACACACAAAAAATCTGCAACCGCTGGCCTAAATGGGTTAAGCGATGCTCCTGCCTCAGCCTCCCCAAGTGCTAGGATTACAGGTGTGAGCCATCATACCAGATCTGAAATGTTTTTTAACTCAGCGGATTGAGCATTAAGAACTTAATAGTGGCCAGGCGCGGTGGCTCAAGCCTGTAATCCCAGCACTTTGGGAGACCGAGATGGGCGGATCACAAGGTCAGGAGATCGAGACCATCCTGGCTAACACGGTGAAACCCCGTCTGTACTAAAAAAAATACAAATAACTAGCTGGGCGTGGTGGCGGGCGCCTGTAGTCCCAGCTACTCGGGAGGCTGAGGCAGGAGAATGGTGTAAACCTGGGAGGCGGTGCTTGCAGTGAGCTGAGATCTGGCCACTGCACTCCAGCCTGGGCGACACAGCGAGACTCCGTCTCAAAAAAAAAAAAAAAAAAAAAAAAAGAACTTAATAGTATTTTTTCAAGTCATGCATAAAACTTGTATAATTGGGCCTACAAATTTGCTCATATTCAGAATTCGATTTTGGTAGGAACTCATTTTTGTGTTCTATTCCTCATGTCTATAAATTCTGAGAGCAGATATGACAGAATCACTTTTTTTCCAGTTTAAATGCTGTGTTTTCAGTTTTTATTTCAGGTAACCTTACTATGAAAGCTCTAAGGAAACATAGAATGATAATGTTAGCAGAGAGAACTGGAAGGGACAGCTGTAATGATGATCTAGCCCGCCTGCTTGCTTGACACATGGAAAGGGTGAGGCCTGGACCTGCTGAGTGTCATGCCCCTTGCATGGAGTTACTGGCAGAGCCAGGGTAGAACTCAGGTTCCTCAGTTCGCATGTGGCCTGGTGAAAAGTGAATCATTAGGAGGAGAACCTTTCAAAGCCTGAGTTTATTCTGAATGCCTTTCTGGAGTATGTAATAATGCAGGGCAGATTTTATGTTTTTTCGTAATAAAATTATAGGGTACCTTTGTTCTTTCTATCTATAGTACGTTATTTCATCTGTTTGTGCTCTCAGGTTTTCTTCAGTATGATTACACATCATAAAATATTTTTATTAGGCCGGGCGCGGTGGCTCAAGCCTGTAATCCCAGCACTTTGGGAGGCCGAGACGGGCGGATCACAAGGTCAGGAGATCGAGACCATCCTGGCTAACACGGCGAAACCCCGTCTCTACTAAAAACACAAAAAATTAGCCGGGCGAGGTGGCGGCGCCTGTGGTCCCAGCTACTCGGGAGGCTGAGGCAGGAGAATGGCGGGAACCCGGGAGGCGGAGCTTGCAGTGAGCTGAGATCTGGCCACTGCACTCCAGCCTGGGCGACAGAGCGAGACTCCGTCTCAAAAAAAAAAAAAAAAAAAAAAAAAAAATTTTTATTAGTAGTACATTCCTAATTCTTTTTTTCCACTTGTATTTAGTTGTTATTTTCTTAGTTTCACTTTATTTTCCAGTCTTGCCCCCCGCCCCGCCCCGCCCCACCACCAAGACGGAGTCTTGCTTGCCCAGACTAGAGTGCAGTGGTGCGATCTCAGTACTGCAACCTTTGCCTCCCGGGTTTAAGCAATTCTCCTGCCTCAGCCTCTGGAGTAGCTGGGATTACAGGTGCGTGCCACCACACCTGGCTAGTTTTTGTATTTTTAGTAGAGACAGAGTTTCACCATGTTGGCCAGGCTGGTCTCGAATCCCTGACCTCGTGATCCACCTGCCTTGGCCTCCCAAAGTGCTGGGATTACAGGCGTGAGCCACCGTGCCCAGCCCAGAGTGATACAACTTTGGGAATGGTAGAAGAGAAGGAAGAATGCAGTGCAGGAAGGATGATGTTTGGGAACCTTTTGCCAGTGTACAAGATTATTTCAAAGTGTACACTTTATTTAGTAGTACTGTAGTTAGTTAGCATACCCAGAATAAATCATTCCCTTTTCCTCCCTGCTAAAAATTAAATCTAAAATTATATCCATTTTCATAAATTCATTCTTTAGTTCATCAAATATTTGAGCATCAGTTATATAAGAGGCCCTGTTCTAAGCATTTATGATCTGGTGAATGAAACGAAGTCCTTGTCCTCAAGTAGTTTACATTTAATGGGGCAGAAGGACAATAAATAAATAAATATATATTGTGTTAGTCGAGAGTATATTTTAAATAACATATTAGGGAAGAACTCTAAAGAGTAATGTTTGATCAGAGACGTAAAAGGAAAAAAAGGAGTTGAAAAAGAACATTCCTCAGGTAGAGAAAACAAGAGAAACAGCCCTGAAGGGGAAGTTGATCCCTGGTATTTGAGGAACAGCAGTCATAGTGAAAGACGAAGTCAGAAGGAGAGCCAGGGGCCAAATTGTTTGGTCCTGGTCGGTGACGGGAAGGACTGTGGGTTTTGTTCTGGATGTGGTGGGAATCCACTGGAGGGTTTGAACGGAGTGTGACATCTGATTCAGAGGAAAACTGGTCCTTCTGCTTTGTGCTCTGTTACTTCTCAGTGCATTATACTGTTGTGTATCTTTTCTTGTTGTAGATCGTCTATGCTGAAAGACCTCTCACAGACAACCACAGATCGTTGGCTTCTTATGGCTTGAAAGATGGGGACGTTGTGATTTTACGACAGAAGGAGAATGCAGACCCTCGACCTCCAGTGCAGTTCCCAAGTAAGACATCTGGTGGTTGAGCATCCCCCAGCACAGCCATCAGCAGGTAGCAGAGCGTAGCGCCTCAGAGTTTTGGATTTGCTTTGGATTCAGACTGCAGAATACAGATCCTGACTCTGCCTTTTCCCTGCTGTGTAACCTTGAACAAGCATTTTAACGTCTCTAAATTGGTTTCCTCTTCTATAAGATAGGTGCCATAATTAACCCCAACTCCTAAAGCTGACGTGAGGCTAATGCATGTAAAATCTTCAGCACATAGCAAGCCCTCAATAAATACTAGCTTCTGTTATCAGTGATAATTATACAATAATCTTTATCCTTGGGAAGGACTTGAAAGAATGTGTAAGCCTATGATTTTGCTACTTTGTGTCTGTCCTTCAGTGACCAAGCCTTTCTGGAGCATTTTATAGCCAGCCAGGCACTTGGAGCTGCATTTCACATGATCTCATAACTTGATTGTGTGAGGATTTACATAATTATTTGCATAATAATTTATAATTATGAAGCCAGATTTTAAATGATGTCTTTAAAGTTACATGACTATTAAGTGAGGGCACAGGAATTAAAATGTGATGTTTTTTCCATTATGCTGAACTTGATAAACATTAAGCAGCTTGACCACCAAGTTGTGGTTCTTTCCTACCAACTGTGTTAATCACATACAAAGAAACATTTATCTATCTTTGATGCTCCTTTTATAATAGATGTTTATGGTCTGAAATCTGCACTGGGATTTAGTAGGTTCTATGTCACTAAAATAATATGCAGAATTGTGTGGATGTGAACGTGTGTGTGTACTGGATAGACAGAGGGTCATACCTTTGTTCAGATACTTGAAGTGGCTTATGGATCCACAAAGTGTTTTATAAGGTCTTAATGTGAAACAGCTTGGTGAAATGTGTGGTTTTTTTCCATTCCCTGCCATATTCAGATAGATTTTCTTAAATAGTGTTTAGCCCGTAGGTCACCAGTTTTAAAGTTTATGGTGACAGATGCTGGCAGAGTCTGGGTGATGACAGACTGACTGCAGCTTTAACCACAGTGTTTCCATTCAGCCTGAAACTGGAGCTTACTGAGACCATCAAGGACTGGCTCCACCAGATCTGGAAGACATTAGTCCCTTGGGGCCACAGTTAAACTTTAGAAAGAAGTTAAAACTTCTTTCTAAAGAAGTTAAACGTATTTAAACAACTGTGACAATCAGTAAAAACCACATCTTCCTTTGGTTAATTTGATGAGATTGTTAATTCTGGAATTTACTTCTTCCGCCACCACCCCCCGTATTGTTGCATATGGACAAGAGAGCCAACGGGTTGGGGCGGGAGTGATCTGGTCTATTAAGTAAACATGTTTTTGAGAATTACTCTGAAGTGAATGGACTCTCAAGATAATGTATAACGGGTGGAGATAAAAATTTCTTGACCTGCAAAGAGGGCCCACCCATATATGTTTTTTCCTGGCTGGTATAGATTAGCTACCTCACAGAGATCATCCTGTTAACTTCACCTTTTCCTTGGTTGGGAGTTGAAGAAAGTGGCTAATTGAACCCCTGCTAAAGGGTAGAAATGTTACATCATGAGTTTAAGCTTTCTCTTTTTCTATCTGAGGTCCAGAAAGGCTTCAGGATAGTCCCAGACTTGAGACAAGTTTGTTTGTTTTTTGGTTTTTTAGTTTATATAAAATCCTTAATAGTGCAAGGATTGTGCTATAATTCTGATCACTGTGAAATTGCTTAGTGTACTGTCATTTATAACATTAAACACAATTATCTCTAAGAACAGTACTCATTGTTCAGACAAGTTTGACCATCAAATATATTTTTTGGAGTTGAAGGAATGTTCATTGACTCAGGCCTAGCCCCTCATTCTGGCTCTCCTTGTTTACTTTTCTTTTTCATTTTTCTTTTTTAAATAATAGTTTTATTGAGATACAATTCATGCATTTAATTTTTGTTTACTATATTCATGAGTTGTGTAACCGTCACCACAATCCATTTTAGCATATTTCCATTACCTTAAAAATAAATCCTATACCCATTTATAGTCATCTCCCATTTCCCCCTAGGCTCCACAGCCTAGACAACTACAGGTCTACTTTCTGTCTCTATGTATTTACCTATTTGGGACATTTCATATAAATGGGGTCATACAATGTGTGAGTCCTTTGTGTAAGAATTAAAATTCCCTTTTATTTTCCTTTCAGTTTAGTAAGGTCAGCCGAGCCTGGCATATAGAACCTGGGAGTTCTGGCTTCTAAAATATAGTAGCTTTTGGTGTAATCAGCACTGAGAACCTATGCAAGTCCCTTTTCTTCTTTTCTCTTTTTTTTTTTTTTTTTTTTTTTTTTTTTTTTTTTTTTTTTTGAGATGGAGTCCAGCTCTGTAGCCCAGGCTGGAGTGCAGTGGCCGGATCTCAGCTCACTGTAAGCTCCGCCTCCCGGGTTCACGCCCTTCTCCCGCCTCAGCCTCCCGAGTAGCTGGGACTACAGGCGCCGCCACCTCGCCCGGCTAGTTTTTTGTATTTCTTAGCAGAGACGGGGTTTCACCGTGTTAGCCAGGATGGTCTTGATCTCCTGACCTCGTGATCCACCCGTCTCGGCCTCCCAAAGTGCTGGGATTACAGGCTTGAGCCACCGCGCCCGGCCCTTTTCTTCTTTTCTATAAAATGATGACACTGTTTAGCCCCCCAGGGTCATGAGAAGAGTTAGCAGAGATGCACAGATGAAAGTATAAATTCAGAGAACTATTAAGAACTTCCCTGAGCCAATACGTTTAGCACTGACTTGCAGAATTTAGCATCTAATATTTATGCTACTCACTTGATATATATAATATCCTTTGATCCGGCTGGGCAGGGTGGCTCACTCTTATAATCCCAGCACTTTGGGAGCCTGAGGTGGGTGGCTCACCTGAGGTCAGGAGTTCGAGACCAGCCTGGCCAACATGGTGAAATCCCATCTCTACTAAAAATACAAAAAATTAGGTGGGCTTAGTGGCAGACGCCTGTAATCGCAGTTACTCAGGAGGCTGAGGCAGAAGAATCACTTGAACCCAGGAGGCAGAGGTTGCAGTGAGGCAAGATCGCGCCATTGCACTCCAGCCTGGGCAACAAGGCAAGACTCTGTCTCAAAAAAAAAAAAACAAAAAATTCTTTAATCCAAGCACCAAGGCTGTTTGAACCATATGTCAGACCAGAGTAGGATTTTTCTCAAGAACAACATCCAGACTTATGCAATTATATTTATTGAAACTAGCTTTTTTTTGAAACAAAGTTTCATTCTTCTTTTTTTTTTTTTTTTTTTTTTTGAGACGGAATCTCACTCTGTTGCCCAGGCTGGAGTGCAGTGGCCAGATCTCAGCTCACTACAAGCTCCGCCTGCCGGGTTTACGCCATTCTCCTGCCTCAGCCTCCCGAGTAGCTGGGACTACAGGCGCCCACCACCTCGCCCGGCTAGTTTTTTGTATTTTTTAGTAGAGACGGGGTTTCACCGTGTTAGCCAGGATGGTCTCGGTCTCCTGACCTCGTGATCCGCCCGTCTCGGCCTCCCAAAGTGCTGGGATTACAGGCTTGAGCCACCGCGCCTGGCAAAGTTTCATTCTTGTCGCCTGGGCTGGAGTGCAATGACACGATCTTGGCTTACTGCAACCTCCGCCTCCCGGGTTGAAACAATTCTCCTGCCTCAGCCTCCCAAGTAGCTGGGATTACAGACGACTGCCACCACCCCCAGCTAATTTTTGTATATTTAGTAGAGATGGGGTTTCACCATGTTGACCAGGCTGGTCTGGAACTTCTGACCTCAGGTGATCCAGCTGCCTTGGCCTCCCAAAGTGCTGGGATTACAGGTGTGAGCCACCGCACCCGGCGGCTTTAATTATTTAAAAACATAAATTAAAAACCTGATGTCTATTGTGAGATATTTTATAAGCTAAAAATTTGGGGTTACTACTGTCACCTTCCCCTTATTTTTCTTCTTTCCTATTGATTCACTCTCAGCCTGCAGTCTTCATATTCAGAGTCAGCATGAGAAAGAACAAGGGTAAAGTCTACAGTTACCTTTGCTGTTGTCATGTACCATGTATGAGCAAGTGTTCTGCTGTTACCTTCAAGTGCTTGTTTTTGTAGAGTAATTTGAGTAAACTGAATTGATTTTCCCCAACAGACTTACCCCGAATAGATTTCAGTAGTATAGCTGTGCCTGGCACATCAAGTCCCCGGCAGCGCCAGCCACCAGGAACACAGCAGTCCCACTCATCTCCTGGAGAAATAACTTCATCTCCTCAGGGCTTGGACAATCCAGCCTTGCTCCGAGGTATGTTGCTGGCCAACCCGCATGAGCTGTCCTTGCTGAAGGAACGCAATCCACCCCTGGCAGAAGCTCTGCTCAGTGGAGACCTTGGTAAGCTTATAAATTTGGAAGGCTGTTAGGCTGGCCTGAGGTGAAGAAGCTGTGTCATAGCAAATGTGAAGAGACTCAAGCAACACTGTGTCAAATGATTTATTGAACATACCAGTTTTTTCTCTGTGAGAGGTAGATTAGTGCTAAAGTCAAAGGCTGAGTTAATTGGAATCAGCAATAGAGTTTTCGGAGTGAAATCCATCTAGGCCACCCCTCTCGGTTTACTTTTTTTTTTTTTTTTTTTTTTTTTTTTTGAGACGGAGTCTAGCTCTGTTGCCCAGGCTGGAGTGCAATGGCCGGATCTCAGCTCACTGCAAGCCCCGCCTCCCGGGTTCCCGCCATTCTCCTGCCTCAGCCTCCCGAGTAGCTGGGAGTACAGGCGCCCGTCACCTCGCCCGGCTAATTTTTTTTGTATTTTAGTAGAGACGGGGTTTCACCGTTTTAGCCAGGATGGTCTCGATCTCCTGAACTCGTGATCCGCCCGTCTCGGCCTCCCAAAGTGCTGGGATTACAGGCTTGAGCCACCGCGCCCGGCCTCGGTTTACTTTTTGTTTTCCTCATTGTTTTGGCAGCGCATAACCTAGGTACTGATTTTTTTTTTTTTTTTTTTTTTTTTTTTTTTTGAGATGGAGTCTCGCTCTGTTACCCAGGCTGGAGTGCAGTGGCGCAGTCTTGGCTCACTGCCAGATCTGCCTCCCAGGTTCACACCATTCTCCCGCCTCAGCCTCCTGAGTAGCTGGAACTACAGGTGCCTGCCGCCACGCCTGGGCCAATTTTTTGTTTTTAGTAGAGATGGGGTTTCACCGTGTTAGCCAGGATGGTCTCGATCTCCTGACCTCGTGATCCGCCTGCCTCAGCCTCTCAAAGTGCTGAGATTACAGGCGTGAGCCACCGTGCCCGGCCGGTACTGATATTTTAACCTGTTAGATCTTCAATTAAAGAGCACCAACAAGCCAGCTGATGCCAGCTGGCATTTTTTTTTAGTTACAGGAAACAGGTTCAGTGCCCTGTATGGCAAAATGAAATCACCTTAACCTCAGTGTACTGCAAGTTATTTTTTGTATTTTTTTGTAGAGATGGAGTTTTGCCATATTGTCCAGGCTGGTTTCAAATTCTTGGACTCAAGCAGCCTGCCTGCCTTGGCCTCCCAGAGTGCTGGGATTACAGGCATGAGCTGTCGCACTCAGCCAACTTTTAGCCATCTTTATGAATCGAGTTTTCTCTGTAAATTGCTCTCATTTTACTCTTGGATTTATGAGTTAAATTGGGTTAAGTCTAAAAACATAACAGACACTTAATGACTCATTCCTCAATTGACTGTCTTTAAATTGGCAATCTTTACCTTACAGTGAAATACGTAGATTTTAAATATACAATTCCTTGAGTTTTGACAAACTCCTGTAAGCCCAATCAAGACACAGGACATTTCTCTCACTCCGGAAAGTTCCACTATGTTCCTTGCTAGTCAGTTTCCTCTCCTTATAGGTTACTACTGTTTTGATAATCTTACAGTTTAGTTTCGCCTGTCTTCATGTATATGGAATAATAGAGTGTCTGCCCTTTCGTGTTAGGCTTTTTTTTTTTTTTTTTTTTTTTTTTGAGAGGGAGTCTCACTCTGTCTCCGAGGCTGTAGTGCAGTGGTGCGATCTCTGCTCACTGCAACCTTCACCTCCCGGGTTCAAGCAATTCTCCCACCTCAGCCTCCCAAGTACCTGGGACTACAGGCGTACACCACCACACCCAGCTAATTGTTGTATTATTAGTAGATAATACATGTTGGCCAGACTGGTCCCAAACTCCTGGCCACCATGTTGGCCAGACTGGTCCCAAACTCCTAACGTCGTGATCCACCTGTCTGGGCCTCCCAAAGTACTTTCACTCAACTTACTGCTTTTTAGATCCATCTGTATTGTGTGCATTAGTAGTTCAGATAAACCTTGTCACAATATCTTTTAATTTCTTATGTCAGTATGTCTAATCACCAAAGACCGTGATGATGAGGCATTTAAGTTTGCACACTTAAACGTACCACCATTTAAGACATTGCAAAATAGGCCGGGCACGGTGGATCACCTGAGGTCAGGAGTTCAACACCAGCCTGGCCAACATTGTGAAACCCCATCTCTACTAAAAATACAAAAAATTAGCTGGACGTGGTGGCAGGCGCCTGTAATCCCAGCTACTTGGGAGGCTGAGGCAGGAGAATCACTTGAACTCGGGAGGTGGAGGTTGTAGTGAGCCGAGATTGCGCCATTGCACTCCGGCCTGGGCAACAAGATTGAAACTCCGTCTCAAAAAAAGAGACAAATTGCAAAATAGATTCTTGTTGTAATGTACATCTTGTAGCAAGCAGTGTTTTCTCTAATTTTCCTGCCTATTATTTCATCAGAACACACAAAATATAGGTAGACTAACAATAGTTTATACTTAATTTATCTGGCTTAAGGCAGGGCATATTATAAAGGAAATGAAACTAGAAGAGGAAAAGGAGATTATATAATGCTGTATTTTGTTTCTAGGTAATAGGACAATGAGGACAATGGGGAGCAACGGGGAGGGGAGGAGTGGGGACATTCATCTGCCACATGATCACTCCCCACCGTTTTAAATTGGAAAGTTGTTACCTCTGAGTAGAAACAATATGATAGATAACTTCTTATAAAAGATTTTTGCAAATACTTTTTTTTTTTTAAGACAGGGTCTCACCATGTCACCCAGGCTGGAGTGTGTGGTGCCATCACAGCTCACTGCAGCCTCGACCTCCTGGACTCAAGCCATCCCCCCACACTTGAACCCCCACCCAACAGTAGCTGGGACTACAGGCATGCACCACCATGCTCGGCTAATTTTTATATTTTTTGTAGAGACAAGGTCTTGCTATGTTGCCCAGGCTGGTCTCGAACTCCTAGGCTCAAATGGTCCTCCCACCTCAGCCTCCCAAAGTATCGAGATTACAGGTGTGAGCTACCACACCCAGCCACAAATACTTTCTTTATGCTGAATTTAAATGACGAAATAGCCTTGACTCGGAGAATAGAAAGTAAATGTAATTGCTCATTTCAAATAAGCTTTAGGCATCCTCTCTGCATCTTACAGTTGTAGTTTGAGAAATTGTTTGGTGTGGGAAAGTATTGATAAAGGTTGAAAATACAGCGGTATTTAAGATTTTTCTCCCTTATTTTTGTAGAGAAATTCTCTAGAGTCCTGGTGGAGCAGCAGCAGGACCGAGCCCGGAGAGAGCAAGAAAGGATTCGTCTGTTTTCTGCTGATCCCTTTGACCTTGAAGCTCAGGCAAAGATAGAAGAAGATATCAGGTAATGAATGATCTGTTCATCTAAAGAACAAGACTCAGAGACTCCAGATTTCCCAAACTGCAGGGTATCTAACATTAGTTGGGCATCTGTTTGGAGGCAGCTTCTCTGTTTTGCAGTTGAGATAGTAACCTCAGTCTTTTAGTTTAGTCTCTTCTCTTTCATTTTCTACGCATTTCGATTCGACATGACAGAGATACAGGTACTGAGTTTAATGACTTTCTGTTCTAAAATTTTAAGGAAGACTCCCTGACTAGCAGACAGAGCATCGTAACACAGTTCTAGATAAATGACCCCCAGACTGAGCAGAAGCCACCCTCTGGTGAGACCGCAAGGCTGGTTGCATATTACATGGGCTGATTTGACCCTCTTTCTTTAGACATATTGTGTAAGTCCTGACTAAATCCAGGGCTTAAACATGATTGGATTAGAGAGGACTCTGAGCTGATGGAACATTGGTAGTCCTAACTCTGTTTTCCTGCTGCATTTCTTGTACTGGCCTCAGTGGATAAACTGAATATTGGACATGTTTCCAGCCCTCAGTTTCTATAATGCAGTGGTTCTCACCTGGGGCTATAGTAAAATCATATGAGAAGCTTTTAAAAATGCAGATGCTTGGGCTCTTCTCCCAAATCTGATGAATCAGAATTGTTGGGCATGGAGCTCAGGCAAGGATAGTGACGCCGTTCTGGCCTCAGTCACACTGATAGTCACAAGCAAGATTCTGTTCAGTCATTCTCTGAAAAAAAGGACAGCTGCTTTTCCCACCTCAAGTCAGTTTTTGTTTGCTAATTGTGAAAAAGTATAACTAAGAAGAGGATAACAGCGATGATACTTACACTTAGACTACTTAGCCTTTTAGGGACTGTGTCGTCATTTCGGTTACTTAAATGAAGCCTAACTTGGTCATTGTATTACACTATCAACTTAGAAATCAAATCATGCTTTTTTAAACTTCTCATTCTTTTTATCTTTTTTCTTTTTTTTTTTTTGAGACAAGGTCTCTGTCACCCAGGCTGGAGTACATTGGCACAATAACAGCTTATTGCAGCCTGGACCTCCCCTAGACTGAGGTGTTCCTCTTACCTTAGCCTCCCAAATAGCTGGGAATACAGGCATCCGCCAACATGCCCAGCTAATTTTTTCATTTTTTGAAGAGACAGGATTTCACCATCTTGCCCAGGCTGGTCTTGAACTCCTGAGCTCACGCAATCCACGCGCCTCAGCCTCCCAAAGTGCTGGGATTAGAGACATGAGCCACAGCACTTAGCCCTTCCTTCTTCTTCTTTTTCATTTTTCTTTTCTTTTTTTTTTTTTTTTTTTTCTTGAGACGGAGTCTCGCTCTGCCGCCCAGGCTGGAGTGCAGTGGCCGGATCTCAGCTCACTGCAAGCTCCGCCTCCCGAGTTCACGCCATTCTCCTGCCTCAGCCTCCCGAGTAGCTGGGACTACAGGCGCCGCCACCTCGCCCGGCTAGTTTTTTGTATTTTTTAAAGTAGAGACGGGGTTTCACCGTGTTAGCCAGGATGGTCTCGATCTCCTGACCTCGTGATCCGCCCGTCTCGGCCTCCCAAAGTGCTGGGATTACAGGCTTGAGCCACCGTGCCCGGCCTTTTTTTTTTTTTTTTTGAGACAAGGTTTTGCCATGTTGGCCAGGCTAGTCTCAAACTCCTGACCTCAATTGATCTCCCACCTCAGCCTCTCGAAGTGCTGGGATTACAAGTGTGAGCACCATGCCCTGCCTCATACTCTTCTTACTACATTTGAAATCAGAAATATAGGCTAGTCATGGTGGCTCATGCCTATAATCCCAACACTTTGCTCGAAGCGAGGAGTTTGAGACCAGCCTGGGCAGCAAAGTGAGACTCTTGTCTTTACAAAAAATAAAATAAATTAGCCAGGTATGGTGGCATGCACCTTCTGTCCTAGCTACTCAGGCGGCTGAGGCAGGAAGATCCCTCAAGCCCAGGAGTTGGAGGCTGCAGTAAGCTATGATTGCATTCCAACCTGGGCAAGAGAGTGAGACCCCCATCTTAGGGGAAAAAAAAAAGAAATATAATTGTACACTAGAATTAATTGACAGCCCTAAGTCATTATGAAACTTCGTCTCAAAAAAATAAGAGAAATGAAATAGATAGTGTCCATATGGCTCATGTTTCTTTCTAGGTCTTGAGTGAAGGAAATGGGGTAACACATCTGTTCTCTTCCCCACCCCCTGCTCAAGATGGAGTCTTGTTCTGTCGCCCAGGCCTGAGTGCAGTGGCACAATTTCAGCTCATTGCAACCTCCTTCTCCCAGGTTCAAGCGATTCTCCTGCCTCAGCCTTCTGAGTAGGTGGGATTACAGGCATGCACCACCACGCCAGGCTATTTTGGTATTTTTAGTAAAGACGGGGTTTCACCATCATGGCCAGGCTGGTCTTGAACTCCTGACCTCAGGTGATTTGCCCTCCTCATCCTGCCAATGTGCTGGGATTACAGGTGTGAGCCATTGCACCTGACCACATTTACTCTTTGAAAGGTGAAAACCTTGTACCTCTGAAGAGACTCTCTACATATGGACCCCAGAAAAGCCAAAGTAGCTGGTGTTATTGCAGAGGATTTTTTGTTGAAACTCATTTGGGTTGGAGTCCATGCAAGATGAAGTATACAATTAATTTTAGGTTATTTCTATGTTTAATAATGTGCAATAGCATAAAACCTGTGTAATTGTATCAAATGTCTGTTAAAGTTTCATTTGGCTTGTTACACTAGTGATTACACAGGGTATGTGAACACCGAGGTTCGATAGCTTTCATATTTGCCTAAAGGAAGGTGCCTTTGACTTTCTGAGTTTAAATTTTGTTGCAAAATGGCTGATAAAGCCATCAGTTCACTTGAGCTCGATGATTATTATGAAAAGGGCAGAAACTATAGTTAGAGCCAGAGTCAGCAGAGTTTTGTTTATTTGGGCCTCTGACGTCTAGACTGCAGTGCAGTGGTACGATCATGGCTCGTAGCCTCAACTTCTCGGGCTCAGGTGATCTTCCCCCATCAACCTCCCGAGTAGCTGGGTCTATAGGCACACCACCACATCTGGCTAATTTTTCTTGTATTTTGTAGAGACGAGGTTTCACCATGTTGCCCAGTCATGTCTTAAAGTCCTGGGCTCGAGTGATCTGTCCAACTCCCAGAGTGCTTGGATTATAGGTGTGAGCCACCTATAATGCTTGGCCTGAGGTTTGTTTTTTGTTTGTTTGTTTAAGAGACAGGGTCAGCACCATAAAACAGGGCAAAAAAAAAAAAAAGGGGGGGGCCGTGTCTTGCTCTGTCGTCTAGGCTGGAATGCAGTGGTACCATCATAGCTCACTGCAGCCTCAGCCTCCCAGGCCCAAGCAATCTCTTGCCTCAGTCTCCTGAATAGCTGGGACTACAGGCTTGTGCTACCACGCCCAGCTAATTTTAGTGATAGGGTCTCACTGTGTTGCCCAGGCTGGTGTCAAACTCCTGGCCTCGAGTGATCCTCCTGCCTTGGCCTCCCAAAGTGCTGGGATTATAGGCACACAGCAGTGCCTGGCTTTAGTGGACTTTCTACAAATGGGCAGATAGTAAGTATTTTAGTCTTTGCAGACCAGACCATACAATCTGTGTTGCTCATGTTCAACTCCACCACTGCCATGTGAAAGCAGCCATAGATAATAGGACAGTATGTAAATGCATGATACTACTGTGTTTCCATAAAACTTTTTTTGCCCAAACAGCAGACTATGATTTACCAACCCTGAATTTACAGTGTAGTTTATCCCGAATCTTAGAACTTGTTCTGTTAGTGTCTCAGTCTTCAGGTAAGTTGCCCAGCCTCTAACCTAGTTTCCATTAATGTTGGTAGTATTTGATAATGTTTTTAAAAGGAGATTGATTCATGCTGTTTTAAGGGAGTAGAAAAAAATTGGGAATAAACATGAGATGTTGGAGTAAGCAGTAACTCCCTTTTGTTGTTTTTCTCATGTAAGAATTAGAGTTGTGTTTATTTTTTTGTTTTTTTTTTTCCTTTTGGTGGGGAAAGATGGGGTTTCACTGTGTTGCCCAGGCTGGTCTGAAACTCGAGCTCAAACTCCTGAGCTCAAGGGATCCACCTACTTTGGCCTTCCAAAGTGCTGGAACTACAGGTGTGAGCCACTGCACCTGGCATGTTGATTTTTTTTTTTTTTTTTTTTTTTTTTTTTTTGAGATGGTGTCTCACTCTGTCACCCAGGCTGGAGTGTAGTGGCACGATCTCGGCTCACTGCAACCTCCGCCTCCCAGGTTCAAGTGGTTCTACTGCCTCAGCTTCCTGAGTTGCTGGGATTATAGGCGCCTGCCACCACGCCCAACTAATTTTTGTATATTTAGTAGAGATGGGGTTTCACCATGTAAGCCAGGCTGGTATTGAACTCCTGACCTCAGGTGATCCACCCGTCTTGGCCTCCCAAAGTGTTGGGATTACAGGCGTGAGCCACTGTGCCTAGCCAGCATGTTGAATTTTTAAACATATCGTTTCATGGATCAAATGAACTATGAAACACATGTAGTTTTAAGCGATGGATGCAGTTTTTTTGTAGCATAAGCTGTTATATGAGCACTGTATACTAGATGCTTTGTACCTCTCAGCAACGTAGGTAACAATTATCCTCAGTATACAGATTAGAAAACCCAGTCCTGCAGATAAAGCAGCACAAGAAGTTGAAATATTTGTGTTTTCTGTTTGCGAACTTTTTGTAATGTTCTGGGCTTAGGAAATGTATTCAGATACCCAATAAATCCTCAGTTAAAATTGGAACATTCCCAGAGTTCTAACATTCTGCCAGAAAAATGGGGTTGTGACCCTTGCTCTCCAGTTTCTTATTTCTGAATATATAAAGGCAGCTCAGTGTTTTACATAGGGTAATTTTTATGCCTTTAGATTTTCTGCCAGCTGTTTATCTTACTGCCTCCTAGGAAATGATCTCTTGCCCCATATAGCACCAGTTTTTCTATGACTCGGCTGCTGTGCTTGGGGCAAAAGATATGTACAAATCTGTTTTTTAATATTGTGACTTTGAAACTGATTTCTCTCCATGGAATTAATGTTTTCAGTGTCCCTGGTCTTGTTCTGTTACAGGCAACAGAACATTGAGGAAAACATGACAATAGCTATGGAAGAGGCTCCGGAAAGTTTTGGCCAAGTAGTGATGCTTTATATTAACTGCAAAGTGAATGGACATCCTGTGAAAGCCTTTGTTGACTCAGGTGACGTCTCTGTCTTTTATTTCTTGGTCTCCCCTCCAACATCCTTACCTGACATGGGAGAAGGGGAGGCTCAAGCATCTGTTCAGATGGCTGTAGTTTTTTTTTTTTTTTTGAGATGGAGTCTTGCTCTGTTACCCAGGCTGAAGTGCAGTGGCGCGATCTTGGCTCACTGCAACCTCTGTCTCCTGGGTTCAAGCGAATTCTCCAGCCTCAGCCTCCCGAGTAGCTGGGATTACAGGCGCCTACCACAGCACCCGGCTAATTTTTATATTTTTGGTCGAGATGAGGTTTCACCATGTTGGTCAGCCTGGTCTTGAACTCCTGACCTCAGGTGATCCACCACGCCCTGCCCAGATGGCTGTAGTTCTTTAGGCTGCTAACTCACCAGCCTGGGACTTACTGTTTCACTTGCCAGGCATTCTGTTGGTATTAGGTTTCTTTCTTTAATCATTTCTTAACCAGTTTTGTATTTTGTGATGTCTCCTTTATCTTCCTAGCTCCCCTTGTCTAGCATCCTGAATTTCTTGGATATTTCTGTAAAAAATTGGGAATACATAGGTTTAGAAGAAGGAGCTATAAAAGAAGCTGTGTAGGGTGTAATCAAACACATTTCAGCCTAGCCTATGCACCAACACTTTGCCAAGATTTGGGAGGAGTGTAAGGGTATCTGGGTGTGGTTCTTACCCTTAAAGAACTTAACCAGGTAAGGAGACAGGGATTCTTCTGCTTGAGGGTCCAGGTAATTTACATACTAGTTGGCACCTTTTCTGTCAGTAACAACTGTTTGCTTTTTAGTAAAACTACACCATGCAGCATTTTGTGGGTATATGACTGGTCTCATGCATCTTAATTCTGGGTGTCTCACTCAAGACTCTAAGAAAAGTGAGTTCCTAGAGTAGAAAAATCCCCTGCTCAAATAATATTTTCCTCCTTGGCTATGTATTTCTATATAAAAAGAAAGAAAGTATTTTCTTTCATTTGTTCATCTACGCATTCCTGAGCACATGCTGGGTTTCAGCTTTCTCTCTCTCATTTTTTAAAGAGAGAGTCTGTGTCACCCAGGCTAGAGTGCAGTGGTGCGATCAGCTCACTTCAGCCTCCAACTCCTGGGCTCAAGTGATCTCCAGCCTCAGCCTCCCAAGTAGCTGGAACTACAGACATGTGCAACCATACCTGGCTGATTTTTTTAACTTTTTGTAGAGAGAATTCCCCTGAATTGTGCAGGCTGATAGGGAGCTCCTGACCTCAACTCTCATTAAGAGTTTTTACCTTGAGACTGGGTGTAGTGGCTCATACCTGTAATTTTGGGAGGGTGAGATGCGTGAATTGCTTGAGCCCAGGAGTTTTGAGACCAGCCTGGGCAACATGGGGAAACCTCGCCTTTACAAAAAATACAAAAATTAGCCGGGTGTGGTGGTGCATACCTGTAGTCCCAGCTACTTCAGGTGAATGTTGGAGCCTGTGGTGACTGCAGAGTTCAGGGCTGCAGTGAGCTGTGATTGTGCCACTGTGCCCCAGCCTGGGTAAGTGAGACCCAGCCTTCAGGGAAAAAAAAAAAAAAAAAAAAGAAGTTTGTATCTTGAGATACATTCCGGGGAGAAGTAAATTTACTGATTATTCCGTTTTAAAAATGTCTGTTGTGTGTAGGGCCTTGTGCTGAGTGCTTCGTGATAAGACTTAGTGGCTGGAGCCTCAGAGGGCCCCTGTGTGAGTGAAAGACAAATACATAGGAGATGCTAATAGAATACTCAGTGTGTATTGATTCCTTATTGTGTGCCAAGCACCATGCTAGGTGCTCAATGTAATCATCTTACTCAATTTTATTTCATCCTCAGAACAGCTCTATGTACTTTGTTCTACTATAGTTCCTATCTTATCCATAAGGAAACTTAGATATAGAGAAGATCAAGTCACGCTTCCAGGTATACAGAGTTCGTGAGTGGTGGGCTTTGGATTCAACCCCAGGTCCCCTTGACGCCAGAAATCTCAACCACTGTGCAAAACTCAGGTGAATGTTGGATGGCTATAGAGACCACTTTCTCACTCTGACCGAGGCGTTCAGGAGAGTCTTTCCAAAAGACAGCGTTCGAGCTGAGGCTTTGGAAAATGCAGGAGAGCAGTGAAAGGGGCCCTTCTCACCCTGGGTTGCTTACTTTAATAACTTGCTTTTGTAGATTAAAGTTAAAAAGGAGGAAGAAAAAGAGAGAGCTGCCTTTCCAAATTCCCTTTTCCTTCATTATTTCTGGGCCTTTTAAAATCTAACCTTTCTCAAATACCAAGAACTTTTATTTCTTATAAAGTGTAGGGTACCTGTGAGTAATATGAGCAGAAGTGTTGGAATTGAGTGAGAGGCAAAGTCATTGCAAAAGGGCAGTCAGTTGAGGAGGAAGTGGGTCTTGAGCTGGATCTTGAAGCATCGGTGGAATTCAGAAAAAAAAGCAGGAGAGAGGGAGTATTTTACTGGAGGGTCACAGTGAGTGAATGGTAAAGGCGACATTCATATTCCTCCTGCTGAAGCAGAGGGTTTAGGGTAGTTAGAATGTAAGGTCAGAAAGAAACAGTGGAGCCAGGATGGGGTGGGATCTGAAGCTGTGGTGATGGTAGTTTGAAACTAATCTCATAAGGAGTGGAAACCATTGAGGACTTCTAAGCAGATGAAGAAGCAAGTGATTTGAAAATGGTACTGTTGGCCCAGTGCAGTGGCTTAAACCTGTAATCCCAGCACTTTGGGAGGCGGGTAGATCACTTGAGGTCAGGAGTTCAAGACCAGCCTGGCCAACATGGTGAAACCCCATCTCTACTAAAAATACAAAATCAGCCAGGCATGATGGTGGCACGCCTGTAATCCTACTGCTTAGGAGGCTGAGGCAGCAGAATCGCTTGAACCCAGGAGGCAGAGGTTGCATTGTGCTGAGATTACACCACTGTACTGCACTCCAGCCTGGGTAACAGAGCAAGACTGTGTTTCCAAAAAAAAAAAAAAAGTGGTATTTTAGGAAAACTAAAGGTAGATACAGATCTGGAGAATTCTGTACCCCTATGGGTCACAACAATTTCCTTTCTTTACGCATCCACGGAGTGGTTTGGAAGCCAGAACAATTGTCCTCTTGCAAGAGAATGGCAGCGTGAGCCAGGCTGATCGCTATGGTTAGAAGAAAGAGCATCAGGACAGGCACGGTGGCTCACGCCTGTAATCCCAGAACTTTGGGAGGCCAAAGCAGGTGGATCACCTGAGGTCAGGAGTTCGAGACCAGTCTGGCCAACACAGTGAAGCCCCGTCTCTACTAAAAATACAAAAATTAGCCGGGCATGGTGGCACTTGCCTATAATCCCAGCTACTTGGGAGGCTGAGGCAGGAGAATCGCTTGAACGTGGGAGGTGGAGCTTGCAGTGAACCAAGATTGTGCCATTGCAGTCCAGCCTGGGCAACAAGAGTAAAACTCGGCTGGGCGCAGTGGCTCACGCCTGTAATCCCAGCACTTTGGAAGGCAGAGGCGGGCGGATCATGAGGTCAGGAGATCGAGACCATCTTGGCTAACACGGTGAAACCTCGTCTCTACTAAAAATACAAAAAATTAGCCGGGCTTGGTGGCAGGCGCCTGTAGTCTCAGCTATTCGGGAGGCTGAGGCAGGAGAATGGCGCGAACCCAGGAGGCAGAGCTTGCAGTGAGCCGAGATCGAGATCGCACCACTGCACTCCAGCCTGGGTGACAGAGCGAGACTCCGTCTCGAAAAAAAGACGAAAAAAGGGCATCAGAAATTGCATAGACCTTATTTACAGGTTTGAGAGAAGAAAGAAGACTAGAAGAGTCAAAAGTGAACAATGCACAGGTTTTATGGCTGTGAGAAAATAATCCCATCGGCAAAGACAGAGAAATCCAAAGTGGGAATTATTTGGGGAGAAGGAGTTTTATGCCTGTTGGCTTTGACAGAAATGTCCAGTGCACAAGAATGTAGAATTAGAGTTTCAGGGAGAAATTAAGACAGTAAATATTATAGAAGCGACTGTCTTCTACATAGGCCGACCCGCCGAGTATGTGTTTCTGGGAGAGAAAATAGCCTAAGTGCCCTCCTATTTAAAGGGAAGAGAGTCTAATTGTTGGAGCAGAGTATGGAAGTCCACTTCTAAATTTTGGGAGACTGCATGATTTATTAATAGTAGACTATAGTGTCCCAGTGTGAGGTTTTTGTTTTTAATTTTATTTTTTGAGCAGATAAAGTAGTAAATAATGTACTTACTTGCTTACATAGTGAGATGGGATATTACTATGTTGCTCAAGCTGGTTTCCCACTCCTTGGAGGTGATCCTCCTGTCTTGGCCTCCTAAAGTACGATTGCAGGCGTGAGCCACTACACCCAGCCCAAAGTTTGATATAAAAACAACTTGATAGGGCCGGACACCGTGGCTCACACCTGTAATCCCAACACTTTGGGAGGCTGAGGTGGGCAGATCACTTGTGGTGAGGAGTTCCAGACCAGCCTGGCCAAAGTGGTGAAACCCCGTCCCTACTAAAAATACAAAAATTAGCTGGACGTGTCGGGCATGGTGGCTCATGCCTGTAATCTCAGCCCTTTGGGAGGCCGAGGCGGATGGATCATGAGGTCAGATCGAGACCATCCTGGCTAACACTGTGAAACCCCATCTCTACTAAAAATACAAAAAATTAGCCGGGCGTGGTAGCGGACAGTACTCGGGAGGCTGAGGCAGGAGAATGGCGTGCACCCAGGAGGCAGAGCTTGCAGTGAGCCGAGACTGCGCCACTGCACTCCAGCCTGGGTGACAGAGTGAGACTCCATCTCAAAAAAAAAAAAAAAAAAAAAAAAAAAAATTAGCTGGACGTGATGGCACAAGCTTGTTAATCCCAGGTACTCAGGAGGCTGAGGCAGGAGAATCGTTTGAAGCCAGGAGGCGACGGCTTAAAGATACTCGGTAAAAAGTGCAAGAGGCGACGGCTTAAAGATACTCGGTAAAAAGTGCAAAGTACTGCTTATTTAGCATTGCCATCTGTAGACACGGGACATCATTGCTTTCTACTGGTAAAGTTTTAAAATGTCATTTAATTATTACATTGCTACAACATATTCTTCGCTCAATGTCAAATTTTATATAGTGTTTCAGATTACAGAGTAGAACTGAAAGTTGATGAGGCAGGCCTGGACACTTGCTAGGTAGAAATGATTTTGTAGAGAGAAAAGCCTTGGGGTGTACTTGGTTTTTGTTTTATTATTAATTAGTGCTATATTTTGAGTCTTCTCACAAAGTGGATTTGTTTTTATTGTCTGATGTTTCTCTACTTCTCCAGGTGCCCAGATGACTATTATGAGCCAAGCTTGTGCAGAAAGGTGTAATATAATGAGACTGGTGGATCGTCGGTGGGCAGGGATTGCCAAAGGAGTGGGCACCCAGAAGATTATTGGAAGGGTACATCTAGGTGAGCAAAAGGCACTGGGGCTTGCTGTCTTTCTGTAGGCTATTTGTAGGTTGGGTAGTAGATTTTCAAGTTTTTAGAGGGTTTTTTGTTCTTATTTTGTTGTTGTTTTCAATTTCTTTTGTGTGGGTATGTCTGAGCCAGCAAGCCTAATTTCTAGAAGTTTTAAATCCTGTGTTCTGTCAAAGTTATGTGTTTCTGCTGGTTACAAAAAAACTAGTCTCTTCTACGTTTCTATTTCCTGAAAAGCTAATCCCTTTCCATTATTTTAGCTGATTTATTTTGATACTTACCTGCATATTTCTAAATAACATGTTTATTTTGCTGTTTACTTGTATGACTGTGTTTGAGAGCTGAGCCATCTAATTGAATGTGATTGCTTTTCTTCCGTGGCTCGTATTATTTTCTCTTAGAATTAATAATTGTCCTGTTTTTCTCACTTGGTTTCTTGCGTAGTATTCATCCTAGACATTTCCTAATTATGTAAATCTCCTTTAAATTGATTCAAACACACCCAATAGCCTGTACATTTCATCCTGTCAAAGACACTTCTTGAGCCTGGACCGGCAGTTTCAGGCCTGCTTCAGAGCTGTTGTTTTGGAATTTGACTTGACTGAGTCCTGCAGATTCCTTTCTCCTCTGTCTTGTGTTGGATTACATGAATCCCTTGTCTTCCTCTTTTTTATCTGCTCCTCAGTTTATTGGAGCGCATCTTCCAGTAACTTTCTTAGAAGAGGTGTGTGGCAGTAAATTGAGACTAAGTATCAGACATGTCTTTTTTCCCTACCTTCTACTCGTCTGCCTAGGTTGGAAATCATTTTCCTTCACAATTTTGAGGCATTGCCCCTTAACCTTTTCACTGTCAGTGTTGCTGTAGTGAGCGTGGATTCTGTTCCGATTCTTGATCCTTTATGTGAAAACTTTCTTTTTCTTTACTGTTTTTTTGAAACAGTCTTTGTTCTGTCGCCCAGGCTGGAGTGCAGTGGCGCGATCTCGGCTCACTGCAACGTCCACCTCCCGAGTTCAAGCGATCCTCCTGACTCAGCCTCCCTGAGTAGCTGGGATCACAGGCGTGCACCACCACACCTAGCTAATTTTTGTGTTCTCGCCATATTGGCCAGGATGATCTCTCTCAAATTCCTGTCGTCAAGTGATCGATCCGCCCACCAGGCCTCCCGAAGGGCTGGGATTATGGCTTGAGCCACCGTGCCCAGCCTTGTTTTTCTCCTTTGAAGCTTATAGATCTTCCCTTTGACCTCAGCGTTTTGAATTTCCACAATGGATGCTTGGGTATGGATCTCTTCTCATATACTGTACTAGGTACTTGGTAACCTGTATAGTCTAGATGCTCACATCCCTCCGTTCTGGGGACTTTCTTTTTTTTTTTTTTTTTTTTTTTGAGACGGAGTCTTGCTCTGCCGCTCAGGCTGGGGTGCAGTGGCCGGATCTCAGCTTACTGCAAGCTCCGCCTCCCAGGTTTACGCCATTCTCCTGCCTCAGCCTCCCGAGTAGCTGGGACTACAGGCGCCCGCCACCTCACCTGGCTATTTTTTTGTATTTTTTAGTAGAGACGGGGTTTCACCGTGTTAGCCAGGATGGTCTCGATCTCCTGACCTCGTGATCCGCCCGTCTCGGCCTCCCAAAGTGCTGGGATTACAGGCTTGAGCCACCGCGCCCGGCCATGGGGACTTTCTCTGAATGATTTTGACAATGATTTTCTCCCCTCTGGAATGTCTGTTATTCACATAGGATAATCTATCCTGGTCTTGTCCTCTAGTTTTCTTCTGTTTTGTTTTTCTGTGGGATTTCTTCAACTTTGTCTTCCAGCCTTTGTGTTGCATTTTGTATTTGTTTGTATTTTACTTTATATGGTTTTCATAAATGTCTTGTGATCCTTGGCATCAGCTCACATTGAAGAGTGGGCCACTGGCTGGCTGCGATGGCTCACACCTACAATCCCAGTGCTTTAGGAGGCTTATGTGGGGTGATGACTTGAGGCCAGGAATTTGAGACCAGCCTGGACAACAAAGGGATAACTCGTCTCTACAAAAATTTTTGTTAAATAGCCGGGTGTGGTGGAAAGTGCCAATAGTCCCAGCTGCTCGAGAGGCTAAGGCAGGAGTATTGCTTGAGCCAGGGAGATAGATGCTGCAGTGAGCTGTGTTCATACTACCGTACTCCAGCTTGGGTGACAATGAAACCTTGTCTCAAAAAAAAACAAAAAAAAAAGGAGTGGGCCACCAAAAGGCTTGTTTGGAAAATGACCTGGGTAGGCAGCCATGGCCCTTGTGGCCTTCACTGTAGGATGGGTCTAGAAGTTGGGAGGAAGAGAAAGGCTGGCATCTCAGTTGGATTTTATTTATTTCCCCTGGTTTTCAGTTAGATACTTGTTCTGTCCCTGTCTCCCTCCATGCTCACCTCTGTTAAGAGTGCCTCTGTTTCGGGCGCGGTGGCTCAAGCCTGTAATCCCAGCACTTTGGGAGGCCGAGGCGGGTGGATCACGAGGTCAGGAGATCGAGACCATCCTGGCTAACATGGTGAAACCCCGTCTCTACTAAAAATACAGAAAACTGGCCGGGCGTGGTGGCGGGCGCCTGTAGTCCCAGCTACTCGGAGGCTGAGGCGGGAGAATGGCGTGAACCCGGGAGGTGGAGCTTGCAGTGAGCCGAGATCGCGCCACTGCACTCCAGCCTGGGCGACAGAGCGAGACTCCGTCTCAAAAAAAAAAAAAAAAAAAAAAAAGAGTGCCTCTGTTTCACCCTCTCCAGAAAATAAGGCTCTAGTCTGCTACTGGGGTGAAGGGTCTCCTGGCCTAGCAGAGTGCAGGAGGGACACCCCAAGGGCTAACTGCCTCTGCAGCCTTCCCGCCAGCCTTGCTGCTTTGGGCCCATCTCTCCTCCTATCTGCAGAGGTATTTGTGACCAGTTCCTATGCCCCATAGGAGTTCTGTAATGTCAGTTGGGTTGCTGCTCAGTTTTCCTCACTGTCATCTGCTTTTTAGCTCTAAAATTTTGTTCCTATGGTCTCTACTATTATATTTGGCCTTAAAAAGTTACGCCTTAGTGCTGAGCGCAGTGGCTCACGCCTGTAATCCCAGCACTTTGGGACGCTGAGGTGGGTGGATCACCTGAGGTCAGGAGTTCGAGACAGCCTGACCAACATGGTGAAACCCCGTCTCTACTAAAAATACAAAAATTAGCCCAGCGTGGTGGCAGGTGCCTGTAATCCCAGCTACTCAGGAGGCTGAGGCAGGAGAATCACTTGAACCTGGGAGGCGGAGGTTGCAGTGAGCTGAGATCGTTCCATTTCACTCCAGCCTGGGCAACAAAGAGTGAAACTCCATCTCAAAAAAAAAAAAAAAAAAAAAAAAAAAAATGTGCCTTAGACACAACCCAGAAACCCTTTTTGTAATGTTTTAGACGTAAATGTAGATAAATGCGTGTGTTCAGTCCTTCATCTCTAATCAGAATTCTTTTTATTTTCTTGTTTCATTATCTGTTTAATAGATGCTTGCTATAGAGAACTTCAAAAGTATAGAAATGTGAGATGAAGGTAAAAAACATTCCTTAAATTCCTGTAGTGAGAATCAACCACCGGTATCATTTGGGCATATCTCCTTCTGGTCTTTTTTCTGTGCATTTTTTTATCTTATAAAAAGGTGATTATTTCGGCCAGGCGTGGTGTGGCTCACACCTGTAATCCCACCACTTTGGGAGGCTGAGGTGGGCGGATCACGAGGTCAGGAGATCGAGACCATCCTGGCTAACATGGTGATACCCCATCTCTATTAAAAATACAAAAAATTAGCCGGGCATGGTGGCAGGTGCCTGTAGTCCCAGCTACTCGGGAGGCTGAGGCAGGAGAATGGCGTGAACCCGGGAGGCGGAGCTTGCGGTGAGCCGAGATCGCGCCACTGCACTCTAGCCTGGGAGACAGCGAGACTCTGTCCCAAAAAAAAAAAAAAAAAAAGTGATTTATTTCATGTTTAAAATTTTATATTCTGCTCTAAGAAAAAGTGAAACTTTTTCCCAATGTCATTATAAATTTCAAAATAATTATTTAAATAAGTGAATAAATGTATAGCCTTCTGTTGCAGGTTTAAAGAACAGCTTTTGGGTTGTTTTCTTTTTTTCTTTTTTCTTTTTTTTTTTTTTTTTTTTTTTGAGACAGTCTTGCTCTGTTGCCCACACTGGAGTGCAGTGGCGCAATCTTGGCTCACTGCAGCCTGTGCCTCCCAGATTCAAGCGATTCTCCTGCCTCAGCCTCCCAAATTGCTGGGATTACAGGCAGCTGTTACCACACCCGGGTAATTTTTGGATTTGTAGTAGATTCAGGGTTTCACGATGTTGCCCAGGCTGGTCTCAAACTCCTGAGCTCAAAGTGATTCGCCTGCCTCAGCCTCCCAGAGTGCTGGGATTACAGGCCTGAGCTGCTGCGCTTGGCCAGTTATGTTTCCTATTATACCATGGCAGTATAGCTTTCTGCATATTTTGATTTTTTTTCCCCTAGTCAAGATTCCTGTAAGTGAAACTACTGAATCAAAGTTCCGGATGCTTTAGGACTCTTGATATGTTGCTAACCTGTACCAATCCGGTTTATCTGCCGCTGAATGAATATGCATCTTAATGTCCTGTACTGTTAAGCAATATTAGTTTTCCCTCTTAAATTTACAAATAAGGCTGAGTGTGGTGGCTCATGCCTAAAATCCCAGCACTTTGAGAGGCCAAGGTGGGCGGATTGTTTTAGCTCAGGAGTTCGAGACCAGCCTGGGCGACATAGCGAAACCACATCTCTACTAAAAATACAAAAAATTAGCCAGTTGTTGTGATGTACGCCTATAGTCCCAGCTACTCCAGAAGCTGCGGTGAGAGGATCACTTGAACCCAGGAGGCAGAGATTGCAGTGAGCCGAGATCATGCCAGTATATTTCAGCCTGGGCAATAGAGCAATATTTTTTTCTCAAAAAAAAAATTTTTTTTTTTTTTACAAATAAAAGAGTGGTTGCTTATTCTAAGTTACTTTTCTTTCATTGCAAATGATAGTTTTTTTACACATTTACTTTTCCTTTCTTTTGAAATATGTGTGTCTGTTTATCAGGGTCTTTGTGTTTCTCTTATTGATTTGTGTAGGATAAAGATAGTTCAACTACCTTATTCTCATACTTCGCTAAACACAGTAGGACTGAGAGTTTTGCAGGAATACCATAAACTGGTTCCTTCAGGGGCTGAGTTCTCAGATTTTTGATGGCTTTAAGTGAGAAGATAATAGGAGGAGACAAAATAAGTACCAAGCTCTGTGGCCATCCTTGTGGATTTTACATCCGTGGCTATGATTAGCATGAAAAAACCCTTATAGCAATAGGAGAAACCTAAATAAAAGGAAAGCTTTACCACGGATTAGAAGATTCAGTATGTTGGGGGTGGCAGTTCTCCCACATTCATCCACAGAGCCATTGAGATGCCATCAAAATCCTGGTTGTTTGTGAGACTGGATGTGCTCGTTTTAAATTCGGCATGGGCTCTATATTGTGAGAATGGGCAAAATACTCCAGAACAACATTGCCTTCTAGATGTCAAAGGACTATCTGGAAGATATGAGTAGAAACAAACCCCTGATTATATGAACCTTGATCAATGAGAGGAAGTCTTTCAGAGCAATGGGGCAATTTTAGGAAATGTTGCTGGGACAAGAGGTATCCATGGGGAGAAATGAATTAGAAATTGGATCCTACCCACACCACACAAAAGCGAATTCAGGGTAAAGACTTAGATGCGGGGGAGGGAGGATTGCTTGAGCCTAGGAGTTCGAGACCAGCGTGGGCAACATAGCAGACCCTGTCTCAAAAAAAAAAAAAAAAACCCCACAAAAAACCAAAACCTAGATGTGGAAAGGAAAGTTACAGATTTTAGAAGAAAATACACAGTATCTTGTGTAAGGAAGGAATTCTTTAAAAATAGGTCATCTGCTGGGTGTGGTGGCTCACTCCTATAATCCCAGCACTTTGGGAGGCCAAGGCAGGATGACTGCCTGAGGCCAGAAATTCAGGCCAGCCTGGTCAGTATAGTGAGACTCAATCTCTACAAAAAGTTTTTGGCCGGGTGAGGTGACTCACGCCTGTAATCCCAACACGTTGGGAGGCCAAGGTGGGTGGATCACGTGAGGTCAGGAGTTTGAGACCAGCCTGGCTGACACAGTGAACCCTGTCTCTACTAAAAATACAAAAATTAGCCGGGTGTGATGGCGCGCATGTGTAATCCTGTCTACTTGGGAGGTTTAGGTAGAGAATCAGAGAATCACTTGAACACAGGAGGCGGAGGTTGCAGTGAGCCGACGTCATGCCACTGCACTGCAGCCTGGGCAGCAGAGCAAGACTCTGTCTCAAAAAAAAATAATGAAAAGAACTTTTCAGCTGGACTCAGTGGGTCATGCCTGTAATCCCAGCACTTGGCCGGGCGCGGTGGCTCAAGCCTGTAATCCCAGCACTTTGGGAGACCGAGACGGGCGGATCACAAGGTCAGGAGATCGAGACCATCCTGGCTAACACGGTGAAACCCCGTCTCTACTAAAAAAAATACAAAAAAACTAGCCGGGCGAGGTGGTGGGCGCCTGTAGTCCCAGCTACTCGGGAGGCTGAGGCAGGAGAATGGCGTAAACCTGGGAGGCGGAGCTTACAGTGAGCTGAGATCCGGCCACTGCACTCCAGCCTGGGCGACAGAGCAAGACTCCATCTCAAAAAAAAAAAAAAAAAATTCCCAGCACTTTGGGAGGCCGAGGTGGGCAGGTAACCTGAGGTCGGGAGTTTGAGACCAGCCTGACCAACATGACGAAACCCCGTCTCTACTAAAAATACAAAAATTAGCCAGGCGTGATGGCGCATGCCTGTAATCCCAGCTACTTGTGAGGCTGAGGCAAGAGAATCACTTGAACCCGGGAGACAGAGGTTGCCATGAGCCAGGATCGTGCCATTGCACTCCAGCCTGGGCAACAAGAGCGAAACTCCATCTCTCTTTTGAAGTACATAACAATAACCTTTTCTCTTCATGTGCTTTTTAGCTCAGGTTCAGATTGAAGGAGATTTTTTGCCATGTTCCTTCTCTATACTTGAGGAACAGCCCATGGACATGCTTCTGGGACTGGACATGCTTAAACGGCATCAGGTAATTAAGAGCTTCACCTATCTTTTTTTTTTTTTGCATCTGCTTTTTGTAATATGGTTATTACATTATTTTTAATTGGTTATGTATACTGGAAAACTAAGAAATACGACTTTTCAAACCTGGAAATGTCCTTAAATTATGTTGTTACACAAAGACTGAAATGATGTGTCAGTACAGATAGAATCTGTTTTTGTGAAATCTCTCTGTGAATCTGTTAAATCTTGCCAAATGTTTTGAGATTGTAAAGGACAGTTTGGTTCCCTTATATAATTTTCAGATTCTGGTTAGATCCTGATTAGTAGTTTTGTGATAACCTGACTAAAAGTGTAAGTCGAGTAAGTCTTTAGCATTCTCTGATGCTGATCAAACAGTACTTGGGAAGAAGACCTTCAAGGTTAAGGAAGGTATATGTTACGAATGAAAGTGTTTATTTAATACAGGGTGCATAATTAATATATTAATTTGTGTTGATACTTATTTTTCTACTGTAAAGCACAGTATTTTAAGATATACTGCTGCCATTGAAGAAGCAGTTAGTCCATTGGGTAATTAAGACGAGATCGGGCATGTTCAGGGTGGTAGGGCTATAGACCCCACTGGGTACTTCACATTTTTCACAGTAGGGTTTTGTATCCAGTCAACCTGTCAGGTACGGTAGTACACCCTATAATTCCCATTTTTGGAGGCCAAGGAGGGAGGATTGCTTGAGACCAGAATGAGTTTGAGACCAGTCTGGGTGACTTAGTGAGACCCTGTCTCTACAAAAAATACAAAAATTAGCTAGGCGTGGTGGTACATTAGCTACTCGTGAGGCTGAGGCAAGAGGATCCCTTGAGACCAGGCTGCAGTGAGTCAAGATTGTGCCACTACACTTCAGCCTGGGTAACAGAGCAAAACCACAACTCAAAAAACAAAATCGAATTAAAAACAATTGAAAATATAGCTGATCAATATTTTTATGTCACTGTTTTAAAATATTTCTGTAAAAGTAGATGCATCATAGTGATAATAACACACAGCATTCTAAATAGAACGAATGAATGAATGAATGTATGTATCAGTAAAACCTTGTCGCTGCCTTTTCTTATTTTTTTAGTCATGGTATAGACCTGCAGTCTCCACCTTTATAGATGTAAATCATATATGTGCACAACTGTCTATTAAGTAGTTATAAAATACACAAAAAAGGAAGTGAGCATTAGTATAGAGTAAAGAATACTGTGGAGACTGCCTTGCCTGGTGCCATCTTGGCTCACTGCAACCTCCGCCTCCCAGGTTCAAGCAATTCTTCTGCCTCAGCCTCCCAAGTGGCTGGGAGTTACAGGCATGTGCCACCACGCCTGGCTAATTTTTGTATTTTTAGTAGAGACGGGGTTTCACCGTGTTGGCCAGGCTGGTCTGGAACTCCTGACCTCAGGTGATCCACCCTCCTCAGCCTCCCAAAGTGCTGGGATTACAGGCATGAGCCACCGTGCCTGGCCATTTGTGATTGGAGTTTTAAATTAAGGATCATAATGTTTCTGCATGGTGTTTTATCTGCTATTATTCTTCGGTTGGTTTCTTCTAAGTGTTCCATTGACCTGAAGAAAAATGTACTCGTGATCGGCACCACAGGCTCCCAGACCACCTTTCTTCCTGAGGGAGAGCTACCAGAATGCGCCCGGTTGGCATATGGGGCCGGAAGAGAGGATGTACGGCCAGAGGATATTGCAGACCAAGAATTAGCAGAAGCCCTTCAAAAATCAGCAGAGGATGCAGGTATTTGGAATGGCTGAACTCTTCAATACTTGTTATTAATGGGTAAGCCAGGGAAATGTGGGCTTCAGAAGGGGTAGGAACCTTTCCAGTTTTTAATCAGTCTCATGGTCCAGTAGTAGATGTGTTCATTATTTGTCTTCTTAACCTCCTCCTTTGATCTTCCCTTTTTTTTTTTTTTTTTTTTTTTTGGGAGACGTTGTCTCACTCTGTCACCCAGGTTGGAGTTCAGTGTGCAGTGTGACATGATTGTAGTTCACTGTGCCCTTGACTTCCTGGGCTCAAGCAGTCCTCTCATCTCAGCCTCCTGAGTAGCTGGGACTACACCTGGCTAATTTTTTTTATTTTTAGCAGAGATGGGGTCTTGCTGTGTTGTCCAGGCCTGTCCTGGGCTCAAGCAATCCTCCTGCCTTGGCCTCCCAAAGTGCTGGGATTACAAGTGTGAGCTACCATATCCAAACCCATCTCTTAATACAATAATAAAAAATTCTGTATTCTGGCCCAGTGTGGTGGCTCACGCCTGTTACCCAGTGCTTTGGGAGGCTCAGGTGGGCGGATCACCTGAAGTCGGGAGTTTGAGACCAGCCTGGCCATGGTGAAACCCCATCTCTACTAAAAATATAAAAATTAGCAGGGTGCAGTGGCACACCCCCGTAATGCCAGCTACTTGGGAGGCTGAGGCAGGAGAACTGCTTGAACTTGGGAGGCGGAGGTTGCAGTGAGCCAAGATGGCACCACTGCACTCCAGCCTGGGCAACAGAGTGAGACACTATCATAAAAAGGAGAAACATTCTGTATTTTAGTATTTCAACAGATTAAGAACAGCTAAGTCCATTGCTGTGTTTAAGATAGATTGAGGTTATTTTGCTTAGATACATTTTAGAAGCTTCCTGAATTTTTTTAGGAAGTTTTTTTTGTTTGTTTTTGTTTTGTGATTTTCCTAAAGAAAATTATGACAGTAAACAGATACTAACTTTTGAGTCCAACAGTGTTTCCCTATTTCTTTCCTTTTATTAGGCCTATTTTATTTTATTTTTTTATTTTTTTATTTTATTTTATTTTATTTTATTTGGTCTTACTCTGTTGCCCAGGCTAGAGTGCAATGGCACAGCCATGGCTCACTGCAGCCTCAGCCTCAGTCTCAAAACAGGCTTAAGTGGATCCTCTTGCCTTAGCCTCCCAAAGTATTACAGGCATCAGCCACCATGCCTCTTAGACCTGGTTTATTTTGAAAGGTATCATTGCTACTGTGTGTAAGCAGCCCTAACTTTTAAAATATTTACTGAAAGTGCTGCCACCAAAGACAGAAGAACCAACAAAAAGAAGTATAAATTTTTATTTACCTAATTAAAAAAAAATTTTTTTTTTTGAGACAAAGTCTCACTCTGTCACCCAGGCTGATCCTCCCGTCTCCCCTTCCTGAGTAGCTATGACTACAGGTGCTTGCCACCACGTCTAACTAATTTCTATATTTTTTGTAGAGATGAGGTTCTGCCATGTTGCCCAGGCTGGTCTTGAACTCCTGGGCTCAAGGAGTCCACCTGCCTCAGCCTCCTTAAATGACAGGATTATAGGAGCGAGCCACCATGCCTGACCAGCATAACTGAACATTACTGAAGATGCATTGTTATGGTCTGAGATTACAGTATTGGTATCAGGCCGTATTAGCACTGTATATATTGAAATTGTGCTACCTAATACTTCTTTCTAAGTCTCAGTTGTTTAGCTTGTTTAAATGTAATGATGGAGCTAAGTTTTCTGGATAAAATGGGGTAACACAGTTTTGCTGAAACCCCCCATTTATTATAGAACAGTGACTTTAGGATATATTTTCTAGAAGCTGAATAGAATTTACTTTTGAGTTGGGGTTATTTTACAGTCTTGTGCTGGAATTATTCATCAGTGTGACTAGTGTCACACATTGCTTTTTCTAGTACAGTAAAATACTAGATTTACAAGTTCAGGGAATAGCTTTATCCTAAAGACGAAAGGGGTGAGAGTTGTAAAAACAACCAGGCAGCTTTTGCCACTGTTTTACTGCAGAACGTTCAGATGTCTGTCATTGAGCTTTAGAATGGGTGTGGGTGGCAGATGGAGTTTTCCAGGTTGACTTTGTTCAGAATCAACCCCATCACCTTTTGACTTAGTTTTACATATAAAGTACAGTTTGAGTCAGGGCGTGGTGGCTCATGCTTGTGATCCCAGCACTTTGGCAGGCCGAGACAGGAGGATCACTTGAGCCTGGGAGTTTGAATCCGGCCTGGGCAACATAGTGAGTCTCTGTCTCTACAAGGTAAAAAAAAAAAGCCAGCCATGGTGGCGCACCTATAGTCTCAGCTGCTTGAGAAGCTGAGATGGGAGGATCACCTAACCCCAGGAGCTCAAGGCTGCTGTGAGCCATCGTTGCGCCACTGCACTCCAGCCTGGGTGACAGAGTGAGATCCTGTGTCAAAAAAAAAGAATTGACTCCCATCACCTTTTGGCTCAAGTTTTTATATTAAGTACAGTTTTGGTTGTAAATTAAGTATTTTGTAGGAAGGGGGGAATTTTGAACAACCAGACAAACTAACTTAGTAGTTTTAATCTTACCAGCAAGGTAAGCTTGAATGAGTTTGACATAGTTCCTTACAAAGTTTTGCATTTGGGGTGTAATTTATCATCTTAGTCATGATGCTGTGTGTTAATATGAGGATATATTATCATTTTATGAAATGTCTCTTTTCTTTTTTCCTTTTAACTTCCACAGTCTTGGTGCCATTATTTAAGAAACATCAGCTGATGATAGCAGTATTTTCTAACCTACTAATAACAGTTATCCTTTTTTGGTAATTACCATATTTTAATAAAAGTTTGGAAGATTAAAACAGATACACTTATGTTTCCAGGCTTAGTGAAGGGGATGTACCAACTTTAAAGAATTAAAAGAAAATGGCTTTTTACTTAAATAACCTTTTGTTGCTGGTAGTATGGCTTGTGCTAATTTTTGTAATATTTAAGTAATGAAATAAGTCTAGATATCAGGTCCTTTTTATTTAGAACATTGACTTCCTAATATCATCCGAATAAATACTCTAGACATAGTAGGTGAAAGTATTTTGTAAAATAGTAGGTGAAAGTATTTTAGTAGAGATGAGGTTTCATGAGGTTTAGTAGAGATGAAACCTCATCTCTACTAAAACTACAAAAATTAGCCAGGCGTGGTGTGGGCACCTGTAATCCCAGCTACTCTGGAGGCTGAGGCAGGAGAATTGCTTGAACCCGGGATGCAGAGGTTGCAGTGGGCCAAGATCGCACCACTCTACTCCAGCCTGGGTGACAGAATGAGACTCCTTCTCCAAAAAAAAAAAAAAAATTAGCCAGGCATCGTGGCGTGCACCTGTGGTCCAGCTTGCTCGGGAGGGTGAGGTGGGAAGATCTCCTGATCCTGGGGAGGTCAAGGCTACAGTGAGTTGTGGTTGCACCACTGCACTCCAGCCTAGGCAACAGTGAGACTCTGTCTCAACAAAAACAAACAAAAAAAGCTTATTTTTTAAATACTTTATATAAACTCTATATTAAAATGTTAAAAAAAACACAAAAACATGTTTTTAATAGTAGGGATGAGGTTTCACTATGTTGCCCCAGCTGGTTTTGAACTCCTGACCTCAAGTGATCCTCCTGGATCCTCTCAAAGTGTTGGGATTGCAGGCCAGAGTCACTGTGCTCAGCCTGATGTATTATTTAAATACCGATGAAAAAATAAAGAAGATAAGCTAGGATAGAATTTAATTAGGTGGTTTGTTTTCCTCTAAAATTGAATCTCAACTGAGAAAGAAATTTGGAAAGGGACTGTTAGATACATTCACTCAACTTTACTCCATAAGAAGTTTTTTTTATCACCTAATTCCATCGGATGTATCTGCTTTCTTCACCTGTCTCACATTTGCCCATGAATTCTCTATGTGTAGAAACATAAAATTAATTTCTTTACAAGATCTATTAAAAATCTGTTGAAATTAACAAATTGCTGTGTGTATTGTGAGAGAATGAAAGCAACCAGCAAATATTTTGGATGTCCAAACTACAGAAACATCCCCCAACTTTGAATCTACCAGTTCCTGATTTTAAAGATGACAAAAGAACGGAGACTATAACCCTGCATGCTGTGTGGTTTGCATTGTTAACCCAAGTTTGCTTGTCTGTTTCCTAATTCACACAGAGCGTCAGAAGCCATGATGCATGTAGTGTGTGTGTACTGCAGCTGGAGTGGGCCCCAGACCAGGTATTTATAGACACCATGTTAAGCCTTCCATCCAGTTGTCATCTGTGATCTGAAAGTCTGTATCTGCAGCAGTTTGGGAAGTTAGCATTTGTCATTCAGCATTTCACCTTGTTCAGTCTGGTTACAACTAGCCTATATGCATTTGTATTTTGGTATGCATACATGCATATGTAACATAAATTCCTGTTGAGAAATGTATTCGTTATTAGAACCATGCGAGAGGGAGAAAATCCCAGTAAAAACAGTGTCTATTCTACCTACCCCATCTTGGCTACTATAAATATCACGTCAAGAATATTGGCATCACAACACTTTGTTGTTGGAGATAACTATGCTTTTATGGGTTTCATAAGTCCCTTTCCTCTGAAAAACTGAAAGTTATTTTTTTACATTACTGCACACAACTACCTGGAGTTATGGAGGGTTAGAAATTTAAATTTTGTTAAAGAAGAAATGGAAACTTAGGCCAGGGGACTTGTCAAGGGTGACTCTGTGAACAACAACAGGAGCTAAGGCTTTGCTTTTCCTTCTGTCCCTGGCCTGACAGATTTTCAGGAAGCACTCTGCTTTCATTTCCTCTGATGTAAATATGGTAAACATCAGCTCGAGTACATTGACTGACTTACTAAGAGGAGGAAAGATGGTCTTTTAAGCCATCATCGTAAGACTTTGTAAGAGTTTGCAGGCTGGTTGGAATTAGATACATAGCATTTAGTTTCTCTTCTTTCTTTCCTTTTTCTTTTTCTTGTAAGGATAGGTTAAAAGCAGGCATCGTTTAATTATTCTTGATATCCACTGTCCTCATCCTCTTTTCCTATCATTCTGTAAACTGACCTGGTCCTCCGCTTCATTTAGGACTTAGGCTAGTGAAACTGACCTTCTCAGCTACGGGAGGATTATATGCAACTTTTTTAGTACAAAATTAATTGAGGGTGTGTTCACCTTGACCTCACTTGTTTATAACTAACACACAAATACCAGAAGGCCCTTACCATACCTCTTTATGTTGCTTACATGGATATTTCACTACAATGCATTGTTTTTGTTAACATTAGTTCAAAATTCAGCCTCTTCCAGAGTCAGCCTTAGGAATTTATAAATAAAACTAATAACTGTTAGACATCTGGTGGGATGAAAATAAAAAAACTAATAACTGTGTTTCTAGACTCTAATGGGTATAGCCTAAACTGAGATAAGCGCAGTTTTCCTTTTTACCCCTAAAGTATAAGTAAGGTAAGGTTGTTTCATGGGAAGTCAATAGCTTCCTGAAACAGTGCTTTGTCTTCTCGTGCTGTTAACCAGTAGTTTATTAGAATGATTTAAAGCCATTTGAATATAACTGCTTTGCTTCTTTTTAAGATCAAGCCCCCTTGTTGGATGTTAACATTTAGTACTGAGCATTTGAGTTGCATCTGCCCTAATAATTATATTTTGAAGTCATTTTGTTACTGGCCTTTTGATTTTTATTTTTTATTATTATTATTATTATTATTTGACCGAGTTTCATTCTTTCATCCAGACTGGAGTGCAGTGGCGCAATCTTGGCTCACTGCAACCTCTCCCTCCTGGGTTCAAGCAATTCTTCTGCCTCAGCCTCCCGAGTAGCTGGGATTACAGGCACCCGCCACCACACCCAGCTAATTTTTGTATTTTTAGTAGAGATGAGGTTTCACCATGTTGGCCAGGCTGTTTTCGAACTCCTGACCTCAGGTGATCCACCTGCCTCGGCCTCCCAAAGTTCTGGGATTACAGGCATGAGCCACTGCGCCCAGCCCTTTTTGATTTTTAATTAAAGATCTTACAATGGTCGGGCGCAGCGGCTCTCGCCTGTAATCCCAGCACTTTGGGAGGCCGAGGCAAGCAGATCACCTGAGGTCAGGAGTTCGAGACCACGCTGACCAACATGGAGAAACCCTGTCTCTACTAAAAATACAAAATTAGGCGTGTGGCGCATACGTGTAAGGGAGGCTGAGGCAGGAGAATTGCTTGAACCTGGGAGGCGGAGGTTGCAGTGAGCTGAGATGGCACCATTGCACTTCTGCCTGGGCAACAAGAGCGAAACTCCGTCTCAAAAAAAAAAAAAAAATCTTACGTGCATAGAGGTCAATTTTTAACTGAATCAGTGGCAAAAGAAGAGCTGGAACTGATGTTTAATGATATCATTATGATGCTTACACTGAGCTAGTGTTTTAGACTGCCATCTTGTTTTGGTGGCCATTAAGTAGCAATGAATTTAAATAGTCATTGCCAATTGAAAAACTATTAATGAACCATCTCCCTCCACATTCCCCTTTCTTTAAAATACTTAAGTATTCTTAACTTAGTTGCACACTATTAATGTGATAAAAATTTACAAGCCTTTAAAGTTGTATTATTTGGTAGGATGATGATTGTGATTTAATCTGCTGATCATTCGTTTACTTTTGTACTCTGAGTCAGATGCTCACCCAGTTTTACCATGATTTTTGGAAAGCTTGGCTAGAAATAAAATAGAACGTTTGCTTCTGTGTCCCCAATCATTATGTTATTTCTTATTTCTCTTTATAATTCCCTCTCTGTCCAGGTATACCTGGTTTTAGACTTCTCATTTGTAACCTCAGTGTTCACAATTGAAACTTTCAAAAAAGTGCATTAGCATGAGAATCATTCTGGTGCAAAGATTCTCACGATTTGTAATATCCTTAAGAATCACCCAAGGAGCTTATTGAAAATGCACATTCCTGGATTTACTCTCAAGTATGGTACCCCAGTGTCTGCATACATCACAAGCATCCCTGGTAGTTTTAGGGCAAGTGGTGAAAAAAATACACTTGGAGAAACTATTCTAGAGTTGTAGACTAGACTAGGGAATAAAGAAACATAAATGTCCTTCAGTCCTGAGCACTAACCCCGCCATTTTGTGAATGCATGTTAATGGTACTTAATCACATTGAATTACAGTGTGCATATTTTATTAAGAACACATCTACCTCTTATTCTGATGTTGTGATTGTCTACCACAATGAGAAAGTAATTTTAAAATCATTTCTATTTGTATAAGAGAAACTCGAGTTTGAGGACCTTATTTTATTCTGCCCTATTTAGATTTGTATCCTCTGGTAATTTAGTGGCGTTAGTTACCTGCTAATTAATATTTTTCCTTTCCCCTGTGTTCCATATAGAGAAAAGCGGTAAAGAATCTACCTCACTGGGAATGTCATCATTACCAACTTCAGATGGGTTTAACCATCCAGCCCATTCTTTAGGACAGAGTCCTGATACTGGTAATCCTATGAGTCTTGCTCGCTCTGTCTCTGCTTCAGTCTGCCCTATCAAGCCCAGTGACCCAGATAGCATTGAACCTAAAGCTGTGAAGGCTTTGAAGGCTTCAGCTGAATTCCAGATAAACTCTAAAAAGAAAGAACATCTTTCTTTACAAGATCTTTCCGATCATGCTTCCTCAGCAGACCATGCTCCAACAGACCAGAGTCCAGCTATACCTATGCAGAATTCATCCGAAGAAACAACTGTTGCAGGTAATCTGGAGAAATCTGCTGAAAGAAGCACCCAGGGCCTCAAATTTCATCTCCATACAAGACAGGAAGCTAGTTTATCTGTCACATCTACTAGGATGCATGAACCACAGATGTTTCTAGGTGAAAAGGATTGGCATCCAGAAAATCATAACCTGAGTCAAGTGAGTGACCCTCAGCAGCACGAACAAGCAGGGAATGAACAGTATGAGGTTGCACAACAAAAAGCTTCACATGACCGAGAATATCTTTGTAACATAGGGGACCTTGAGCTTCCTGAAGAAAGGCAACAGAATCAACACAAAATTGTTGATTTGGAAGCTACGATGAAAGGAAATGGGCTCCCACAGAATGTGGATCTTCCGAGTACGAAGAAAAGTATTCCACCTTCAGGATGCAGTGGCTGCTCAAATTCAGAAACACTTATGGAAATAGATATAGCTGAACAGTCCCTAGTTACTGTGCTTAATTCAACAGGCAGGCAGAATGCCAATGTCAAGAACATTGGTGCATTGGATCTCACTTTAGATAATCCCTTGATGGAAGTAGAAACATCAAAATGTAACCCTTCATCTGAAATTTTGAATGATTCCATTTCCACTCAGGATTTACAGTCCCCAGAAACTAATGTTGAAATATCTGGAACAAATAAAGAATATGGCCATTGCTCCTCCTCTCCAAGTCTCTGTGGCAGTTGTCAGCCCTCTGTGGAGTCAGCAGAAGAATCTTGTTCATCTATAACGGCCGCCTTGAAAGAACTTCATGAACTTTTGGTTGTTAGCAGTAAACCAGCTTCAGAAAATACATCTGAAGAAGTAATCTGTCAATCAGAAACCATAGCTGAGGGCCAAACCAGTATTAAAGACCTTTCTGAAAGATGGACCCAAAATGAGCATCTTACCGGGACTGAACAGTGTCCACAAGTCTCCTTTCATCAGACCGTATCTGTATCAATGAAGACAGAAAAATTAACAGTTACTTCATCTGACACTGGAATAGAAGCTGTAGAAAGTGGAAACTTCAGGAGTCTAGGTGATGGTCTGTCAACTGATGAGGAAGGTGTCCCCAAATCGAGGGAATCCATAAACAAGAACAGTTCTGTCACTGTAACCTCAGCTAAAACATCTAATCAGTTACACTGCACCTTAGGTGTAGAAATTTCACCCAAACTTTTAGCAGGTGAGGAGGATGCACTCAATCAGACTTCTGAGCAAACTAAGTCTTTGTCATCCAATTTCATATTGGTTAAAGACTTAGGTCAGGGCATACAGAATTCAGTAACAGACAGGCCTGAAACCACAGAAAATGTCTGTCCTGAAGCTTCGAGGCTGTTACTTGAATATGAACCACCTACCAGCCATCCATCATCAAGTCCTGCCATTCTTCCACCATGGATTTTTCCTGCTGCAGATATTAACCGGATTCTCCGTGCTGGCTTTACTTTGCAGGAAGCTCTTGGAGCTTTGCATCGAGTTGGTGGGAATGCAGACCTTGCACTTCTTGTTTTGCTCGCAAAAAACATCGTAGTTCCTACATGACTATGGGAAAGTGGGCTAGACTGTTGTCCATTCCCTTTAAACAAAAGAAAGCTCTCTCTCTATACACACACACATACACACTCACCACATATACAGTATATGTAGAGACCTGCAAGCAGAATGTTGAGCCAGATTTTTTTTAAAGATTTTTTTCGGCCAAAGTAATTTATGATCTCTTGTCCGATGAATTTGTCTATCCTACTTGTTAAAATTTAGGCCTTTTTAAATGTATTGGCAGTATGTGCATACGAAAGCTTTTTATTATCATTAAGATGTATCCTGGAATAAAATGGATGGTTTTGTGTGTAGCATACTGTTTTAGAATGAGAGTAAATGCTTTGAAAAGCAAAAGCCATGAGAAATCCCACTACCCATCCAGCTAAAAACAGATTAACTCTCCATACTGTGTGTGTCTGTGCTGATGGCAAGGTGTGGCTTGCTGGCTCAGTTGTCAATTTAGAAACTTTTGACCACATAGTTTGGTGTTTGGAATTCTACCCAGCGCTCTGTGTATCATGAATCATTAATTATAACAGGAAATTGGAGAATAATTGAATACCTTATTGTAGAGTGGTATGTTTTTATTTGTGTGCTTAGGATTTGACATTTTAATAGGGTGAGCAGGAGGGTTTAAATCTTGGGCTCCTTTGTGCATCGCAGGCTGCTGCATGGATTGCCATGAATCCTTATTACGTTGGATGGCATATTGTGGGGCAGTTACAACGAGAGTGAAACATGGTGCTATCCAGATTTTTAAAAGAACAGAACAACCATAATTCCATTTGCAGATGTCAAGAACTGTGAGGGAAAAATAATAGCCTAAACACTGGAATTTGCTAGAGTTTGGGTTTGCTAGCATCTCACTGATAACACCTCAACCCTTAATGACTAATGATGGACTTAAGTTCAGGAATGGATTGATTGCCAGCAGCTTATTTCCTTTCTAGACTCATCTTCTGCCAGGAAGTTCTTTAAACGCTCAGTGCGAGCTGTAATCTGAGTGAGATACTGAAGTGTGGTAACCTTGTCACTAGTTAATCTTGGTGCTTGGAATGGTCAGTCTATTTGGAGAGTGTCCTTTGTGGCAGTGGTAATAGTAATTACAGTTTCTGACTTAAGTGGCCTTGGTAGAGTTTTCCATCTTTTTCTTTCCTCAGGAGTTTCTTTTTTAAGCAAAATTCATCATATTTGTGTTTACCATGTCAAGTTAGAGTGGGGCATAATATATAGATGTATTTATTGTGGCCTTTTTTTATATAAGGACTAGCCCTTGGAAACCATCGTCCTGTGGGCCCCACTGTGCAATAACCCTACTGGATAGGTTTTAGATCATTCTTTCCTGGCAGACTGCTCTCTTGGGTACCTAGCAGGAATCTGAAATCTTGGTTTTATTGAAAAGAATTTTGAGATTCATAATTTCTGATTCTAGATTATAGTTTGTAACATGTTTGAAACAGACGCTTCGAAAGAGTGATTTCTCAACTTAGTGTTAAATGATGTTGTCTGAAGTCTGACTCTTTGTAAGCTTGTTCGTTTCATCAAATTTTAAGTCATTGAGCACAATCAAAATGGAGGCTCATATCTCAGGAGTTTTTGAAATTTTAATTTAGGGGCACTTAGAGACCTTTTTTTCTACCCCATCCAACTTCTTTCTTTCCTTTTGCTATGATGTTTGTATGTATGTTACAAGACCTTAGTGACGGGATGGCAAGTCACGTAGATTCATCATGATCCTTTATGTAGTTAGGCAATGGTTGACAGAAGGAGTTGTAGTTTACTGCTTTTCAGAGGGCGCTAAGAACAGCAGGTCAGCCGGGCCGTCTTTAAGATGTTCTTTTAGACAGCCGCACATTGTAGACCCTGTCGCCTGCCCTACACCAAAGATGTACGATGCACTAGGAAACTGCTCATAGGATTTCTGTCAACTGACTTAAAGCTGTGATTGTAATTAAATAGTTGGTGCTATGATTGATGCAAAATATAGTAGCAATGCAATGGGACCCTGTATTTGCTTTATGGGTGGTGGTTTGGGAATGTATTCTAAGCTTATAAATCTTTGGAACCACGGGGTGGGAAGGGTCGGGGAACTTAATGATGACAATAGACTCCCTCCTAAAGGACCTTCCGTATAAGCAGGACGAACCTTGGAGATTTGGGAAACAGTTCCAGGTGGAATATGTAATATCAGTCGGGGAAAGATTTCATTAGGATAGCTTTTTGTGTATGTATATGTATATTTATTTTTAGGAATAGATCTATAGTTGTACATGAATTCCTGTTAGGAATACTTTGAATGAGCTTAACCCACTTGCCAAATATCCTTGTCCCTTCCATCATTTTATTTTTGATATGGGGTCTTGCAGTGTTGCCCAGGCTGGACTCAAACTCTGGGGCTCAAGCAATTCTTCCACCTCATCCTTCTAAGTAGCTGGGACTACATAAAGCCCAATGTATAATTGCTTTTGATTTTTAAAATCATCTTGCCCATCATTTTTATAAAAATTAAGCTATTTGGCCAACACGGTGAAACCTCGTCTCTACTAAAAATACAAAAAATTAGCTGGGTGTGGTGGCACACGCCTGTAATCCCAGCTACTTGGGAGACTGAGGCAGGAGAATTGCTTGAACCTGGGAGATGGAGGTTGCAGTGAGCTGAGATTGCGCCACTGCACTCCAGCGTGGGTGGCAGAGTGAGACTGTGTCTCACCAAAAAAAAAAAAAAAACGAAGCTGTTGACACTATTAATATTTTGGATGACTTAAATGTAGCAGCTCTAGAATGCAAAGGGTATATTAAGGAGCATTACAATAGCGGACCTTCATTGTCAGCTTTTATTCAATTAAGAGCTCCAAAAATGCAGAAATTATGGGTTAACTTCTAAGAATACAATCAAATCCTTGTGAATTCTGGTTGCCAACAGTAATAACCAGTAATGGGCACCTTTACTGGACAGCTCCTTTACCGTAACAAGTAGCGGGCAGTTTTGCGGTCAGCACTTACTGCAAGGGTGGTCTCTGTTTCTTCACCAAAGAGAGATTTTCCTGTGTAATTTGTGCCATTTCCCTGAAGTTGGTTCCTGAGCAGAAAGATGTGCTTAGTAACCAGACAGCAGCTTTACATAGGTTATAGATTTTGGTCACTGATGCTGTTAAGAATTATTTCCATACCTGTTCAGGGCTCCAGACAGCCAGTAGCCTTCATCCCACAGTTTGGGCTTCAGCTATTAACACATAAAGATAACCAGTTGCAGCTGGGCGCGGCGGCTCACGCCTATAATCCCAGCACTTTGGGAGGCCAAGGCAGGTGGATCACCTGAGGTCAGGAGTCTAAGACGGGCCTGGCCAACATGGTGAAACTCCGTCTCTACTGAAAATTTAAAAATTAGCTGGGCGTGGTGGTGCATGCCTGTAATTCCAGCTACTCAGGAGGCTGAGGCAGGAGAATCGCTTGAACCTGGGAAGCGGAGGTTGCAGTGAGATCACGCCATTGCTTGCCCTCCAGCCTGGGCAACAGGAGCGAAACTCCATCTCAAAAAAAAAAGATAACCAGTTGCTTGGCAAAGGAAGCTGGAGAGATGGTGAGTGCATGTGTTAAAACTCTTCTGCCTTGCAACCCACATCTTCTAGAGCTCCCTGTCTCCATATGCACTAAAGGGAGACACAACCCTGTGTGTTTTTCCCAAAGCATGTCTCTAGCAAGAGGGTACATAGAAATGGAATACAAGGCTTTTGTGCCTCTGATTTTATGATAACCAGTTAATGTGGAATTTGCTGGTTGTCTTACTACAGCTTTCTATCTCCAGTGAAAGCCATAAAAATTTAGGTTAACTGTCAAGCTCATGTCTATATATATATATATATATATGTGTGTGTGTGTGTATATATATATATATATGTAAGCTAGCATATACATATGGTGATTGACAAATATAGTTAATTTTATATAGATTTAAAAGCAAGGGATTTTTATATCTACAGACGTACTCTTCACTTATGGTGGCTTTTATCCTGTCACATATATAAATATATATATATATATAGCAAACAGCCTTGCAAATCATCGGCCAGAAAAGCTGCAGGGCATTGCAATGGCCTTTTCCTACCTGTTTGCCACCTGTGGTGAGGGTGAGCAGGATGATTGAACTGCTGCATATTTCAAACCTGTTATCACTGGCAGTGTGTCCCAAGAGAAGCTGGCCAGATTATACATTCTACTGTTCTCTAGCACAAATACCAAAAAGCCCAAATTTCCCCTTTGGATTTGGTGACTTAGTGTAGTCTGTGGCTGACCTAGAAAGACACAGAGTTATCAAGAGTTTCCCTTCCTAGAAGATGAATGTTACCTTTTGTGTTAGGAGGTACAGAAAATAAAAGCTTTTTTTTTTTTTTCTTGAATTGCTAATTCCTCTTAACAAAGTAAATTCAAAGCCTGTCCTTGAGAACTGGAAATGTAAAATAATGGTTCAAGTTTTACACCTTAGTGATTCCTCGGTAGGTGTTACTAGGAGTTCATTGAATGAACTTAGGAGTGAACCTTCGATGTGCTTGATTTTCTTTTGTGCCTTAGTTTCTCTGAATAGCAGAGGCATCAAATTTTGGTGGGGAATGAGAAGATTAGGGGAAGTTTGAAAATAGCTCTCCTGGAGATGGAGGGCACACAGAGTGGTCCTCAGGCTCACCTTGACTGAGTTGATTTCACAATTATCCTGCATCAGATCATTAGATTTCCACAGTGCTAGGATTATAATAGGGATTTTTGCATCACCAAAAACAGTTTTTAGATGTTTCTTTGTTGTACTATCAGTGTTGTGCTGGTTAAGGGAGAGAAAAGTTCAAGAAAATCTTACATATTTGAAAGGAAATTGGTTCCTTTTGAAGGCTATGCAACATGAGTCTTTGAACAAGAATTCCTTGCTACTTTGATTCATTCATCAAATATTGAGTGCCTGTGTGTGAGGCACCGGTGAACTCTGGGGATTCAGGGGTAAGTAAAACAGATTGGAACCCTACCCTTGTGAAGCTTTCAGTCTAGAAAGGAGACATGAAACAAATTTTAGCTTCAAAAGCAACATCTATTTTTGCTGTTAGCGTGCATTTATTTTAAAAGAGTTATTTGGTTCTGCTTCAGAGCAGACTGGGAAAATCAGGCTTACAATGGAATCAGATGCTGTGGGTCTAAAACAGCTCTTTAAAAATACACATTTTTTAGGCCAGGCACGGTGGCTCACACCTGTAATCCCGGCACTTTGGGAGGCCAAGGTGGGTGGATCATGAGGTCAGGAGTTCAAGACCAGCCTGGCCAATATGGTGAAATCTTATCTCTACTAAAAATAAAAAATCAGTTGGGCATGGTGGCACATGCCTGTAGTCCCAGCTACTCAGGAAACTGAGGCAGAAGAATCGCTTGAACCCAGGAAGCGGAGGTTGCAGTGAGCCAAGATCACGCCACTGGACTCTAGCCTGGGCAAGAGTGAGACTCCGTCTCAAAAAAAAAAAAAAAAAAAAAAAAACTTTTTTAAAAAATGGAATCAGAGAAACCAACAAAAAAATGTAACATGTATAAATGCCTGAGGAGATCAGTTATTGAGAAATCCATTTACAACGCTGGAGGAGAGGGGGGTGGCCAGGAAAGAAGTGCAACAAATGAATGGAAGATGACCCTAAAAATGCGCCAGTGACAGTCAATCTATCAGACCGCCTCACATGCAGGGTAGAAACATGGGAGTATGCTGCAGCAGCATCCTCGCATCCCTTTGTGAGCACGGCTGCTCCGGAACACTGACCATCTGGGCTAGCACGACTTAGCAGAGGGTTCTGCAGGATGTGCTATTTTAAAGCAGCTGGGTGCAACTTGTGAAAACGGGAATCTAGAGCAGAACATGTAACCAGCAATGGCTGGGATTGGTGGACAGGATTGACGGGAGCATTTGAGGCTCTACCAGGCCTGTCTACAAGACAGCTTCGTCGAAGGCACATTTTTTAACCTGTTAAATAAATGCCACATATATGTTGTAATCCTGAAGCATACAGGTAGAATTTCTGGATCATAACTAGTGACTCCTGAGGTTTACAGTTAGAAAATGTTCTCAAAAGTTTATCCGTTATGTATTGATGATTGGTAATCTAGACCCTCTGGAGGCTGCAGAACGTGAAAGGATCCAGCTGACAAGTTTCAGGGCACTGTCTTCTGGAGTGAAATCTGCTAAGAAAACAGTTCAAGGGCATGGGAGTTAGAGAGTGTTTCTTTTACCTAAAAACGTTAAGCCAGCTATGGATTATTGGGGCCGTGGCGGCATGAAATACAAAATTATTATAATTTATACAGAACTAGGTTTCTTTATGTTCTGTAGGAAGGTTTTCATTAGCTGATTTGGGAAGGGGGGCATGCTGCAGTATTTTTTTTTCCTAGGAACATGCATTTCTGATGGGAAGTTAATTTTGTTTACAAGAGTTAGTTTTATACACAACCCTGAATGAATGTGTCTGTGGCCTAAAAATGGTAGACCTGTATTTCCTGCCAGAGGCAGGCAGATTTGTTTCCTGATTCCTTCTGTCTGAGATGACCTGATGCTGACCAGACTTGTTTTTCCTTTCCTCAATCTTCACAGCTTTCTGAGTTTATGCCACCCATCCAAGACCTTCCCATTTGAATGACTAGATTTCCACTCTATCCCCGATCATCCTTTTGAAATAGTTCTAGTGATAAATTCAAAGAAATTCAATATATTGATTGAATTTTATTTTTTTGCTTTGTATCTACAACAAAAATTGATTTGTTCATTTTTATTCCAAATCTCATCTTCATGGCAAGTTGGGCTAATGGACTTTGCACTCGAGAAAGGTTTGTTTACCAGTTTTGTAGCCATGTTTGGCAAATCTTAGCAAATAGAAACCCCGTCTTTTCTTTTCCTTCTTTATATGTTCTTGCAGTTACTCTTATCTTGCAAGATTTTCTGACTTCTTTAAGCTTTGAGACTACTGCATCTTAAAAGAAGAACTAGGCTGACTGGCAGAAAGTCTTGCCGGTGGCCCTGTCACTCCCATGATGCTTTGGTTTTGAGAGTTGGGAAAACTCTGAGAACTTTAAGGGAACCAAACTCAGGAATCCCAAAATTGGTGGCATTGTGCCATTCGTTTAGGGGCTGAACATAGGACCTGTCTGAAACTGAGTGAACTAGATGCATTTGGGTTTGAATTTTTGTCACATACTGAAATGTAAGTCAGCCCTAAATAAAACACTTTATTTTATTTTTCTTTTTTTAAATAGGAACTTTCTGAAGAAAAAGTGGTGTGTAAAACATTTGATATTTAAGACAATAAAGTTTTTATCATAAGACTTCTGTTTGATCAATTTCTTTTAAATTGAGGTGGTCACTTCAATTAGACAAGGTGGTGTCCTTGTCTCTATCTCCCTACCCCTTTAAATAGCGTATACCCAGACATTGTAATTTATGGCGTGTACCCAAACCCCAGAAGAAGTGGGCCTCAGAGCCATTAACATAACTTCCAGATTAGTACTGCAGGAGGACAGCTCCCTGCTGATGTAAAAGGTATGCATTTTGGGCCAGGCATGATGGCTCCCACCTGTATTCCCAGCACTTTGGGAGGCTGAGATGGGCAGATCACTTCAAGACCAGCCTGGCCACCATGGCAAAACTCCATCTCTATTAAAAAAAGCGGGACGTGGTGGCATGCACCTGTGGTCCCCACTACTCAGGAGGCTGAGGTGAGAGGATTGCTTGAGTCCGGAAAGCGGAGGTTGCAGTGAGCTGAGATCATGCCACTGCACTCCAGCCTGGGCAACAGCAAGACCCTGTCTCAATTATAACAATAGCAATAGTGTATGGTGGCCAAGAATAGAGCAAGGCTGCTTGGGTTTGAGCGTTGCCACTTACTGGTTTCTATGACTGGGTAAGTTACCTAACCTTTCTGTGCTTGAGTTTCCTCACTTGTTAAATGGGGACCATCAGAGATTATGAGGCTTAAATGAGTTAATCATATGAAGTGCTTAGAATACCTGGCACAAAGTACATGCTAATGAGATGTGATTCTGGTATTCACTATATCACTTAAGGGATTTGCGGATGCTACATGGAATTTGCAGAAGTCAAGTGCTTTGTCTAATAGACTGATGTAGGGAAAGGGCTTTGCCCCATGTAGGTTCCAGGCTACCAGGATTCTGCCTTTTTCAACATGTGGTTTTCAAGATTGCCTTGGACGTCAGCATCCAGCTGGTACACCAGGGAAAGAGGTTTTATGTACCAGGCCTGGAAGTGGTGTGCATGACTTCTCTGCCCACACTCACTGGCTGGAACTAGTCACATGACCATACCAGAGGCAAGGTGGGCTGTGAAATAGATGTCCAGGCAGATGAGGGGTACAGATAGTTGGCTGGCTAAGCAGTCCTCCAATGTCGACTTACACAGAGACCACACATACCTTTTTACCAAAGGAGATGGCCCCAAATCCCACCGAGGCAATCCATTGACCTCAACGTCCAGAGTCCCCTGATGCCGCGTCTTCTTCCACTTCTTCGTTGTGGCCCCTTAAGGTCTGGCAAACTCTGAACTTGGAGATAAGTTACCTGTTTCTACCCCATACCCAGTGATAGAGCTGGGATAGAATAACTGTAGTAGCAAATCTCAGTTGGAAAAGGAAATGGGAAATGGAGCTGTCACTGGCCCCAACAATTAGAAAATCATGCTGAACAGGCTGGGCGCGGTGGCTCACACCTGTAATCCCAGCACTAGGAGGCTGAGATGGACGGATCACGAGGTCAGGAGATCGAGACCATCCTGGCCAACATGGCAAAACCCCGTCTCTTCTAAAAATAGAAAAATTAGCTGAGGGTGGTGGAGCATGCCTGTAATCCCAGCTACTCGGGAGGCTGAGGCAGGAGAATTGCTTGAACCTGGGAGTCGGAGGTTGCAGTGAGCTGAGATCGTGCCACTGCCCTCCACTCCAGCCTGGTAACAGAGCGAGACTCCGTCTCAAAAACAAAAATCGTGCTGAACAGACATTATGAAGGAGTTTATTAAAAATTCTAGACCAGGCACAGTGGTTCACGCCTGTAATCCCAGCACTTTGGGAGGCCGAGGTGGGCGGATCACAAGGTCAGGAGTTCAAGACCAGCCTGGCCAACATGGTGAAACCCCATCTCTACTAAAAATACAAAAATTGGCCCGGGTGTGGTGGCTCAAGCCTGTAATCCCAGCACTTTGGGAGGCTGAGGCAGGCGGATCATGAGGTCAGGAGATCGAGACCATCCTGGCTAACATGGTGAAAAAAATACAAAAAATTAGCCAGGCATGGTGGCGGGCGCCTGTAGTCCCAGTTACTCGGGAGGCTGAGGCAGGAGAATGGCGTAGACCCAAGAGGCGGAGCTTGCAGTGAGCTGAGATCGCACCGCTGCACTCCAGCCTGGGCGACACAGCAAAACTCCGTCTCAAAAAAAAAAAAAAAATTAGCCAGGCATGGTGGTGCGTGCCTGTAATCCCAGCTACTTGGGAGGCTGAGGCATCAGACTCACTTGAACCCAGGAGGTGGAGGTTGCAGTGAGCCGAGACTGCGCCATTGCGCTCCAGCCTGGCAACAGAGCGAGACCCCGCCTCAAAAAAAAAAAAAATTCTGATTGCCTAGTTTGGAAGGAACTCCCTTGTCCATTGTCCATAGCCCCATCTGAGTAGGCATTGAGTCTGCTCTTGGGAGTTGGCACGACCTTCCTAGCTAGCTTACTGCTTGGTGCAAGTCTGAGGACCCAAGGGTTGTCTAAAACCTTGGAAAAGAGTCAGTGGCTTTTAAAACCTGAGTGTGTGGTTAATTTGGGAAAACAATTTACTTGGTAGACTTCTGATTATTCACTTGCAGCCATTTCTGCATGCCAGTAACCACACTAGCAATTCATGCCTCTACACAGTTCTCAAGGCTGATTAATTTTGCTTCTCACTTCTAGTTCATTCTCAGAGACACCTGCCTTGACTTCATCTGAAGTATATTTGAATGGGAAAACCCCAACAGATGATTTTTGCTGCAGGGCTGAGTCTTACTGGGCCTTGGTATTCAAAGCCTGTTTCAAACTTAGCTCTTATCTGGGATCTCGAAGGAAATTCATTTTTTACAACCCGCAAGGTCCCAGGTATTTTGACTCACTCTTTTTCATTTCTGCTTATAACCAGCCAATTCTTTCCTACGTTTAGGGTTGTTTTGTCTAATAGAGACGGGGGTTTCACCATGTTGGCCAGGCTGGTCTCAAACTCCTGACCTCAAGTGACCCTCCCCCTCGGCCTCCCAAGGTGCTAGGATTGTAGGCGTGAACCACCACACCCAGCCAGGTCGTTCTTGTAATGCTTGTAACAGCACACTGACTTGAGTTTTCAACTCTTCTCTTAGGCCAGAGATTCAGGCTATGTAGTTAATATAGCCAACCATCCAAGTTGCCACAGGAAGCAGTTTTTCCAGATGTTTTGCCCTCCGAATAACATAGGTCTCCACTTTTCCAGCCTCCCAGATCAGTTTCCTTCTTGACCACCAAACCAGTGTTATAAAAGATTTTTGTGGTAAGCATCCCATTTCAGTACCAGGATCTGTACTGGTTAAGGTTGTCTAACTACTGCAACAAACCAACCCCAAATGTCTGTAGCTTAACACCATAAAACTTTCTTTCTCCTTCACTAACATTCCAATGCGGGTTCAAGTCAGCCAGGTGGGAATGGGGTAGGGGGGCTCTTCTCCAAGTTCATTGAGGAACCGGGCTTCCAGCAGCTCTGCTGTGTTCATGCAGCTCTCAGGGTTGCCCTGGCCTTCAGCATTCCATTGGGACAGGATGGAAATGAGGAGAGTGAAGCGTGAGGGGTTTTCATGGGCCACACCTGCAAATGGTATATATCACTTCTCACACAAAATCAGCAAAAAGTCTCCTGTCCACACCTAGTTGAAGGAGAAGCAGAGAAATGTAGACTAACTGATGTCCGATAAGAAGAGATCGGCTGACGCCGTTTTTACCTAAGAGAAAAAGAATATCAACTTTCTAACGCTGGGCCAGAGAGTAGAGTCTTCTCAACTCTCAGTTATATACTCACTAATTGAAACCCATAATTCTTTTTTTTTTTAGATGGAGTCTCTCTGTCGCCCAGGCTGGAGTGCAACTTCTGCCCCCCCTCCCAGGTTCAAGCAAATCTCCTGCCTCACCCTCCCAAGTAGCTGGGATTACAGGCGCACACCACCATGCCTGGCTAATTTTTGTACTTTTAGTAGAGACAAAGGGTTTCACCATGTTGGTCTGGCTGGTCTCGAACTCCTGACCTTGTGATCCACCCAGCTTGGCCTCTCAAAGTGCTGGGATTACAGGTGTTAGCCACCGCGCCCATCCAGAGACCCATAATTCTGAACTGTTTTGAGTTGATTTCCTTATTGTTGAGTTTCAAGACAACTTTCCTATCCTAAAGCTTTCTTTTCTTTTCTTTTCTTTTTTTTTTTTTTGAGACTGAGTGTTGCTCTGTCACCCAGGCTGGAGTGCAGTGACACCATCTTGGCTCACTGCAACCTTGGTCTCCTGGGTTCAAGCGATTCTCCTGCCTCAGCCTCCCGAGCAGCTGGGACTACAGGCACGCACCACCACACCCAGCTAATTTTTGTAGCTTTAGTAGAGATGAGGTTTCACCATATTGGCCAGGCTGGTCTCGAACTCATTACCTTGTGATCCACCTGCCTTAGCCTCCCAAAGTGCTGGTATTACAGGCGTGAGCCACCACACCTGGCCTATCCTAAAGCTTTCTAAATGACGTGTCTGTGCTTAAAGTGATAAAAAATTAACCATTTTCAGACTTTTAGAGATACCCTGGGGTGTTAACCAGTGTAGAGTCATTACTTTATGTATAGATTTGTACCACGGGGCCTTTATTTGAGAGGATTTCTATGTACACAGACAAGGCAGTTTAAACAGGGTAGCTTAGACAAATCTCACCTTGTTCTACTACCCTTCTTACCTGTCTGAAAAGAATTATGAGGACAAAGGCTAGTTGAAGGTAAGAAATAATTATTCTGTCGCTCAATCTTTTGATATTCAGTTCTATTTGAAATGAGATTTCTAGTACATGATAGAGCTCTTATTTATAGTCCAATTATAGTAGGAATTATGAGACATTAGTTATTAGTGGAAAGAATTACTGGTCCTTGGCACAGAGAAAGGGGAATTCCCTGCATCTTTATTTTTTAAAAGACTAAAAGTATCAAGGGAGTAAATGTGTTCGGGGTTTTATGGCAGAAGTGTGTATCTACAGCTTGGGGGAGAAAAAATCTAAGAAAAGAGGAGTGGAACTGGGCACAGTTGCTCACACCTGTAGTCTCAGCACTTTGGGAGGCTGAGGCAGGAGAATCTGATCACTTGAGCCCAGGGGTTCAAGGCTGCAGTGAGCTACGATGGTGCCACTGCACTCCAGCCTGGGTGACAGAAAGATACCCTCTCTCACAAAAACAGAAAAGAAGGCTGGGCACGGTGGCTCACGCCTCTGATCCCAGAACTTTGGGAGGCCGAGGCGAGCAGATCAACTGAGGTCAGGAGTTCGAGAACAGCCTGGCCAACATGGTGAAACCTTGTCTCTACTAAAAATACAAAAATTGGCTGGGCGTGGTGGCTTATGTCTGTAATCCTAGCACTTTGAAAGGCCAAGGTGGGCGGATCACGAGGTCAGGAGTTTGAGACCAACCTGGCCAACATGGTGAAACCCCGTCTCTACTAAAAATACAAAAATTAGCCAGGCGGTGTGGCAGGCACCTGTAATCCCAGCTACTGGGGAGGTTGAGGCAGGAGAATCACTTGAACCCGGGAGGTGGAGGTTGCAGTGAGCCAAGACTGTGCCATTGCACTCCAGCCTGGGTGACAGAGTGACACTCTGTCTCAAAAAAAAAAAATTCTCCAAATAAATGCTTCAGGATTTTTTTTTCTTTTTTCTTTTTTGAGACAGAGCCTTGCCCTGTCACTGTAGCGCAGTGGTGCAATCTTGGCTCGCTGCAACCTGCGCATCCCGGGTTCAAGTGATTCTCATGCTTCAGCCTCCTGAGTAGCTGGAACTACAGGTGCACACCATGCCTGGCTAATTTTTTTTTTTCAAGATTGAGTTTCACTCTTGTTGCCCAGGCTGAAGTGCAATGGCGTCATCTTGACTCACTGCCACCTCTGCCTCCCAGGTTCAGGTGATTCTCCTGCCTCAGCCTCCTGAGTAGCTGGGATTACAGGCACCCACCCCACCCAACTAATTTTTTGTATTTTTAGTAGAGACCGGGTTTTACCATATTGGTCAGGCTGGTCTCGAACTCCTGACATCAGGTGATCCATCTGCCCCAGCCTCCGAAAGTGCTGGGATTATAGGTGTGAGCCACCACGCCCGGCCTAATTTTTTGTATTTTTAGTAGAGACAGCATTTTGCCATGTTGCCCAGGCTGGAGTGCAATGGCGTGATCTCGCTCACCGCAACCTCTGCCTCCTGGGTTCAAGCGATTCTCCTGCCTCAGCCTCCTGAGTAGCGGGAATTACAGGCATGTGCCACCACACCTGGCTAATTTTGTATTTTAGTAGAGATGGGTTTTCTCCATGTTGATCAGGCTGGTCTCAAACTCCTGACCTCAGGTGATCCACCTGCCCCAGCCTCCCCAGCAGATCATGAGGTCAGGAGTTTGAGACCAGCCTGGTTAACATGGTGAAACCCTGTTTCTACTGAAAATACAAAAAATAGCCAGGCATGGTGGTGGGCACCTATAATCCCAGTTCTTGGGAGGCTGAGGCAGGAGAATCGCTTGAACCCGGGACGCGGAGGTTGCAGTGAGCCGAGATTGTGCCACTGCACTCCAGCTTGGGCAAAAAGAGCGAAACTCCGTCTCAAAATAAATAAATAAATAAATACATAAAACTTTGACCCCTCTTTTCACACCCTACCTATATCTAACCATTCCAGAATCCTATCGACTGTACTTCAAAATATATTCGATATCTGATCACTTCTAGAACCCTGGTCCCAGGCACCATTTCTTCTTGCCTGGATTATTGCAACAGGTCTCCCTGCTCCTGCCCTTGTCTACCTGGCTACCTACCTGCCTGTCTGCCTCCCTACCTGCCTGCCTGCCTACCTATATGCCTACCTACATACCGACCTACCTGCCTACATACCTATCTGCCTGCCTGCCTGCCTACCTTCCTGCCTGCCTGCCTGCCTACCTACCTACATACCTACCTACCTGCCTTCCTGCCTACCTACCTGTCTTGTCCACTCTTAGCACAACAGCCAGCATAATTGTGTTGAATCAGATCAAGCCTCTCCTCCAAACCCTTCAGTGGGTTCCTATCTCACTCAAAGTAAAAGCTGAAGTCCTTATAATGCCTCCAAGGCCCCTGTGGCTCTCTCTGCTTCACTTCCTGCTTGCCTGTCTACTGCCTACCTACCTACCTGTCTACCTACTTACCTTCCTCCATACCTACATGCTTATCTACATACCTACCTATCTACATACCTGTCTGCTTGCCTGTCTACCTATCTGCCTGCCTGCCTACTTACCTACCTACCTAGCTGCTAGCCTACCTACATGCCTATCTACATACCTGTCTGCCTGCCTGCCTACCTGCCTACCTACATGCCTATCTATATACCTACCTATCTGCATACCTGCTGCTTGCCTGCCTACCTGTCTCTCTGCCTGCTTACCTACCTACCCACTTGCCTTCCTGCCTACCTAACTGCCTTGTCTGCTCTTAGCACAACAGCCAGGTATTGAATCAGATCAGGCCTCTCCTCCAAACCCTTCAGCGGGTTCCTATCTCACTCAGAGTAAAAGCTGAAGTCCCTATAATGCCTCCAAGGCCCCGGTGGCTCTCTCTCCTTCACTTCCTGCTTTCCCACCCTTCAGCTCTGAGCCACCCTGGCCTGATTGGCCTTGACACTTGCCATTACATGCCTGCTCCCACGTCAGGGCCTCAGGCTGGAATTCTGTTTCCTCAGAGACCTTCCTGGCTTTCTTTCTCACTTCTTTCAAGTCTTTACTCAGATTAAATATTTGGTAAATATAAATCAGGTAAATATAAATTTGGTAAATATAAATATAAATAAATGTGGTCAATATAAATATAAATCAGACCTTTATACAAGGTCTCGCTCTGTCACCCAGGCTGAGGTGCTGTGCAATTATGACTCCCTGCAGCCTCAAACTCCTGGGCTCAAGAGATCCTCCCACCTCAGCCTCCTGAGGAGCTGGAACTACATGTTCACACCTCCCAAAGTGTGGGGATTACAGGTGTAATTGATAAATATTTGATAACTTACTTAGGTAAAGTAGCCAGAGAAGACCTCACCAAAGTGATACTAGGTGACAGTATAACACCTTAGTGATATCACCTTAGTGAGGCCTTCTCTAGCTACTTTATCTAAAATTGTAGCTGCCCCTCCCCACATCACTTCCCTTCTACATTTTTCTCCTTTGCATTGACCACTACCTAACATACTGTGTCTCACTTATGTATCTTGTTTATTTTCTTTCTCTGCTATTAGACTGTAAGCTCCATGAGGGTAGGGATTGATGTCTGTCCTTCTCAATGCCATACCCTCAGTGTCTAGAACTGTGCCTTGTGCAGAGGAGCCACTTGACAGAGCAGGAGCACCGTCATCTTGGACAAACACCACCATTTTCAGTTCCAGCTCCCTTTCAAACCTCATGCATCTTAAGGAAATCACTTCTCTTCTAACAACAAGCAGCCAGAAAGAGCAGACAGTAAACACAGATAAGACAGCTCAGGCACAGAAGGAGGGAGAAAATCAACTTCACACTCATACAATGGGCCTTAGTAAAACAGTGGGCCCTAATAAGCACATTCCTTTCCCTCTAGGTGCACTAAGATAGGGAAGCTAAAAAGCAGATTCAGGGGGTTGGGGGATGCCTGCAGCTGCAGGAAGATGTATGGGAACAGACACACAACTGTCCCTCCCACGTAAGCAAGACAAAGAGACACAGAAACATTCCGAGCCTGTGATAAGCTCTCCCACCCTGAACTCTTAAATACTCATAGTCTGTAAGAGAAAAGGCTCCCAACTTAACTTGGCCAGGAGCCCCTCTCAGGTTTATTCTCCAAAATATGCCCATCTTTGACTGTTAAGCCACTTTTCATGTTTCTTTCTTCTTTCTTCAACTCTTACACCACTCAGATATGTTTTGAATGAACAAATCCAGGAACACCATTTTTCTGCCTCAGTTTCCTGACTTCAAAGTCCCTGAGAGGCTGCCATAAGTGGGGTGACGTAGCTAGTGGCAGAAATGTGCCTGAAACCCAGACAGGTCAGTGAGGCCCATTGAGAGATTCTAGCCCCAATGACCACTGATGCTGAGTTTAATGTAGATTTAAGGCAGATGACATTCAGGGTTAGTATGCTTGCAGACTTCTATGTGAGGTAGTTTTTTTGTTTTTTTGTTTGTTTGTTTTTTGTTTTTTTTTTTTTAGACAGGTTCTCACTCTATCGCCCAGGCTGGAGTGCTAGAGTACAGTGGCACAATCATAGCTCACTATAACCTTGAAACTCCTTGGCTCAAGTCATCCTCTCACAGCAGCCTCCTGAGTAGCTAGGACTAGAGGTGCATGCAGGCACACTCAGCTAATTTTTTTTTTTCTTTTTTTTGAGATGGAGTCTCGCTTTGTCGCCCAGGTCGGAGTACAGTGGCGTGATCTCGGCTCACTGCAAGCTCCGCCTCCCGGGTTTACGCCATTCTCCTGCCTCAGCCTCCCGAGTAGCTGGGACTACAGGCACCCGCCACCACGCCTGGCTAATTTTTTGTATTTTTAGTAGAGACGGGGTTTCAATGTGTTAGCCAGGATGGTCTCGATCTCCTGACCTCGTGATCCACCCGCCTCGGCCTCCCAACCAGCTAATTTTTTAAAATTTCTTAGAGACAGGATCTTACTATGTTGCCCAGGGTGGACTTGAACTCCTGACCTCAAGCAATGCTCCTGCCTCAGCCTTCCAAAGTACTGGGATTATAAGTGTGAGCCACTGCACCTACCTGGCCCCGGTGAAGTAGTACTTCTTATTATACCCACATATAAGACTAATTTGGGACATTGGCAAACAGTGTCTCTCTGCTACAGTCTTTGATCGTAGTACCTCACCCATTATCTTCCTAGAACGGGAAGGCTCAAATCAGGTGTATTAGGCCAGTCTTTCATTGCTATAAATACCTGAGAGTGGGTAATTTATTTTATTTTATTTTTTTGAGATGGAGTCTTGCTCTGTTTCCCAGGCTGGAGTGCAGTGGCATGATCTTGGCTCACTGCAACCTCCACCTCCCAGGTTCAAGCGATTCTCCTGCATCAGCCTCCCAAGTAGCTGGGACTACAGGCATGCACAACCATGCCTGGCTAATTTTTGTATTTTTAGTAGATATGGGGTTTTACCACGTTGGCCATGCTGGTCTTGAATGCCGGACCTCAAGTGATCCACCTGCCTTGGCCTCCCAAAGTGCTAGGATTACAGGCGTGAGCCACTGTGCTCGGTGAGACTGTGTAATTTATAAAGAAAAGAAGTTTAATTGGCTCATGGTTCTGCAGGCTGCACAAGCATGGGCCAACATTGTTCAGCTTCTGGGGAGGCCTCCGGGAACTTTTACTCATGGTAGAAGGTGAAGCAGGTGCAGGCATATCACATGACAAAAGCAAGAGCAAGAGAAAGAGCGTGGTGGGGAGGTGTCACATACTTTTACCTGACTACATCTTGCGAGAATTCACTCACTGTCTTGAGGACAGCACCAAGAGGATGGTGCTCAACCATTCATGAGAACTACACCCCCACGATCCAATCACCTCCCATCAGGCTCCACCTCCAACACTGAGGATTACTTTTTTTTTTTTTTTGAGACAGGATCTTGCTTTGTGCCCAGGCTGGAATGCAGTGGCGTGATCTCAGCTCACTGCAACCTCTGCCTCCCAGTTTCAAGCGATTCTCCTGCCTCAGCCTCCAGTGTAGCTGGGATTAAGGCACGTGTGCCACCATGCCTGGCTAATTTTTGTATTGTTAGTAGAGACGGGGTTTCACCATGTTGGCCAGGCTGGTCTCGAACTCCTGACCTCAAGTGATCTGCTTATCTTGGCCTCCCAAAGTGCTGGGATTATAGGAATGAGCCACCACACCTAGCCTGAGGATTACATTTTCACATGAGATTTGAAACAAATATCCAAACTATATCATCAGGTGTAAAAAGAAGCAACCTTACATCATTTGTCCTTAGTTTTGTTTTATTTTTGTCACCTAGGCTGGGGTCTTGAACTCCTGACCTCAGGCAATCCACCCACCTCGGTATCCCAAAGTGCTGGGATTACAAGTGTGAGCCACTGCACACAGTCTCTTTTGTCCTTTAACTTCCATGGCCAGCTAAAAACTTTATCTGCATTTTAATTAAGTTAAAACCATTAATCAGCAAAAATAAATTAATCAGAAAATTATTCAGAAAAAAGAAACTGTAAAGGCCGGGCACAGTGGCTCAAGCCTGTAATCCCAGCACTTTGGGAGGCCGAGACGGGCGGATCACGAGGTCAGGAGATCGAGACCATCCTGGCTAACACGGTGAAACCCTGTCTCTACTAAAAAATACAAAAAACTAGCCGGGTGAGGTGGCGAGCGCCTGTAGTCCCAGCTACTCAGGAGGCTGAGGCAGGAGAATGGCGTGAACCTGGGAGGCGGAGCTTGCAGTGAGCTGAGATCCGGCCACTGCACTCCAGCCTGGGTGACAGAGCGAGACTCTGTCTCAAAAAAAAAAAAAAAAAAAAAAAAAAACCTGTAGCATAGCCCTTTGTATGCTACAGCTCAAGGCAGCTGTTCTAGGTTGATGGACAGTTCTCTTCCATACAGTGATTCAAGGAACTAGAGTGTCTACATTTTATAAGTCTGACATCCCCTTGCCTTCATCCCACTGATAGAAGAAGAAACAGCACGGAAGAGGAAATTTGTGTAGAATCCCAGCCTAGGAATGGATCACATTTCTGTTCATGTTCTATTTGAGAGGATTTGATCATATAGCTGTGTCTGTTGCAAAGGAGGCTGGGAAATGTAGTGTAGCACTGTGCCTGGTTACAACCGTATTACTGTGTAAAGAGAGAGAAGATTTTGTTTTTTTGTTGTTTGGCTTTTGTTTTGAGACAGGGTCTTGTTCTGTTGCCTAAGTTGGAGTGCAGTGGTGCAAACATGGCTCACTGCAGCCTCAACCTCCCATGTGGCTGGGATCACAGGAACACATCACCATGCCTGGCTAATTTTGTGATTTTTTGTAGAGATGGGGGTCTTACTTTGTTGCCCAGGCTGGTCTTGAACTCCTGGGCTCAAGTGATCGTCCCACCTTGGCCTCCCAAAGCTCTGGGATTACAGATGTTAGCCATCACACCCAGTCAGAGAGAGCAGATTTGGGTGAATAGCTAGAGGCCCTCGGATGCGAACAGACCAGCATGCTTGAGAAATTAAGGTTGGTGGGGCTGGCACACACCAGCTGAGAGATTAGGAGATGAGTCAGGGAGGGAGGCTGGATCAGATCAGCGTTGGAAGCCAGAGAAAAGAGTATGGACTGTATTCTAAATGCTATGACAGTAGGTGGAAGCTGCAGTCAGCTGAGATCACGCCACTGCACTCCAGCCTGGGTGACAGAGCGAGACTCTGTCTCAAAAAACAACAGGCTGGGCCGGGCGCAGTGGCTCACGCCTGTAATCCCAGCTGTCAGGGAGGCAGAGGCAGGAGGATAGCTTGAGCCCAGTTCAAGACCTGCCTGGGTAATATAGCGAGACCCCGTTCTCCACAAAAAAGGAAAAAAAAAAAAAGACAAAAAAAAAAAAAAAAAAAAAGGCTGGGCGCCCGGTGGCTCAGGCCTGTAATCCCAGCACTTTGGGAGGCTGAGGTGGGTGGATCACGAGGTCAGGAGTTCAAGACCAGCCTGGCCAAAGTGATAAAACCCCATCTCTACTAAAAATACAAAAATTAGCCAGGTGCAGTGACAGGCACCTGTAATCCCAGCTACTTGGGAGACTGAGGCAGGATAATTGCTTGAACCCAGGAGGCGGAGGTTGCAGTGAGCCAAGATCGAGCCACTGCACTCCAGCCTGGGCGACAGAGTAAGACTCTGTCTCAAAGAACAACGAAAAAAAAAATAAAAAATAAAAAAATAAGAATAGAAAAATAGAATCATTTTTCCTGGGTCACTGATTTGGAAATTAAGGCAAAGTGACTTGCCTGAGGCCCTAGCATGAATCAGCTGAGGCTTTTGATTCTTGTTGCCTTTTGACTCAGAGTCCCGTGCACTTCTCATGTGATCAGAAAAGTCTTGTGCAATAAATGAATGAGCTTCAATTTCCAGCTTAGGTGACTCCCAATAACAAAACAAATAGTTACCTTGTGTTTTTCAGAGTCACCCTGTTGTTGTTGTTGTTGTTTGTTTGTTTGTGTGCTTTTTGGGGTTTTCTTAGAGATGAAGTCTCACTCTGTCACCCAGGCTGGAGTGCAGCCACGTGAGCTCAAGAGACCCTCCCTCTTCAGCCTCCGAAGCAGCTGAGGCTATAGACGGGCACCACCACGCCCGGCTCGCCCTGTGTTTGACATGCAGAATGGATTCCATATTTGAATGCTGGACAAGGAGCAATTAGCTGCGCATGAATGCACATTTGACCTCTCCCTTTTTCCTACAAGAAGTCTTGTTAGATAACAATGTCTGTTCTACCAGCTCACCTATGCAAACCTTAGGAATTTGGTAGACAGTGAGACCTTACGTTCCTCTGAATGTTGTAAAATGCTGAACGTGACCATCTCCCAATGCATGAAGATGAAAACAATAGGGTAGAAATGCCACCACCTTCTTACGTCACAGACTAAGTGGATCACCCCGGGTATACGGCCAAGGAATAAAAATATCCATTGAGTGTACCCTGTGTCCAAGCCATGAACAGCCATTCCTAGTGAGGAGGTGCCCAGCAGAAGACAGTGCTCAGCAGAAGATGGCCTGCTATTCAACAGCAGAGAAGAATACCAAAGCTTGTTGGGTCAACTACGGGGACTGCATTTTCATGAACCAGAGCTGCATCCAACAGGTTGGGGCCTGTACGCACCTAGCCAGGATGGAGTGGGAAGGAAGTGCACGATTAGACTAGTCATTCACTCCAGCTGCCTCTGACTGCACAAACACCTTTGGTAAGTAGGAGGCTATTTCTACTCACAGATACCTGGTTATTTATTTCCTCATTCAAAATAATGTGTCCTCTGTCCTCAACTTTTTCTCTACCGATCCAGTGACTGGAGTCTCAACCCTCATCTGTTCTTATTCTGCTCTCTGAGTAAGAGAGGTAGATGACAACTCCAAAGAGGCTGTTATCTCTTATTTTCCTGAACTCAGTACAAATAAGAAAACACCCTGGGCTGGGCATGATGGCTCATGCCTGTAATCCCAGCCCTTTGGGAGGTTGAGGTAAGAGGATGGCCTGAGCTCAGGAGTTCAAGACCAGCCTGAGTAACAGAGCGAGGCCATGTCTCTATAAAAAATAAAATTCGCTGGGCATGGTGGCACAGCTACTTGGGAGGCTGACGTGGGAGGATTCCCCAGGGAGTTCAAGCTGCAGTGAGCTATGATCACACCACTGCACTCCAGCCTGGGTGACAAAGAGTGAGACCCTGTCTTTAAAAAATAATTTAAGGCCGAGGCAGGCAGATCACCTGAGGTCAGGAGTTCAAGACCAGCCTGGGCAACATGGTGAAACTCCGTCTCTACTAAAAATACAAAAATTAGCCGGGCGTGGTGGCTGGTGCCTGTAATCCCAGCTACTCAGGAGGCTGAGGCAGAGAATTGCTTGAACCCGGGAGGCAAGGTTGCAGTGAGCTGAGATCATGCCAATGCAATCCAGCGTGGGCGACAAAATAAATAAATAAATAAACAAACAAATAAATATATATTTTTTTTTAAAAAAAGAAAATGTCCTGGGTGTAGTTAGTATAAACTTCACTTTTTTCCCTAAAGGGTTAGACCCAGCCCCCGTGGGGTTGTCTCCTAGAATAGCATTCAAAACTGTAAAGGGCTCCTTGGCCCAGAAAAGGATACAAATGACTTCTGGAGTCAGATTCCTGGGTTGGCGTTTGGGCTCCACCACTTGCTGTATGATTTTCAGCAAAGTACCTAAATCCTATCCCTTAATTTCTTTATCTGTACAAGAATCGTTCCATGAGGATACATGAGACCAGTGTACAGAAAGCACTGAGTTCAGTGCATGACACATAGTTAACACTAAACACTTAACATTCACTGTTGTCGACACTCGTATTTACTGTTAGGAACTCTTGTCCTAGGTCCTGGGGTGGTAATGATATGCGGCAACCCCAGCTTCTCAGGTAATTGTTTTCTTTTCCTTTTCCTGAGTTCATTTTGTCCCCTGATGTAGTCATATAAAAACAAAGTACCAGCAGGGCGTGGTGGCTCACACCTGTAATTCCAGCATTTTGGGAGGCCGAGGCGGGTGGATCAACTGAGGTCAGGAGTTCCAGACAAGCCTGGCCAACCTGGCAAAACCCCATCTCTACTAAAATACAAAAAATTAGCCGGGCATGGTGGTGGGCGCCTGTAATCTCAGCACTCAGGAAGCTGAGACAGGAGAATCACTTGAACCTGCGAGGCGGAGGTTGCAGTGAGCCGAGATTGTGCCACTGCACTCCGACCTGGGGAACAGAGCAAGACTCTGCCTCAAAAAAAAAAAAAAAATGAGCTGGGTGTGGTGGCACGCGCGCCTGTAGTCCCAGCTACTCAGGAGGCTGAAGCGGGAGAATCGCTTAAACCTGGGAAGCAGAGGTTGCAGTGAGCCGATATCGCATCACTGCACTCTAGCCTGGGGAACAGAGCAAGGCTCTGTCTCAGAAAAAAAAAAAAAAGGTAACACTATCTTAGGTCTCTCCTTAGGAAACCGAGGGGTGGGGAGCAACCTTTGGAGGCTTGTGGGGTTCCTCTGAGATAAGCAATGAATCAGTATTTCAGATGCTAAGGGGACTTCAGGGATGGGGTGGCCTGAGCAGAGAAGAGGGAAGACCAGGGAACCAGAGTTGAGAATTGGGGTGTCTGAGAATAAAAAGGAGGGACTAATCGATGTGTCAGGATATATTTATTTGGGAACCTAGGGAGGGAAGAGAGCCAGGTAGGAGACTGAGACCTCTAAGTGCAGGGGCTTTATGAGATGGATTTGAGGAGGGTGTGTGGGAACACAGAGTTGTTATGGTGGGCTTCAGGGGCTGAGGGAGTTGAGGCCCTCGCGATATGTGGGGCTGAAGAAGAGGGATAAGGATAAGGAGTGGGAACCGTGTTGGGGCTGAAGGTGAAGAGGGTGTGTTTAGGGGGTGGGGAGGAGCACCAGGGGCCTCAAACGTAAGACTGGGCCTTTAAGTTGAGGCACTGAGGAGGGGAGAGGCTGGGGAGGGCTGGGGGCTGGAGTCTAGGCTGACCCGGTGGGGGTGCTGGGTCCTTCAGGCTGCCAAAGCCAGGGGTCCTGGGTCTGCGCATTGAGGGGATGGCTGGGCTGAGGAAGGGGAGGAAGATAAGTGGGGCTTGTGGGCTGAGAGGGTCTCGGGGTCCCTGGCCAGAGTTAGTGAGGTGCACTGGGGTCTCCGAGGAGGGGTGGGGCCCCCCGCGAGGGAGGAGGGTCTGTGGACTAAAGAGGACCGGCAGGAGGGGGCCCAGGGTCTGTGGGTGTCTCTGGAGTCTCTGAGGAGGGCCAGGGTCTCGGGGTCTGTGGAGGTCTCTGGCCTGTGGGGTCGGAGTCTCCAGAGTCCTTGGGGCTGTGGAAGTCTTCGGGGTTTTGAGGCGGGAGCCTGTGGGCTGAGGAGGGCTGTGGGGAGGGTCTCGGGGTTTCTGAGGCGGGCCAGCGCCTCGGGGTCTGTGGGGGTTGCTGAGGAGGGCTGGGGGCCCAGGGTCTGTGGGGGTCCCCAGCAGGTGGGACTGGGGTCTCCGGAGTCCCTGGAATCTGAGAGTGTCTCTGAGGTCCCGGGGGGGTAGTCTATGGCCTGAGGAGGGCTGGTGGGGAGGGTCGGTGTCCTGGGCAGGTGGGGTCGGGGTCTCCTGAGTCCCTGGGGTCTGAGAGTGTCTCTGGGGTCCCTGAGGGAATCTGTGGGCTGAGGAGGGCTTGGGGAGGGTCTCTGAGGAGGGCCGGGGTCCCCGGCACGAGATCTCCGGAGTCCCTGGGGTCTGAGGGTGTCTCTGGGGACCCGGGGAGAGTCTGTGGCCTGAGAAGGGCTGGGGGCGGGTCTCGGGGTCTCTGGGGAGGGCCGCGCCCAGGGTCTGTGCGGGTCTCCGGGTCCCCGGAGTCCCCAGGCGCAGGCGGGCCCTGGCGCCGCCCCGCCTGACATCAGTTCCTGCCGCCGCCGCCGCGCACAGCCCGCGGCCTCCTTCCCCGCCGGCCGCGCTCCGGAGCCGCCGGGCCGCGGTGGAGCGAGGGCCCGGGCGAGGCGAGGGCCGGGCGGCGGGCGCCGGGCCCCGCGGCCGGCACGACGGAGCCCCCGTACGGCCGGCGGCAGCGGTTGGCGGCGGCCCCCGGCCCCCGGCGCGGGAAGAGGCGGCGGGGCGGCGGCAGCGGCGGCGACGGTGGCAGCGCCATGGAGCCGCGGGAGGTGAAGGACCGGATCCTGGAGAACATCTCGCTGTCGGTGAAGAAGGTGAGCGCGGCCGGCCTCCCTCCCGGCCGGGTCCCCTTCCCCGCCGCTCCCCCAACGCCCTCCGTCGGCGCTTGCCCGGGCCGGGGTCCCTCCTGCCGCCGGGACTCGGGCCCCCCGCCCTTCCCCTCCGCGACCCGGGGGGCGACGAGCGGCCGGGAGCACCGGGCCGGTGGAGGGGAAGCGGGGCCGCTCACGTGAGCGCCGCGGCCTCGGAGCTATTTTTAAAGAACAAAGTTAGGTCAGCATCCTCGGAGCTTCCCCAAACCTGGCCCGGGGCCCTGCCCTCCCGGAGAGGGGTCAGCGACCCTCCGGTCCCCCACTGGGGCAGCGGCGCCCCCGGCAGCTCCTGAAGGAGCCCTATGCAGCTTCCTGCGGAATCCGCTGCATCCCCGGGTCCCACTGCGAGGCTGGCGTCGCCCAGGGTCTGGCAGTCAGGGTGGAGACCAGTGACAAGCAACTTAACTTTCCCCGGGCTTGGGTCCTGGCGACATTGCCTCTGCTCCTGGGAAGTCCCCTGAATAATCTTGCTCAAGGATGGTAGCTTTGAAGAGGTTCACTGGGGGCTTTGATTATAAGAAGCTGAAGTACCTGGGGATTGCATTTTGGATGCGGAACCGAGGAACCGGGTGACACCACAGACACCTTGCTGTGGGGCTTGCCGCAGTAAACATCACTGTCCCAATTCCAGGTAGAAATGAGTACATACCTGTCAAGGGCATGTATTTGTGATGAAGTTGGCATATCCGCAAAAGGGTCTCGTGCTAGAAGGTAGAATCCATATTCTGACATTGTTGGGCTGGATGTAAAAATAAAATAATAATAATTTTAAAAGAATCCATCTTCACTGAAAACCTCAATGGCCAAATCAGAATGGATTTCTCTCTCTCTCTCTCTCTCTCTCTCTCTCTCTCTCTCTCTCTCTCTCTCTCTCTCTCTCCCCCCTCTCTCTCCCCCCCCTCTGTAATTTGAATTCCTGGCTCACCAGATAGTCTCAGAAACTGAAAAAAAAAAAAAAAGAAAAAGAAAAAGAAAATGGCTTGGGTGAGGGACTCAGCAGCTTATTTTACTTGAAGAAGCAAAATGAAGATAATTAGATCAACCATCATATTGAAATAATTGTCTGTTTTCCCACTTCTCCTCAAAAGCAACACAGGCAAGCTATTTTACCTTTTATAAAGATAAATGTGACTTAAAAATAAAACAGATTCTCAAATTGCCCTTACTAAAAACGTTCGTTTAAAAGCACAACTAAAGTAACATTGCTGAGATACAAGAGTTTTACGTAGTTTTACTGAGCTTTGCTAATGTAATGTGGTATGATTTTTGCTTACTCAAGGAGGGCAGGATGAGCAAATACTTTGTTGAGAAACAATACATCTTTCCTAATGGAAGAGAAAGGAACACAGGTGACCTTTCTAATCTAATCTGGGCTGATTGTGGCTTCAGGTAGGCCCGGCATTTGTCTTTTTATTTCAAACAAATGAATGGAGAAAGTCCGTGATGGAGAGGTGGTAGACATGGAGCACCCAGTCACATGTATAAGCATGAGTCTTTTGAAGGCAGAGATTCACTCTGTAAATCAGGCTGTCACTTATGAGAGTTAGGTGTGTTTGCTAAGATGCATATAATTTTAGGTGTTTGGACAAGGACACTTTATTGAGCTGGAATGCACCCCAGAAAATGTCACACACTAGAAACTGCAAACCCATCCCTGGGTGTATCACAACCAAAGCCATGGTCAGCATCATCGTTAGGAGAATGGATTCTGGAGTCTAGCTGCCCGATTGAATCCCCACCCTGCCATATTAATAACCCTGTAACCTTGGTCAGGCTTATTAACCTCTCCATGCCCCAGTTTCTTCATCTATAAAGCAGGGATAAAATTAGGGTTGTTGTGAAGTGTTTTTTGTTGTTGTTGTTTTGTTTGTTTTTGAGACAGTGTCTTGCTCTCTTTCCTAGGCTGGAGGTGTGATCTCCAGTGGTGTGATCTCAGCTCACTACAACCTCTACCTCCCAGGTTCAAGCGATTCTCCTGCTTCGGCCTCCTGGGTAGCTTGGGATTACAGGCGTGCGCCACCTTGCCTGGCTAATTTTTGTGTTTTTAGTGGAGATGGAGTTTCACCATGTTGGCCAGGCTGGTCTTGGAACTCCTGAACTCAAGTGATCTGCCTGCCTTGGCCTCCCAAAGTGCTGGGATTACAGGTGTGAGCCACCGCGCCCGACTAATTTTTGTGTTTTTGCAGAGACGGGATTTCACCATATTGGCCGGGCTGTGTTGTGATTTTTTTTTTTTTTTTTTTTTTGAGATGAAGTCTCACTTTGTTGCCCAGGCTGGAGTGCAGTGGCGCGATCTCAGCTTACTGTAGGCTCCGCCTCCCGGGTTCACGCCACTCTCCTACCTCAGCCTCCGGAGTAGCTGGGACTACAGGCGCCCGCCACCACACCCGGCTAATTTTTTTGTATTTTTATTTATTTATTTATTTTTGAGACGGAGTCTCGCTCTGTCACCCAGGCTGGAGTGCGGTGGCCGGATCTCTGCTCACTGCAAGCTCCGCCTCCCGGGTTTACGCCATTCTCCTGGCTCAGCCTCCTGAGTAGCTGGGACTACAGGCGCCCGCCACCTCGCCCAGCTAGTTTTTTGTACTTTTTAGTAGAGACGGGGTTTCACCGTGTTAGCCAGGATGGTCTCGATCTCCTGACCTCGTGATCCGCCCGTCTCGGCCTCCCAAAGTGCTGGGATTACAGGCTTGAGCCACCGCGCCCGGCCATTTTTTTGTATTTTTAGTAGAGACGGGGTTTCACCATGTTAGCCAGGATGGTCTCCATCTCCCACCTTGTGATCCGCCTGCCTCAGCCTCTCAAAGTGCTGGGATTACAGGCGTGGTGAAGTTTTAATAAACATATGTAGAGTGTTTAGCATGGATCCTGACCCAGTCTTTTTTTTTTTTTTTTTTTTTTTTGAGAGGGAGTCTCGCTCTGTCGCCCAGGCTGGAGTGCAGTGGCGCGATCTCAGGTCACTGCAAGCTCCGCCTCCTGGGTTCACGCTATTCTCCTGCCTCAGCCTCCCGAGTAGCTGGGACTACAGGCGCCCGCCACCTCGCCCGGCTAGTTTTTTTGTATTTTTTTTAGTAGAGACGGGGTTTCACCGTGTTAGCCAGGATGGTCTGGATCTCCTGACCTCGTGATCCGCCCGTCTCGGCCTCCCAAAGTGCTGGGATTACAGGCTTGAGCCACCGCGCCCGGTCTGACCCAGTCCTAACTGGTAGATTTTTTCTTTGTGGAAGAGCCCATTCCTCAATTTTACAAGGCTTGAAGATGGCTCAAGTGCCTCGCCACCTAAAGGTCGTTCTACAACACCATTTGTTCTTGGTAGCCACTTCCTCTGTGTCTTTGTTTGAGACAACTGTGATATGATTCTTGCATCATAAATTACATTTGGTTTTCTGAATCAGACTGTCTGCTTTACTAGGAACCTGTTAGTTTGGCCCCAGCAGTAAACATTGAGGACAGCAGTCTTGGGGTCAGATTTGTCCTTGAATACCTGTCTCACCTAAATGTGTTTATATAACACCTTGAGAGTTGCTTTGCCTTTTTTCTTCCATCCTACCACCAGTAAATGGTCTTACTGGTCCTTTTATAAGGATTTTACATGAAAAAAAATGAGATGCGTTATTTCTGCAAGGAAAGCTCCGTTGTGTATTTCTATGTTTGCAAAGAGTATTTTAGAACTTTTTGTGAAAATGAAGCATGCCTGCAGAAAAGTGCACAGGTCCTGAGTGGACAGCTCACTTAATGAGTTCTCACAAGTGAAAACACCTGCATATCCAGCACCCTGACCAAGAAACAGAACATGACCATTATCCCAGAAAGCCCCCTCGTTCCCCCTCCCAGAAACTACACCCTCAAAGCAACCACTATCCCCAAGGAGTATTGTTGAGTTCAGCTATTTTCACGCTTAGATTTTGTGATGGTGAATACCCATTATAACACTAGACAGGTGAAACAGCTATTAATCCATCTGAATCCAAGGCAACCTGTGTTCTGATATGGACACAGAATTTCTGGGAGTTAGAGAGAACTGGAGAGTTTAATAATTAACATGATTAAATGAAAGTGATAACACAGGCCGGGCATGGTGGCTCACGCCTGTAATCCCAGCACTTTGGGAGGCCAAGGTGGACGGATAACTTGAGGCCAGACGTTCGAGACCAGCCTGGCCAACATGATGAAACCCCATCTCTACCAAAAATACAGAAATTAGCCAGGCGTGGTGGTGCATGCGTGTAGTCCCAGCTACTTGGGAGGCTGAGGCAGAGAAGCACTTGAACCGTGGAGGTGGAGGTTGCAGTGAACTGAGATCACGCCACTACACTCCAGCATGGGTGACAGAGGGAGACTCTGTCTCAAAAAAAAAAAAAAAAAAAAAGGAAATGATAACAATAGAAAGCAAATTCAATTCCGTATTCAGTTCTCGAAAGGGAGCTAGTAGCAGAAACATCCAAGATGCTGCCAATAAATGGTTGCTGATTTGTTAATAGTTAAAGAGAAATGTCCAAGTCAACGACAGCTTTGGCATTTTTGAATCCGCATGTGATTCTACTAAATAACATCTTCTCCAGAGGAGGGAAGGCAGGCAGTGATTTTCCCAAGTTCTGCTTTTGAGGAGCAGGTGTGTCTGCTGTGTATGCCTGCAGAATGAGCAAAGACTATATGCCATAAGAAGCAGCCTCCTGGTCAGGCACGCTGGCTCACGCCTGTAATCCCAGCACTTTGGGAGGCCAAGGTGGGCGGATCACCTGAGGTCGGGAGATCAAGACCAGCCTGACCAACATGGAGAAACCCCATCTTTATTAAAAATACAAAATTAGCTAGGCGTGGTGGCGCATACCTGTAATCCTAGCTACTCGGGAGGCTGAGGCAGGAGAATCACTTAAACCTGGGAGGCAGAGGTTGCGGTGAGCTGAGATCACACGATTGCACTCCAGCCTGGGCAACAAGAGCGAAACTCATCTTAAAAAAAAAAAGAAATACTGATAGAGTTCAGAGAAAGAGAAGAAGCAGGCATTCAAGATAGAAGAAACAGCCTAGAGGCATTCCCAAGGAAGTGGGGCCCTCCAGATGGTCTTCCCAGGACAGGCGTGACCTGTCTTAAGACGGACCTGTCTTAAGATTGCCAAGGGTTCTGCAAGATGCAGCTGGAAAGTGCTTTCTGTGGAAGCCATGTAGCCTAGCGGACACAAATGCAGGCTTCAGAGGTATGCAGACTTGGGCCTGGGTTTGACTTCCGGGTTTGTCACTGACCATCTCAATCCTGGAAGATGACTGGACCACTGTTTGCATCAGCAGTGAGAACCTACTACTAATGTTATAATGATAATTCGATTATATGAGAGAACACCCTTACAGCACTTAGCACAATACCTTGCTTACAGTGAGGCCTAAGTAAAAGCCAAGCCACCATTACTACTTGCAAGTGTCTCTGTGGACTCTGCAGTTCCCCCTTGTGCAGTCTTCAGTGAGTGTTGGTTTTTTTTTTTTTTTTTTTTTTTTTGAGACGGAATTTTGCTCTTGTTGCCCAGGCTGGAGTGCAGTGGCACGATCTCAGCTCACTGCAACCTCCGCCTCCCAAGTTCAAGTGATTCTTGAGCCTCAGCCTCTCCAGTATCTGGGATTACAGGCATGCGCCACTAAGCCCGGCTGATTTTGTATTTTTAGTAGAAATGGAGTTTTGCCATGTTGGCCAGGCTGGCCTCAAACTCTCTACCTCAGGCGATTTTGCCTGCCTCGGCCTCCCAAAGTGCTGGGATTACAGACATGAGCCACCGCGCCCAGCCGAGTGTTTTTTGTTTGTTTGTTTGGTTTTGGTTTTTTTTGATAGTCTTGCTCTGTCGCCCAGACTGGAGTACAGTGACATGATCTTGACTCACTGCAACCCCCTCCTCCCAGGTTCAAGAAATTCTCATGCCTCAACCTTCCGAGTAGCTGGGATTACAGGCACAGACCACCACACTCTGCTAATTTTTGTATTTTGAGTAGAGACAAGGTTTCACCATGTTGGCCAGGCTGGTCTCAAACTCCCAGTGTCAAGTGATACACCCACCTTGGCCTCCCAAAGTACAGACGTGAGCCACTGCCTCCGGCTTCAGTGAGAGTCTTATACTACACTGCTCTGTTTCTTGAAGCTCAAACTTTTTCTTAAAAGGCCACATGGTAAATATTTTCAGGCCGTATAGTCTTTGTTGAAACTGCTCAGTTCTGCTCAAAAGCAACCAAATGTGGATGAGTGTGGCTTTGTTCCAAAAACTTTATTTACAAAAATAGGTAGCAGGCTGGATTTAGCCCACAGGCAGTATTTCACATATGCAGCATGTGTTCATATGAAAAAGTCCTTGCCAAGGTAGGCCAGGGATTACTTCTAGAGAAGTTGGTGCAACCAGTCCTATAGTTAACCAAATCTCTATTGTAGCTGTGTTTTTGCACGTTATATTAGGCTTGCGGAGTGAATGTGGACACTTGTAAATCCCATCATGTGTATTCAGTTATTCAAAACTATTTAGTAAGCACCTTTCTTAGGACCTCACCATCATAGGCCCTAGGAAGGTTCTTATGAACAGGCAGATGAGTGTCTGCCCTCATGGAGCTGACATTCTAGAAGAAGAAGAAGGGTGATAAATTCGTAGACATATACAGAGATGATTTCAGATCATGGTAAACGTTATGAAGGCATTCAAGCAATATGATAAAGAACTGGCAGGGAAGTTTGCTTTGGAGATGATCAGGGAAGATTCCCTAAGGCAATGACATTGTAACCTGCAAGGGACACCGAGTAGGGTAAGAGAATGCAAAATGATTCTTTGTGTGTGTGTGTTTGTTTGAGATAGGGTTTCACTCTGTGGCCCACGCTGGAGTACGGTGGCACCATCATGGCTCACTGCAGCCTTCAACTCCTGGGATCAAGCGATTCTCCCACCTCAGCCACCTGAGTAGCTGGGACTACAGACGTAGGCCACCACGTCCATCCAGCTAATTTTTATTTTATTTTTTTGTGGAGACAAGGTCTCACTATGTTGCCCAGGCTGGTCTCGAACTCCTGAGCTCATGTGATCCTCCCACCTCGGCCTGCGTACTAGGATTACAGGCATGAGCCACTGCACTTGGCCGTAAAATTATTCTAAGAAAATAAGTAGTTGTTTTTAAAAACACACAAATAGCTCAGAATTATATAAAATGAAAAGTAATTGCCCCGTTCTCCCACCCTTTAAAGGGGTAAGTGAATTGTAATAGGGTAACCATTGCTCAGTTCCTGGGTCCTGACAACCTTCTCTGGCCTCAGTCTCCCACCCACTTCGGTTTGGACAGACAGTGCCCCACCGCGTCGGCTCTGAGTGAAGTTCTATTTCCGGCCAGGCACACTGCCTTGAGCAGGAGTCTCCCAGTCCCCAGCTGGGATCGGGATTTACTGGCTCTGGTGAATGAGCCACAGCTGTTGTTCAGCCCACCCTGTCTGTGCAGTTGAAAAGGCTGCCTTGGATGGTGAACTTTTTCTCATTTTTCTACTCCTGAGATAGGTTAGATCTGCAAGTACATAACAATTAGCTGGGGGTGGAGAGGGGAGGTGGTGGGCATAGTGGCTCACGACTATAATCCCAGCACTTTGGGGGGCTGAGGTGGGAGGATCACTTGAGTCCAGGAATTCAAGACCAGCCGGTGCAACATAATGAGACCCCGTCTCTACAAAAATAAAAATAAAAAATTAGGTGAGCATGGTGGCACATGCCTATAGTCCCATCTCCTCAGGAGGCGGAAGCAGGAGGGTCACGTGAGCCCATAAAGTTGAGGCTGCAGTGAGCCAGGATCATGCCATTACACTCCAGCTTGGGTGACAGTGAGACCCTGTCTTGGAAGAAAAAAAAAATTTGCTGGGGTAGCTCATTCCTGGAGAGGGACTGGTAGGTAGATAGATGTAAAAATTATATTGACTATTTGGTTTAGATCAATAGTTTTGTTTCTCTCTGGCTTTACAGAAAAACTCGTAAGAGTTTTAGAGTTTTAAATGTTCTCAAAATCCCTAAGGACCTGAGTCACCAGGATAAAGATTTACATAAAATAGTATCTACACACACACTTTACAAACTGAAGTGTTAAAGGTCAGTGTGCCTTCTCCCTGCTCCTCTTCCTCTTCTTCCTCCAGGTCCTAAATTCTCAGTGGCTATTTCCCTGCTCCTTTCCTCTCTCCCAGAGTAGAGGCTATCTGGTGAGGCCTGGGAGGGACCTGAAGGTCCCTAACTCGGAAACCATGGTGTGCACAGAGGGATCCTAACCCCGTGAGTAACTCCACCCAGGCTCAGGATTAGATACTAGTGGAGAAGTGATAACTGCTTTTTCTGAGCCCTGCCCATTTACTTTTTTCGGTTTTTGTGTGTGTGGGGGGGGGACCGGGTTTCCCTGTGTTGCTCAGGCTGGTGTTGAGCTCCTGGCCTCAAGCCTTCCTCTCACCTCAGCCTCCCAAAGTGTGGGGTTACAGGTGCAAGCCACTGTGCCCATGCCCATTCACTTTTTCTTTTTTTTAATGGAGTTTTGCTCTTGTTGCTCAGGCTGGAGCATGGTGGCACGATCCCAGCTCACTGCAACCTCCTTCTCCCTAGTTCAAGCATTTCTCCTGCCTCAGCCTCCCAAGTAGCTGGGATTATAGGCGTGCACCACCATGCCCAGCTAATTTTGTATTTTTAGTAGAGATGGGGGTTTCACCATGTTGGTCAGGCTGGTCTCGAACTCCTGACCTCAAGTGATCCACCTGCCTTGGCCTCCCAAAGTGCTGGGATTACAGGCATGAGCCACTGTGCCTAGCCACATTTTTTTTTTTTTTTTTTGAGACAGAGTCTCTCTCCCTTGCCCAGGCTGGAGGGCAGTGGCGCGATCTCGGCTCACTGCAGCCTCCACCTCCTGGGTTCAAGCAGTTCTCCTGCCTCAACCTCCTGAGTAGCTGGGATTACAGGTGCCTGCCACCACACCTGGCTAATTTTTGTATTTTTAGTAGAGATGGGGTTTCACCATGTTGGCCAGGCTGGTCTCGAACTCCTGGCCTCAAGTGATCCGCCCGCCTCGGCCTCCTGAATTGTTGGGATTACAGGCATGAGCCACCTCACCCGGACCCATGCCCGTTTGCTTTTAACTTATGGTTCTCCTTTTACGAAATGCTTCTCTGACGTCAGGTTTCTGTTAGAAACCTTGTGACACTGTGGTCCTTTCCATCCCATCACAGAACACCCTGGGCTCGCTCTCTCCATGGATTGGCTATGGCTTAGGCCCATCCAGATTGAAAGGCCCTGTGTGATGATTTGAGGCCAGGCAGAAACTCACCTGGGGTTTAACAGAAACAGGTCGCCATCTGGTAGTAACAGGCTGTCTGTTCAGATGGGGCTGACTGTCTGTGGTCACTCTGCCATCATGGCTGGCACTCCAGAGCTTCAGATGGAGCAGTGGTGATTCCTGTGGTTCTCCCTCAGAACTCATCCAGCTGGAGCCTAGTGTGAAAAGAAATTCCCAGCAAAACTAAAAATCTGCTGCCAGCTGACACAAATGTTAGGTCTGGAAACGTTGAGTAAGAGGCAGAGTGGTCCACACAAGCCTTAATGTGGAAAGGCAAGAGCTGGTGTTCAGTTCGTGACTGTTGTGGGGAGAAGAAGGCTGGCATTTGCAGGGACTGTGGGGCTCCTGGCTGGGTCATTCCTACCTCAGGATTCTCCAGTGCCCATCTCAGGCATCAGGATTCACCACCACGGCAGGAGTGTGTTGCTGCTGGAGCTGGCAGTGCCCTTGTGTCCAAGGGAGGCAATAGAGCTTTTCTCACGACAAAAAGCTCTCTGGGTTGCCACCTCTATTGATAAAACAGATTTCTTGGCCGGGCGTGGTGGCTCACGCCTGTAATCCCAGCACTTTGGGAGACCCAGGTGGGTGGATCACGAGGTCAGGAGTTCGAGACCAGCTTGACCAACATGGTGAACCCCCGTCTCTACTAAAAATAGAAAAATTAGCCGGGCATGGTGGTGCATGCATGTAATCCCAGCTACTCGGGCGGCTGAGGCAGGATAATCACTTGAACCTAGGAGGCGGAGGTTGCAGTGAGCCAAGATCGTGCCACTGCACTCTAGCCTGAGCGACAGAGCGAGACTCCATCTCAGAAAAAAAAAAAAAAAAAAAAAACAGGTTTCTCGGCCTGTGATCTGGAAACTGCCGTGCAATAGAGAACGAGCAACTCTGGGCCCCGAGCTCTCCTCCTTGAGAGTCCAAATCAGGCAGCAGGGCCGGTTGGTTTGGGTGAAGTCTCCTTTCCAGCCCTATCCCCCTTGGTGTTGCTCATTCAAGGTGCAGACGTCCTAGAACTTCCATTTGAGGCAGGTGAATAAGGATGATTTCTGGGAGAGTCCTTTCCACTGGAGATTCAAGTTTAGGCCATTGATCTATCAGTTATTGAAACCATCCAGGGTCCCGAGAGCTTCTCCTGACCTCTTGCCAGTGAAGCAGGTGGCCCTCTGTACAGATATTCTCCTCCATGCTGTGTATTTGTTTTGTTTTGTTTTTTTGAGACAGAGTCTCACTCTATTGCCCAAGCTGGAGGGCAGTGGTGTGATCTTGGCTCACTGCAACCTCCACCTCCCGGGTCCAAGTGATTCTCCTGCCTCAGCCTCCCAAGTAGCTGGGATTACAGGCAGGCACCACCACATTGGGCTAATTTTTGTATTTTTTAGTAGAGACGGGGTTTCATCATATTGGCCAGGCTGGTCTTGAACTCCTGACTTCAAGTGATCCTGCTTTGACCTCCCAAAGTCCTGGGCTTACAGGCATGAGCCACCGCACCTGGCCTTATGCTGTGTACTTGTAATTTATCTTTTCCTCCTTTGCCTGTAAGTGTCTACAAACATTGCACAAATATATAAGGAAGAAGGTATTAGTTTCTTATAATTCCCTTCCTCCCCAGATAACTGTATTTAACAGTTGGAACTAACAGATTCTGAGAACCCCAATATTATGCGAGAACAAGGAAGGAACTGATGAGTGCTTGAAATACACAAAATCTCCAAACTTAATTTTTTTTTTTTTTTTTTTTTTGAGACGGAGTCTTGCTCTGTCGCCCAGGCTGGAGTGCAGTGGCCGGATCTCAGCTCACTGCAAGCTCCGCCTCCCCGGGTTCACGCCATTCTCCTACCTCAGCCTCCCGAGTAGCTGGGACTACAGGCGCCCGCCACCTCGCCTGGCTAGTTTTTTCTGTATTTTTTAGTAGAGACGGGGTTTCACCGTGTTAGCCAGGATGGTCTTGATCTCCTGACCCCGTGATCTGCCCGTCTCGGCCTCCCAAAGTGCTGGAACTACAGGCTTGAGCCACCACGCCTGGCCTAAACTTAATTTTTGAGGGTAATCAACCTTCATTTTTCACACTTCTGCCCCAAGTTGTTTTTGGTGTTCACAGACTACTGAGGCATGAGAGTCCTGAACATGTTGAGAGGAAGGGGAGTAATAAAACCACAAGAATCTTTAACATTTAGTTTATTCGGCACCTGTTGCATGCCAGGCCCTAGAGTTGGCATGTTTACATGCGTTTCCTGGGTCAGTGCCCATGATATTGGGGCATTTTGGGTTTTTTGAGGTTTTTTTGGACAGAGTCTCGCTCTGTTGCCCAGGCTGGAGTGCAGTGATACCATCTCAGCTCAATGCAAACTTTGCCTCCCAGGTTCAAACGGTTCTCCTGCCTCAGCCTCCAGAGTAGCTGGGATTACAGATGCCCATCACCATGCCCAGCTAATTTTTGTATTTTTAGTAGCGATGGGGTTTCACCCTGTTGGCCAGGCTGGTCTCCAACTCAGGTGATCCGCCCGCCTTGGCCTCCCAAAGCGCTGGGATTACAGATGTGAGCCACCGCACCCGGCTTTGGGGTTTGTTTTTGGAGACAAGGTCTCGCTCTGTCACCCAGGGTGGAATGCAGTGGTGTGATCTTGGCTCACTGCAGCCTCGACCTCCCAGGATCAAGTAATCCCCCCACCTCAGCCCTCCTGAGTAGCTGGTACTACAGGTGTGCACCACCATGTCCAACTAATTTTTTCTGCTTTTTTTTTTTTTTTTTTTGTAGAGATGGAGTTTTGCCATGTTGCCTAGGCTGCTCTGAAACTCCTGGGCTCAAGCCATTCTCCACCTTGGTTTCCCAAAGTGCTGGGATTACAGGCATGAGCCACTGCACTCGCCCGGTGCCTGTTTAACACATGAGGGAATGAAGTTTAGAGAAATAAACTGCCAGAGGTTATTAAGCTCACAAGGAGCAGGGCTGGAATTTGAACCATTTTCTGGCTTTTGCTGTTTCCATTTCTCTGACCCTTTTCCTTCTCCATGGTGTTGGTCTTGAAGTAACAGATAACACATCCCCATGGGTCAGTCTGGGGGCCAGTCCTCCATAAAACCATCTAACAAATATTTGGTTTTTAAAATTTTGTTTTGTTTTGTTTGAGACTGAGTTTTGCTCTTGTTGCCCAGACTTGGAGTGCAATGGTGCAATCTCGGCTCACTGCAACCTCCACCTCCTGGGTTCAAGCAATTCTCCTAACTCAGCCTCCCGAGTAGCTGGGATTATAGGCACCCGCCACCACGCCCGGCTAGTTTTTGTATTTTTAGTAGAGATGGGGTTTCATCATATTGGTCAAGATGGTCTCGAACTCCTGACCTCAGGTGATCCACCCACCTCGGCCTCCCAAAGTGTTGGGATTACAGGCGTGAGCTGCTGCGCCTGGCCACAAATATTTGTTGAGTGAGTATTACGTGCTGAGCACTCTTCTAGTCATAGGAATCAACAGCAAATCCTACCAAGCTCCTTCCCCCGTGGGGCAGACATTCTGGAAGAGGAGACAGACATCAAACAAATTGCAGTGGGATAGGTGTACGCCCCAAGTCCTCCCTAATGTCCTTTATTATCCATTATGGTGGGGATTTGTAATCCATGAAGGTCTATCATGCTTTCTAGCCTTGTATTTACATTTTCAGCCTGTAGAATATCTGACTGTATTGCAGGGGCCTTGGAATGGCAGCAAGAGTCCCCCCAGGGTCCCCCAGCCTAACATTGTGATTTAGACAGTGACTGGGTGAGCATTTCCCTTGGTCATACTTGGGTTGTCTGGGTAATGGAGGCACTCATGAGGTGGTGGTGTAGGGTAGGGGAGGCACTCATGAGGTGGTGTTGTAGGGTGGGGGAGGCACTCATGAGGTGGTGGCGTAGGGTGGGGGAGGCACTCATGAGGTGGTGGCGTAGGGTGGGGGAGGCACTCATGAGGTGGTGGCGTAGGGTGGGGGAGGCACTCATGAGGTGGTGGCGTAGGGTGGGGGAGGCACTCATGAGGTGGTGGCGTAGGGTGGGGGAGGCACTCATGAGGTGGTGGCGTAGGGTGGGGGAGGCACTCATGAGGTGGTGGCGTAGGGTGGGGGAGGCACTCATGAGGTGGTGGCGTAGGGTGGGGGAGGCACTCATGAGGTGGTGGCGTAGGGTGGGGAGGCACTCATGAGGTGGTGGTGTAGGGTGGGGGAGGCACTCATGAGGTGGTGGCGTAGGGTGGGGGAGGCACTCATGAGGTGGTGGTGTAGGGTGGGGGAGGCACTCATGAGGTGGTGGTGTAGGGTAGGGGAGGCACTCATGAGGTGGTGGTGTAGGGTGGGGGAGGCACTCATGAGGTGGTGGTGTAGGGTGGGGGAGGCACTCATGAGGTGGTGGTGTAGGGTGGGGGAGGCACTCATGAGGTGGTGGTGTAGGGTGGGGGAGGCACTCATGAGGTGGTGGTGTAGGGTGGGGGAGGCACTCATGAGGTGGTGGTGTAGGGTGGGGGAGGCACTCATGAGGTGGTGGTGTAGGGTGGGGGAGGCACTCATGAGGTGGTGGTGTAGGGTGGGGGAGGCACTCATGAGGTGGTGGTGTAGGGTGGGGGAGGCACTCATGAGGTGGTGGCGTAGGCACAGGAGAGGAAAAGGGAAGTGAAAGATGAACACACCAGCTGAAGCTTCCGTGCTTTGAAAGCCTGGTTAAAATGAGGCTTTGAAAAACTCCCTTCTCCTCCACCAGTGCCACACACAACAGAGTGTGGAGAGCTCAGAAAACAGAGCTCAGGGTCTCTGCCAGCTCCTGCTTCCGTCCCAGCAGAAGAAGAATGGAGTAGAATCGTGTGCACTCTGTTTTTCAGGCCATTGGCTGGCTTCTAGGTCTCTGGTGTTCACTGAGGGGCCCCTCGGCAGAACCTCTTAGCAGTTTTCTCCCCACCTCAAGAGCAGTCCTCGGTCCCTCTGTAAGAAGTCAATCCCTGTGCTGAGTTCTGAGCCAGAGGAATCATAGTGCCTTGAGGTTTGCACACTCCCCTTCCAGGAAGAGGAAGCATTTAGCTGCTTTTGGAAACCATGTTCTGTCAGTTATGCTAGAGATCTGTGCTCAAGTAGGCTAGTCACTTTCAGCTGTCATTGTTCCTACACCGCAAATAAAGCACAGAAAAATGAAATCCACAGGTAATTCAAGTACCTGCTTTTTTCCAGCTTTCCCCCTGCATGTCTTTCTTTTTCTTGAGACAGGGTCTCACTCTGTCACCCAGCCTGGGATGCAGTGGTGCAGTCACAGCTCACTGCAGCCTCTGCCTCCCAAGTAGCTGGGACTACAGGAGTATGCCATCATGCCCAGCTAATTTTTTTTTTTTTTTTTTTTTGTACATTTAGTAGAGACAGGGTCTCGCCATGTTGCCCAGGCTGGTCACCCCCTGCATATCTTTCAGTAGCGCTGCCAGTAAAGTGGAGAGCCTACCAGCTCTCCAGCAGAAGTGATTTCGGAGGTGGGCAAAGAAACCTGTGCAATTGGCTGCTGTATTGAGTGGCAAATGAATGGTTAAGAGGCATTGATTTCACCAAACTTGCTTAAAGATCGACGCAGTCCCATAGTAGATAAACCCTTTCTGACAGCTCCACACATTGGGGGACTTTACCAGACCCAGGATGCCACCCAGTCTGGGCACACACCCTTCCTGGCGAGGGGCTTTGACTGCCCTTCTAAGACATCGCTGAAGGACGGCATTTTTCTTTTTATTTATTTATTTATTTTTAGAGACAGAGTCTTGCTCTGTCACCCAGGCTGCAGTGCACAACCATAACTCCCTGCAGCCTCAAGCTCCTGGGCTAAAGCAATCCTCCCGCCTCATCATCCCAAGTAGTTAGGACTACAGGTGCGTGCCACCAGGCCTGGCTGATTTTTTAGTATTTTGTAGAGATGGGGGTCTTGCTATGTTGCCCTGGCTGGTCTCGAACTCCTGGGCTCAAGTGAACTTCCTGCCTTGGGCTCCCAAAGTGCTGGGATTATAGGTGTGAGCCACCACTCCCGGCCAACAGCATTTTTCTTTTTCTTTTTTGAGACATAGTCTTGCTCTGATTCCTAGGCTGGAGTGCAATGGTGCAGTCTCAGCTCACTGCAATCTCTGCCTCCTGAGTTCAAGCGATTCTCCCGTCTCAGCCTCTGAAGTAGCTGGGATTACAGGTGCGCACCACCACGCCCGGCTAGTTTTTAATATATTTAGTAGAGATGGGGTTTCACCATGTTGGCCTGGCTGGTCTTGAACTCCTGACCTCAGGTGATGTGCCCACCTTCGCCTCCCAGAGTCCTGGGATTATAGGTGTGAGCCACTGCTCCCGGCCAACATTTTTCATATAGAGCAACTAGCCTCGTTTTTGAATTGCAAGATCTCTGATTGGTTCTTATGCAGGGGTGATTTCTGGGCTCTCTTGCTCTATAATTTGATTGCCATTGAGAATGAAATACTTTCCAGGCTATGGTGCAGTGGAACCTCAGGTGAAGGATTTTAAAATTAGGAGAGTAGGCTTGACACAGTGGCTCATGCCTGTAATCCCAGGGTTTTAGGAGGCCAAGGCAGGAGGATCACTTGAGCCCAGGAGTTCGAGACCAGCCTGGGCAATATAGTGAGACCCCCATCATCTCTATTATTTTTAAATTATTATTATTTTATTATACTTTAAGTTCTAGGGTACCTGTGCACACATGTATAGGTATACATGTGCCACGTTGGTTTGTTGTACCCATTAACTTGTCATTTACATTAGGTATTTCTCCTAATGTTATCCCTCCCCCAGTCCCCCACCCCATGAAAGGCCCTGGTGTGTGATGTTCCCTGCCCTGTGTCCAAGTGTTCTCATTGTTCAATTCCCACATTTTCTTAATCCAGTCTATCATTGATGGACATTTGGGTTGGTTCCAAGTCTTTGCTATTGTGAATAGTGCCACAATAAACATATGTGTGCATGTGTCTTTACCCCATCTCTATTATTAAAACAAATAAATAGGAGACTGGGCCGAGTATGATGAGGTGGGAGGATCGCTTGAGCCCAGGAGTTCAAGACCGGCCTGGGCAATATAGTGAGACCCCATTTCTATTATTATATTACATAAATATATTATTCTAGGAGAGTAGGCTAGGCATGGTGGTGTGCACCTATCGTCCCAGCTACATGGAAGGCTGAGGTGGAAGGATTGCTTGAGCCCAGGAGTTCGAGACTGTAGTGCGCTATGATTATGCCTGTGATTAGCCACTGCACTCCAGCTTGGGCAACATAGTGAGCCCCCATCTCAAAGAAAAACAACAAAAATAAAATTAGCAGTGTACATCGGAAGCGTTGTGGTTCCCTGGGGCTGGTAAAGCGGCAGACACCCAGCAGCTGAAGCCTCTGTTGACATCTCGTGTTGTCTAGGAGGGAAGCAACTGGGACATTCCTGACGTGGTCCCCTAAATCCTCCAGAGCCCCATCACAGAAGCCCTGGGGATGGCCCATGGCCCCTGCTGCTCTGCCCTCCTCAGTTTCTTTTTTTTTTTTTAAGAGACAGGGTCTTGCTTTGTCACCCAGGCTGGGATGAGCACTTCTGGGGTGGTGACAGCTGATGTCCCGACCGCTTTATCTCCAGGTGGAATGAAGCAGAAGGAGCTCCAGAAGTAGCTAACCCTGTGTGTGAGCACACCTGGCCAAGACTGCAGTACAGTGGTGGGACACTGGCCAAAGCTAGGGCGTGCAGGAAGTGCCCCTGTCTCCCTGGGCTCCGGTCTCCCTGCCTATAAAATGAGGGTTGTGGCTAAGTGATTATTTTTCTGATTTTCTTTACATTTAGTAGTCAGTTTCATTCACTGATAACTTCTCCCTCTCCCTCTCCTTAACTCTAGCTCCCTTCACACACCCTTCTACACAGGGCAGGGCATTCTTACTGAACGGGAGTCCCCAGGAAGCTCTGCTTCCTAACCAAATGGTTTCTAAGGGCTCTTCCGCTCTTCGATGCTGAAATTCCTCAGCCCTGGCCAGCACCCAGCCTTGTCTTAGATCGCAGGGGACAGTATCTACAGAAGTGCTGTTGGCAGTGGTGGTTTATTCCTTGCATCACATAAAAATGTGGTGTTATTAGCCCGGTGCAGTGGCTCATGCCTGTAATCCCAGCACTTTGGGAGGCCGAGGCAGGTGGATCATGAGGCCAGGAGTTCAAGACCATCCTGGCCAAGATGGTGAAACCCTGTCTCTACTAAAAATACAAAACAGTTAGCTGTGTTGGTAGTGGGATTAGCTGTGTTCATTTGGCCATTCATCATCTTTCACAGCCACCTTTGAGTTAATTATTAGACACCAGTCTGGAAGGATTTCTTCGTATCAACCATAGTACTAGAAATTGTTTTGTGGGTGTGTGAAGATCAGAGAGACATGGGACAGAGAAGGCCAGGCTGTGGCAGCTCAGAGCAGAGAGTGGGGCTCACCCTGATTAAAATTCTCTGAGTCAGGCATTTCTTGGCTTGTTGGAGTGTACCACCCACACTTCCCCGAAGCAGTCTTGTGACGCCCAGCCTTCCCAGAGCGCCTGGGAGCCCCGTGCTCCTGGCTTTGGGAGAGTCTAGGATGAGCTGAGCCAGCGCTTCCTGGTCCTGGTGCCTGAGTACACCCAAAAAATCAGCAGCAGGGACAGGACAGTAGCTGAGCAGGTCTAGAGCATGGTCTGGGAACATGCCTTTGAGACAGAGGCCTCAGAGTTCATGGACCTTAGGGAAGCACCGTGTTAAAAAGAAAATTACCTTAAATCTGAATCTCTCTCTTCATTCTCAGTCGATCTTGCTTGCTTTTGAATTTTCTTCTGATGACAACTTTTTCATCCTCCCACCACAGAGCATACTGGCTCACCTGCTTCTGGACTCTCCGTTGTGGCCAGAGGGGGACCATCCTGTCTTTCCTGGGCAAGGACTTTTATTTCTTTACCCCAGTTTTCCTGCCACTTGTTTGGCAAAACTGGTCAAAGGGATTTTCTGTATTTACTGTCTCTTCCTCCCTCCCTTCCTCCCTTCCTCCTCCCTTTCCTTCCCTTCCCTTCCCTCTTCCTTCTTCCTTCTTCCTTCCTTCCTCTTTCCTCTTCTTCCACTTCCCTCACCCCCTCTTCTGACCCAAAATAGGCAGAATGGCATACTGAAGCCCCATGTTCAGCTCTTACCATCACTGGACAATCTATACCACCAGCCCTCTATTATTTTGAAACAGATTTCCAGACATCCATAAATATTTCAGTACATATTGTTCAAAAATGAGGATTCTTTTCTCACATGACCCAATATTACAAAAAATTCACAATAACTTTTCCTCATTATCGTCAAATACTTGCTATGTTTTCGAGTCCCAGCTGCCTCTTCACTGTCATGTTTAAACGCCTCATTTGCTGATGCAGGATCCACGCAAGCTCCTGCCCTCCGTGATGAGCGCCCATCAGGCTGATGCCCCTGCCCCTGCACCCATGTGCTTTCCTCACGGTCGCAGCACCTCCCTTTTAGGCCCCTGCTGCCACGACCCTGGCGACTTACCACGCCTGCCCTTGGGAAACTTTCCTCACTCGGGTTCTGGAGCACACACTGCCCAGGTTTACTGCCCAGGTTTTCTGCCCACCTCGCTGGCTGTGCCTTCGTGGTCTGAGACAGTGATCCTCAGCCCGGGCCGGGCATCAGGATTAGCTGGAGTGTTACAGTGCTGCTTCCTGTGCCCTGACTCCAGGGTTTCTGATGTCACTGGTCTGGAAAGGGGCCTGGGCATTGTTGTGCTGCGTGGGTGAGGACCCCTGTTCTAACGCAGCCCTGGCGGCTCAGTACTCAGACGTTCTTCTTGCTGCACACTCATGGCTTTCAGTGTCATCCAAAGGCTGGCGGCTCCCACCTCACCCTGAACTTCAGATCCATTTCCATAGCTGTCTCCTTGATGTCTCCAAGTAGATATCTTTTTTTTTTTTTGAGATGGGTCTTACTCTGTCACCCAGGAGGAAGTGCAGTGGTGCGATCTTGGCTCACTGCAACTTCTACCTCCCAGACTCAAGCAATTCTCCCACTTCAGCCTCCCAAGTAGCTGGGACTACAGGTGTATCATGCCATCATGTTTGACTAATTTTTTGTATTTTTGCTGGAGACAGGGTTTTGCCATGTTGCCCAGGCTGGTCTCGAACTCCTGACCTCAGGCAGTCTACCCACCTCGGCCTCCCAAAGTGCTGGGATTACAGGCATGAGCCACCATGCCCGGCCTCCACATAGATATTGGATAGGTGTTCTGAACTTACCATGCCAGAGCTGAACTCCACCCGATCCAGAAACGGCTGCCGTTCTCCTGCTCAGACCACACCTCAGAACTGTTGCTGGCTCCTCCGTTTCCCTCATGCCCGACATTTAATCCATCACTAAATCCCTGGGGCTCTGCCTTCAGACCCTACATATGACACCTTCTCCAGTCCTCCACACTGTACCAGCTCCCAGTCCCCATTTTCCCATCAGTGGGGCTACTAGCCTCCTAACCAGCCTCTGCCTCCACCCTGGCCTTTCATAGTCTGTCTGCTCACCATATAGAAGCTATGGCAAGGTCGGACATGGTGGTTCATGCCTGTAATCCCAGCACTTTGGGAGGCTGAGGTAGGTGGATTGCTTGACCCAGGAGTTCAAGACCGATCTGAGCAACATGATGAGACCCCATCTCTACAAAAAATACAAAAACTAGCCTGCTGTGGTGTCGCACACCTTCAGTACCACCTACTCGGGAGGCTGAAGTGGGAGGATCGATTGAGGCAGAGGCTGCAGTGAGCCAAGACTGCGCCATTGCACTCCAGCCTGGGCGACAGAGCGAGACCCTGTCTCAAAAACAAGCAAGAAGCTGTAGCAGCTTCGTAACAGTGACGTCGGGTTATGTACTTCCCTGTTCTCAACCTTCCAACAGCTTCCCATCAAACTGGTAATGAAACACAAAGCCCCTTGCACGGCCTCTGTGGCTGTGCATGATCTGGCCCTCAGCTGCCTTCTTGACGTCATCTCATGCTGCTCACCCCCTCACTCCCTGAGCTCCAGCCACACCAGGCTTCTCACTGTTGCCCCTGCTGTTCCTCTAACTGGAATACTTTCCCCCTGGATGCCACAATAGTCATTTCCTCAGGGAGATCTTCTTGGTTCCTTATTTGTTTGTTTGTTTGTTTTGATTATTATCTTTTGAGACGGAGTAATGCTCTTGTTGCCCAGGCTGGAGTGCAGTGGCATGATCTCGGCTCACTGCAACCTCAGCCTCCCAGGTTCAAGCCATTCTCCTGCCTCAGCCTCCTGAGTAACTGGGATTACAGGTGTGCACCACCACGCCTGGCTAATTTTTTGTATTTTTAATAGAAATAGGGTTTCACCACGTTGGTCAGGCTGGTCTCGAACTCCTAACCTCAGGTGATCCACCTGCCTCAGCCTCCCAAAGTGCTAGCATAACAGGCGTGAGCCACGGTGCCCGGCTTCCATATTTATTTTTTTCCCTCTGGGGACTCTGTATTTATAACAGATTTCCACATCCTGCTTCATTTTTTTATAGCACTTACTACTCCCTGATGCCATGTTACATATTTGCACTAATTCATCTCCGCCACCGTGTCTGATATGTGCATAGCAGGCGCTCAGTAACTGTGTGTTGAAATATGTGACCCTTCACGGCTTGAGCCTCCCCTTCTGGCCACTGCTGTACTGAGCTTTGAACAAGAGGCAGCTCCTCAGCCAAGCCTATCACAAGTGTGCATTCCTTGCCACTTCTGCTCCAGGCTTCAGACCGAGGGCCAGCAAGCTTCTTCTGTAAAGAGCCGGGTGCTAAATAGTTCAGGCTGTACAGGCACGCGGTCTCTGAGAGAGACTCTGTCTCAAAAAAAAAAAAAAAAAAGAGTGCTTAAAGTGTAGGTGTTGGGCTGGACACCATGGCTCATGCCTGTAATCCCTAGAATTTGAGAGGCTGAGACAGGAGGATCACTTGAGTGCAGGAGTTGAAGACCAGTCTAGACAACATAGCAAAACTCCATCTCTACAAAAAAAAAAAAAAAAAAAAAAAAAAAAAATTAGCCAGGTGTGGTGGTACACACCTGTGGCCTCAGCTATTTGGGAGGCTGAGCTGGGAGGATCACCTGAGCCCGGTAGGTTGAGGCTGCAGTGAGCTGTGACTGTACTACTGCACTCCAGCCTGGACAACAAAGTGAGACCTGTTTCTAAAAACACTGCTCCACTTGCTGTCATAGCCCAAAAGCAGCCACCGGTGACACATGAGCCGATGGGAGTGGCTGTGTTCCAATAAAACTTTACACACAAAACTTGGAGGTGGCCCCCTAGCCACCCTGCCCCAGACTCCCACGATTTCTGAGATTTTCTGCCTTTTTCCAAAATCCACATGAACAGGAAAGAGACACTCAGAACCACTTGGCAGTCTGATCAGCAGGATGAACTTCTTCCCAGAAGTGGGGAAAGCCCCTCCTGGGGCAGCTGCAGCTTTTTTTAAACCGAACAAGACACATCCTCACTCAGGAGATGCCAGTGTGGGGCCAAAGGACAGAGAGCGTACCCGCAAGGGCTCTTGGTAGAGAAGCCAGCCTGGCCACTCTCCTTGGTCTGTCTTCCAAGAAGCAGAACTGCAGAAGACACAGCTCAAGTCTACCATGGGCTTTGAGTTCTCATGGTTTATATTTATATCAGTATTTATATATTTTTGAGACGGAATCTCGTTCTCGTTGCCCAGGCTAGAGCACAGTGATTTGATCTCAGGTCACTGTGACCTCCACCTCCTGGGTTCAAGTGATTCTCCTGCCTCAGCCTCCCCAGTAGCTTGGACTACAGGTGCACACTATTCCCAGCTAATTTTTGTATTTTTAGTAGAGACAAAGTTTCACTGTGTTGGCCAGGCTGGTCTTGAACTCCTGACCTCAAGTGATCCGCCTGCCTCGGCCTCCCAAAGTGCTGGGATTACCAGCATAAGCCACTGCACCTGGCCAGTTCTCATGATTTAAAAGACAGGGAACTGCATTTTTCTTTTTTTTTTTTTCTTTTCTTTTTTTTTTTTTTGAGATGGAGTCTCGCTCTGTCACCAGGCTGGAGTGCAGTGGCACGATCTCGGCTCACTGCAACCTCCACCTCCCGGGTTCAAGCGATTCTTCTGCCTCAGACTCCCAAGTAGCTGAGACTACAGGTGCACACCACCACGCCCAGCTAATTTTTGTATTTTTAGTAGAGACGGGGTTTCACCATGTTGGCCAGGATGGTCTTGATCTCTTGACCTCATGATCCACCTGCCTCGGCCTCCCAAAGTGCTGGGATTACAGGCATGAGCCACTGTGCCCTGCCCGGAACAGCATTTTTTTTTTCTTGGGTTCCCCTAAAACATATTAGGATGGGATTTAAATAGAGTCTAACTTTACAAAAAAGTTTTTTAAAATAGAGATGGGGTCTTGCTATATTGCCCATGCTGGTCTCAAACTCCTGGCCTCTAATGATCCTCCTTCATTGGCCTCCCAAAGAGCTGGAATTATACTGGTGAGCCACCATGCCTGGCTAGAGCCTAACATTTTACGTACATTATTCATTCAGGGACCTCCAACCCAGGTTTGATGAAAAGACCTGGGTTTAAAATCTGTCTCTGCCCCTTTCTAGCTCTGTGACCTACTTATGGGGTTGCGGTGGTGATTAAATTACATTTGAAAAGTGTGCCATCATCATAGCTGCTAACATTTGTTAAGTGTTTACGATGTATCATGTACTTTGATAAACAGAGTGTAAGCATCATGAACCCTCATGGCAACCTATAGGGAGGGTCCTATTACTAAGCCCATTTTACAGACAAGGAAAACGAGTTTCGAGAGGTTAGGTAACTTGCCCGAGGTCACATAGGGAATGAGTAGAAGAGTCAACATTCAAACCAAGTTGTCTGACTCCAGAATCCACACTCTTAACAGCTCTGCCACCGTCCTGATGCACGGAATGTGCACTCAATAAATCACGGCCCTAATTGTAGTGGGTATTAGCTCTACCAGCAGGTATTGAGTGTAACCAAAGAGTAATTTGACATAAAATATGGCGATTGTGCTCCCAGGCGGGGTTATATTTGTTATACTCACCCCATTAATTCTGTTCTGGGGTCCTCATTTCTTCGATGTTTGCTTTGCTTCCGCTCCTGTTCTTTCGGAGCCTTCTGATCTCACTGGAGCGGGAGGTGGTTACCAGCTGCGGCCTCATTGCAGCTAAGAGAGTGCCACTGCTGTTTGTTTACCTTTATGTGCTTTCTGCCCAGCTCCCAAAATCTGAGCTCAGGCTATTGCCATAGCTCTGCAGGTTCTTGCATTATTGAATCAGAGACCTTCTTCTTTCTGCCCCTTTCAGGAACTATGCTGGGTGGTAGCATTGATTCTAGATCTCCTTGTCCCCTGAGATCATGCGAAATCTTTATCAACCTGCTGTAAAAGAGTGCTTAGCTGGGCGCGGTGGCCCACGTCTGTAATCCCAGCACTTTGGGAGGCCGAGGTGGTAGATCACGAGGTCAGGAGTTCGAGACCAGCCTGGCCAACATAGTGAAACCCCGTCTCTACTAAAAATACAAAAATTAGCCGGGCATGGTGGTACGAACCTGTAGTCCCAGCTACTCGGAGGCTGAGGCAGGAGAATCTCTTGAACCCGGGAGGTGGAGGTTGCAGTGAGCCAAGATCATGCCACTGCACTCCAGCCTGGGCAACAGAGAGACACTCCATCTCAAAAAAAAAAAGAAAAAAAGAAGAGTGCTTAAAGTGTAGGCGTTGGGCTGGGCACCATGGCTCATGCCTATAATCCCTAGAATTTGAGAGGCTGAGGCAGGAGGATCACTTGAGTGCAGGAGTTGAAGACCAGCCTAGACAACATAGCCTAGACAATATAGCAGAACTCCATCTCTACAAAAAAAATACCAAAAAAAAAAAAAAAAAGCCAGGTGTGGTGGTACATACCTGTGGTCTCAGCTATTTGGAAGGCTGAGCTGGGAGGATCACCTGAGTCCAGTAGGTTGAGGCTGCAGTGAGCTGTGACTGTACTACTGCACTCCAGCCTGTTATTAATAGTTTAATAGTTATTAATAACTATTAAAAAAGTTAATAATAACTTTTTTTTTTGAACTTGTGACCCAGTAAACAGAATATTAACTATTGACGGCAGATACATCCTCAGGTCTTCTTTGCACTTGAACTTAGGTTTAACTGTGTATGTCATTGGTTTGACCAAGAATATGGGTTTGTTATTGTTTATAATCTCAGCTAGTGTTTGTCCAGCACTTGCTGCTTACCAAACCGATGCTAAGCCTTTTGCATGCATTTTATCATTTTATTCTCCAAATCAGTACTGTCCAATAGAACTTTCTACATCATGGAAATGTTCTGTGCAGGGGCACGATCTCAGCTCACTGCAGCCTCCACCTCCTGGGCTCAAGCAATTCTCATGCCTCAGCCTCCCGAGTAGCTGGGATTACAGGCACATGCCACCACGCCTGGCTAAGTTTTATATTTTTAGTAGAGATGGGGTTTCACCATGTTGGCCAGGCTGGTCTTGGATCAAATGATCCACCCACCTTTGCCTCCCAAAGTGCTGGGATTACAGGCGTGAGCCACCGCGCCCGGCCTATTTTAATTAATTTAAATTTAAATAGCCACATGTGGCTAGTGGCTACTGTATTGGACAGCTCAGGTCTAAATAGTCGTTTTATAACCCATTTTGCAGATAAGAAAAAATGAGGGTTAAAGAGTTAAGTAATTTGCCAAAGGTGCCCACCTCCGCAGTCGTAGAGCCACACTTTGGACCCGGGTTTCCTGCCTACTGAGCCTTCTCTCTCCACCACCATGGCATATACACTCTTTGTACTGTACTTTTTGCAGAAATTGTTTCAAGGCACAGATTGCTTCCTAACTCATAATACCATGTGTAGATATGCAAGCCTCCTGGAAATAAATGTTCAGGACATATCTAAAGAAAGCTATAAAAATTACCAAAGGATATAAAAGAAGACCTGAATAAATGGGGAAAAGATTCCATGTTCCTGGATAGGAAGACTCAATATTGCAGTATTATTTCCTCCCCCAAATGATCTCTGGATTCAGTATAATTCTAGTACAAATCCAGAAGAGAATTGTAGTGAAATTTGATTAAAATAATGTACTAGAACAGCCAAAACAGGGTGGTGGTTGTTGTTGTTGTAGTTGTAGTTGTAGTAGTTTTGAGACAGAGTCTCACTCAGCCATCCAGGTTGGAGTGCCGTGGCATGATCTTGGCTAGTAAGCCTTCCGAGTTCAAACAATTCTCCTGCCTCAGCCTCTTGAGTAGCTGGGATTACAGGCATGGGCCACCACACCCGGATAATTTTTGTATTTTTTTTAAGTAAAGATGGAGTTTTACCATGTTGGCCAGGCTGGTCTCGAACTCCTGACCTCAGGTGATCTGCCTGCTTTGGCCTCCCAAAGTGCTGGGATTACAGGTGTGAGCCACTGCACCCAGCCACCGAAACAGTTTTGAAAAAGAATGTTGAGGGGGCTGGGGTGGACTTGTTCTGCCCATACCAAAATGCTGAATAAACTAAATTTTTTTTTTTTTTTTTTTTTTTTTTTTTTTGAGACGGAGTCTCGCTCTGTCACCCAGGCTGGAGTGCAGTGGCTGGATCTCAGCTCACTGCAAGCTCCGCCTCCCGGGTTCACGCCATTCTCCTGCCTCAGCCTCCCGAGTAGCTGGGACTATAGGCGCCCACCACCTCGCCCGGCTAGTTTTTTTTTTTTGTATTTTTTAGTAGAGACGGGGTTTCACCGTGTTCGCCAGGATGGTCTCGATCTCCTGACCTCGTGATCCGCCCGTCTCGGCCTCCCAAAGTGCTGGGATTACAGGCGTGAGCCACCGCGCCCGGCCTAAACTAAAAATTTTAAATGGAGGACCAGCACAGGAATATATAATAGGCCAACAACACAAAGTAGTTTTAAAAGGGGCATATTACATCACAAATCAGCCAAGCATAGTGGCATGCACTTGTAGTTCCAGCTACCCAGCAGGCTGAGATGGGAGGATTAGGGAGAGCTGGACCATTAATTAACATTAATAAATACTAGGGCTGGGCGCTGTGGCGCCGTGACGCCCAAAGTGTTGTAATCCCAACACATTGGGAGGCCAAGGCAAGCAGATCAGATCACCTAAGGTCAGGAGTTTGAGACCAGCCTGGCCAACGTGGTGAAACTGGATCCTTACCTCATGACATATATAAAGATCTAAACATAAGGGAACCTGGCCAGGTGTGATGGCTCATCCCTGTAATCCTAGCATTTTGAGAGGCCAGGGCAGGAGGATTCCTTGAGCCCAGGAGTTCAAGACCAGCCTGGGCAACATAAGGAGACCCTGTCTCTATCAAAAATAAAAATAAAATAAAATAAATAAAAACATAAGAGGACGAAAAACCAGCAGTGAAAAAAAAAAAAAATCTAAACATAAAAACCAAAACCAAATTGTCCTAAAATCATAAAAGAAAAAAGGCACTTTTGTGGCCAAGCGTGGTGGCATGCCTGTAATCCCCACACTTTGGGAGGCTGAGGTGAGTGGATCTCTTGAGCCCAGGAGTTCGAGACCAGCCTGGCCAAATGGCAAAGCCCCATCTCTACTAACAAATACAAAACTTAGCCAGGGGTGGTCGTGGGTGCCTGTAATCCCAGCTACTTGGGAGGCTGAGGCAGGAGAATTGCCTGAACCCTGGAGGCGCAGGTTGCCGTGAGCCGAGATTGTGCCAGTGCACTCTAGCCTGGGCAACAGACTGAGGCTCCATCTTAAAAAAAAAAGAAAAGAAAAGGAAAAAAGGCACTTTTGTAATCTTATACTGGGAAAAATGGGAAACTGTAAAGGAAATGACTGGCAGATTTGACTGCATCAGAATTAAAAATTTCTCAATAGGGAAAAAAATGACATAAGCAAAGTTTAAAGGTCAATTGATAATGGGGGGAAAATAATACATAAAAACACATTAGGTTAAATCCTTAAAGAGCTGCAACAAATAATAACAAAAAACACAAGCAGCCAGTGGAAGATTGGGCAAAGGCTGTGCATACTGAGTTCCTAGAAGAAGAGAAACACGTTCCTAGAAGAAGAGAAAACAGGTACTATTTTTCACCAAATGGACTGGAAAAAATGAGACTAATTATATCGAGTGTTGACCAGCATGGTAGGAGTGTAAATCAGTCATACATTCGAGACGGGCAGGTGGCAGGTCCCAGGCAGACTGTAAATGTGTTTGTCCCTTGGCTTAGCAGTTCCCCTCGCAAGCTCTCACCATACAGAAGCATCCACACAGGACCGCACGATGGTCACTGCAATATTGTGTGCGATGTCCAGGAACTGGATATGATATCCATATTTAACAGTGGTTGAAGTATGGTGCCTCATAATGATATGGAAATATATATAGATCTTCCTTAAAGGCAAAGCAAGTTTCGGAATGAATATAGCATGATCTTTTTTTCCTTTTTTATTTATTTATTTATTTATTTTGAGAAAGTTCTTGCTCCAGGCTGGAGTGCAGTGGTGCTGTTACAGCTTACTGCAGCCTCAAACTCCTGGGCTCGAGGGACACCTCCCCCTGACCCCTGCCCCAGCCTCCCAAGTAGCTGAGACTATAGGTGCATGCCACCATGCCCAACTAATTTGTTTTTATTTTTCGCCCCAGCTGGAGTACAGTGGTGCAATCTTGGCTCACTGCAACCTCCACCTCCCGGGGTCAAGCGATTCTTCTGCCTCAGCCTCCCAAGTAGCTGGGATTACAGGCATGCACCACCACACCCAGCTAATTTTTGTATTTTTAGTAGAGATGGGGTTTCACCATGTTAGCCAGGCTAGTCTCAAACTCCTGTCCTCAACTGATTTGCCTGCCTTGGCCTCCCAAAGTGCTGGGATTATAGGCGTGAGCCACCACGCCCAGCTAATTTTTAATTTTTTTTCTTTTTTCTTTTCTTAGACACAGCGTTTCGCTATGTTGCTGAGGCTGGTCTCAAACTCCTGGCCTCAAGGATCCTCCTGGCTTGGGCCTCCCAAAATGTTGAGATTACAGGCATGAGCCACCACTCCTGGCATTCCTTTTTTCTTTTTTCTTAGGTCTGTGTATACAGGAAAAGAGTTGGGGAGATACGTGCACACCAAGCTGCTGGCAATAGTAAATGGGAGCAGGGGGCCTTTACTCTTTATACACACCTCTGTATTTCTGTATTGCTTGCAATTTTTTTTTTTTTTTTTTTTTTGAGACGGAGTCTCACTCTGTCACCCAGGCTGGAGTGCAGTGACCGGATCTCAGCTCACTGCAAGCTCTGCCTCCTGGGTTCATGCCATTCTCCTGCCTCAACCTCCCGAGTAGCTGGGACTACAGGCACCCACCACCTCGCCCAGCTAGTTTTTTGTATTTTTTAGTAGAGACGGGGTTTCACCGTGTTAGCCAGGATGGTCTCGATCTTCTGACCTCGTGATCCGCCCATCTCGGCCTCCCAAAGTGCTGGGATTACAGGCTTGAGCCACCGCGCCCGGCCCATTGCTTGCATTTTTACAATAAGCAATGTTTTCAGAATAATTTTTCTTTAAAGGTATCTTAGCCTGAGAAAGGAGTCTGAGTTCCAGCCTTGGGTCTGTCACTTAACTAAAAACCATATTGAGGGACTTAACCTCTTCTCTGTAAATACACACACATACACATTCTTTTCCATGTGGGTATTATAATTCAAGAGAATGAATAATATTCTGTTTTTGTTTGTCTGTTTGTTTGTTTGTTTGAAATGGAGGCTCGCTCTGTCGCCCAGGCTGGAGTGCAGTGGTGCAATCTTGGCTCACTGCAAGCTCCGCCTCCTGGGTTCACGCCATTCTCCTGCCTCAGCCTCCTGAGTAGCTGGGATTACAGGCGCCACGCCTGGCTAATTTTTTGTATTTTGTTTAGTAGAGACAGGGGTTTCACCGTGTTAGCCAGGATGGTCTCGATCTCCTGACCTCATGATCCACCCGCCTTGGCCTCCCAAAGTGCTGGGATTACAGGCGTGAGCCACCGCACCCGGCCCTGTTTTGGTTTTTTAATGAGAACGTTGCACTAGATCTCTAAGGATCCTTCTAGCTCTAACATCTGTCTGTAGTCTTTCTGATCTCAGATTTACTCAGATTTTGAAATTTAAAAAAAAAAAAAAAAAAAAAAAAAAGCTCTACCCCAGTGTGATCGTACTTAATACTGAAGTGTGCAATAATGTTTCCAGCTGTTGCTGAGAGGGATTGTGCAGTTTTTGCAGGCTTATTGCTCTTTCTTTCAGCTCTAGAAATCTTTCCCTGTGTTGCTCTGATTAGCCTGCCTCTGGGAGGAAGGGAAGGGAAGACCCTGCAGGACTGAGGTTTGTCCTGGCTGACAGGCCTGCCAGGCTTGTTCTGGGCTGCAGAGAAGAGAGGCTATTTTTGTTGTGGGAGCTGAATTGTTGGCCTCTCTCCAGGAGCACATGCTTGTTGATGTGGTGATGTATCTTGCCTGCTGTGGCCGTCTCTACCACTGCTTCCAGAAAACACTTGAGAATATGTTTGTCCCAAGAGCTTAAACCTGAGATCAGGATCAGACATCTGTGCTCTTTTCTTGTGTTCCACTCCCTTCTGGCCATTGGAAGGGCAGTAGCAGAACAGCATATGGCTAACATGAGCTTGGAGAGACTTTTCTCCTAGAGCTGGCCTTGAAAGGGGCCCTCTCTCTGTAACTGCGGTTGCAGTGAACTCAGTCCAATATCTGGGCTTTCTTGTCCTTAACTAGGCTGATGGAGCTGCCCTTGCCCTCACCAGCCTGGTGGGGTTTGCACATTGCTGCAATTCATCTCACCTACTGTCCAAATCTCCTTTTATCATCCCAGCCCAGGAACACTGGTGTCCTTCTTGGCGTAGGGCTTAACATGAGCCTTGCATGCACCTAGATCCATATCCAGCCTTGTCAGGTTCTGCAGGCAATTCTAGTCCATGTCAAGAAGGCTGGCAAGAAGGCTGGTGGGGCAGGTGTCCCAGTCCATCGGCCCTTAGTGTATGCAGAGGGTAGCTACAAGTGGGGCCACTGTGATATGAAGGAGGATTGTTTGAACTCAGGAGGTTGAGGCTGCAGCAAGCTGTGATCACACCACTGCACTCCAGCCTGGGTGACAGAGCAAGACCCTGTCTCAAAACACAGGCCAGGCACAGTGACTCACGTCTATAATCCCAGCACTTTGGGAGGCCAAAGTGGGTGGATCACCTGAGGTCAGGAGCTTGAGACCAGCCTGGCCAACATGGCAAAACCCTGTCTCTACTAAAGATAAAAAATTAGCTGGGCGTGGTGGTGGGCACCTGTAATCCCAGCTATTTGGGAGGCTGAGGCAGGAGAATCACTTGAACCAGGGAGGCGAAGGCTTCAGTGAGCCGAGATCATGCCACTGCACTCCAGCCTGGGCAACAGAACAAGACACTGTCTCAATAAAACAACAACCAAAAGGAAAAGAAAACAAAGTACTTTTCTAATATATAATTGGGAAAAACGGGAAACTGTAAAGGAAAAGACTGACAGATTTGACTGCATCAAAATTAAAAATTTTTCAACAGGGCAAAAAAAATAACATAAAGTTTAAAAGTCTGTTGACAATGGGAGGAAAATGCGCCTAGTGCTCTCTGTATCAGTGCCCCAACTCTGGGTTTGTGTGGCATCGATCTAGACAGCACTATACGCAGTGCTCCTGGAGTTGTGCCGTGCTGTGGCCCTGACCTGAAGCTTGCCACCACTTGAGACCTATGCATGGATTGTGGATCCCTCCAGCCTCAAGTTGTCACTGTGCGGACTGCTGACTGGGTGCCTCTTGGGGACTGGGCTGTAAAGATACAGCCGCTGCCTGCTGGAACCTCCAGTGCCAGAGCTGCCCCTGGGACAGGGTGGTTTGAGGTAGACATCTCTGTTGGTCATTGTAGATACACCATTTGACTTTTTTTTTTTTTTTTTTTGAGACGGAGTCTCACTCTGTAGCCCAGGCTAGAGTGCAGTGGCCGGATCTCAGCTCACTGCAAGCTCCGCCTCCCGGGTTCACGCCATTCTCCGGCCTCAGCCTCCCGAGTAGCTGGGACTATAGGCGCCCGCCACCTCACCCAGCTAGTTTTTTGTATTTCTTAGTAGAGACGGGGTTTCACTGTGTTAGCCAGGATGGTCACGATCTCCTGACCTCGTGATCCACCCGTCTCGGCCTCCCAAAGTGCTGGGATTACAGGCTTGAGCCACCGCGCCCGGCCTTTTTTTTTTTTTTTTTTTTTTTTAAATCTACCTTCTTGATTCCAGAACTTTTGTAGCCCTCCTCTTAATCCATTTCTGATTTGGAGGGGATTTTTTTTTTCTTTCAGTTGCAGAGCTATTTTGCTGCATGTGAGGATGAGACCCCTGCCATCCGGAACCATGACAAGGTCCTGCAGCGTCTGTGTGAGCACCTGGACCACGCCCTGCTGTACGGGTAAGGTGGAGGAAGTTTCCAAAGACCACGGAGCACAACCCAGGCCATGAGTAGCCTCCACAGAGAAACCCTTAGCTTGTCTGCCTTTTCTTCCTTCTCTTCCCTTGGGAGAAAGGGATTTGTCCCATTCAAGTGGGCCACAGTCTCTCTGTAGTTACCCCACTAAATCATCTCTGGGCAGACATAAAGGATGGGGGGAGGATTCGCCACAAATGACATGAAGGTGTGCTGGGTGCCTGGGAGACCTGTGGGGATCCATCACTTCCTGCCTTGCGCTCACTGCTGGACCCCTGACTGCAGCTTCCCAGGGTGGCCCCATGCAGGTCACAGCAGCTCCTGTCCTGTTTCCTCAGACTGCAAGACCTCTCCTCTGGCTACTGGGTGCTTGTGGTGCATTTCACTCGGAGAGAGGCCATCAAGCAGATCGAGGTGCTGCAGCACGTGGCCACCAACCTGGGGCGCAGTGAGTAGTCACAAGGAGATTCTGGGGAAGGGACCAGCTCCACCTTCTCTGTGGGTAGCTTGGGGCTCTGTCCCAGGTTTAGCCTCAGGGTCAGCCCTGGGAGGCTCATTACCTGGTGGTGTCCAGTAGCAGTGGGGTGTTAAAATGCCAGCACCAGGCCAGGCATGGTGGCTTACACCTGTAATTCCAGCATTTTGGGAGGCTGAGGAGGGAGGATGGCTTGAGGCCAGGAGTTTGGACCAGCCTGGGCAATACAATGAGACCCCATCTCTACAAAAATTTAAAAATTAGGTGGATGTCTTGGTACACACCTGTAGTCCCAGCTACTCAGGGGCTGAGATGGGAGGATGACTTGAGCCCAGCAGTTTGAGGCTGCAGTGAGGCATGACCACAGCGTTGCACTCCAGCCTGGAAGAAAGAGTGAGACCCTATCTCTAAAGATTTAGGAAAATGGCTGGGCACAGTGGCTCATGCCTGTAATCCCAACACTTTGGAAGGGTAAGACAGAAGGATCCCTGGAGCCCAGGAATTTAAGGCTGTAGTGAGCTACGATCACACCACTGTACTCCAGCCTGGGTGACAGAGTCTCTGTCTCAAAAAAAAAAATAATAGTAATAAATAAAAAATAAATGTATAAAATGCCAGCCCCCTTCATGAGGCCTCTTTGCTCCCCGCATATGACGGTTTTTGGCGCAGCAGTGATGGGAAGGAGGACGAGCTGCCAGCGAGAGCTGGACTGCTATGGAATCCCAGCCTGAGCACGTGCTGTGGAGTCTGGTTTCTCTCCCTGAGCCGGGATCACTGTTACCTACAGGATCGGTGCAGGATCCTGGTGTTTCTTGACCTATCTGAAGTGTGCAGTCTGCCCTCTTTATCAGAATTTCCTGGCCAGCTACATGCTAAGGTCTGACTAGGAAAATAAAGCACTCAGGGTTACGGTACCCCACCAAGCGCGAAGGCTGCTGAAGTGCCTGGTCCCCTGACCTGCTCTTTCTTTCCTTTCTGCCCTTGCTTGGCAAATCAAAGCCAGCACTCTGACAGGCCTTCCTGCCGGTTACTCCTGCCTTTGTTTGCAGGCCGTGCCTGGCTGTACCTGGCCCTCAACGAGAACTCCTTGGAGAGCTACCTGCGGTTGTTCCAGGAGAACCTGGGTCTGCTGCATAAGTACTACGTCAAGTGAGTGTCTGGGATGGTCTGTCTCCCCTAGCCTCAGAGCTCCCCTTCAGCCACCTCCCAAAGGCTCTTGTCATGCAGACAGCACAGTGTGCCACATCAGTGATGCCAGAGAGCCATTAGAACCTTGCCGGTAGCTGGGTGGCCTTCACTGAGAGCACCAGTGTCCCATCTGGGCTCCTGGGTCCAGTTTGGGTCTCTGCTGCTCCCTGGTCCTCCTCCCAGGCTTCAGAGCTGACCAGTGCCCAAGCTTTGGCTCAGGCTTTGCTGGGGTTGCTGCAGGAGCAGAGTGTGTACAGCAGCTGCTGAGAGCCTCACAAGCCTTGTGCTTATCCATCTCTGAAGACACTGGCAGGACAGTGCAGTGTGGCTGCTAACCCAGCAGGAGATCGCTGAGAGGGTGGTGGGCGATAGCTATATCAAGATGGGTGCCTTCCAAGGTGGGGGACATCACGTGTCAAATTTCAACACAGCTGGCATGTTGGTAAGCTCCGGCCAGGCTGATCAACAGACCCAGAGGCACCATCGTGGCTTCTCGTGTCTTGCAGGAATGCCCTGGTCTGCAGCCACGATCACCTGACGCTCTTCCTGACCTTGGTGTCCGGGCTGGAGTTCATTCGTTTCGAGCTGGACCTGGTGAGACACCAGGGCCCGCGCTGCTTGTGGGAAGCAGAGGAGGGGCCAGGGGAGGGGCAGGGTGGGTGGTGGTTTCATTTCTCAGGTCTTGGTTGGGGAGCTTGTTGAGTATGACTGGGCTTGAGCAAAGCTTGTTTTTTCGGGTGAGGGAAAGGTTTCAGGGTCCGTTGAATTGAGTGAGAAGAGAAGTGATTCTCTTGCCTTACTGATGGCAAGAATTCCTGGTTCAGGTTACTTCCTCCTATCTCCCTATCCAACTTGGAGAAAAGCCACATTGCCTGGAGTATCTTTTTTTTTTTTTTTTTTTTTTTTGAGACAGAGTCTCGCTCTGTCACCCAGGCTGGAGTGCAGTGGCCGGATCTCAGCTCACTGCAAGCTCCGCCTCACAGGTTCACGCCATTTTCCTACCTCAGCCTCCCGAGTAGACTAGCTGGGATTACAGGCGCCCGCCAGCACGCCCGGCTAATTTTTTTGTATTTTTAGTAGAGACGGGGTTTCACCGTGTTAGCCAGGATGGACACGATCTCCTGACCTCATGATTCACCCGCCTCAGCCTCCCAAAGTGCTGGGATTACAGGCGTGAGCCACCGCGCCCGGTGTCTGGAGTATCTTAACCCAGAAGGACTGGCCTTCATGTTTAGGACATGAGAGTTAGGACAAGGCAAATTCAGCCTGGGGCTTCTGGGGTTCTGAAAGGTGTCATCAGCTCCATGACGAGCCTTCAGCCACCCTCTTCAAGTTCTCAAGCTTCTCTCCCCATCACATCCTGTACAAATGTGATGCTGGCCCACATGGAGCCAAAGAGGCTCCCAGGCACCTCTTGGAATGGGCTCAGAATGGAATGCAGCTGCCCCGTCCTAATCAAATGACCTTCCTTGGGCCACATGCGGTGGCTCACACCTGTTATCCCAGCACTTGGGGAGGCTGAGGTGGGCGGATCACCTGAGGTCAGGAATTCGAGACCAGCCTGGCCAACATGGCGGAACCCTGTCTCTACTAAAACAATTTAAAAAATACAAAAATTAGCGGGGTGTGGTGGTGGGTGCCTATAATCCCAGCTACTTGGGAGGCTGAGGCAGGAGAATCGCTTGAACCCGGGAGGTGGAGGCTGCAGTGAGCCAAGATCACATCACTGCACTCCAGCCCGGGCAACAGTGAGACTGTCTCAAAAAAAAAAAAAAAAAAGAGAGAGAGAGAGAGAGAGACAACGGGGGCATCAAAGGGTGTAGCTGAGTTCTGACAGCTGTGTCTTCCATCAGCCTAAAGTCCACAGCTTTAAAAGCCAACAATATTCACACTGCTCTTCTTAGCAGCTTTTCTTTGAATTTACTACTTTCAGCCCTTGATTTCCCAAAGAATAACTAGCATAGAGGGTGTGACAGAGGCACATCTGCATCTCCCAGGCCTGGATTCTGCTGTCCGCGGAAGGCCGTTACACGGAGTCTCCCACCAAACGGGCCTCCTCTACTCTCTCCTCAGGATGCCCCTTACCTAGACCTGGCCCCCTACATGCCCGACTACTACAAACCTCAGTATCTGCTGGACTTCGAAGACCGCCTTCCCAGCTCGGTCCACGGCTCAGACAGTCTGTCCCTCAACTCCTTCAACTCCGTCACCTCCACCAACCTGGAGTGGGATGACAGTGCGATTGCCCCATCTAGTGAGGGTGAGTGGCCCCAGGGCAGAACGGCCAAGCCCCTGCTGTGAAACAGACTTGAGCTGCTTAAGCCTGGCTGAGTGACGTCTTTCTTGGCTAGTTTTGGTCTGGTGGCTGAAATTTGCAATTAAACAGGGCTGGCCATTTCCCAGATCTTCATCTCCTCAGAGTCCCTGTGGTGGCTAAAAAGCGGATTCTGGGCACAAAAAGCCAAAATTTTATATATATATATTTTAAGGTTAGACCCTTTTCCAGAAGGTTCTAGTCACATGCCTGGGGCAGTTTTCTAAGCAAGGAAGGTTTAGCAGTGGGACGTGGAAACCCTTGTCACAGGGTTGACTGTTGCCTGCTCTGGGGAGCTTGTCTGAACCCACATTCCAGTTAGAAAGAGGTTAAGCAACCCCTAGAAGAAGAGAGAACCAGGCAGGTCTGAAGCGCAGGGAAACCTTGCCACTGTGTCCTGCGTGTCCGTCCAATTTCTCCGAGTTCCTTCTGCGATCACTGATGTGTGGGATGGTCGCACCCTTTGCATCAGAGACCGAGGAAGCAGCTGCAGGTCATTTTGTTGTCTTGACCCAATGACTTACTGGAACAGCCTGGTTTCTCTCAAACCTTAGGCCCTGGTGTTCATGAATAAAACTGGCCGTTTTCCCCCACTCTATCCCCTGTGGGAGACCAGAGCCCTTCATTGACTTCACCCTACCACCTCACCTCCAGGGAAGGGGATCCCAGCCCCAGTTCAGCCCTGGGGCACCCTAGAATTGCCTTAGCATTGAGACCTTGACCTTCCTCTTTCTTTACTTCTGCTGTACCATGGGTTATATGTCCCAGGAAGGGAGGTAGGTCCCTTTCGCACTTGCTGTTAGCAAGACCTGCATTGCTGACTGTGCAAGCTGAAGACGGCAGTTCAGTCTCCTTAGGTTGGGCCCATGGGCCGCCTTAGAGGAGTCGAAGGGGCGGGCCTTGCTGGAAGAGCCAGGGCAAGGATGGATCCATGGATGGAGGTGTCCCCTCAGCAATTTGGAGATTGTGTAACCGCAGCTGCCAGGGCAGTGTCTCCGTGCCCTGCTAGGGTGCGGAGGGAAGGAACGCAATGGGTAGAAAACAAAGCTAGGCACAGGCAGCAAGGCTTCTCTCTGCCAGAACCAGCTTCTGGGTATGGAAAGGGGTGGCCCTGAAAGGTCTTTCCGGCTGGTTGGAGGCTCCTGGACCAGTGCCCGAGCTGAGAGACAGCCAGGGCCCTAGTCAGTTTCCCCAAGGTTGTTGGATACAATGTAGAAAGTTGAAGTTTTCCTCTCCTATTTCCTCCCCGTGTCTCCCATCCCATCTCCCCTCCCCTCCCTCCAGTCGTCCTTCCACTGCCTGTGTTTCTAATCTTCAGTTTTGTCCCTCGTTTTTGTAGATTATGATTTTGGAGATGTGTTTCCAGCAGTGCCGTCTGTACCCAGCACAGACTGGGAAGGTGGGCCAGAGTCCGCTGTTACCCTCTTTTCCTGTTTTGCAATGTTTCCATGCCAAGCTTGCTGCATGTATCAAATCAGCTCCTTATTATTTATAATAATGTCCATAATCATAATAAAGCCAAGTTTGGTGTTCTAATAGATGGAATTCTGCAGTGGGAAAACTGGACCTCTAGCCATAGGCAAATCCCTTCTCCCAGTGCAGGGCTCCTGCCTTTGCGCAGTGGCCTTTCAGAGTCACTAAGTGGCTGCATTTCGGGGGATACAGGATCACCCTTCCTGATTGCAGTGCCAGCTGATGCTCTCGGGCTGTGTAGGGCCTGACCCAGTGAACAGAGACTTGTTCTGGAAAACCATGCCTTTAAACATGCGGGTTGTAAGCTCCTTTGGGTCAGATGAGCATCGAGGAGAAAGAGCTTGATTCTTTCAGTCTGTTCCTAACGGCTTCCTCGTGGATGTTTTGGAGTGGTTGAGGTCCAAGTAAGGGAACTGCCCAGGTACAGCTGAAACTTCTTACAGACAGAATCTCTTTGAAGCTTTAAAGCAGATTAAAAGGAAATCTGCCAGCCTTCCCACCCTGTCTGCTGGGCAGTAGCAGTGCCTGGGCATTTTTCTGCCTGAAATTCCACTTCTGGGCTTACATAAATTCACAAAGCTATTTCCAGGTTGCCACGATTACTCAAAGCAAAGGCTACGTTGCCAATAAGGTGAATGTTCCCCCCTTAAATCTGAGGCCATAGCAGATCCCTGTCATTTTATTTTATTTTACTTTTTGAGACAGAGTCTTGCCTTGTTGCTCAGGCTGGAGTGCAGTGGTGCGATCTTGGCTCACTGCAACCTCCACCTCCCGGGTTCAAGCGATTCTTCTGCCTCAGCCTCCCAACTAGCTGGGATTACAGGTGTGTGCCACCATGCCTGGCTAATTTTTGTATTTTTAGTGGAAACGGGGTTTTCCCATGTTGGCCAGGCTGGTCTTGAACTCCTGACCTCAGGTGATCCACTTGCCTCAGCCTCTCGAAGTGCTGGGATTACAAGTGTGAGCCACTGCACCTGGTCCAAATCTCTGTTATTAAAGAGCCTCCTACCCTCTGGGCCACTTCCAGCCTGGAACAGGGGAGGTGAGGGAACCTGGCCTCTGAACAGGGGAGGTGAGAACTGCCGCAACCTGAGGATGAGGTGCAGGTGGCTCTCCCCACATTATTAGAGATATGATCACTGAGTGATGGGGGACAGGTGATCCCTTCCCAAATAATGTGAGTATGAAATACCTTAACTCCGGGGGAAATAAGATGTGGCATTGGGAAAAATAAACTATTGTGTCCGGAATTGATGAGTGCTAACGGCCCTCACTCTCAGCGCCTCCTCAGCCTCCGGCCTCAGCGTCTACTCTGGCAGCACTGAGAGTGAGGGCTGCTAGCACACTATGACACTTGGCCAAGAGTAGTGTTGAGGGGTCCCCTGTTTGAGCTAAATTAGCTTGGATTCCAGAATTCCATCATAACGTCATGTACTCTCTCAGCCTCTCTTCTTGCAGCACACATGCTGGATATTGTTTTTTTCCCCTCTGATTCTAACAACTAACCCCCCTCCTGACACGCCTGTTGCAGTCACTTGACAAGCAGGGCCTGACCTTCCTCTGCAGCCTTTCAGAGCTCCCTGCGGCCTGAGAACTAACAGCCCAGTTGCACTGCTTGCCTCAGGGCAGGGTGAGATTTCCTGAGTTCCTGGAGCAGGATTCCTGAGCTCACTCTGGCAGCCCACCTGGGGAGGCTCTGTCTTCTCCTTGGACCTGGAGGAAGGCAGGACTTGGGGCAGCTCCAAACTCTGAGCCTGGGGTGGCCTTCCCCTGGTCTCTGGCTTATGTACAGAACTGGTGGGCATCCAGGTCTTGACACCCACCACATCTCATGATCTGCCCACTCACCCGTCAGGGCTCCTCTTGGGTGCAACCGCATGTGCTGAGGAGAATCACAGGGGCTGGAGCAAGAACACATGGGCTTGGCAGGAGCCTGCTTCAGGACCGAGAGGCACGGTTTTCTGTATCTTAGAACTCAGGCTCTGGGATCCCAGGAAATCTGGAAAAAGTCCTCAATGTTGCTGCTGTTTTCTAGCAGAGCTGCTCATTGCCTTTAGCCTCCTCTTTTGTCCTTATATTAAAAGACAGCAGACTTAAAAAAAAAAAAAAAAAAAAAAAAAAAAAAGGGCGGTGGGGAGGCCAGGCTCACACCTGTAATCCCAGCACTTTGGGAGGCTGAGGCTGGAGGATCACCTGAGCCCAGGAGTTTGAGACCAGCCTGGGCAACACAGGGGGACCCCGTCTCTACTAAAACTACAAAAATTAGCCAGGCATGGTGGTGCTCGCCTATAGTCCCAGCTACTCTGTAGGCTGAGGCAGGGCAGGAGGATCGCTTGAACCCAGGAGGTCAAGGCTACAGTGAGCTGTGATTGTGCCACTGCGCTCCAGTCTGAGCGACAGAGTGAGACCCTGTCTCAAAAAAAAAAGGACGGTGTGCTGCATCAGTAGACAGCTGCCCTGAGGCTTCCAAGAGGCACTAAGTTGACAGCTGGTTGAGCCCCCAGTGGGGCTGTGGGGCGCATATTTGCCTCTTTTCTTCCGGGCAGATAGCAGCCAGCAAGATGAGTATTGACCGGCAAATGGAGCATGACCAGCCGTGGCCCTTGCCACTGACCCTCACCCACGTGGTTTCACCAGCTGGGCCTCAGCTCTCTGCTTGGGTGGCTACCATCTGCCACTGGCTAAATGGCCTGTGTGCTTCACCTGCCCATGCTCCCTCTCCTGCCCTGTTGCAGTAACCAGGAGCAGATGGCTGGGTGGGGCAGGATGTCTAAGCCAGCTCCCCTCTCGGGGGCCGTGTCAGGGTATGACTCAGAAAGGGCCAGTCAGTGAGCTGACGCTTGAATGAAATGGGGTTCTTGGCCGGGCGCGGTGGCTCACGCCTGTAATCCCAGCACTTTGGGAAGCTGAGGCGGGCGGATCACGAGGTCAGGAGATCGAGACCATCCTGGCCAACATGGTGAAACCCCGGCTCTACTAAAAATACAAAAATTAGCTGGGCGTGGTGGCGCATGCCTGTAATCCTAGCTACTTAGGAGGCTAAGGCAGGAGAATCACTTGAACCGGGGAGTCGGAGGTTGCAGTGAACAGGGATCGTGCCACTGCACTCCAGCCTGGCGACAGAGAGACTCCGTCTCAAAAAAAAAAAAAAAAAAAAGGAATGGAGTTTCAGCACCACTGCACCACCCTTGCAGGGGCGCCTGGTCCTGCCCCTGAGGAGTGTGTAGGTTGGGGCTGCTGGGGAGAAGCAGCCTGGGGGGCAGCCTCTTAGACCCCTGTCTTTGCCCCTTCACACCTCGTTCTCATTGCCCTGCTCTGTCATCTTGTCTCTACTCTGCACTCTGGGCGTTTCCCTCTGCCCCATGGTTCCCACCCCTTGGGCTCTCATCCTGTCCTCCCAGCCTTTGCCCCCACTCTGCACCCCTCACTTTCTCTGCTCTCTTCCTCCATTCTTCTCACTTTGTGTCCTTTGACCTCTGCAAGGGACCCTTCAGAGGACTTTGGGCGCCTCTCAGCCCTACAAGTGGGGTATGGGGCTAATGGGGCTGCTGGATACCCCTGTAGCGGCCTGGCAGGAAGGCTCTGAGGGTAACCTAAAAGCATGCAGCCTGGTTCCTCTCTGGGGCTCCCAGCCACCCATGGAGGCTTCTCAAAGTCACTATCCCTATGGGACTTAGCCTGGAGCTTGAGCCTGGAGGCTGCTTCCCCGCGGTGCCCTTAACACAAACTCAGCCAAATTGTCGTGAGCTCTGGAGGGCCCCCAGGGGTGGTGGAGATGGTGTCCCTCCAAGTTGCTCCTAAAGTACAAATCCCATGTCTTGTTAGGTTGGGGCTTCTACTCGAAATAGGGCCACCCCAGTCAGGTTTCCCTGGGAAGAACTGGCCAGTCTGCCTCCCTCCTGGGCTAACGCATGCTCTGGGGGTTGGGGACCCCAGGGGGTGCCTGATAGGGTGTCTCCTGCTTCCTTGTCCTCCCAGATGGAGACCTCACAGACACGGTCAGCGGCCCCCGCTCCACAGCCTCTGACCTGACCAACAGCAAGGCCTCCACCAGGAGCCCCACCCAGCGCCAGAACCCCTTCAACGAGGAGCCGGCAGAGACCGTGTCCTCCTCTGACACCACCCCCGTGCACACCACCTCTCAGGAGAAGGAGGAGGCCCAGGCCCTGGACCTGCCAGATGCCTGCACGGAGCTCGAGGTCATCAGGTCAGCGGGGAGGGGCCCAGAGAGGAGCTGGGGTCCTGGGGTCCAACCTGTCCACTCCCAGCATCAGCTGTTCGTCCAGGGCAGACTGGGACACCCCCCGAGGGCAGTTGCACACCTTCCTGGAAACCCTTCCCACCTCTAGGAGGTTCTTTGAGCAAGAGGAAGTGGAGGCCTGTCCTAGTCATCTCGGCTGCTGGAATAAAGCACTGCAGACGGGCGGCTTCCACAGCAGACATCCTCACAGCTCTGGAGCCTGCAGTCCACGGTCAGGGTGCCAGCGTGGCCAGGCTCTGATGAGGGATTCACAGATTTCCCTCTTCTCGCTGTGTCGTGGTGGGGAACAGAGAAAGCTCTCTAGGGTCCCTTTTATGAGGGCACTGATCCCATTCCTGAGGATCCCACCCTCAGGACCTCATCACCTCCCAGCGGCCCCACCTCCTGATACCATCACATCAGGAGTTAGGATTTCAACATAGCAATTTGGAGGGGACACACACATTCACCCCACTGTAGGGCTCAAGCCCTTGGAAGCCGGTGGCACAGGCAGCGACTGCGGCTGGCGTCTGGGGCCATGTCCAGGCTGCTGGGGCATTTGCTGGGTCTGCCTAAGATCAGAAAGCACCTTCAGGCTGGACTCTTCCTAAGGGAGTTCTTGAACGTTAAGATACAATTTCTGAGATTCACTGAAAGAAAAGTATCTTTGTCATATGGGCACGACATGGAAAGGAGGGACGTGGTGGGTGGCCAGCAGGGACTGTCGACCAGAGCCTCCCCAGCTCTCTGACCTCCCCGACCCCTTCTTGAAACTTCACACTGACTAAGAGAAGCCCTGTGTGCGTGTCAGACTGCCCAGGCTTGCTGGCCTGAGGTGGGGGATTGCTCCCCGGTGACTGGAGCCAGGAGGTCACCCCATGGGCTGGTTCCAGTCCACAGCAGCATCATGCTCAGACCTGGGGTCCCTTAGCTAAGCCCACTCCAGCCAACCTGGAACCAGAGTGGGACCCGGAGCATGAGTCCAGAAAGCGCTGAGTACTTTCTGGGTGATTCCTCCATCATGATGCCTAAGGGAAGTGAGGTCAGCTCAGGATCCACATCCTCAGAGGGGCTGAGCGGAGGGGGCATTGTCTGACCAGCCGTGGCCTGGTTTCCCTTCCTAGTGTGCAACTAGCTCAGCTGTTCCATTAGGAGGAATTCGGAGGACCCACTCTGGGGTTCCTCTGGCCGCAGCCATCTGTGCCCAGCCCATGCTACCCCCACCCCGCCTCTGCCAGCAAAGGGGGCACCTCAGGGCCTGAGCCGCTGTTGTCCCCTGAGCCAGTGCCTCCACCCAGCACTGCCTAGGACCACTGACACGCTAGCTGTGCCCTCAGAGGTTACATGGCCAGCACCACCACCGTGACCCAGCCTGGTTTTCCTCAGCACTGGACTCCTCAGGTGTTAACTCTCTGCCTGTCATTACTGTCCCAGAGTCACCAAGAAGAAGAAAATTGGCAAGAAGAAAAAGAGCAGATCAGATGAGGAGGCGAGTCCACTCCACCCCGCCTGCAGCCAGAAGAAATGTGCCAAGCAGGGGGACAGTGACAGCCGCAACGGCAGCCCAAGCCTTGGGCGGGACTCGCCGGACACTACGCTTGCCTCCCCCCAGGAGGAGGGAGAGGGGCCGAGCAGCACCACGGAGAGCAGCGAGCGCTCCGAGCCTGGCCTGCTGATCCCCGAGATGAAGGACACCTCCATGGAGCGCCTGGGGCAGCCTCTGAGCAAGGTTATCGACCAGCTCAACGGGCAGCTGGACCCCAGCACCTGGTGCTCCCGTGCTGAGCCCCCAGACCAGTCCTTTCGGACCGGCTCTCCCGGGGATGCCCCGGAGAGGCCGCCGCTTTGCGACTTTAGTGAGGGGCTTTCAGCCCCAATGGACTTCTACCGCTTTACCGTCGAGAGTCCAAGCACTGTTACATCAGGTGGCGGCCACCATGACCCTGCAGGGCTTGGCCAACCGCTGCATGTTCCTAGTAGCCCTGAGGCTGCTGGCCAAGAAGAAGAGGGAGGAGGAGGAGAGGGACAGACGCCTCGGCCCCTAGAGGATACCACGAGGGAGGCTCAGGAGCTGGAGGCCCAGCTGTCTCTGGTCAGGGAGGGGCCTGTGTCTGAGCCAGAGCCTGGGACCCAGGAGGTTCTCTGCCAGCTCAAGCGAGACCAGCCCAGCCCGTGTCTGAGTAGCGCTGAGGATTCTGGGGTGGATGAGGGACAGGGGAGCCCTTCGGAGATGGTCCATTCCTCGGAGTTCAGGTAACAAGACTGTGCGATTGGCATGGGACTCTCCCCGCCCTTGAAGCTGGGGACACTGTGCCTCTGACCTTCAGATAAATTAAGCACTAGGAAGACCTAGCCTGAATGAAAAGGGGTGTGAGCCTCCCTCCCTAACTTCGGCTCCGGGTGGGAGGTGGAGGCACTACCCCCTGGCTCTGGGGTGGGGTGTGGCCTCGCCCACCTCTGCCCACCTGACACCTCGCCCTCCTGACTTGGCCCTCACAGAGTAGACAACAATCACCTGCTCCTGCTAATGATCCACGTGTTCAGAGAAAACGAAGAGCAGCTGTTCAAAGTAAGTCCTAGGAACTCAGGAGCGAGCAAGAGACCACAAGGGCGAGGCGGGATGGGCCACCGCCCCCGCTGGAGCGGCAGGAGCCGCCTGCCTGACCCCTGTCTGCTTCGGCCCCCAGATGATCCGGATGAGCACCGGGCACATGGAGGGCAACCTGCAGCTGCTGTACGTGCTGCTCACAGACTGCTATGTCTACCTGCTCCGGAAAGGTGCCCGCCGCCCCCGGGCAGACAGTGGGTTGTGGATGAGGCTGACTCTCAGCCCATTTTCCCCAGTCCCCTTGCCCTCTGACTGCCTTCCGGCTGCCTGGCATGCAGTGATGGAAAGGCACCCCAAGGAAGGTGTTGCCAGCAGCCCTGAGACGTGAGCCTGGGGCTCCCTGTGTGAGCACTCCACACCATCCTCCTATTGCAGGGCAAGGAGAGGCCCCTAAGAGCGGGCCTTTGTCTAAGAAAATGGGGTAGGGGGAGGGAAAAGAGGCCTGTGGGGATAATAGGCCTTGGGGTCTCCTCTCTCAGGGGCCACAGAGAAGCCATACCTGGTGGAAGAGGCCGTTTCTTACAATGAACTTGACTATGTGTCGGTGAGTCCAGGCTCCGCAGTTGCGCGCCTGCTGTAGGTACAGGGCTTCTCAGGCCACTTACCCATAGAGCTGCAGGGTGAGGCACAGCCCCTTACTCATATCCCGGGGTTGGGCACCAACTTAACTCTCAGAAACGCTTCTGTACACGATGCTGGGGGTAAGAACCAAGCTTGAGGTCGCCTCTTCCCGTGCTAGATTTCTGACCGCCCCTCCCTCACTCATGCCAGCCCCTGGCCTCTGGGGCTCTACTTGGTGGCGGCCCGGGGTGTGCTTCTTCCTTCCCAGCAAGTGCTCAGCCTGGCCACACTGCCTCCTCCACCAGGCAGCAGCCAAGCCCCAAGTGCATGTCAGGGTGTGGTTTCTGGCAGGTTGGCCTTGACCAGCAGACGGTGAAGCTGGTGTGCACCAACCGCAGGAAGCAGTTTCTGCTGGACACGGCTGATGTGGCGCTGGCTGAGTGAGTGGCAACCCCGCCCCTCTGAAGTACTGGAGAGTCCAAAGCTGCCCATACATAGGTGTGGGTGCCCTGGGGGTGGGGGTAGGGAGTGGGGGATGGGAAGTGGGAGATCCAGGAGGGGAAACCAGATGCATTCCCTCTGGAACCTGTATCTGCTCAGAGAGGCAGGCAAGTGACGAAAATCATGGGACTCGTGTGGTCAGCCCAGGTGACCTCAGCCCCTGGCGACTCTTGGGGGTGCTGGCATGAGCTGTCCGACAGGAAGGAAGGCAGAGAGCCATGCTGCTGGGCCAGGTGTGCCCTTGAACGCTTGCATCCTTGTCCTGGCTTAAGGTCCCACCCGTTCAAGTCCTGCCAACCCTCCTTGTCAGTCTTCCCTCACTGTCAAAATCCAAGGCCCCTTGGCCACTGAGAACGATCAGGCCTGTTCCAGTTGTCATTTGATGACCTTGGACCTCGTCATTGCCGCACCTGCCACCCTGGTTGCTGGTTCTAGCCAGGCCCCTCCCCCAAGTTTCTGTGACCCCCTCCAGGCCAGGAAGGCTCAAGACTCAGCCCTGTGCAGCTGTGGCCCTGTTCTCAGGCCTCTAACCACACACCCCACTCCCTGTGTAGGTTCTTTTTGGCTTCTTTGAAGTCAGCCATGATCAAAGGCTGTCGAGAACCACCCTACCCCAGCATCCTGACGGATGCCACCATGGAGAAGCTGGCACTGGCCAAATTTGTGGCCCAAGAATCGAAGTGTGAGGTAAGAACCTGGGGAGGAAGCTGGGTGCAGCCCCTGAGATGGCAGAGCAGCAGCCATGAAGGTTAAGGGATGCACATAGACGTCTTTGCCATTTCACAATCGCCTACCTGGGTGGGACGGGACGGGGCTTTCCCATCCTGGACGGGAGGAAGGTCATGTCCACCTTCCTACTTGGGTTGTGTCCTAAGGTTAAAACACCCTTGCTCGGCAGGGTGTGATGGCTCACGCCTGTAATCCCAGCACTTTGGGAGGCCGAGGCAGGCAGATCACCTGAGGTCAGGAGTTCGAGACCAGCCTCACCAAAATGGTGAATCCCCGTCTCTACTAAAAATACAAAAATTAGCCAGACGTGGTGGCGGGCGCCTGTAATCCCAGCTACTCGGGAGGCTGAGGCAGGAGAATCGCTTGAACCTGGGAGGTGGAGGTTGCGGTGAGTAGAGATTGTACCACTGCACTCCAGCCTGGGTGACGGACCGAGACTCAGTCCCCCCAAAAAAAAACGCCCTTGCTCTTGGCTACCCCAGGTGCCATCAGTGAGCCCAGTCCGGGCTCAGCCACCTGCCTGGCCCCGGCCTTACTTGCTTTGTTCCCTGTCTCCCCATCCCAGGCATCTGCTGTCACCGTGCGCTTCTACGGCCTTGTGCACTGGGAGGACCCCACAGATGAGTCCCTGGGCCCTGCCCCCTGCCACTGCTCACCCCCCGAGGGCACCATCACCAAAGAAGGCATGCTGCACTACAAGGCGGGCACCTCCTACCTGGGCAAGGAACACTGGAAGACGTGCTTTGTGGTTCTCAGGTGGGAGCCCTGGCAGCTCCAGGCCTAGGGCTTGGGCCCTGGGGTGGCTGGGCGGTCAGGTCCCCAGCGGGGATCTCTCCGCAGCAGGTCACTTAGGGAGCAGCCTGAGAAGAGGACGCTTCTCTTCCCTATAAGAGCTTGGAGTCGACCTAGCTCAGGCTGTTAGAGCTTCTCTGTACAGCCAGTCATCTTTGGGGCCCAGGAATCCCTGAGTGCCTCAGGGGAGGACGCAGGCTTGGTCCCTCTGATGAACCTTGAGCTGTGTCCCAGGTCTGCTGAGGTGGCCACGTTCCCTGCTGGGCCCCCAGGGCTTTCTTCACCCTCCCTTCCGTAGATGACAGCTCCTGGCCTCCTTTGCCTCAGGTTCATGGCCACAGCATGTGTGTGGGAGGGGAACCCTGGGACTTGGGCTCTGCCTGGCCCCAGTTCCTGGGACAGGGCTCACTCGCCCTGTTTTGTGTCCCTGCAGCAACGGGATCCTCTACCAGTACCCGGACCGCACCGATGTCATCCCTCTGCTCTCAGTGAACATGGGGTGAGTGGCCCGGGAGAAGGGGGTGTGTCCTGGGGCCCAGAGCTGCCGTCTCCCTTGTTCGAGATGTCCTCCCCGCTTGGCAGTTCAGCCTCGCCCTCAGCCCCACCCGATCCAGCGGCCCTGACAGGTGGCCTGGGGCTTCCACGATCTGAATGCTGCAAGGAGCCTACAGGAGGGGATGAGGGAGGCAGCAAGGAGCTCCTGGCTTAGAACAGGTCCAGTCTGATGGGGGAGGCAGGGCCTTCCCCAGAAGCTCCCGGCCTGATGGGAGATGGACATTCGGGTAATCGGAAGGAACAGCGGGCCCTCAAGAGGAAGCACGCATGAATGAATGAGGTCGATTCTCAGAGGGCCAGAGGGACAGCTGATTCCCAGCCCCACCTGGCCATGCTTGGGGATTTAGAAGACCTTGGGCATTCTGGAGATGAAAGGTGTTACACAGAAAGGTGGTGGGTGGGGCTCCCAGACTTCTCCTGGGAGCTGGAGGGGCCTGGAGAGCCCTCTGGTATCCTCCAGCCCCCAGGATGGTGGGGCAGAACCTGTGCCGCACACCCTGCACCAACCCTGGGGGCTGCCCCTCGATGCTGCCCCTGCCTTCTCGCTCCCGTTTCACCCTCCTCCTCTGGCCCAGGGGGGAGCAGTGCGGTGGCTGCCGGAGAGCCAACACCACGGATCGGCCCCACGCCTTCCAGGTCATTCTCTCCGACCGGCCCTGCCTGGAGCTGAGTGCCGAGAGTGAGGCCGAGATGGCCGAGTGGATGCAGCACCTCTGCCAGGCTGTGTCCAAAGGGGTGAGCTTTGCCTGCCCCCACCGCTCACCTGGCCTGCCTCACCCACCCAGACCCCCAGGGTCCCATCTCTAAACCCAGAGTCACAGAGCAACCTGAGGGCCAAGACCTCCGGGGGGCAGCCCAGGAATGGACCCTGGAGCTCAGGGGCATCACTCCCATCCCCACCTCTACTCCTGATCCCTGGAGGGAGAGCAGAAGGGCTGGCTGGGTCCCCTGGAGTGGGGAGTTCTGGTGCAGACCAGCCCTGGAGGCCCCAGCCTGCCTCTCCCCTGCCCCACTGCCAGGTCATCCCTCAGGGCGTAGCTCCCAGCCCCTGCATCCCCTGCTGCCTGGTCCTCACCGATGACCGCCTCTTCACGTGCCATGAGGATTGCCAGACCAGCTTCTTCCGCTCTCTGGGCACAGCCAAGCTGGGCGACATCAGCGCTGTCTCCACTGAGCCGGGCAAGGAGTACTGTGTCTTGGTGAGCTGGGGGTGGGGGCGGGGATGCAGGTCCTGCAGAAGGAAAGCTCTGACTGCTCACCGGGGGCCTGGCTCTCCCTAGGAGTTCTCCCAGGACAGCCAGCAGCTCCTTCCGCCCTGGGTCATCTACCTGAGTTGCACTTCTGAACTGGACCGATTGCTGTCTGCACTGAACTCTGGGTGGAAAACCATTTATCAGGTACCCAGCTGCCCAGGAACCCCATTAGCCAGGGACCCTGTGGAGTGGGAGCCACTCCCTGGGGAGATGAACCCTAGCTGCTCCCAGGACCTGGCCCTGCCTCTAGGGTCCTGGGCACAGCCATGTACCAGGGTGCTCCTGCCTCAGACCTGGGGGGTGAGTGCCTGCTGCTCTTGAAACAAACCCAGGAGAGTCCTCGCTGTCCTTACTGCCTCTTGCTGCACCGTCCCCTCCTCGGCTGGCCAGAGGGTGACAAGCCTGCCAGGCCGGGAGCCCGAGGCCCTCAAGCCACTCAGCACTGCTGCCTCAAGGGCCTGGGAGGGAAGGGGTGGGCCCCGGGAGGTGGGTGTGGGACTCCAGCCTGGGTGGCTCTGCCTCTGGTTTGGACTGGGCCTTGGGTGATTGAGGGTGGCCTGGCAGGAGAGAGCTGTCTGGGGGCAGAGGCCAAGGTGGGCATGTTGGTGCCGGCCCCAGACTGAGCAGACACACCTGACAGGCACAAAAACTTAGAACCAAAGGGGCAAAACCCTGACTCCTAGCGAGTCTGAGGCCGAAGCTGAAAATAGAACCCAAGAAACTTAATTCCTGACCTCAGTTCTAATCAAACGGCACGAATGGTGGTGGACCTCCAGCTGTGCTCAGATGGTGGGGGCACAAGATTGGCAGTACCCTCTTCCTTACCCTCCAGGCTTAGCGCCAGTGTGGGAGGGCGCTCATGAGAGCCCTGCACACGTGGGTTTTGAGCACGTGCTGTGCTCTAGCCCCGTGGAAGCCTGGACTAGCCGGAGGCAGAGAACAGCTCAGGACAGACCACCTCCCTGCAGAGCCAGAGTGCAGCGCCTGCCTCGCTGGGCCATACTGAGGGCTGGGGCCTTCCTAGGAAAGAGGGGGCTCAGCGGGTACCACCCCATCCTCAGCTCAAGCCCCTGGCAAGAGCAGGAGAAACTGGCAGCGTGGAAGCTGTTCCCAGGGAGGTATGGGAGGGCCTGACAGGCGCCGCGGCCAAGGCATAGCCAGGCATGGTGCTCACAAGCCCTGAAGACTGCTGCAGCCCTCATCTGTTCTCTGCACGCCCTCAACACAGGTGGACCTCCCCCACACGGCGATCCAGGAAGCCTCCAACAAGAAGAAATTCGAGGATGCCTTGAGCCTCATCCACAGCGCCTGGCAGCGGAGCGACAGTCTCTGCCGCGGCCGAGCCTCCCGAGACCCCTGGTGCTGAGGCAGAGCTGGTTGGCGTCCCTGGTGGGCAGGAAAGGAAGGCACGCCAACCGACAGGCACACTGTCACGGCTGTCGTCATACTGTCGGGAGCCTACAGCCCACCCCTGCCCCGGGCGGCAGAAAAAACCGAGTGTGGCTTAAGACAGGGTCCCTCCACTCCAAGGATCCAGATCAGGTGCCCGGCACCCCTGGGCCTCCTGCCCGACAGGTAGCGAACGGAGGTCGCCGGGGGCAGAGGGTCTGAGCCCTGTGGGCTCTGCGGATGCGCGCCCTCCTCCCGGGCCTCTGCCTCAGTCTGCAGAATCTCTGCCGAGTGGCACTGAGAACAGCATCGATCTAAGGAAGAACAAAAGAACCAGGAGGGCGGGAGCCCCCTCTTCCTCTCCTGGGTTGGGGGCTGGGGCCCTGAGTGCCCAGCCATCCTTGTTCGTGTTTGAACACTCTCCTGGCCGCGTGGGGAAGCAGGAACATGGGGTGTCTGCGCATGCTTCCTCCTCCTAGCTCCATCACCGCACACACAGCTGCCTGCCTCGCCAGATGCAGGGGGCGGGCAGCCCTCCCTGGCTGCCAGGAGGCTCTGCATGCCCATGGTCCTGCCCTGCCTCTCCCTTCAACCTGGCAGTGCCTGTAGCACCAAGGAGCAAAAGGGGTGGATGGGGTGCTTGGAGAAGGGCAGAGCCCACCAGCCTGGCATCCATGTTGACATCTTCTGACTGTCCCCTGCTTGGCTGGAGCCAGGCCCTTCCCTAGAGTTTCGTCCAGAGCCTCCTGGGGAAGGGCTCAGGTGGTTTGGGTTGTGTTTTTTAAAATAAAATAGACATGTTATATTGCCGAGGCTTGTCACTGGCCCTTTGTGAGCAGGGTAGGGGAAGGGAGGTCTCCAAATCCCTTGGGCCCTATTCCGCAAACCTTCCTCCATCCTGCCCTGTGCCTGACACGAGGGACACACAGGATATGCAGAACCAGATCAGCCACAGTTGCTGGGTGGACTCACTGCAGGCCCTCAGGCCCTGGGAGTTTCTCCGCCTGACCTTTGCCCTCCCTCCTGTTCCCGTTTGCTACAGCGGCCAGGGGAGGAGCAGCCACCAGCTCAAGCCCCAGGGCACATCTGCACTACCACCCACCATCTGCAGCCCATCCCGGGGCGGGACACTCCTGCCTCCACAGCCCCGGGAGTGAGTGCCCAAAGCCAGGAGAATCCAAGCTTTCCTGCTGCCTCTTGCTGCACCGTCCTCTCCGGGGCTGGCCAGAGGGTGACAAGCCTGCCAGGCCGGGAGCCCGAGGCCCTCAAGCCACTCAGCACTGCTGCCTCAAGGGCCTGGGAGGGAAGGGGTGGACCCCGGGAGGTGGGTATGGGACTCCAGCCTGGGTGGCTCTGCCTCTGGTTTGGACTGGGCCTTGGGTGATTGAGGGTGGCCTGGCAGGAGAGAGCTGTCTGGGGGCAGAGGCCAAAGTGGGCATGTTGGTGCCAGCCCCAGCCTGAGCAGACACACCTGACCGCTGGCCCAGGTGGCGCTCTCTTCTCAGCAGGCACAAAGGGCATCCAAGGGCCGTCTCCTGCCCCACTGGCTGCCTGGCCATTCCTTCAGGGAGCAGCAGAGCCTCCTGCCCAGCCCAGGAGGGGCTCCCCCCAGCAGGAGGGCAGGACTGGCTGCAAGTCCTTACCAGCTGAGGTCACTCCTCAACTCCTACTCACCCAGGCGCCCTGAAGTCCTGGGAGCAGTGAGGGGGGGCATAGGAGCTGGAGGCAGTGGGGGTGGGGGCCAGCAGGCAATGCGGGTGCCTTTTATTCGGCGTGGCACTGACCTAGGCACACTGTTCTCATCGCCACTCCTCCACAGAACCTTCTGGAGTGGATGTCAGTGTCTTCATTTTACAAAGGAGAGAAAGTGAAGCTCTGAGAGGAAGTGACTTGCCCAGGGTCGCACATAAGAGCCGCACCTGGGATTCCAGTCCTCCCCCCAGGGCTCCAGAGCCCTTCTCTACTTCTGACCCTGCTGAGCATGGGCCTATAGACGGTGGGAGCCAGACTGGAAGACTGAGTCCTGGAAAGGGGAAGTCAGTCACCAGGGGCACATCAGGGGCAGAGTGGGGCAGGGGCGAAGTTGGCCATGTACCCCATGCCAGGGACCTCCCAGTCACTTGCCCCCTGCCCAGGGCTCTGCCAAAGCTGGATAGGCTAAGCCAGAGGCAAGGCAGGGGTGCCAGCCCTTTACCCAGGGCCAGAGGGAGACCAGGAGGAGGAGCCTGAGCTGGTTGGCACCTTCTCCCTATCCAAGCTCTCCCTCCAGTCCCAAGTGACCTTTCCCCCAGATCCCAGGGTCCAGGCCCGCCCTCAGCTGGCAGGTGTGAGCACAGAAGCAGCTGGGATTGGTCACAGCCGGTGGAGGCGTGTCTCAGGCTCCAGCAGACCACTGGAACAGCTGAGCAGAGCAGGTGGACTGCTGAGATAGACCAGGGACTCCAGGCAGCCACAGGCCTGTCAGACCAGGACTCTTACCCTCTAGACATGGCGTCAGGCCCCTGCAAACCCCAGCCCCGTGGCCCTGCGAGGTTACAGACAGCCTAAACGCCACCACCACAGGGCCTGTGCCATGCACCTGGCCCGGGCACAGAAGGCCACTGGCGCGGAGGCTGTGGAGACAGTCCCCCCAGCAGTGGACCTGGTGCTGGGTGCCTCGGCCTGCTGCCTGGCCTGTGTCTTCACCAACCCCCTGGAGGTGGTGAAGACGCGGCTGCAGCTGCAGGGGGAGCTGCAGGCCCGGGGCACCTACCCACAGCCCTACCGGGGCTTCATAGCCTCTGTCGCTGCTGTGGCCCGAGCAGACGGGCTGTGGGGCCTGCAGAAGGGGCTGGCTGCTGGCCTTCTGTACCAAGGCCTCATGAATGGCGTTCGTTTCTACTGCTACAGCCTGGCATGCCAGGCTGGCCTCACGCAGCAACCAGGTGGCACCGTGGTTGCCGGAGCCGTGGCAGGAGCACTGGGAGCCTTCGTGGGGAGCCCTGCTTACCTGGTGAGTGGCTTGTTTCCATCCTCCACCATCCCATGACCCAGCTCCTGCAGGGACCCTGCAGCCTCCAAAGGCTGGGCTCGGTGGACCTGGGTGGGGTGGGGCAGCCTGGGTGGGGTGGGGCAGCCTGGGTGGGGCTGCCCCCTGGAACATCTTTTTTTTTTTTTTTTTTGAGACGGAGTCTCGCTCTGTCGCCCAGGCTGGAGTGCAGTGGCCGGATCTCAGCTCACTGCAAGCTCCGCCTCCCGGGTTCACGCCATTCTCCTGCCTCAGCCTCCCCAGTAGCTGGGACTACAGGCGCCCCCCACCTCGCCCGGCTAGTTTTTTGTATTTTTTAGTAGAGACGGGGTTTCACCGGGTTAGCCAGGATGGTCTCGATCTCCTGACCTTGTGATCCGCCCGTCTCGGCCTCCCAAAGTGCTGGGATTACAGGCTTGAGCCACCGCGCCCGGCCCCCTGGAACATCTTAGCCCAGGCCTGGAATCTGCCCCTTGGCCCAGGGCACCAGGGCCTTGCTCTGATCCATGCTTTCCTGGGGACCCTGCCCCACTGGTCCTGAGCCAGGGGAGGGGGCAGAGGGTGGCAGATACGCTGGCTCAACTCCTGGCTTGGTTACTTCTCTTCCTGTGCCTCGTGCACGATAAGAATAAAAGCTACCCTTGAGGGCCTCCTCCTCACGTGCACTCTGCAGGGATGCCTCAGGGCCGCCCAAAACAAATAAAAAATTTTAAAAAAATGTTTTGAAAAAAGCTACCCTTGGCTGGGCGCGGTGGCTCACGCCTGTAATCCCAACACTTTGGGAGGCCAAGGCGGGCAGATCGCCTGAGGTCAGGAGTTTGAGACCAGCCTGGTCAACATGGTGAAACCCCGTCTCTACTAAAAAGCACAAAAATTAGCTGGGCATGATGATGCATCCTGTAATCCCAGCTACTGGGGAGGCTGAGGCAGGAGAATCGCTTGAGCCCGGCTGGCAGAGGTTGCGGTGAGCCGAGATCGTGGCACTGCACTTCAGCCTGGGCAACAGAGCAAGACTCTGTCTCAAAAAAAAAAGAGAGAAAGAAAGAAAAAGAAAAAAGCTACCCTTGAGCAAAGGCTTGCCTTGTCCTTGGCTGGTGCTGGGGAGTCATTGTCTCACTTAATCCTCAGAACAGCTTTCCAACCGTGACAGAATTGAAGTCCAGAGAAGGTTAAGTAACTTGCTCCAAGTCACACTGAGATGCAAAACCCAGGCCGACCCCAGAGCTGCACCTCAACCCTATTTCACATGACCCCTAAGCCTCAGGCTAGGGACCACAGAGCTCTGAGTTTCAGGGGCACAGGGGCGGGGGCGCCCTCAACACACACAGCTCATCCTGGCTCTCCCAGGCTCCATCCCCACACCCCATGTCCCCTCTGCTCCTACAGATCAAAACACAGCTGCAAGCCCAGACAGTGGCCGCGATGGCTGTGGGACACCAGCACAATCACCAGGTGAGGCCTGCCACTCTCAGAGCTCCCTGGGGCACGGATTGGGCATGCTCCCAGTGTGGGCAGGGGTGGCCAGTGACCCCGTGCCCTCTCCCCACAGACTGTCCTGGGTGCCTTGGAGACCATCTGGCGGCAGCAAGGGCTGCTGGGGCTGTGGCAGGGCGTTGGTGGGGCTGTGCCCCGAGTCATGGTGGGCTCAGCTGCCCAGCTGGCCACCTTCACCTCTGCCAAGACCTGGGTGCAGAAGCAACAGGTGAGGAGCTGGGGACACCTGTGCCTACCCACAGAGACACACGGGACTGAGGGGGACCACCTGCCTCCTTCCACACGGGGAAGACCAGGGGGTGGCAACAGATGGGGCCTCTGCCCTCAGAGTTGTGACTCTGACCCTTGGTACCAGCAGGAGTGGGGGGTCAGCAGTGAACCCCAAAGCTGAGAAGGAGCTCAGGGTGGCAGGGCTGGGGGATGGCTGGAGGGGCCCCATCTGCTCCCTTTTCTGCAGCCCTTTTAGCCCCTGTGTGGTAGGAGGCCGGGAGGGCACCATGTGGGTGGGTAGAGGGCAGATGCAGGGGTCCCCACCTGTGCCATCCCCACAGTGGCTCCCGGAGGACAGCTGGCTGGTGGCCCTGGCGGGAGGCATGATTAGCAGCATAGCCGTGGTTGTCGCCATGACCCCCTTCGATGTGGTCAGCACACGGCTATACAATCAGCCGGTGGACAGAGCTGGCAGGGTGAGCAGGAGTGGGTCTAGGGGAGGATGTGGGGAGCTGGGAGCACCCCCCCAACACACACACACACACACACACACACACTCACATATGCACAGCCAGAGACATGCACACACAGGCCATGCCTGCAAACACATTAACTGGGCTTGTTTGCTGAGCTCCCATGTCCCAAGCACAGGCTGAGCACTTTCACATCTGGATTTTATCCCATCCTTAAAATCACATTCATCTTCCTGATGAGGAAACTGAGGCTCAGACAGATCAAGTGACTTGCACGAGTTCCCCCAGCTGGTAAGTGGGGGAGCCAGAACTGGAATCCAGGCCTGATCCTACAGCCTTCTCGTGGCACCGCAGCCTCACACATGTGCCCAATACAGACGCGCTGTCCATAGGGTGTGTGGGGGTGAAACTGACCCGTGTGCCGAGACGTGGTGCCAGCCACGGCCTCACGGCCCCTGTAGTAACACTCACCCCATGTGTTTCCCCAGGGCCAGCTCTATGGGGGCCTCACCGACTGCATGGTGAAGATCTGGCGGCAAGAGGGACCCCTGGCGCTCTACAAGGGCCTGGCCCCCGCCTACCTGCGCCTGGGTCCCCATACTATCCTCAGCATGCTCTTCTGGGACGAGCTTCGGAAACTGGCTGGGCGGGCCCAGCACCAGGGCACCTAGACGGCGGCCCTCACTCCCACATCCTGACATGGCTCGGCACTTGGCCGGAAGTGAGGGCCTGCTCCAGCACAACTGGCTGTCCCAGGGCGGGCCATGGGCCCGGGCCTTGCCAGAGGCCCCGGGAGAGTGTGGACAGCTCTGATCCACCCAGCCCCTTGGCCCATCCAGGGCCAGAGCATCCACTCCAAGTTACCACCCATTCTATCTTCCAGACAGTTCTCTTCTTTCTCCGTACGGTGTACTGGGTCACCGCATCCCAGAGCCTTACTCAGTTATAGCAACTGCTGCAGGCATGCACACGGCATAGGCCCAGTAACTTACACACATGGGCTCACTTAGGCCTCAGACAGCAGCGCGAGGCCGGCACTTTTACCTCTTTTACCATCAGAAAGCCAAGGCTGAGAGTGGTGATGTGGCTTTGACCACAGCCACACAATTTTGAAGTGGCAGAGCCAGGACTGGAGCTTAGCCCTGCTCACCCCAGACCTATGCGCTTGACAAGTGCGTGACTGTGACAGGCCCATGGGTCCGGACTGCTCGTAGGGGTCGCTGTGCCATGGTGAGAGCTGGGGTGCACCAGGAGGCTGTGGCGTCGTCACCTGCCTTATTTGCCGGGGCATCTGTAGCAAAGAACCACATACAGGGCAACTTACAGAATAGGAATGTATTTTCTCACGGTTCTGGAGGCTGGATGCTGGAGACCAAGCTGTCAGCAGGCTGGTTTCTTCGGAGGCTTCTGTCCGTGGCTTGCAGATGCCGCCCTCTCCCTGTGTCTGCACATGGTGGTCCCTTGATGTGCGTCTGGGTCCTGATCTCCTCCTCTTATAAGGACAAATCATGTTGGCTTAGGGCCCGCCCTCATGACCCCACTTTAATTTTTTTTTTTTTTTTTTTTTTTTTTTTGAGATGAAGTCTCGCTCTGTCACCCAAGCTGGAGTACAGTGGCATGATCTCGGTTCACTGAAACCTTGGCCTCCCAGGTTCAAGCAATTCTCCTGCCTCAGCCTCCTGAGTAGCTGGGACTACAGGTGCCTGCCACCACACCCGGCTAATTTTTTTATCTTTAGTAGAGACGGGGTTTCACCATGTTGGCCAGACTGGTCTCGAACTCCTGACCTCAAGTGATCCACTGGCCTCAGCCTCCCAAAGTGCTGGGATTACAGGCATGAGCCACCTCATTTGGCCCAATTTTAACTTAATTATCTCTGTCAAGAGCCTATCTCCATATGCAGTCACATCCTGAGCTACTAGGGGGTAGGACTTCAACATGCACATTTGCAGGGGCCGTAGTTCAGCCACCATCATCTTTTTTTTTTTTTTTTTTTGAGATGGAATCTTGCTCTGTTGCTCAGGCTGGAATGCAGTGGTGCAATCTCGGCTCACCACAACCTCTACCTCCCAGGTTCAAGTGATTCTCCTGCCTCAGCCTCCCGAGGTGCTGGGATTACAGGCATGCACCACCATGCCCAGCTAATTTTGTATTTTTAGTAGAGATGGGCTTTCACTGTGTTGGCCAGGCGGGTCTCGAACTCTTGACCTTGCTGCTCACCTCAGCCTCCCAAAGTGCTGGGATTACAGGCGTGAGCCACCACGCCCGGCCTCAGCCAACATCATCTAAGGGCTCTCACGGAAGGCCTCCCAGCAGCCTGCACTGTGGGCATTTGCACATATCCTGACAAGCCTGAAAGGAACTCCGAGTGCCCATTGTTCAGATGAGGGTTCTGAGGCCCGGGAAAGGGAAGCAATGTGGCAGGGCCAGCAGCAGACCCTGGGCCCTTTCTCTAGACTGAGCACCACTCCCCTTGGGTGTGCTCTCAATGCTGCACCAATCTTCGCACTGCAGAGATGGACACCAACTCCCTGGCAGGGGCAGCACTGCTGCCAAGCAGCCCCACCTGCCCTCCCAGCCACACCCCAAGTCTGTAAGGGTTGTTCCCAGGAACACCTGCTACTGCACACTCCAAACCAATAAAGTTTTATATTTTGTTTACTTCAGCGAACCCCCTCTGTGGCCAGTCTCAGTCTCCCCCATCCCTGACCCCCACCTTCTGCTCCCTCTGCCCTTTCTGTTTGTGAAAGCAGGATGGGAGCCGTATCCACCTGTTCAGCCCCGCCCTGCTGGACCCAGGTGAGGCCTGCCACCTAGTGGACCAGGGAGGAGCATCAAGAAGTGCGGCCCCGGTCTGTGGGAGGAGAAGGCTCAGGTGGGCTCGGGCTGCGGGAGATTCCACACCCGGTCAGAGCCGGATGGAAGGCTTTGGGAAGCTGGAACCAGACCTTACAAAAAGCAGGCAGAGCTGACCTCTGGCTGTGGGGGAAGAGAGCCCCAGACCTCAGGCTGAGAGGGCACCGCTGATCTCTAGCTATGGGGGGATAAAGTCCCTACTCTCAGACCCTGCGCTGAAGGAGCAGAGCCCACACTTCAGGCTGCGAGAGGAAGGACCCAGACCTAAGGCTGGGCAAGACAGATGGAGCCTGGGGCTTCGAAGGGGCATTGGGTGGTCCAAGCCCTCAAGGAAGATTTTTTTCTTTCTTTCTTTTTTTTGAGACAGAGTCTTGCTCTGTTGCCCAGGCTGGAGTGCAATGGCGTGATCTCGGCTCACTGCAACCTCCGTCTCCTGGGTTCAAGCCATTCTCCTGCCTCAGCCTCCAGAGTAGCTGGGATTACAGGTGCCTGCCACCATGCCCGGCTAATTTTTTGTATTTTTAGTAGAGATGGGTTCACCATATTGGTTAGGCTGGTCTCGAACTCCCGACCTCGTGATCCACCTGCCTCCCAAAGTGCTGGGATTACAGGTGTGAGCCCCTGCGCCTGGCCTCCCTCAAGGAAGATTTCAAGTAAAGTGGATGCCAGACTTTTAGCAGGGACAGAGACCACAGACCAGCCCAGAGACACCTGTCCCTTGGAGCTGGGACCTTGCCCTTCTGGGCCTCAAAGGGTTAACACCCCTGGCTCTCCTCCCCTCCCCTCCCCTCCCCTGGGCCTTTGACCCCTCCCAGCCTCTCTCCTTCCCTCCACTGACACCTTTGCCCAGTGACGTAGGTCTGTCCCTGCGCAGACCTGGCCGTTCCGGGGCTGCCATGTTCTCCCTGCCATCCCTCCCCTCCTGGCTCCCCGGCCTCCCCTCCCTCGAGTGGGGTTCTAGCCTCCTCCACTCCCTCCTGCAAGGTGAGCACCTCACCCCATTCCTGCCTTGGCCCCGCCCCCTTCCAGCTCTTTGCAGTGCAGGGTGGACCCCACCCACCTGGTCTCCCACCACCCCTGACCCTTGGCCGCCCCCTCCTCTGACCCTACCAACCAAGCCTGCCCTCCTAACACCCCTGCATGCTGCCTCGCTGCCTTGCTGCCTCCCTCCTGCCCCCTCAGGCCTGATCGGGGCCCTTGGAGTCTTGGTCCTGAACAGCCTCCTGAAAGTTTACTTCTTCGTGGGCTGTGCCAAGTGAGTTCCCACCTCATCCCCACAGGGAATGTGGCTGGGGGTACGGGGACCCCCACCAGGGGTCGAGGGTGGCAGTTCTGCACCCCTGCCCACACCCATTCTGTCCCCACAGTGACCCGCAGCGGTGGCCCGAAAAGGAGCGGCTTCGGGCCCAGTGGGCCTCGCTGGAAACGGTGCACCTGGCAGGGCTGGCCCTGTTTCTGACGGTCGTGGGGTCCCGGGTGGCTGCCCTCGTGGTGCTCGAGTTCTCCCTCCGGGCCGTGTCCACGCTGCTGTCACTGGACAAGGTGAGGCCTCTGGGAAGGCAGTGGGTGGATCACTCCCCAGCCCAGAGCCCGGACTCACCACCGGAACGTGGGCAGCAGAGCCCAGGTCCAGCATCCCAGCCTGTTCGCTGTATTTTCCGTAAGACTGGGAACAGAGGCTGCAGGTTGCACCCTCGGGTTTGGCTGCTGAAGCGGCAACACTCACAGGGGATACGGTCCCAGTCCCAAGAAGACAAGAGCGAGAGCTCCTGTAGATCCGGCTCCCCGAATGCCAGGCCCTGCACCAAGTGCGCTGTGTGCATTATGGAATCCTCACAGCCACAGGAGTAAAGGTTTGCTCTGATTCCCCATTTCACAGATGGGGAAACTAAGGCTCAGAGAGTATGTGGCTTGTTTATGGTCAACAGGTAGAGTCAGGCTTTGGACCCAGGTCTCTGAGTCTCTGAACCACCACCCTTCAGCTAACAGATGGGCCCCAAGTACTAAGACGTGATTGGAGGCCGGGCGCGGTGGCTCACGCCTGTGATCCCAGCACTTTGGGAGGCTGAGGCGGGCAGATCACCTGAGGTTTGGATTTCAAGACAAGCCTGGCCAACATGGAGAAACCCTATCAAAACAAAAACAAAAACAAACAGATTAGCTGGGCACGGGGCACATGCCTGTAATCCCAGCTACTTGGGAGGCTGAGGCAGGAGAATCACTTGAACTCAGGAGGCGGAGGTTTCAGTGAGCGGAGATTGAGCTACTGCACTCCAGCCTGGGTGACAGAGCAAGACTGTCTCAAAAAAAAAAAAAAAAAAACCACGATTGAAATTAAGGTGAGAGAGATGATCCCCTAGGGCTTCATCTGACGCCGATGTGGCCCCTTCAGGAACCATCCCCAAGGTCCCTTCAGGCTCCGGCCTCCTGTGGCGGGCAGCAGCTGTAGTGAGGCAGCCCCCACATCTTGGCCCCTCTTCTGCGCTCCCCGCAGGGCTCCCGAGGTGCTGCCGAGAGGCTGCAGCTTTACCTGCTGTGCCAGTACTCGCTGGGCTGCGGGCTGACCTGCGGCCTGAGCTTCCTGCAGGAGGGCGCCCCTCACCGCACGCTGAACCTGCTGCTGAGCCTCGGGCTGGCCACGCTGCTGGGTCTGGGTGCCCGGCGCCTCCGCCGCCACGTCTGCCGCCTCTACGAGCTGCACAGCAGCCAGCACTACTGTGGGGTGTGCCTGGGCCTGCTGGCCGGTGCGCACGGCCTCCCCCAGCTGCTGGGCCACGCCCTGGCTGTGGCCTTTGCCGTGGGTGACCTGGCAGCTGTGGCCCTCATCAACCAGGACTTCCTGACCACCTCGGAGGCCGTGCGGTTCTGGACGCCGCTCACCATCTGCTACACGCTGCTGGTCATCTACATGCAGGGTGAGCCCTGCGGGGCCCGTCCATTCCATCCACGCACATTCCTCTGTCTGGGCCAGGCTCCGGGGAGGCCGACAGCTGTCAGTCCTCACTCTTGCCATCCTAGAGAGCCTGGTCAGGACAGAGGCTGTGTGGCAGGGGCAGCGCAGAGAAGCAGCATGCTGTGGGCACACTGAGGGGGTAGCCTTTAGATTGGGCCTTGAAGGATGAGCGGAGATCCCTAAGAGAAGTGAGGCAGGGAAGGGAATCTTGGACAGAGAGAACCGCATGTGTCAATGCCCAGAGGGGAGAGGGCATGGCAGCGCCAAACAAGCCACAGGAGTCAGTGTGGCTGTCACCCCAAGGGCACAGGGAAGGGGTGAGGCTGGCCAGGTTCAAAGGGGCCCGTTGGAGAGCCCTCATCAGCCAGGCGGGGAAGCCTGACAAGAGGCCGCTGTACAAATTTGTTTGTGTTTTTGTTTTGTTTTGCTTTTCTGTTTTTTTGAGACAGGGTCTTGCTTGGTGGCCTAGATCGTGCCATTGCGCTCCAGCCTGGGCAACAAGAGCGTAACTCCCACCTCGGCCTCCCAAATTGTGGGGATTACAGACACACACCACTGTACCAGGCTAATTTTATTTTTTGTAGAGAAGGGGTCAGCCGGGCACAGTGGCTCACGCCTATAATCTCTGCACTTTGGGAGGCTGAGACGGGCAAATCACTTGAGGTCAGGAGTTCAAGACCAGCCTACCAACATGGTAAAACCCTGCCTGTACTAAAAATACAAAATTAGCCCAGTGTGGTGGTCTGTGCCTGTAATCCAGCTACCTAGGAGGCTGAGGCACAAGAATCACTTGAACCCAGGAGGTGGAGGTTGCAGTGAGCCAGGATCAAACCACTGCACTCCAGCCTGGGTGACAGAGAGAGATTCTGTCTCAAAAGAAAGAAAAAAAAAAAAAAAAAAAAAAGAAAGAAAGAAAGAGAGAAAGAGAGAAAGGAAAGAAAGGAAAGAAAGAAAGGGTCTTGGCCAGGCGCGGTGACTCACGCCTGTAATCCCAGCACTTTGGGAGGCCGAGGCAGGTGGATCACCTGAGGTCAGGGGTTCGAGACCAGCTTGGCCAACGTGGTGAAACTCCGTCTCTACTAAAAATATAAAAATTAGCCAGGTGTGGTGGCAGGTGCCTGTAATCCCAGCTACTTGGGAGGCTGAGGCAGAATTGCTTGAACCAGGGAGGTGGAGGTTGCAGTGAGCCAACATTGCACCATTGTACTCCAGCCTGGGCAACAGGAATGAAACTCCGTCTCAAAAAAAAAAAAAAAAAAAAAAAAAAAACTCAAAGAAGGGGTCTTGCCACGTTGCCCAGGCAGGTCTTGAACTGTCGGGCTCAAGCAATCCACCTACCTCAGCCTCCCAAAATGTTGGGATTACAGGCATGAGCCACTGTGCCCAGCCTACTGCAGGGTTTTTCATTGTTGCTATTTTGTTTTGTTTTGGGATGGAGTCTTGCTCTGTTGCCCAGGCTGGAGTGCAGTGGCACGATCTTGGCTCACTGCAACCTCCAACTCTGAGTTCAAGCAACTCTCCTGCCTTAGCCTCCCGAATAGCTGGACTCTGTCTCAAAAAACAAACAAACAAAAAGAACGGGGCTGGGCGTGGTGGCTCACGCCTGTAATCACAACACTTTCAGAGGCTGAGGCAGACGGATCACTTGAGGTCAGGAGTTCAAAACCAGCCTGGCCAACATGGCAAAACCCCATCTCTACTAAAAATGCAAAAAATTAGCTGGGTGTGGTGGTGTGTGCCTGTAATCCCAGCTACTTGGGAGGCTGAGGCAGGAGAATCACTTGAACCTGGGAGGCGGAGGTTGCAGTGAGCCAAGATCGTGCCGCTGGACTCCACTCCAAAAAAAAAAAAAGAACAGAAGCCAGGAGTCTGGCAAAGAAACTTCTTGGAAAGAGGGAGGTGGTTAAGCCCAGGTGGGACCATGGGGGTGATGAGAGGTGCTCAGCTGGGAATGTGCTTGGCAGAAGGAGTTGCCAGGGCTAACTGAGGGATTAGAGGTGGGTGTGCAGCAAAGAGAGGAGTCAGGCCGACTCCTGCCACTGTGAGGCTGCGAGGCTGCGGGGTTCTGGCCTGCACCAGTGGGAGGCTTGTGGGCTGGGCAGTGAGTCCTGGAGGCAGAGCGCCTGGTGCCCTGCAGATACTTGGAGCAGGGGTGGGGACCAGGAGGTTGTGATGGGAGGAGGGCTGCACGGAGCAAAAGGCTTGTCCTGTGGAGGGTGGGTCAGGGAGCCGGGAGGCCCAGCGCAGGGTGTGGGGTCGGACGGTGACAGGCACCCGCATTCCACAGAGGAGCAGCGGCAGCACCCTGGCCTGAAGAGCAAAGTGCAGACGGTGCTGGTGCGCATGGGCGGCCTCTTCGTGCTGCTGCTGACCGTGGGCCGCTGGCTGGACCTGCTGGGCATCCTCATCTCCCTGCTGGGCGAGCTCTGGTGTCTGGCGGGCGTCCGCACCCTGCTTGACCTCTGCCAGATACAGGTGGGCACCCCCATCCAATGTGTCCTGCAGACAATCCCTGCTTCAAACAGCCCAGGTGTCTCAAGAGGCTCAAGTTTAAGAAGAGCCAGCTGGGCACGGTCGCTCACACCTGTAATCCCAAATACTCAGGAGGCTGAGGCCTGAGAATCACTTGAACCCAGGAGGCAGAGGTTGCAGTGAGCCAAGATCGTGCCACTGCACTCCAGCCCGGACAACAGAGTGAGACTCTGTCTCCAAAAACAAAGACAGAGCCAGGGTGACCTCTATTGGGGGTCAGGGGCAGAGGCAGCTGGAATCACCTCTTCCACCCTCTGTCACCAGGCCAGGGCTATCCTCCAGGTCACCAGCACCCCCCACCCTGTCCACAGCCCTCTCCAGCAGCAACCTAGAGGCCCAAGTGGGAGGAAGTGCCCGGGTCACTAGAGGCCCGAGGCCCCCAGGGGGATGGGTGAATGGGTGGTGTCATTCTCAATGCCTTTCCTCAGGACTCTCCATCCCAGAGGCCTCCAGTGTCAACACCAAGCCAGCCCCTGCCCTCGGCACCCCAGTCCCAGAGTTCGGCCCCCTCCTGACCTGCCTCGGGGAGGATCTGGAGTCTGTCTCAAGCCCACCAGCCTGACCTTCGAGGCCTTGACCCCAGGGCGATGCCTGGAGGCAGAGTGGCAGGGCTGGCCCCCTGCCCGGAGCTCAACGCAGGCCCTAGGAGCCCCGAGAAGGGAAGGCAGGATTTGGCGATGGGAGCCTCTGGAGAGGGGACACCTGGGGGCCCCTGGTTGAACCCTCTTTTTCTCAGGGTGGGCAATGATGCAGCCCCTCAGACCTGCCTTCCTGGGCAGGGGCGGAGGGTGCATCCTCAGGAGGGCTCCCCCTTTACTGGTCTCCCTTCCCTTCTCCATGAACAATAAAGACGATGACTTTCTCCACCTGTGCTTAGAATCACGAACACACAGAGGCCGGGCGTGGTGGCTCGTGCCTGTAATCCCAATACTTTAGGAGGCTAAGGCCGGCGGATCACCTAAGATCAGGGGTTCAAGACCAGCCTGGCCAAGATGGCGAAACCCTGTCTCTACCAAAAATACAAAAATTAGCTGAGCATGGTGGCTCATGCCTGTAATCCTAGCTACTGAGGAGGCTGAGGCAGGAGAACTGCTTGAACCCAGGAGGCGGAGGTTGCAGTGAGCCGAGATCGTGCCACCGCACTCTAGCCTGGGCAACACAGCAAGACTCTGTCTCAGAAACAAAACAACAACAAAGAATAATCACAAACACAGAGAGAGGGAAAGAGGCTTTTCTGAGGCGACACAGCTCTTCTGACAGGTCCTGGGATATGTGCCTCAGGCTGGCCTAGGCGGGGTCCCCTGGGGGACATGGCTCCTTGCAGACTGAGAAAAACCATTCTGGGTAGAGAACCAGGTAGAGTGGCGAGGAGGTGAGGGGGACGGCGGGGATGGACACTTGGTCTGGCACCCACCTGCAGTCTTGGGTGGATAGCAGCCATGTCCTCTCCCATCCCAGGCTGGGAAACAGCTGAAGGACGCGCAATGCTGACCAGGCCTCTGCTGGGTGCTCTGTGGTCCCCAGCCCCAACCCTGACTTCTTGAAGGCCATAAGCATCCTTCCCATCTCAGCCTGTTCAGGGCCCAGCTCAGGAAGGCCAAAGGGTTGGGTACCAGCTCCTCTGCCTACCCTCTGTGTGATCTTGGACAAGCCACTGCCCCTCTCTGAGCCTGGCAGAAGAATGACCACTGCCATGTGCCGGGTACTTTCCCTGTTTCATTTCTTTTTGACATCAGCCCCAAGAGGCAGGCCCTGTTATCCCTTTTTACGGAGTCAGAAACTGAGGCTCACCAAGGTTAAGTGACTTGCTCAAGGGTGCACAGGCATTAAGTAGCAAAGCTAGGATTTGAATCCAGGTGGCCTGGCCCCCAGACTCAAGTGCTTTGAATGCTCCCTGCTACCCTCTCTTTGTTGAAAATCTGGGGCCAGGGAAACTAACAGAGATGAGAAATATGGCTCCATTACTGGCAGGCTCTGGAATGTGGTTGCAGCCACCTTGGCGCAAGGGAGCCCAGCCCCAGTCCCCAGGGCCCTTTGATTCTATGGGGATCCAGGGCTGCACCTCAGGGCCCTTTCCTAGAGGAAGCCCCACAGGGCAAAGGAGCCTCCCAGCCAGTGGTCTTTCTGGAGGAGGTTTGAGAGGTGTGGCGGTGGCCAGGAAGGCATTAGGGAGGAGGGGAGGCCTGGAGAGGGCACCTTGAGGATTCCAGGCTCTGATGGGTCCCTCCCTCTCGACAAAGGCACCACATTCACCCGAAGACTGCTGCTTGGGACAGGCAGGGGTGACCCAAGGATCCTTAACGCTCTATGCTCAGCGCGCCTGGGATACAGGGCAGGCTGCACCCCAGGCTGGGCCGGGTGGTTTCAGCTCATTCCCCCAAGAATGGCCACCCCTTGGACAGCTCCAGCCCACCCTTTGAACCGTGCTCCTAGCCCTACCACCAGGACAGGCCTCTCATCCCACGGTGTGGTCGCTGGGGTCGGGGAAATGCCTCTGGAATCCCCTCCCCCAATACAGGACCCAGTCCACCCGGCCTGGGAATGCGTTCTGTTCCCTCCGGGCAGGAAATGTACCCCAGTCTGGGAGGAAATGGCTCAGCTAGGTGGGCACAGGGCCAGCCCTCGCCGGACCCAGACTGGGCTCTGGGTTCCAAGCAGGGGCCAGTGTTTTTGCTGGAATGTGCTTCAGCCTCTCGATCGCTGGCACAGCCTGGGCCCCATTAGGGACAGGACCAGGAGGGGACTGGACTCAGCAGTCCTTTCCTTTTTATGGGCACAGGGATTGTTTTCCAAACAAAAATCAGGACACGTGGGCTGGAATAGCATTCTTTTCTTATCGAAGTATTTTCGTGAAAATACTGACAAGGGCATAAAATGAGCTTACTCTAAATGAGGCATTTAGCAAATCTCCACACCAAATGGAGAAAAATAGGCCTGAAGTCCAGCAGGCATAGGACAATTCAAATTGTGTGGTCTGGGCAAAGCATGAGGCTGGGACCAGTACCTCATGGGGACCCTAAGAGCCTGACCCCTGGGCTCTGACCTCCAGGACCAAGATCCTAGGGTCAGGGCAACATCGTGCTGAAGAGGTTGGGGACCAGTGTCCCTAGGCCCTGCGTAAAGTGGGTAGTGACCCCTGGGCGGCTGGGATTGGGGTAAGCTGGCCTCCCCGTCCTGAGCCCCCTACTTCTGGCTTTTCTGAGCTCTGGCATTTTCTTTCTGAGGCCTTGCATTTCTTCACCCATTCATTCATTCAGGAAGTCATCACTGAGTTGCTGCGTGGAGCCAGGCATTAGGCTGGCATTGGGCATGCTGGGAGGAGTAAGGGAGGTTCCCCTCCACAAAATGTGCAAAGAAAAGTAGGCCGGGTGCGGTGGCTCAAGCCTGTAATCCCAGCACTTTGGGAGGCCGAGACGGGCGGATCACGAGGTCAGGAGATCGAGACCATCCTGGCTAACACGGTGAAACCCCGTCTCTACTAAAAAATACAAAAAAAAACTAGCCGGGCGAGGTGGCGGGCGCCTGTAGTCACAGCTACTCGGGAGGCTGAGGCAGGAGAATGGCGTGAACCCGGGAGGCGGAGCTTGCAGTGAGCTGAGATCCGGCCACCACACTCCAGCCTGGGTGACAGAGCGAGACTCCGTCTCGAAAAAAAAAAAAAAAAAAAAAAAGAAAAGTAAAGCCGGAGGCTGGGTGTGGTGGCTCAAGCCTGTAATCCCAGCATTTCGGGAGGCTGAGGCAGGTGGATCGCCTGAGGCCAGGAGTTCGAGACCAGCCTGACCAACATGGAGAAACACCGGATCTACTAAAAATACAAAATTAGCTGGGTGTGGTGGCGCATACCTGTTATTCCAGCTACTTGGGAGGCTGAGGCAGGAGAATCGCTTGAACCCGGGAGGCGGAAGTTGTAGTGAACTGGGATCATGCCACTGCACTTCAGCCGGACATCAGAGTGAGACTCTGTCTCAAAACAAACACACAAAATTAAAGCCGGGTCAGGGGACAGAGTGACGACGGGGGGTGGGTGGGGCGGGCAGGAGTGAGAAGGTGTATTTGTTATCTACAGCTGCGTCACAAATTACCCCCAAACTTGAAGAGTTTAAAACAACAGACATCGATCGTCTTGCTCTTTCTGTGGGTCAGGGATCTGGGTGCTGCTGAGCCAGGTCCTATGTCTCAGGGCTGCTGTCAAGGTGTCACCGAGGCTGTGGAGTCATCTTAAGGCCCAGGGCCTCCCTTCTTCCTTGCCACTTGGGCCTCCTGCAGGGCAGCCCTACAGGGTGGCAGCTGGCTTTCCTCAGAGCCGGCCAGGGACAGGGGTGGAGGAGAGGCAAGCTCACGCTGCTGCGCTCTTTTTGTCTCAATGCTGAAAGTGACATCCTATTGTTTTGGTCACAATCTATCGCTGAGGAGAGGTCCCCAGGTCCCACCCACCCGAGGGGAGGGCATGGATCCCAGGAGGTGGGGATCCTGGGGACATCTCAGAAGCTGCCGTCCACGGAGGGCTCCTGTGAGGAGGGGGCATTGGAGCAGAGACCTGAACAGAGTCAGGGGACAACCAAGCAAACAGCGGAGGGAAGAACTTCCCAGCTCAGCTAGGGCCTTGTGGCAGGAACAGGCCAGGGGATTTAGGAAGGTGGTAGAGCAGGGCACAGTGGCACACGCCTGTAATCCCAGCACTTTGGGAGGCTGAGGTGGGTGGATCACAAGGTCAGGAATTCAAGACCAGCCTGGCCAAGATGGTGAAACCCCGTCTCTACTAAAGATACCAAAATTAGCCAGGCGTGGTGGCGGGTGCCTGTAATCCCAGCTACTTGGGAGGCTGAGGCAGAGAATTGCTTGAACCCAGGAGCGAAGGTTGCAGTGAGCCCAGATCGCACCACTGCACTCCAGCCTGGGTGACAGAGCCCGAGAGGGTGGAGCGGCAGGGCCTGGAGCGCTGGGCAAGGCTTTGGATTGCGTTGCCCTGAGGGGAGCCAGTGGAGGGTTTCGCACGAGGACATGACAGAAGCTGATGTACATCTTGAGAGGAGTCCTCTCGTGGCTGTTTTCAGAATAGTTTGGAAGCATTTGGAGTAACCCAGGTGAGAAGACAGGCATTCCCAGGCCAAGGGGGTGGTATTGAAGCCCTGGCAGGTTTCAAGGCTTCAGAGTTGCCTGAGGGACTGAGGAGGGGTCAGTGCCGCTGCAGCAGAGCGGGTGAGGGGTACAGTGGTGGGAGATGCTGTCTCAGGGGTGGGTTGGGGTGGGATCACACAGGGCCAGGGTGAGGGGCTTGGCGTTGTCCCGGAGAGCAATGGGGAGCCACAGAGGGCTATGCACAGAAGGGTGTTAGATGCTGCTTTAGTGAGGTGTTCTGGCTACTGTGAGAAGAGGGGATTGTAAAGAATAAGAGTGAGGCATATGGGCCAGGTGTAGTGGCTCACGCCTGTAATCCCAACACTTTGGGAGACCAAGACAGGAGGATTTCGTGAGCCCAGGAGTTCAAGGCCAGTCTGGGCAACATAGTGAGACCTCATCTCTACAAATAATAAAAAACATTACACTTTGGGAGGTTGAGGCAGGTAGATCACGAGGTCAGGAGTTTGAGACCATCCTGGCTAACATGGTGAAACCCCATCTCTACTAAAAATACAAAAAACTAGCTGGGTGTGGTGGTGGGTGCCTGTAATCCCAGCTACTCAGGAGGCTGAGGCAGGAGAATGGCATGAACCCGGGAGGCGGAGCTTGCGCCACTGCACTCCAGCCTAGGTGACAGAGCGAGACTCCATCTCAAAAAATAAATAAATAAATAAATAAATAAAAGAGCTGGGCATAGTGGCATGTGCCTGTACTCTCAGCTGCTCAGGAGGCTGAGGTGGGAGGATCACTTGGGTCCAGGAGGTGGAGGCTGCAGTGAACCATAATCACACCATTGCACTCCAGCCTGGGTGATAGAGCAAGATCCCATCTCAAAACAAAATAAAATAAAAACAGCAAGGCAGATCCAATTTTAAGGACTCCCTTTAGGAAAAATAATACAGAATTCGTATGAAAGTGACTATTTTTTTTGGGTGGGGGGGAGAACAGAGCCTCACTATGTCGCCCAGGCTGGAGTGCAATGGCACGATCTCAGCTCACTGCAACCTCCGCCTCCTGAGTTCAAGCGATTATCCTGCCTCAGCCTACTGAGTACCTGGGATTACAGGTGCACACCACCACGACTGGCTAATTTTTGTATTTTTAGTAGAGACAGGGCTTCACCATGTTGGCCAGGATGGTCTCGAACTTCTGACGTCAGGTGATCCGCCCACCTTAGCCTCCCAAAATGCTGGGATTACAGGCTTGAGCCACTGTGCCTGGCCAAAAGTGACTATTTAGAACAAGGAAAAAAAGCACAACAAATGACTGCAGACTTGGAGATTTGGGTCCTTCTTCTGATGTCTCCCTGGACAGTTTGCTAGGCGTGCTTCATGGACATGCTTCCTGAGTGAAACTGGCTTCCCTCCTTGTCTAGAACACTCTGTAACTCCGAGCAACTCCCAGCCTTCACAGGGGCCATGGAAGTAAGGCCATGAGCATAAGTTTTATTAACTTCACAATAAGCCCACCTCTGGCTAAGAGAGAAGAGGGGGAGACCCACAGGGGCAATGGCAGGTTCCAGGCCACGTTGTGCTTTAGTAAGGAGAAGGCTCAGGGCTTGAGGGTGTGGAGATAGATCAGCAAGGGCGGATGGTGGGATAGATGCTGCTGGGAGCAGAGGATCCCAGTGGGATGGGGGCTCAAGAGGGGGCCGGGATCAGTGAGGGTTTGGGGCTGGCTCAGAGACCCTCCCAAATAAGGGGCAGAGGGGCCCTGACTGGCAAGTCCTAGGGCGAAGAGGGGCCCCCTCAGTCCGCCGAGCCTCAGGCCCCTCCTTGGCCTCTCCCACACTTCTCACCCTCCTCACACTGGAGCCTGTGCTGATTTGCTGAGTGGACGGCCTGGCCGTGGGAACCAGCACGCCTGGTCAGAGCCAGTTCAGGCCCCTAAACCTGAGGGGGATTAACACCCAGACAATATTGTCACAGCCAGGTCTTGGGAAGCTGGGATCTGCCTGGGTGAGGCAGTTTGGACACAGGATTGGAGCCTGAGAGTGGACACCATGTGGCTCTAGCTGTGGCCTGGTCAATTCCCACTTGACTTTTTTTCCTTTTTTCTTTTTTGGCGGAGTCTCGCGTTGTCTAGGCTGGAGTGTAGTGGCACGATCTCGGCTCACTGCAACTTCCACTTCCAGGGTTCAAGCAATTCTCCTGCCTCAGCCTCCCGAGTAGTGGGGATTACAGGTGCCTGCCACCACGCTGAGCTAATTTTTTTTTTTTTGAGACAGAGTTTGGCTCGTCACCCAGGCTGGAGTGCAGTGGTGCGATCTCAGCTTACTGCAATCTCTGCCTCCCAGGTTCAAGCAATTCTCCTGCCTCAGCCTCCTGAGTACCTGGGATTACAGGCGCCTGCCACCATGCCTGGCTAATTTTTGTATTTCTAGTAGAGACAGGGTTTTGACATGTTAGCCAGGCTGGTTTCAAACTCCTGACCTCAAACGATCTGCCTGCCTTGGCCTCCCAAAGTGCTGTGATTATAGGCGTGAGCCACTGCACCCAGCCTCATGACTATTTATTTAGAACAAGGAGAAAAAGCGCAACAAATAACTGGAGAAACACAATTTTAACCGGTTTAAGAAAAAGTAAGGGCCAGGCACGGTGGCTCATGCCTGTAATCCCAGCACTTTGGGAGGCCGAGGTGGGCGGATCACAAGGTCAGGAGATCGAGACCATCCTGGCTAACACGGTGAAACCCCATCTCTACTAAAAAAAAAATACCAAAAAATTAGCCAGGCATGGTGGCGTGCGCCTGTAGTCCCAGCTGCTGGGGAGGCTGAGGCAGGAAATCATGCCACTGCACTCCAGCCTGAGTGACAGAGCAAGACTCTGTCTCAAAAAAAAAAAAAAAAAAGAAAAGAAAAGAAAAAGTAAGGGAGCCCATAGTTGTACTCCAGTCTGGGTGACAAAGCAAGACTCTGTCTCAAAAGAATAAAAAATAAAAAGTAAGGGGGAAAAAATGCATTGACTCTGGAGGTCTGGTAGTAGGACTTGCAGGCATGGCTGGATCCAGCAGCTTAAGTGATGAAATCAGTTATCTTTCTTTCTCTATCTCTTTGCTCTGCTGTCCTCTGTGGTGGTCCAAGTGAGGGGCAGAAGTGGTGTCAAGCTTGTATTCTGCCAGTCAACAAGCCCAGAGAGCTTATTTTAGAACTAACAGCCACCATGATTGGCTAGACGTGGGTCATGTATACATACATCTGCAGAGCCAGGGGATGTAGGAGTCCCATCTTTTTTTTTTTTTTTTTTTTTTTTTTTTTTTTTTTGAGACGGAGTCTCGCTCTGTCGCCCAGGCTGGGGTGCAGTGGCCGGATCTCAGCTCACTGCAAGCTCCGCCTCCCGGGTTTAGCCATTCTCCTGCCTCAGCCTCCCGAGTAGCTGGGACTACAGGCGCCCACCACTTCGCCCGGCTAGTTTTTTTGTATTTTTTAGTAGAGATGGGGTTTCACCGTGTTAGCCAGGATGGTCTCGATCTTCTGACCTCGTGATTCGCCCGTCTCGGCCTCCCAAAGTGCTGGGATTACAGGCATGAGCCACCGTGCCCGGCCTAGGAGTCCCATCTTAACCCCAGGCACTGAGAGTGGAAGAGAGGTTCCCCAAACAGAAACTGACTGGTTATCAGAATCAGGGAAAGCAGTGCTGGGCTATCAGGAGCCATGGATGTTCCTTGGATTCTCTTGCAGGACAAAGTCACGTCCTTCCCTTCCCTTCAGCACTTTGTCCCTCTTACTAAAACCTCTATCCTTTATGTGGTGGGGAGAGCAAAGGAATTCATCTTTGAACACCTACGGAGCACCAGGTATTTTTACCCACATTTACCCCACCAGATTATCGCTATGAAGCCACAAGGGACAAACCTGGGTTTGCAACCCCTCTTTTGCAAGAAGAAACTGAGGCCCAGAAAGACGTGATTTGCCGAAGGTTGGCAAATGGCAGAGCTGGAATCGCTTCCAGACACTGATGTTACTCACAGCTATATCTGTGTCCCCATCTGACCCAGCCACCATGGGGGAGCTCCCTTTTCTCTATGCTGCTCCTCTCCCTGCCCTGCCTAGCACAGGGCCCCACACACAGCAGCACCCAGGAAATACGCATTGGACTGACCTGACTCTAAGCAGGTAGGGTGGAGGATGGGGGATGGAGGAAGAAGCTGGGAGGCCCAAGGGGCTTCCGAGGCTGTCTGCCAAGCTGATGTCTGACCTTGAAAGCCCAAGTGGCCGGGCACGGTGGCTCAAGCCTGTAATCCCAGCACTTTGGGAGGCCGAGACGGGCGGATCACAAGGTCAGGAGATCGAGACCATCCTGGCTAACACGGTGAAACCCCGTCTCTACTAAAAAATACAAAAACCTAGCCGGGCGAGGTGGCGGGCGTCTGTAGTCCCAGCTACTCGGGAGGCTGAGGCAGGAGAATGGCGTGAACTCGGGAGGCGGAGCTTGCAGTGAGCTGAGATCCGGCCACTGCACTCCAGTCTGGGCGACAAAGCGAGACTCTGTCTCAACAAAAAAAAAAAAAAAAAAAAAAAAAAAAAGAAAGCCCAAGTTTTCCCCTCTGCCCCCTTTCCCTGGGAATATTCGTCCCTATTCTCACACTGGCTCCTCCCCATCTCAACTTAACCCTCACCTCCTCACAGACGTTTTCCCATCCCCACTTCACCCCCACCCACCCCCTTTTGTCTCAGACCCTTGTCCATTCCTTCATAGCACATTTTACGATTGGTTATGATGATGCTAATTTACTTTATGGTTTGCTCCACCCAACCTCCCTGTAAGGTCTGTGGGGACAAGGACTGATCATGTCTGATTTGATCCTGTCGTCTCCTTGACTCATGCATTGCACACAGTGGGTGCCTGGCCAGTGTCCGCTCAGTCAAAGCTCTCCACTGTGGAGGTACCACCCCCGCCCCGGCAAGCCCTCAAACCTCTCTGCCACCCCTTCCCTGCCACTCAGGGTCTCAGCTGCCACCATCCTTATAGGAGATTGAGCCCCTTGCCTGCTGGGGCCATATGAGGGAGAAGAAAGCCCTCGGGAGCCTGGCAGGGAGGGTGGAGGGCAGCAGAGCCTCTGCGCTGGCAGACAAAGGGCGTGTGTTCTCGTCCAGGGCACTTCCTGGGTTTCTGTTGCAGGAAGTTTGGCACCTGCCGATCAGTGACATCGACACCCGGGCTGCTGCGGGCCAGGTCGAACCCCTCCAGCCGGGAGCAGTGGTGGCGGTGGAACAGGCGGCCTGGGGTGCTGGAGGCAGGTAAGCAGAGGCGGTTGAACTCCTCATTCCCCTTGGACTGTCCCAGAGCAGATGTGGGAAGCCTGGGTCCTAGATTAAGTCAGCATGACCTTGAACAAGGCCCCAAATCAACCCTTCGTTGCCTCACTATCCCACCTGGGGGTGCAACAGGTGGTTCAGGGGATGTCATGGAGGTGAGGGCAGGCAGCTCTACTTTTATCTCTTCAATAAACTTTCGGGTCACTAAGCACTTGTAAAGGGGTTCTACAGCCAAAAGCGCCTGAAAACCCCCAGATCGCACCTTCCTCCTTTGCGTCCTTCCTGTCTCTGGCGTTCAGTGTTTCCCTCCTGGTGGAGGGTATGGGGAAGTCTCCTCCAAAGAGTGCTGCAAAGCTGAGGTTTTGTGGGGGGGTGCGGGGGCAGGATATCACTGCCAAGCCAGGAATGAGCCGAGCGGGGACTCAGCCTTGAGTTCCAGCCTCGCCCTGCTGCACAGAACTCTCATCACCTCCAAGCCCCAGCTTCCGAATCTGTAAAGGGTGGCAGTGGTGCCTGTTCCTGAGACTAGCAGAGCTGTGTGCCCAGGGACACAGTGGCTCTGGTTTGAATCTGGCTCTGTCATTTGCCCCTAGTGTGGCCTTGAGCCTCTCTGGGCCTCAGTGTCCTTGACTGTGAACAGGAATCACCAGCCCTGGCGCCCAGGGCTCTTGTGGGATTAGGATGGGGATGAGGATGGGTCCCCGCACCTAGAAAGCCCCTGTCAATAGCAGCTGCTGGGACTGCTGCAGTTACTGCTGCTGTTACTGCAGCCTGGCTTCGAGGATCAGACGGGAAAAGGGGCAACAAGAGGGATGGGAGGGGCAATGATCAGTGGGTGAGGGCGGAAGCAGCCTCCTCCGACCCTCATAAACCAGCCTGCCTCAGAAACAGCCCCAGAGCCAGTCCCAGAGCCACCCTGGAGGGGTGACTAGCTGAGGGGTTGCAGGAGAGGGGCAGATCCTGCCTGGCCGCCCCACAGATGGCGCTGGGTCCAGCGCTCCTCCAGCCTCAGTCACTGTGGCTTTAATCAAAAGAACAATCTGTTTGCCTGTGAATCAGACCCAGATTCCTTTCCCCACAATGTTCCTGAGGCCTCTAGGGACCCAGGCAGTCCATCCCGGCCCCATCCCAGGCCCCAGAGTCCAGGCTCTGCCTCCCCTCCGGCTCCTGTCCTATCTGCTTCAGCTGGGAGGGGGAGGGAGGGGTTCAGCCACAGGACCAGCCGGGCCCTGCCTTCCAGAGCTCCTGTCCCCGGGTACACCGGGACCCACCTGCAGAGGGCTTATGGCCCAGGAGAGCAGAACAAAGTGACCTGCTCCACTGGGGGTCTCTGAGACCCCCACCCCCAGGGACACTCCCGGAAAAAGCCCCCAACCTAGCATATATTAACCACTATTAATCACAGTCCTGGCTGTGACTGTCATCTTTTATCCTCAGGACAACCTGGAGAGGTAGGCAGTGGCTACCTCCACTTTACAGATGAAGATACTGAGGCTCAGGAGGTGGCCTGACTGCTCCAGGTCTCACGCTTAGTGAACGGCCGCAGAACCCTGGTCGGTTTGATGCAGGACCCCAGCGGATCCCAGAGCCAAACCAGGGTGTAAGCGCTCACCTCCGCCGGACAGGGTAGGTGGGGTCGCCAACGCAGGAGAGTGACGGAAGGGGAAGGACAGGGACCACTTGGGGTCCATAAAGGATGCGACGGGGTGGGCAACGGGGAGAGAAGGAACCCCACCCCCACTCCCATCCTTCCACGCCCACTCCCCATCCCCCCTACCCCCCCATCCCCACACCCTATCCCCCATCCCCACTCCCCATCCCCCCATCCCCACCCCCGGGCCTGTGCCAAGGGGGAGGGGAGATGTGGTCCAGGGAACAAAAGGAGGGGGAGGGGGAGGGGGAGGGGGCGGCGCGAGGCGCGGCCGGGCAGGTTGGGGGGCAGGTAGGGGCCGCTTCCGCGGGGCGGGAATCCCGCGCCCCCTCCCCGCGAGCCTCACCTTTTATGGTAACGCGGCGCGGGGCGGCGGGGCGGAGGGAGCCGAGGGGGCGGGGAGGGCGGACGGGCGGAGGGGGCGGGAGGCCCCGCGGCTCCGGGCTCCGCTGTCGCGGGCGTCGGATCGGAGCCGCCGGGACGCTGGCGGCCCAGGTAAGCCGGCCGGGTGGGTGGGGATCGCGTCCCTCCGTCCCTGCCCCCGGTGCACACAGGTGACAGCGCGGGCAGCGCTCGGCCGGAGCCTGCTCTGTCCCCAGCCGGGACCCCTGGCGCGGCGCCCCTGGAGGGGCCTGTGGGTGGGGGGTGCGGTCATCACGCCCTTTGCGTCCCAGTCTCTTGGTCTCTGTCCGCGGAGTCGGGGGGTCGGCAGGTTCGGAGCGAGGGCTCAGTGAGGGTGGCGGAGGGCCAAGTCCCAGCCCGGGAGCGGGAGCGGGAGCCGGGGACCGGGCGCGCTGGGCGGAAGCTCCCGCACAAAGGGCCGGAGTCCCGCACATGGATCCAATTAAAGCCCCGGCGGCGCCCCGCTGTGACCCCGGCGGCCGCCCTGCTCGGCTGCCTGCGGAGGGTCCCGCGTTTCCGGAGCCCCGGGGAGCTCTGGGCCCCTTTTCCCAACCAGGGTCAGGCAAGGGGAGGGACGGGCCCCGGGGCTGCTCCTCTTTGGGCCTCACGCGCCTGTCGGGGGCTGAGAAGGTGTGGAGATGGCCGATCCCTAGGTGTGTGCCCTGGGGCGATCTTGGCGCCCTCCCTACCCCTCACCTCCCGCCCAAGCCAGAGGACCCCGGGGAGAGGCTGGGGCCGCGCCCAGATTCCTGCTCTTAATGACGGTGTAGGCTCTGTCCGGGTCCTGGAGGCACCCCCAGCCGAGCCCAGCCCCCGGGCTGCTTCTCCCGCTCAGCCGCTGCCTAACCAGCTGTCCTTCTCTTTGCCCCTTCCAAGGGCCTGGACCCTGAGTCTTCTTTCTTTATATATACTCTCAGCGCCCTAGGGACACACTCATTCTCACTTTATGAAAAAAACGAGACCAGAGAGTTTCGGTGACCTGTTCGGGGTCACCCCGCAGGAAAGAAGTGGGGCCCCGTGTGAACCCAGCTCTCTACCTCCTCTGTTTCCCTGGGGTGGGAGAGAGGTTGAGGGAATCCCTCCCCTAAGCTGCAAGGTGGGAGGGGTTGGGGTACTGTCCCCGCCGCCACTGCCTAAGTTTAATTCCGTGCTCAAAGGTACACTGCTTTATCCAGTCATTAAAGAACAAAGCTGGCCGGACGCGGTGGCTCACGCCTGTAATCCCAGCACTTTGGGAAGCCGAGGCGGGCGGATAACCTGAGGTCAGGAGTTGGAGACCATTCCGGCCAACATGGTGAAACCCGGTCTCTACTAAAAATACAAAAGTTAGCCGGGTGTGGTGGCACACACCTGTAATCCCACGCTGGCTGTCTCAAGCTTTAGTTTTATACTTTGTTATAAGTTTAAGAATCTATTTTTGTCAGCCAGGCACGGTGGCTCATGCCTGTAATTCCAGCACTTTGGGAGGCTGAAGCAGGCGCATCATGAGGTCAGGAGATCGAGACCATCCTGGCAAACACGGTGAAACCCCGTCTCTACTAAAAAATACCAAAAAAAATTAGCCAGGCTTGATGGCAGGTGCCTGTAGTCCCAGCTACTTGGGAGGCTGAGGCAGGAGAGTGGCATGAACCCGAGCTTGCAGTGAGCCGAGTTCGTGCCACTGCACTCCAGCCTGAGCAACAGAGCGAGACTCCCTCTCAAAAAAAAAAAAAAAAAAAAAAAGAATCGGCCCGGGGCGGTGGCTCAAGCCTGTAATCCCAGCACTTTGGGAGGCTGAGACGGGTGGATCACGAGGTCAGGAGATCGAGACCATCCTGGCTAACATGGTGAAACCCCGTCTCTACTAAGAAATACGAAAAAACTAGCTGGGCAAGGTGGGGGGTACCTGTAGTCCCAGCTACTTGGGAGGCTGAGGCAGGAGAATGGTGTAAACCCGGGAGGCGAAGCTTGCAGTGAGCTGAGATCCGGCCACTGCACTCCAGCCTGGGCAACACAGCGAGACTCTGTCTCAAAAAAAAAAAAAAAAAAGAATCTATTTATGTATTTTTGTTAACAATGTTCAGAGTGCGTGCATGTGAGATTTAAAGAAATACCAAACAACTCACTGATAAGGCACTTATCTCGTGCCAGGCCCTGTGCCAAGTGCTATATGTGCCTCAAAACTCACCAGCCTCTCAATCTAGCTGCAAGAAAGGCCCATCCTGCCCCCACTTCGTAGATGGACCCTGTGAGGTTCCAAGAGGTTAAGTGACTTTCCCAGGCCATCCATGGCACTCAGAATTCTAATGGAACATCATCCAAAAGTCCCCAGACACACTTTTCCTTCCTTGGGTGGCACAAGGTCGCCCAAGTTCCCAGGCCTGTTCTCACTCTAGAGTGGCCCAATCCAGACCAGAAATCTTGTGGTCGACACGTTCCAGGCTGGTCCCTAGGGGCTGCTGTGGGCCTTCGGGATGGCCCTCCGCCTCCTCCCACCCAGCCCTGACCCTTCCTCCACTCCTCCAGGAAGTCGGATCTGCCTGGTTTCTCGGAAAATGTCCAGCACTGAGGCCAGATGTTCACAGCTGGGCAGCCCCCATGCCTCCCAAGAAGTGACTGTAGGGACCTCAGGCCCCAGGGGGACTAAGCTGGGGAGTTTCAAAGCCCTGTCAATCCCATCAGGAAAGGGAGCCCCAGCTTCCCCCCGGTCCCACTGCCCCCCATTCAGCTGGGAGCAGGCTGTAAGTTCCCCAGGGCAGTGTCCCAGTCAGTCGCGCCCAGGGGACCCTCCGCCCCCACTCTTCCTCCCCCAGAGAGCGAATCACAGATCCAGTTAGATAAGTGGAGAAAAGTGGGAACAAAGGGAGGGAAAGTCATTTCCTGTCCAAAGGAAGGAAGGAGGCAGGGATCCAGCCTGCCACCCAGCCCAGCTAGAGGCTGCAGCCTAGGGGCAGAGGATGTGCAGCTCAGGGGGGCCACCCCCACAGTCCTCCTTCCTACTCCTTATTCCCTACTAGAGAAAGAAAGAAAAAAAAAAAAACCTCTGGGGCCACCTCTAAGTTTTGTTCTTTTTTTTTTTTTTTTGAAAGAGAGTCTCACACTGTCACCCAGGCTGGAGTGCAGTGGTGCAATCTCGGCTCACTGAAACCTCCGCCTCCCAGGATTCAACTGATTCTCCTGCCTCAGCCTCCTAAGTAGCTGGGACTACAGGTGCATGCCACCACACGTGGCTGATTCCCCACCCCCACCCCCACCCCCCCCCCCCCCCCCCCCCCCCCCCCCCCCCCCCCCCCCCCCCCCCCCCCCCCCCACCCCCCCCACCCCCCCCCCCCCCCGCCCACAGAGTGAATCACAGATCCAATTAGATAAGTGGAGAAAAGTGGGAACAAAGGGAGGGAAAGTCATTTCCTGTCCAAAGGAAGGAAGGAGGCAGGGATCCAGCCAGCCACCCAGACCAGCTAGAGGCTGCAGCCTTGGGGCAGTGAATGTGCAGCTCAGGGGGGCCACCCCCACAGTCCTCCTTCCTACTCCTTATTCCCTACTCCAAAAAAAAAACCAAAATCAAAAAACCTCTGGGGCCGCTTCTAAGCTTTGTTCTTTTTTTTTTTTTTTTTTTTTGAGACAGAGTCTTGCTCAGTGGCCAAGGCTGGAGTGCAGTGGTGCAATCTCGGCTCACTGCAACCTCTGCCCCCCGGGTTTGAGCAATTCTCTGACTCAGCCTCCCGAGTAGCTGAAATTACAGGCGCCCGCCACCATGCCCAGCTAATGTTTGTATTTTTAGTAGAGACAGGGTTTCACCATCTTGGCCAGGGTGGTCTTGAACTCCTTACCTCGTGATCCATCCACCTTGCCCTCCCAAAATGCTGGGATTACAGGCATGAGCCACCACACCTGGCCAAATTTTTGTATTTTTAGTAGAGACAGTGTTTCACCGTGTTGGCCAGGATGGTCTTAAACTCCTGACCTCAAGTGATCGCCCACCTCCCAAAGTGCTATGATTACAGGTGTGAGCCACCGACCCAGCTGGATCTGTGCTTTGATGCCTGCACTCTGAGCTATCCTCTAGACACACAAAGAATGCAGACACCGCTGAAGGTCAGACGCCTTGATAGTGAGCTTGTGAGCCAGCCTGTCCTGCCCTGGGGCTGTCATCACTTTCTTCCACCCTTGGCAGCAGGAAACCGCCCTTGGAGAGGGCCAGGAATCAGGGGGCGCCTTGTGGACGAGGTGATGTTTGAGCTGGGCCTCTAAGAGAAAGCTGAAATTCACCCTATGGGGGCAGGAGAGGAAAACCAGAGGAGAAACACTGCAAGGCAAGAGAGAGGACATAGGAAGGGCAAGTGGTCCAGGGGCTCAAAGAGGCTGAGGCCGCCGCAGTTGGACTTCATCCTGAGGTGGTGGAGAGCCATGCATTTTTTTTTTTTTTTCGGACAGAGTTTCGCTCTTGTTGCCCAGGCTCGAGTGCAATGGCGCCATCTCAGCTCACTGCAGCCTCCACCCCCACGGGTTCAAGTGATTCTCCTGCCTCAGCCTCCCAAATAGCTGGGATTACAGGCGCCCGCCAGTACACCCGGCTGATTTTTGTATTTTTAGTAGAGATGGGGTTTAACCATGTTGGCCAGGCTGGTCTCGAACTCTAGATCTCAGGTGATCCACCTGCCTCAGCCTCCCAAAGTGCTGGGATTACAGGTATGAGCCACCACTTCCCACCTTTTTTTTTTTTTTTCTAAGACAGAGTCTCGCTCTGTTGCCCAGGCTGGAGTGCAGTGTTGCAATCTCGGCTCACCGCAACCTCGGCCTCCCAGGTTCAAGCAAGCCTCACCCTCTCAAGTAGCTGGGATTACAGGTGCCCACCATCACGCATGGCTAATTTTTGTATTTTTAGTAGAGGTGGGGGGGGTTCACGTTGGTCAGGGTGGTCTCGAACTCCTGACCTCAAGTGATCCACCTGCCTCAGCCTCCCAAAATGCTGGGATTATAGCTGTGAGCCACCATGCCCAGCCCATGGAAGGCTTTTGAGTAAAGGAAAAAGAGACTGATGCTCTAGAAAGATCAGGGTTAGGAGGTGAGACCAGAGGCCATGGAACCTCCCCATCTCTGTCCTTGCCCCCTGCCCACTGCCCAGGCCTGAACCAGGACCCGGGTTTTGGAGATTGGGTGGAGTGAGAGATTCCAGTACTAGAAAGCAAGCAAGGAGGGTGCTGGCTCGTGTGCAGGCCTGGGAAAGGGCAAAGCAGAGCAAAGTGGCCCAGAGCCTGGGCTCTGGGTTCCAATGCTACCTCACCATTGTGTGACCCTGGACAGGTGACTTCTCTCTGAGTCTCAATTGCTTGATGTGTTAGGTAGGTGGTGATAGTGCTTGCCCCACAGCCACCTTGTGAGTGTTTATGAGTTAATGAGGATAATGTGCTCAGGGCAGCTCTCACTGCCCCCGCCCACTCCGCCACTGGAGCCCAGCCCTGACGCCCTGACAGATCCTGATCTGTTCTCTTTCCCTTCCAAAGTGGAGCTAGCCTGAGCCTCCAGGACTTCAGCCCTTCCAGGAGAATCTGATCCCAGGTGAGGGAGGTCACTTGGGGTGTGGCCCAGCAGGCAGGCGGGACTCCAGGCTGGGAACAGAAGTCAGCCCTGCTGGGGCTGGGAGCTGAAGGAGCTGTTCCTTTCTCACAGGTGTTAGACGAGGAAAAGTGATCATTGGTGAGGGCCGCCCTTTGCTTCCCTAGGTGTGCAGGTTCGGGCGAGGGGCAGTCAGGACTTCCGGGTCTCACCCCGTGGCCAAGTCCCCTGGTGGGCCCTGTCTTCCCTAGCAGGACACCCCCACCCCCTCTCTGGCTGGGCTGGGTGCTGGACTGAGTTGTTGGGGGGGTAGGGTGGCTGACCTGTCTTTTTGGGAGGAGGGAGGCTCTCTGACTCTCGGGGAAGGGTGTCTGTGTGTCCAGGTGGCAATCCCGTGCCATGCCCCACTCTGTCCCTAGCCACACCAGGAGCTGAAGCCATGGCCTCAAAGCCTGAGAAGAGGGTGGCATCGTCTGTCTTTATCACCCTGGCACCCCCGCGCCGCGATGTGGCTGTGGCGGAGGAAGTGAGGCAGGCGGTTTGTGAGGCCCGGCGTGGCCGCCCCTGGGCGCCTCCTGCCCCAGTGAAGACACCCGAGGCTGGCTTGGCGAGGAGGCCCAGCCCCTGGACACCCCCTGGCAAGGCTGCAACCACAGTGCCAGCTGCACCTCTGCAGCTTTCCAATGGAGGTAAGAGCAGAAGGGACTTTGGGGAAGACCAGGTCAGAGGCAGAGGTGGGGAGGAAGGGGCGGGCTCCAGCATCATTCATTCATTCATTTGTTCGTTCATTCAGTGCCTACTAAGTGCCAGGCAGATTCTGGAACCCAGTTGCCTGGGTGTGAACCCTGGCTTCTCCATTTCTCAGCTGGGTGATGTTGGCGGGCCACTTAACCTCTCGTGCCTCAGTTTCCTAATCTGTAAAACAGGGATAAAGATAGTACCTCCCTCGGAATGTGGTTATGAGGATTAAATGAGTTAATACGCATGTAGAGTGTTTAGCCTTGTCCATGTCACACGGAAAGTGCTGAGACATAAGGTTTTGAGCCTGCACGAAGCTTCCATCCCAGTGTAGGGAGCACACATAATGAAGATACGATGTCTGATGTCGGGCAGACACATGCGCTCTCATGGAGTGAAGCATGGTGGAGGGGTGAGGAGGGGCAGCTTTTTTGTTTGTTTTGAAACAGAGTCTCACTCGGTCACCAGGCTGGAGTGCAGTGGTGCAATCTCAGCTCACTGCAACTTCTACCTCCCAGGTTCAAGCCATTCTCCTGCCTCAGCCTCAGCCTCCTGAGTAGCTGGGATTACAGGCACGCACCACGATGCCTGGCTAATTTTTGTATTTTTAGTAGAGACAGGGTTTTGCCATGTTGTTCAGGCTGGTCTCGAACACCTGACCTCAGGTGATCTGCCCGCCTCGACCTCCCAAGGTGCCAGGATTACAGGTGTGAGCCACTGTGCCTCGCCGAGGGGCAGCTTTTCATAGGGTGCTCAGGATGGCTTCTCTGAAGAGGTGACATTTCAGCTGAAACCTGAATGTCAGCATGGAGCTGGCCAGGGGGAGGTGAAGTCTGAGGGGCGGTGCAGAGGCCCTGAGGCGGGAGGGAATTTGGTGGGTAAAGGGTCTTTTAAAGTGCCTTTGTTTTCTCCTGGGCTTTGCTGTTCTCTTGCTGTATGAGCGGAGTGAGCCCTCTCCTTGCTCTGGGCCTCAGGGTCGTCTTCTGGAAAGTGGAAATGTGTGTGTGGATGTGACCATCAGTCACAAAATGAACACAGCACTAATGAGTGTTCCATTCCCTTGGGCCTGGTCGGACTGGCCCCGTTGCCATGGTGACAGGGAACCTTCCAGTCCTCTTCCCTGTGTCTCCTGTGGAAAGTCTCAGCTGTCGGGCGGGGCAGGAGTGAGGAAGGGTGACAGCCCAGGGCCCTGGGGCAGGGGGTGGGTCATCATCTGACAGGGTACCAGCTGAGATGCTAAAGGGAAGAGGCCAGTCCAGGGTAGCAGTCCCTGGAGTCTTCCAGGTGCCTAGTCAGGTGTCTTGCTGTCCTTGAGCAGGGCTGGGGCAGCCCTGTCTGTCATAGAAATCAGCTAGCGATCAGTTGGAAGTGCTGATTACTGGAAGCCAGAAAGGGGTCAAGACAAGGGGCCACGTGGGTTTGAGTGCGCATATGTTTCTGGAACGTGCTTCCTCCTTGTGACGGATACTCCCATGTTGATCTTTCCTTCCTAATCTCGCATCCCAAGAACACAGGCTCCTCCCAGCTACCTCGATGTATAGGAGGGCCATCTTGACAAAATTCACACATCAGGACATAGGATCCAACTGGAAACAAAAATATGTGCCCCTTCTGGGTGGGCAAGGAAGTCTGGGAAATAATAAGACTAGATGTCAGAATTTCTGGGACATTTTCTTTTTTTCTTTTCTCTTTTTTTTTTTTTTTTTTGAGACAGAGTCTCACTCTGTTGCCCAGGCTGGAGTATAGTGGTACGATCTCGGCTCACTGCAAGCTTCGCCTCCCGGGATCACGCCATCCTCCTGTCTCAGCCTCCTCAGTAGCTGGGACTACAGGTGCCCACCAACACACCCAGCTAATTTTTGTATTTTTTGTAGAGACGGGGTTTTACCGTGTTAGCCAGGATGGTCTCGACCTCCTGACCTCGTGATCCGTCCGCCTCGGCCTCCGAAAGTGCTGGGATGACAGGCGTGAGCCACCACACCCAGACTAAGTTTTTTTTTTTTTTTTTTAGATGGCGTTTTGCTCTTGTTGCCCAGGCTGGAGTGCAGTGGCGCCTGGCATTTCCGGGGCATTTTCATGGTTGTTGGGATTATGGGAAGAGGATCTTGGGAGTGTGGGAACAAGATCAAACTTGCCTGGGAAGGACTGGCCTGTCACTGGTCAGCATGGCTGGCCGGCCGTTTCGTCTGCCAATTTGATACCCTCAAACAGAGCACAGGGATCTTGGGGTTCAGTCTCCCTGAAGTGAGGTAAGTTTTAGGTGACCAGCTTGGTCATGTGCCTGGTCTGACACAAAGGCTGGCCCCAGGCCCTGGGGATGCTGCCAGCTGCTTGAAACCATCTACACCGAAGGCTGCCTGCCATCTGCTGTCTGCCTAGTGCATGTCCTCTCAGAGTCATCCTCGAGCAGGTCTGGGACCCCCTTTCTTCCCACCTGCCCTGGGGCCTCAGGTCCCCCTGCTTCTCCCTTGAATTCCTGCCCGCCCATCACAGCCTGTGGGCCCTGCACCGGGAGGCAGGCACTGGGAGAGGCCACAGCACTCTTACACTACCTCTCCAACACCTGGTTCCTGACTCTGTGAGCTCATCGGGGTCTGGTTCTCACACTTCCGCTGAGTCAGCAGCAGCGTCACCCGGGCCTGTACCAACACAGCCACCGTCCGTTCCAGCACAGCTGCTGGGTCCCGCCCCAGGTATTTCTTGATTCAGCAGATCTGCCGTGGGGCCCCATAATTTGCATTTCTTTTTTTATTTTTTCCAAGATAGGGTCTTGTTCTGTCACCCAAGCTGGAGTGCAGTGCAGTGGCGTGATCACAGCTCACTGTACCCTCAACCTCCCTCGCTCAAGCAATCCTCCCACCTCAGCGTCCCAAGGAGCTGAGACTGCAAACTCTCACCACCAAGCCTAGCTAATTTTTGTATGTGTGTATATATATATGTATATTTTGAAACAAAGTCTCGCTCTGTCGCCCAGGCAGGAGTGCAGTGGCGTGATCTCGGCTCACTGCAAGTTCCGCCTTCCGGGTTCACGCCATTCTTCTATCTCAGCCTCCTGAGTAGCTGGGACTACAGGCGCCCACCACCACACCCAGCTAATTTTTGCGTTTTTAGTAGAGATGGGGTTTCACCATGGTTGCCAGGCTGGTCTCAGGTGATCTGCCCGCCTCAGCCTCCCAAAGTGGTGGGATTACAGGCGTGAGCCACCACACCCAGCCTAATTTTTTTTTTTTTTTTTTAAGATGGTGTTTTGCTCTTGATGCCCAGGCTGGAGTGCAGTGGTGCAATCTCAGCTCACGGCAACCTCTGCCTCCTGGGTTCAAGCGAATCTCCTGCCTCAGCCTCCTCGGTAGCTGGGATTATAGGCATGCGCCACCACACCCTGCTAATTTTGTATTTTTAGTAGACGCGGGGTTTCTCCATGTTGGTCAGGCTGGTCTCAAACTTCCAACCTCAGGTGATCCGCCTGCCTCAGCCCCACAAAGTGCTGGGATTACAGGCATGAGCCACTGCACCTGGCCTTTTTTTTTTTTTTTTTTTTTTTTTTTTTTTTTTTGAGACAGGGTCTGGCTCTGTCTCCCAGGCTGAAGTGCAGTGGTGTGATCTAAGCTCACTGCAGCCTCAACCTCTTGGGCTTAAGTGATCCTCCCATGTCAGCCTCCCAAGTAGCTGGGATTATAGGCCTGTGCCGCCATGTCTGGCTACATTTTTTTTTTAATTTTTAGTAGAGTTGAGGTTTCACTATGTTGCCCAGGCTGCTCTTGAACTTCTGGGTTCAAGCAAAGTGCCTACCTCGGCCTCCCAAAGTGCTGAGGTTATAGGCATGAGCCACCATTCCTGGTGTAAGATTAAGTTTCTTGCCTAAGGACACACAGCAAATCAGTGGCAGAGTTAGAGATGGAACCCAGGCCGGGGTGACCCCAACCCGAGCCCTCGGCTACCCTCCCTGTGCCCATGTGGGTAAGTAAAACCCTCCCCGGTCCACCTGGGAGGCTCTGACCAGCCCTCTCTCCTCCCCCATTGCAGGATGCCCACCCCCTCCTCCTGTCCTGGATGGTGAGGATGTGCTTCCTGACCTGGACCTCCTCCCGCCCCCTCCACCGCCCCCTCCGGTGCTCCTACCTTCTGAAGAGGAGGCTCCTGCTCCAATGGGGACCTCACTCATTGCAGACTTACAGCAGCTGCACCTGTCCCCACCCCCGCCCCCGCCCCCACCACAGGTACTGCCCTCCCCAGCAAATCCCTTGGTCTCCTGGGTTAAGGGACGGGGAGTCTGGGCATTCAGGGGTTCTAAACCTGGACTTTGTCTGGTGCATTCTTCTGCTCGAGGGCAGTCCGTCTTTGAAGCTCTCAGAAGTCCCTATTCAGCAGGTAAAAATTGGTTAAGCGTTTCATGGTCCCTGGAGAGGGCTGCCACTGCCTCCCCGCTCCACCCGCCGCAGACACACGCTTCAGCTCTGAGGAAGACATTTTCCTGAGTCTGATGTAAATCCCTTAGGCTGCACAGGAAACTTGGTTTTTGTTTGGTTGGTTGATTTTGAGATGGAGTCTCGCTCTGTCGCCCAGGCTGGAGTGCAGTGGCATGATCTTGGCTCACTGCAGCCTCCGCTTCCCAGGTTCAAGGTGATTCTCCTGCCACAGCTTCCTGAGTAGCTGGAATTACAGGCACCCGCACCATGCCTGGCTAATTTTTGTACTTTTTGTAGAGGTGGGGTTTCACCATGTTGGTCAGGCTGGTCTCGAACTACTCACCTCAGGTGATCCACCCAGCTGGGCCTCCCAAAGTGCTGGAATTACAGGTGTGAGCCACTGCGCCTGGCCAGGAACCTGTTTTTTTAACCCTGGGCCCTTAACAGAGGTTGTGTAGAAATGGGGGGCATCACAGGCCAAGGGCTTAGTCCACTTCAGTCCAGCATCCACGGGGAAGCCTGGTTGCAGAAAAGTCCTAAGTAGGATGAGGAGCAGTGGCTGATCAAGGGACCCCAGTCAGCTGCCACTACAACCTTCCTGCTGAGAGACTTAGGCAGGTCCCTTGCTTCCCTGGGCCTCGGTTTCCTTCTCAGTGCAATGTGGCTAATTGCACCCGTTGCCACCCAGAAGAGGAGCAGAGCTGGGAGGGTTGCCTGGGGTCCCCACTGGGTGACTCCCTGTCTGCATCCCCACAGGCCCCAGCGGAGGGACCTTCAGTCCAGCCTGGTCCCCTCAGGCCCGTGGAGGAAGAGCTGCCACCTCCCCCAGCAGAACCTGTTGAGAAAGAGGTGTCCACAGGTGGGTGCACGGGGCTGGGAGGATTCTGGGGGCATCTCATGGGGCCAGCATGGGCTTCCAGGTTGAAACCAGGAGAGTGAGGACGCCCCTTCCCATCCCCACCCCAGCTCATGTTATAATGATGGACTTTGTAGGTGGGCATCCATGTAATTTGTGTTGCCTTAGCCTTTTCCCCTTTATACCTAAATTCTATTTAAAATGTTAGTCTGCACAGTTTGCTACGATAACAAAAATGTCTTGAAATTTTGTCTCATTATTTTATTTTCTGAATACCTAATGCCCTCACACGGTGCAAAATAAACAGCACGAGTGGGGACACAGTGAGAAGCCTGCAACCTGCCCCATCCCTTTACCACCCGGTTTCCTTCCCGATGGGCGTCCTCTGTCATTGAGCTCTCATGTATCCTGCCAAAGACACTGTGCACATACGAGCAAATACAAATATGTGTCTACCCACTCCCTCCCCCCATTTTTCCATAAGCAGCAAACTAGGCCCTTCTGCTGTTCACTTTCTTTACTTCGTACATCTCAGAGCTGGTCACATATCAGAATATAAAGTGGCTCTTGGCCGGGCGTGGTAGCTCACACCTATAATCCCAGCACTTTGGGAGGCTGAGGCAGGTGGATTACCTGAGGTCAGGAGTTCAAGACCTGCCTGGCCAACATGGTGAAACGCTGTCTCTACTAAAAATATGAAAATTAGCTGGGCGTGGTGGTGTGTGCCTGTAATCTCAGCCACTTGGGAGGCCAAGGCAGGAGAACTGCTTGAACCCGGGAGGCAGAGGTTGCAGTGAGCCGAGATTGTGCCACTGCACTCCAGCCTGGGTGACAGAGCCTCCATCTCAAAAACAAATAAATAAAATAAAATAAAGTGGCTCCTGGCTGGGCATAGTGGCTCATGCCTGTAATCCCAGCACTTTGGGCGGTCAAGGCAGCCAACAATCCCTTTGTCCTGAAACTGCTGTCCAGAATTCCTTTTTTTTTGTTGTTTTTTTCTGAAATAGAGTCTCGCTCTGTCACCCAGACTGGAGTGCAGTGGCACGATCTCGGCTCACTGCAACCTCCACCTCCTAGGTTCAAGTGAGTCTCCTGCCTCAGCCCCATGAGTAGCTGGGACTACAGGGGCATGCCACTACGCCCAGCTAATTTTTGTATTTTTAGTAGAGATGGGATTTCACCATGTTGGCTAGGCTGGTCTAGAACTCCTGGCCTCAAGTGATCCGCTCACCTTGGCCTCCCAAAGTGCTGGCATTACAGGCATGAGCCACCACACCTGACTCAGATTCCTTTTTAATGCTCCTCATGACCCTCTGTATTTGTCATTTGAGGAATTTACAGGGTTTGAGACAGAGCCTCAGGTACACTGGGCATGTTCTGGGTGGTGCCTGGGTACAGTCCTCGCAGGCTGGGCTAATAATGGCCTGTGTCTTCCCTACCCCAGACATCTGTGCCTTCTGCCACAAGACCGTGTCCCCCCGAGAGCTGGCTGTGGAGGCCATGAAAAGGCAGTACCATGCCCAGTGCTTTACATGCCGCACCTGCCGCCGCCAGCTGGCTGGACAGAGCTTCTACCAGAAGGATGGGCGACCCCTCTGCGAACCCTGCTACCAGGTAACCCCTACAGCAGACCTCTGGGTGCCAGGCACTGAGCTGAGCACTTAGAATATGTTATATCATTTCATTCCCCATACAATCCTGGGAAGTAGGCACTATTGACCCCTTTCACAGATGAGGAAACTGAGGCTCAGAAAGAGGGAGCCCAGTGAAGGCGATTAGTTTCCTAGGGCTGCCTTTAAGAGATCACAACCTTGGTGACTTCCAACAATACACGTTTATTCTATCCCGGTTCTGGAGGTCAGAAGTCCAATATCAGCTTCACTGGGCCAAAACCAAGGTGTTGTGCTGTCTGCAGGCTTGAGGGAGAACCCACATCTCTGCCTTTTGCAATTTCTTTTTTTTTAGTTCTTTTTTGGGGTGGGGGACGGAGTCTCACTCTATCGCCTAGGCTGGAGTGCAGTAGCATGATCTCGTCTCACTGCAACATCTGCCACCCAGGTTCAAGGGATTCTTCTGCCTCGGCCTCCTGAGTAGCTGGGATTACAGGCACCTGCCACCGCACCTGGCTAATTTTTGTATTTTTCATAGAGATGGGGTTTCACCATCTTGGCCAGGCTGGTCTTGAATTCCTGACGTCGTGATCCACCGGCCTCGGCCTCCCAAAGTGCTGGGATTACAGGCCTGAGCCACCGCACCCAGCCTCTTTTTTTTTTTTTTTTTTTTTTGAGATAGAGACTCATTCTGTCATCCAGACTGGAGTGCAGTCGTGCAATCTCGGATCACTGTAACCTCTGCATCCCAGGTTCAAGCGATTCCCATGTCTCAGCCTCCCGAGTAGCTGGGACTACAGGTGCCTGCCACCGTGCCTGACTAATTTTTGTATTTTTAGTAGAGATGGGGTTTTACCACTTTGGCCAGGCTGGTCTCAAACTCCTGACTTCAAGGGATCCACCCTCTCAGCCTCCCAAACTGCTGGGATTACAGGTGTGAGCCACTGCACTCGGCCCCTTTTGCAGTTTCTGAAGCCGCATTCTTCTTGACTCCTTCCTCTGCCATCAAAGCCAGCAGTGTAGCCTCCCGCTTCAGCGGCCCTATTGCCACCTCTGTGTCAAGTTACAGGGACACTGTGACAGCATTTAGGACTCACCTGGATAATCAGGATAATCTCCCCCATCTTAAGATCCTTAACTTGGCTGGGCGCAGTGGCTCACGCCTATAATCCCAGCACTTTGGGAGGCCGAGACGGGGATCACGAGGTCAGGAGATCGAGACCATGGTGAAACCCCATCTCTACTAAAAATATAAAAAATTAACTGGGCGTGGTGGCGGGCGCCTGTAGTCCCAGCTACTCGGGAGGCTGAGGCAGGAGAATGGCGTGAACCCGGGAGGTGGAGGTTGTAGTGAGCCGAGATCGTGCCACTGCACTCCAGCCTGGGCGACAGAGTGAGACTCCATCTCAAAAAAAAAAAAGATCCTTAACTTATCCCATTTGAAAGGCCGGGCACGGTGGCTCACGCCTGTAATCCCAGCACTTTGGGAGGCCGAGGCGGGTGGATCACGAGGTCAGGAGATCGAGACCATCCTGGCTAACATGGTGAAACCCCGTCTCTACTAAAAATACAAAAAACTAGCCGGGCGTGGTGGCGGGCGCCTGTAGTCCCAGCTACTCGGAGGCTGAGGCAGGAGAATGGCGTGAACCTGGGAGGCGGAGCTTGCAGTGAGCCGAGATCGCGCCACTGCACTCTAGCCTGGGTGACACAGCGCGAGACTCCGTCTCAAAAAAAAAAAAAAAAAAATATCCCATCTGAAAGCCTCTTTTTCCGGGCAAGGTAACGTTCACGGGGTCCAGAGATAAGGACCTGAATATCTTTGGGGGCATCTCTTAGCTACCACACGAGGTCACATAAGATGGCCAAGCAGCTGGGATTCTACTCCACACCCATGTGGCCCTGGAGGCTGCCATCAGTCTTGCCACCATCTCCCCTAGAGCCACAAGGTTCCAATGTTTGATCTCACGGAATCTGTGTTGCTTCCGGGTACCAAGTGCCATCTGGGAGAGCCAGTTGGGATGCCAGCATACTGGAATTTCTAACTCTTGGATGGTTTGTGGTGGCATGTCAAGGGTGGCGACCACCCACAGCCACATCCCCTGGGTATGTGTGTAGGCCACACCTGGAAATCAGCATTTTGAGCAAGTGTCTCAGGTGATTCTCATGCATATAGAAGTTTGAAAACGGCTGATTTGAGGGCTTAGAGTATTTGGAGCTGAGACTGTCCGGAAGAATCCAAACAATCCAATCCCAGGCTCACCACCAGTGAGGCACTGTGGGAGGAGAGAGGAGCCAGGCCCTCCCTGCCATGTCCCTGTGACCCCATCAATATGATGGGGGAGTGTCCCTCAGGGGTGAGACACTGGGGGAGGAGGGGTGAGGAGGGGTGTCTAGCTGAAAGCAGCCAAGAGGAAGACTTGATCAGTGTGCTGGGGAGAGAAGGGCCGTGCCCATGAGAGGGAGGGTGGGAGTGGGAGATGCCCCTACATCTGTCCAGGTGGCGTCAAGGTAAAATGCACAGGAGCACAGCCAGGAAGGAGAGACAGCATGTCCAGGAGAAAAGGTGGAAAGGCTAGAGGGAGGCCTGCTGCCCTGCCTCAGGTATCTCTTTATCATTGCTCCTTATTCCAGGAGGAATTTGAGGCAGCTTCTATGAATGAATATATACCAGCCAGGCGCGGTGGCTCACACCTGCAATCTCAGCACTTCAGGAGGCTGAGGTGGGAGGATTACTTGAGGTCAGGAGTTCGAGACCAGCCTGGACAACATGGCAAGACTCCACCTCTATTTTAAAATAGTTATTTTTTATTAAAACGTGTTTTTAAAGAGAATGCATGTATACCTATAGACCGCAATGATATAGGTGCACTGAAAAATTCCACGTGATTCTCCCGCCTCAGCTTCCCAAGTAGCTGGGATTACAGGTGCCTACCACCATGCCCAGCTGGTTTTTTTGTTTGTTGGTTGGTTGGTTTTTTTTGTTTTTTTGTTTTTTGTATTTTTAGTAGAGACGGGGGTTTTCACCATGTTGGCCAGGCTTGTCTGGAACTCCTGACCTCAGGAGATCCACCTGCCTTGGCCTCCCAAAGTCCAGGGATTACAGGCATAAGCCACCTTGCCTGGCACATTTCTTCTTAAAGGCGTCATATAAAATTATATTAACTGGCTGGGTGCCGTGGCTCATGCCAGGCCGAGGCAGGCAGATCACCTGAGGTTAGGAGTTCGAGACCAGCCTGACCAAAATGGAAAAACCCTGTCTCTACTAAAAATACAAAAACTAGCCAGGCACAGTGGTGCATGCCTGTAATCCCAGCTACTCCGGAGGCTGAGGCAGGAGAATTGCTTGAACCCAGGAGGCGGAGGCTGCAGTGAGTCAAGATCGCACCACTGCATTCCAGTCTGGGCGACAGAGCAAGACTCCATCTCAAAAAAAAGAAAAAGCCTGGGCACAGTGGCTCATGCCTGTAATCCCAGCACTTTGGGAGGCCGAGGCAGGCGGATCACCTGAGGTCAGGAGTTCAAGAGCAGCCTGGCCAACATGGAGAAACCCCGTCTCTACTAAAAATACAAAAAATTAGCCTGGGTGTTGGCGCATGTCTGTAATCCCAGCTACTTGGGAGGCTGAGGCAGGAGATTTGCTTTAACCCAGGAGGCGAGGTTGTGGTGAGCCAAGATTGCACCATTGCACTTCAACCTGGGTGACAAGAGCGAAACTCCGCCTCAGGAAAAAAAAAAAAGGTAGATCTCATGTTAAGTGTTCTTCCAACAATAAAACAATTTGTAAAAGACTGCAATAATACTATGATATGTAAAATAAAGACATCCAAACAGAAGGAAAATCAAAATAGAAAGTGAGACGAGATCAAAGGGAATGTTACGACCCACCGTGTGTGAGGATGCCAGACAGGGAGGCTCACGCCTATAATCCCAGCACTTTGGGAGGCTAAGGCAGGTCGATCACTTGAGGTCAGGAGTTCGAAACCAGCCTGGCCAACATAGTGGAACACCATGTTTACAAAAAATACAAAAAATTAGCCAGGCGTGGTAACATGCACCTGTAGTTCCAGCTACTCAGGAGGCTGAGGCATGAGAATCACTTGAACCTCATGTAGAGGATGCAGTGAGCTGAGATTGGGGCACTGCACTCCAGCCTCAGTAACAGAGTGAGACTTTGTCCCAAAACAAAACAAAAACCAAATAACAACAAAAAAGCCCTATAATGGTTTCAAAATATGAAATGTGGAATTTGGCTCTGAGCTTCCAAGTGGCCAAATGGAAAAGGGAAAGAATTTCAAGGCTTCTTGTCTATATGATAAAAGCACCCAATTCTCCTGAGAATTCCTTTTCCTGACCCTGAGGTTTAAGCGAAGTTTCTCCTATGAGCTCTTTGAACCCTGACCTTAAACATATCCCAGTAACAAGAAATGCAGTCATAGCATCAGGGCATCAGGGCAGTATTCCTTACAGTAAGCCAAGGATGCAAGGCTAAGCTCAATTTGTTATAAGCAATGGTGGAGGTTTTGGGCGATAGTTACAGGTTGTCTGCAGGCCTCTCCTGTACTTCCCAATTCCTGGGCCCCCGAGGGCAGCCTCCCAGAAGAAGAGCCCTTGTGGGTTGGAGTGGGTGTGCCGTGGATGACTCTGGCAGTGGCCTCTGTCCCAGGACACGTTGGAGAAGTGCGGCAAGTGTGGCGAAGTGGTCCAGGACCACATCATCAGGGCCCTGGGCCAGGCCTTCCACCCCTCCTGCTTCACGTGTGTGACCTGCGCCCGGTGCATTGGGGATGAGAGCTTTGCCCTGGGCAGCCAGAACGAGGTGTACTGCCTGGATGACTTCTACAGGTACGAGAGGGGTTTGGCACCAGGTGGGGTGCAGGGACAGGGCGAGATCCAAGCAGGATGAAGGAGCCGAGCCTGAGTCCTGGGTGCTGGGCCAGAGTTTCCTGTCTACTGGTTTATTATAAAGAATATTACAGGCCGGGCGCGGTGGCTCAAGCCTGTAATCCCAGCACTTTGGGAGGCCGAGACGGGTGGATCACGAAGTCAGGAGATCGAGACCATCCTGGCTAACACGGTGAAACCCCGTCTCTACTAAAAAATACAAAAAAAAACTAGCCGGGCGAGGTGGCGGGCGCCTGTAGTCCCAGATACTCAGGAGGCTGAGGCAGGAGAATGGCGTGAACCCGGGAGGCGGAGCTTGCAGTGAGCTGAGATCCGGCCACTACACTCCAGCCTGGGCGACAGAGCGAGACTCCGTCTCAAAAAAAAAAAAAAAAAAAGAATATTACAGGGCTGGACCGGGCACAGTGGCTCATGCCCATAATCCCAGCATTTTGGGAGACTGAGGAGGGTGGATCACGAGTTCAGGAGATTGAGACCATCCTAGCTAACACGGTGAAACCCCATCTCTACTAACAATACAAAAAAAATTAGCCAGGCCTGGTGGCGGGCGCCTGTAGTCCCAGCTACTCAGGAGGCCGAGGCAGGAGAATGGCGTGAACCCGGAAGGCGGAGCTTACAGTGAGCTGAGATCGTGCCACTGCACTCCAGCCTGGGCGACAGAGCTAGACTCCATCTCAAGCAAAACAAAGCAAAAAACTAAAAAATATATATAATGTCACAGGCAGGTACTATTAAGGGTTCTGTTTTACCAACCAAGGCACACAGCAGCTAAGTACCCAAAGTCTCTCCACAGGTAAGTATTGAAACTCTTGGTAAGTATGCACATCCCCAAGGACCTGACTTTCGGGCCCTGCTCTGAAACCCCAGACCTCTGGGTCTGCCCTTGGAGCTGAATGACGCAGTGGGGACACATCTGTTGGACTCAATCCCTGCCCATGAGTTGCTCACCACTCAAGGGGAGAGACAGATGTGCCTCTTAAGAAAGAAGTACTGGCTGGGCACAGCGGCTCACACCTGTAATCCCAGCACTTTGGGAGGCCAAGGTGGGCGGATCACGAGGTCAGGAGTTCAAGACCAGCCTGACCAACATGGTGAAACCCTGTGGTTGCTACTCAAAATGCAAAAATTAGCTGGGCATAGTAGCGCCTGCCTGTAGTCCCAGCTTCTCAGGAGGCTGAGGCAGGAGAATCGCTTGAACCTGGGAGGCGGAGGTTGCAGTGAGCGGAGATTGTGCCATTGCACTCCAGCCTGAGTGACAAGAGCCAAAAAACTCCGTCTCAAAAAAAAAAAAAAGACAGATGAGATGGGTCCCAGCCCCACTGAACACAGTTCTCAATTCAGGCAATCTCCAGTGATGCTGGGAAACCAGGTCTCATTACACAGGTCTCTCCACCTGCTCCTGCCAGGAAGAAATAGACATCTCTGCTTATAGCTGCTAGTGCAGTCCCATAGCAACGGGACTGAAATTGCTCAGGAGGTGAACACCAGCCAGCCCGAGTTCTGACAGCTAATTAATTTATGTGGTTGTGGCATGAACGCCTCCCAAGCATGGGTTTCTTTGCTTCTAGGAAATTCGCCCCCGTCTGCAGCATCTGTGAAAATCCCATCATTCCTCGGGATGGGAAAGATGCCTTCAAAATCGAGTGCATGGGAAGAAACTTCCATGAAAATTGCTATAGGTGTGAGGTGAGTAGAGCCCAGGTGGTTTAATAATATTCCATCGCTGCATTGCCAGGCCCTTGGCTGGGTTGCTTGGACATGGGGACAGGTCAGGGTGGGGGCTGTACTCTCAAATTGCTCACTGTCCAGTAGGAGAAACAAAAGATGCTGGAAATACAACTATAGTCTATTATCAACTCTTCGCGTTAATGATAAGAAACCAAACTCGGGGCTGGGCGTGGTGGCTCACGCCTGTAATCCCAGCACTTTGGGAGGCCGAGGCGGGTGGATCACGAGGTCAGGAGATCGAGACCATCCTGGCTAACACGGTGAAACCCCGTCTCTACCAAAAATACAAAAAAAAAATCAGCCAGGCGCGGTGGCGGGCGCCTGTAGTCCCAGCTACTCGGGAGGCTGAGGCAGGAGAATGGCGTGAACCTGGGAGGCGGAGCTTGCAGTGAGCCGAGATCACACCACTGCACTCCAGCCTGGGTGACAGAGCAAGACTCTGTCTCAAAAAAAAAAAAAAAAAAAAAAAAAAAGAAACCAAACTCAAGTTGCTTTCTACAAAAAAGAGAATCTGTTGGCTAATGGTGGTGGGAACACTGATGGTATTGAGTGATGGCATCAGGACTCTCTCCACCTTCCTTCCTTCCTTCCTTCCTTCCTTCCTTCCTTCCTTCCTTCCTTCCTTCCTTCCTTCCTTCCTTCCTCCCTCCCTCCCTCCCTCCCTCCCTCCCTCCCTCCCTCCCTTCCTTCCTTCCTTCCTTCCTTTCTTTTTTTTTTGGAGATAAGTAGGCTGGAGTGAAGTGGTATGATCTCAGCTCACTGCAACCTCCGCCTTCTGGGTTCAGCAATTCTCCTGCCTCAGCCTCCCAAGTAGCTAGAATTACAGGCATGCACCACCGCACCTGGCTAGTTTTTGTATTTTTAGTAGAGATGGGGTTTCACCATGTTGGCCAGGTGGGTCTCAGGTGATCCGTCCACTCCACCTCCCAATGTGCTGGGATTACAGGCATGAGCCAACGCTCCCGGCCTCTTTTCCATCTCTTGGCTCTGCCTTTTTTATGTGTTTGCTTCATTTTTGCTGCCTGTGGGCTGGCCTTCTCTGTGGGGAGGTGGGGCACAGTGCATGGGCAGAGGTGGCCCAGGTTTACATCTCCCCGGCTTAGAAACCCTAGGGGAAAGACAGAGCACACCACATCCAGGGAAGCCAGACTGTCCCTAGAAGGCCTCTAATCACCCCAGCTAGGGTCACATGCCCATCCAGGGCCAGTCACTGTGGCTGGGTGCTAGGATTGATAACCCCTGGGGCCAGGGAGGCAGAACCACATAAAAAAAGAGGGGTTGCTATAACCGGAGGAAGGGAGAAGAGGATGCTGGACAGATCTACACCACGTACCTTTTCCGGGTGCCAGGCAAGAGAATGTAGAAATCAGCTTTTTTCCAGAGTGCTGGGATTACAGGCATGAGCCACTGCTCCCGGCCAGAAGTGGAAGTCTGTAGATGTGACTGGAGTGTAGAGGGCTGGGGTTATGGTTAATGTTTAGGCCAGAGTGAAGGAAAGGGCTGCGGTGCCAGACTAGAGAGTCTGGACTTTAGGCTGCAGAGAGGGGTCAGGCTGAGATGGGCGAGCTGATTAGAAACTGGTGCAGTTGTCCCAGGAAGAAGGGCCCAGGTGTCGTCACACGCGACTTGGCAAACAGAAGGGTCCTATGCTAGCTTTAAAGTTCTGCTATTGCTCTCTTTAAAGTCTTGATTTTTTTTGTTTGTTTTTATTTTTATTTTTATTTATTTATTTTTGAGATGGAGTCTCGCTCTGTCACCCAGGCTGGAGTGCAGTGGCGCGATCTCGGCTCACTGCAAGCTCCGCCTCCCGGGTTCACGCCATTCCCCTGCCTCAGCCTCCCGAGTAGCTGGGACTACAGGCACCTGCCACCACACCCGGCTAATTTTTTTGGTATTTTTTAGTACAGATGGGATTTCACTGTATTAGCCAGGATGGTCTCAATCTCATGACCCCGTGATCCGCCCGCCTCAGCCTCCCCAAGTGCTGGGATTACAGGCGTGAGCCACTGCGCCCGGCCTTTGTTTTTAATAGAGACAGAGACTGGAGTCAGGCTGGAGTGCAGTAGTGTAATCATAGCTCACTGTAGCCTTAAAATTTTGGGCTCAAGCAGTTCTCTCACCTTAGCATCCTGAGTAGCTGTAAGTACAGGTGCCCACCACCACACCCAGCTAATTTTTTTATTTTTTAAATTTTTATAGAGATGACTTCTCTACAAAAATTTGCCCAGGCTGGTCTTGAACTCCTGGGCTCAAGCGATTCTCTCACTTTGGCCTCCCAAAGTGCTGAGATCACATGCATGAGCCACTACCTACAGCCTGAAATTCTTAGTGTTTTTTTTTCTTTCTTTTTTTTTTTTTTTAGAGACTGAGTCTCACTTTGTTCCCCAAGCTGGAGTACAGTGGCACTATCTCAGCTCACTGCAACCTCTGCCTCTCAGGTTCAAGCAACTCTCTTGCCTCAGCCTCCCGAGTAGCTGGAATGACAGGCTCGCACTACTGTGCCTGGGTAATTTTTGTATTTTTTTTTTTTTTTTTGAGACGGAGTCTCGCTCTGTCGCCCAGGCTGGAGTGCAGCGGCGCAATCTCGGCTCACTGCAAGCTCCGCCTCCCGGGTTCACGCCATTCTCCTGCCTCAGCCTCCCGAGTAGCTGGGACTACAGGCGCCCGCCCCTGCGCCCGGCTAATTTTTTCTATTTTTAGTAGAGACGGGGTTTCACCATGGTCTCGATCTCCTGACCTTGTGATCCGCCCACCTCGGCCTCCCAAAGTGCTGGGATTACCACGCCCGGCCAATTTTTGTATTTTTAGTAGAGACAGGGTTTCGCCATGTTGACCAGGCTGGTGTTAAACTTCTGATCTCAAGTGATCTGCCCACCTTGGCCTCCCAAAGTGCTGGGTGGCGTGAGCCACTACACCCAGCCAAAATTCTTAATTTCTGAACAAGGGGTCCCACATTTTAATTTTGTCCAAGATCCTACAAATTATGTAGTCAGTCCTGCTGAGGAGGCTCAGAAATCCTCTCCCACCCCTTCTACTGCCGGCTCCTTGTCACTGAAGCTTCTGTTTTCTCCGGTGATGGTGACAAGGTGGCAACTTTTATGGGGGGGACCTAAGTGGAGAGCCCCAGAGCAGATCTCTTACTCCATGAGTATTTCGAAACACTTGTTCACTCCCACTTATATAAACAGATACTGGGACCCAAAGACTATTTTCACTGAGGTTGTCAAAGGAGCTGGGTAGAGAAGTTGATAAATTGCTGCGTAATTACATTGTCTTTGTTGGTTATAGTTCAAAGTCCTGCTGATAGTGCATTTTGAAAGCCCAATGAGGAAGTTTAAATGCTGTTATCCCCACCATTGTCCTAATGAGTCCAGCAGTGACTGGCACTTTCCTGAGCCAGGAAGTCAGGAAGTGAATAAATCCCCACAGTGGTCTTGGTGATTTGGCCAAGGGTGGTGTAGTAAGTCAGCATTTGGACTCCAGAAGTTATGTGTCAGAAGATGAGTCTTCTTGACCAGGCACGGTGGCTCATGCTGGTAATCCCAGCACTTCGGGAGGCCCAGGCGGATGGATCACTTGCACTCAGGAGTTCAAGACCAGCCTGGCCAACATGGCGAAACCCAGTTTCTACTAAAAATACAAAAATTAGGCCAGCTGCAGTGGCTCACTCCTGTAATCCCAGCACTTTGGGAGGCTGAGGCAGGCGGATCACGAGGTCAAGAGATGGAGACCATCCTGGCCAACATGGTGAAACCCCATCTCTACTAAAAATACAAAAATTACCTGGGTGTGGTGGTGTGTGTCTGTAATCCCAGCTACTCGGGAAGGTGAGACAGGAGAATTGCTTGAATCCAGGAGGCAGAGGTTGCAGTGGGCCGAGATTGCACCACTGTGCTCCACACTGACGACAGAGTAAGACTCCGTCTCAAAAAAAAATTAGCTGGGTATGCTGGCGCACGCCTGCAGTCCCAACTACTTGGGAGGCTGAGGCAGGAGAATCGCTTGAACCCAGGAGGCAGAGGTTGCAGTGAGCTGAGATTGTGCCACTGCACTCTAGCCATCTACCCTGGGCAATAGAGCAAGATTCCATCTCAAAAAAAAAAAAAAAAAATGAGGCTCTTGAAACACAGCAGCCTGAAAGGAGTTGAGTGCTGTTACCTAAGAAGAAAGTGGGTTTCCATGCACTGCCCACACCCACATCTCACCATTTCTACTTGCTTTGGGGTCCATATTATTTATGACTATTGTTGGAAGGATAACAATGCTTTTATGTAGGTAGTATTTTTAAATTTATAAAATGCTTTCATTGACATCACCTTGTTTAATCCTAGTGACAGTCTTGTGAGATGGGATTTATTGTCCCCATTAAGATGGGGAAACTGGTGGGGTGCGGTGGCTCACACCTATGATCCCAGCACTTTGGGAGGCTGAGGCAGGAGGATCACTTGAGCCCAGGAGTTCAAAGCCAGCCTGCACAGTAAGACCTCATCTTACAAAAAATTTGAAAACATTGGCCAGGCATGGTTGTACCCTTCTGTAGTTACAGCTACTTTGGAAGCTGAGGCAGGAGGATTGCTTGAGCCTGGCAGGTGGAGGCTGCAGTGAGCCATGATCATGCCACTGCACTCTAGCCTGGGTGACAGAGCGAGACCCTATCTTTAAAAAAAAAAAAAAAAGGAAACAGGCAAACAGTCTCAGAAAACGGGTTCCAGCCGTGCTTGTGTGGGCTGGGTTCAGTGACGTTACAGCCACTGCACAGCTGCCTTACAGAGGTTGTGAGACTTGGTGGTAGATGAGGTATTTTCTCCAGTTGGTTCTAATTTAGGAGGGGTCTCATGTGGCCCTCCAGCATGTGTTACAATGCCAAACAGGTGGCACAGATGCTGCAGTTGTGTAGCCCGTGGTCCACTTGAGAGACCCAAGTGGCCTTGCAGGGAGGAGACACACAGGAGCACCTCACCCAGCTGACCATGGAGGAAGGCAGATTGCAGACCCTGGTCCCTACTGCATCAGGAGGCCCACCTGTGACCCCAAAGTAGTCCCTATAGGGACTCTTTTTTTCTTTCTTTTGAGACGGACTCTCACCCTGTCTTCCAGGCTTGCGTACAATGTCATGATCTCAGCAACCTCCTCCTCCCGGGTTCAAACAATTCTCCTGCCTCAGCCTCATGAGTAGCTGGGATTACAAGCACCCGCCACCATGCCCAGCTAATTTTTATATTTTTCGTAGAGGTGGGGTTTCCTCATGCTGGCCAGGCTGGTCTCGAACTCCTGACTTCTTGATCCATCCGCCTCGGCCTCCCAAAGTGCTAGGCTTATGGGGGTAAGCCACCGCGCCTGGCCCCCTGTAAGGACTCTTTTGTGGGATCAATGCAGCTTCCAAAGGGTGCCCAGAACCAAGTCTCTGTGCACAAATTGTCCCCTCTGTTACTCTCCAGCATGTGCCCAGGTGAGGTTTCTGGGGCAGAACAGTGATGTTGGTAGAGTTTGGGCCCCGAGTCCCAGTCCCTGTGTTCCTCATTCTGAAATCCTTTGATGATTCGAAAAATAGAAAATATTAATGTTGGCCAGGCACGGTGGCTCACACCTGTAATCCCAACACTTTGGGAGGCCGAGGCGGGCGGATCACAAGGTCAGGAGATCGAGACCATCCTGGCTAACATGGTGAAACCCCGTCTCTACTAAAAATAAAAAAATTAAAAAAAAAAATTAGCCGGGTGTGCTGGCGGGCACCTGTAGTCCCAGTTTCTCGGGAGGCTGAGGCAGGAGAATGGTGTGAACCTGGGAGGCAGAGCTCCCAGTGAGCCGAGATTGCACCACTGCACTCCAGCCTGGGCGACAGAGTGAGACTCTGTCTCAATAAAAAAAGAAAAAGAAAAGGAAAATATTAATGTTTGTGCTGGTCTGGTCCTAGCTCCAGAACCAGCTGTGTGACCTGGGGCAGAGCCCACTCCTCCCTGGACCTTGGTATCCCTCCTGTGAAATGAAGGGACTGGACCAGACACTCATCAGCAGATACCCATAGCTGCCAGTGCTGGGGTGGGCTGGGCTGGGGACTTGGCCATAAACAGGGTTCCTGTCTCGCAGAACTTATGTTCTAAAAGGACTGTTGAGGCTGGGCGCAGTGGCTCACACCTGTAATCCCAACATGGGAAGCCAAGGTGGGCGGATCACTTGAGGTCAGGAATTCAAGACCAGCCTGACCAACGTGGCAAAACTGCGTCTCTACTAAAAACACAAAAATTAGCTGGGTGTGGTGGCGCATGCCTGTAATCCCAGCTACTCAGGAGGCAGGAGAATCACTTGAACCCGGAAGGCAGAGGTTGCAATGAGCTGAGATCGTGCCACTGCACTGCAGCCTGGGCAACAGAGCAAGACTCTGTCTCAAAATAAATAATAAAAACACATTTTAAAAAATAATAAATGGGTTATTAAGGTCCTTCTAGCCCCAGCTTTTCCTGAACGCTCAGGGGACTTCCTCAGGTGTCCTTAGTTCTCCTGTCGGTGAATGTCCTCTCCGGCGCCTCCATGTGGATTAAAGCCTCCCTGTGTGCCTGTGTCTCATCTTCCCGGATGGAGACCTGGCCCAGGTGTTGGGAGGGCAGCAACGAGCATCCACCTTCCTCCCGCTTAGGGAGTACGTCCACTCATGTAGTTGGTTTATTCGGCAGACACCGAGTGAGTTCCTCCCCTGTACAGGCAGCGCCCAGGCCCAGGGCGGGTCCACATGTGTCTTTGTCTCCTCAGGACTGCAGGATCCTCCTGTCTGTTGAGCCCACGGACCAAGGCTGCTACCCCCTGAACAACCGTCTCTTCTGCAAGCCGTGCCACGTGAAGCGGAGTGCTGCGGGGTGCTGCTGAGTACCTGCTGGGCAGTGAACGGACCACTAGCCCCGGCTGGGGCCCTTCCCTGACTTGGTTTCCCTTCCTGACCTGCTCTTGCACACTTTCCTTCTGAGCCTCCGTGGGGACCAGCCTGCAAGTCGGCCTATCCAGGATACAGTGGGGCTGAGTACCCCCAGGCCTTCCACTCCTCCTCTACCCTCTGGGCATCAGAAGGCTCCTGGACCATGAGCGTCACCCCCAGAATTCCCTGCTGACCCCACTCCACTTCCAGGGAAAAGCTGGGGGAAGTTGGACCCTTCTCACTGACTAGCTGTCTGGTAGGGGTGCTGGGACCAGCCTGGCTTGCAGGGTTGAGCTATTTGAGGAACAACTCCAAGGTTCCTTAAAAAGGGCTTTTTATAGGCTGGGCAGGGTGGCTTACGCTTGTAATCTCAGCACTTTGGGAGGCCAAGGTGGGTGGATCATTTGAGATCAGGAAAGACCAGCCTGGCCAACATGATGAAACCCTGTCTCTACGAAAAATACAAAAACTAGCTGGGCATGGTAGCAGGTGCCTGTAATCCCAGCTACTAGGGAAGCTGAGGCAGTAGAATCTCTCGAACCTGGGAGGCAGAGGTTGCAGTGAGATTGCACTGCAGCCTGGGTGACAAGAGGGAAACTCTGTCTCAAAAAAAAAAGTACTTTTTAGACTGGGCGTGGTGGCTCATGCCTGTAATCCCTGCACTTTGGGAGGCCAAAGCAGGCAGATCACTTGAGGACAGAAGTTTGAGACCAGCCTGGGCCAATATGGGGAAACCCTGTTTTTATTAAAAATACAAAAATTAGCTGGGTGTGGTGGCACGCACCTATAATCCCAGCTACTGGGGAGGCTGAGGCAGGTGAATTGCTTGAACTGGGGAGGCGGAGGTCGCAGTGAACTGAGATGGCACCACTGTACTCCAGCCTGAGCGACACAGCGAGACTCCGTCTCCAAAAAAAAAAAAAAAAGTACTTTCTGAAAATATTGAGGTTGAAATGATGGAAACCAACATTCTTTGGATTTAGTGGGGAGCGTAATAGCAAACACCTCGCCTTGGTTCGCACATGTACAGGAATGGGATCCAGTGGGGCACAGCCATGGACTTCCCCACTCTGGAACGTGTGGTGCCAAAGTGGGGCCAGGGCCCAGGCCCAGGAGGAAAGGGTGGTCCACAGACACCCGGGGATGTCAGCAGCCCCCCACCTGCCTTCTGGCACCTCCCGGGTGCTACGGTGTGTCAGCAGGCATGGGGTGAGAGCCTGGTACGTGCTGCGAACAGGGTGCGGGGACCGAGTGTGCCTCCTTGAGCCTTGACTTGGGCCATGCACCCCCTCTCCCTCACACACACACGAGCACTTCTCCAGGATGGTGCCAGGACAGGTGTCCCTTCAGTCCCCTGGTTATGACCTCAAGTCCCACTTGGGCCCTGCAGCCCCGCCTGTCTTGTAACCCCTGCCGCCTCAAGACCACATCTGGAAGATTCTTCTTCCCTTTGAAGGAGAATCATCATTGTTGCTTCATCGCTTCTAAGACATTTTGTAGCACCTGGACAAGTTAAACAGAATGTGCTTTCCTCCCTGGGGTCTTGCTGTCCCATAGGCTCTCACGAGAATGCCACAGGGGCCCTGCACTGGGCAGGCTTCTCTGTAGAACCCCAGGGGCTTCAGCCCAGACGGCAGCATCTCACCCTTAGCCTATAGCAGGGAGTCCTGAACTTCTGCATTCACAGGCCACCTCCACAATTGTTCTAACCAAAGACCTCCTGTTCTGTTCTTTCACTTAAATCAACATGCTATTTTGTTTTCACTCACTTCTGACTTTAGTCTTGTGCTGAGCCATGTATCATGCAGTCATGTTCACGTGCTAGTTACATTTTTCTTCTTACACATGAAAATAAACGCATACGTGTTAGAAGCTCTTCCGTGTTGCGTATAAGCTCTCGCACAGGTGAACGCTGGCCTTTGGTGGTAGCCCTAGAAAGATGTTTGCTGGGCATCTGCTCGCTGTGGTAGGAGCGTCTGAAGAGTGCTGGGGCTCAGCTCAGCAGACGGAGGGGCTCCTTCCCTGCCTCATCCCCAGCACCAGAGGCTGGCGCTGGCCAACTCACCGGTGTGCTTCTCCTGGACACAGGCCACCACCAATGGGGTTGGCTGCAGGGGCCTCAGTAGAGCTGCCAAATGCTTTAAGAATGAACACTCAGGCTGGGCGTGGTGACCAATGCCTGTAATCCCAGCACTTTGGGAAGCTGAGGTGGGCCGGTCACTTGAGGCCAAGAGTTTCAGACCAGCCTGGCCAACATGGTGAAACACTGCCTCTACTAAAAATACAAAAATTGGCTGGGCATGGCGGTGCATGCCTCTAGTCCCAGCTACTCGGGAGGCTGAGGCAGGAGAATCTCTTGAACCTGGGAGGCAGAGGTTGAAGTGAGCTGAGATCACAACACTGCACTCCAGCCTAGGTGATAGACTGATTCAAAATAAGAATCAACAGTCAGGCTGGGTGCAGTGCCAGCACTTTGGGAGGCCGAGGTGGGTGGATGGCTTGAGTTCAGGAGTTTGAGACCAGTCATGGCAACATGGCGAAACCCTGTCTCTAAGAAAAACGAGCCAGGCACAGTAGTGTGCACCTGTAGTCCCAGCTACCTGGGAGGCTGAGGTAAGAGGATCACCTGAGCCCAGGAGGTCGAGGCTGCAATGAGCCGCGATTGTGCCACTGCCACTGTGCTCCAGCCTGGGTGACAGAGTGACACCCTGTCTCAAAAATAAAGAAGACCACTCTCGCCGAGGGCATGCCCCCTGCACAAAACCAGGCTGCTGTCGCTCTGCAAGCTTGCACACGGCCCCCTGGGCTCACTTGGTCAGCACAGGCCGAGGGAGAGTTGGTGGCCTGAAAGAGCCCTGGCTTGGGGACAGGCCACCCAGATCTGAGACCTATCTCTGTACTCAATAGCGTGGACAAGTTAGTAACCCTCAGCTTGATGTTCTTATCTGGAGCAATTTTAAAAATTGTATTTATTGGCTGAGCGCAGTGGCTCACACCTGTAATCCCGACACTCTGGGAGGCCGAGGCAGGCAGATTACAAGGTCAGGAGTTCAAGACCAGCCTGGCCAACATGGTGAAACCCCGTCTCTACCAAAAATACAGAAATTAGCCAGGCATGATGGCAGACGCCTGTTATCCCAGCTACTTGGGAGGCTGAGGCAGGAGAATTGGTTGAACCTCGGCGGCAGAGGTTGCAGTGAGCCGAGATCGCACCACTGCACTCCAGCCTGGGTGATAGACTAGGACTCCATCTCAAAAAAACAAACAAACAAAAAAACATATATATATACACACACACACATATAGTTTATTATGATAAAAATAGAGGCTGGGCATGGTGGCTCACGCCTGTAATTTTAACACTTTGGAAGGCTGAGGCGGGTGGATCACCAGATCAAGAGATCAAGACCATCCTGGCCAACATGGTGAAACCCCGTCTTTACTAAAAATACAAAAAATTAGCTGGGCGTGGTGGTACGCACCTGTAGTCCCAGCTACTCGGGAGGCTGAGGCAGGAGAATCCCTTGAATCTGAGAGGTAGAGGTTGCAGTGAGCCGAGATCACGCCATTGCACTCCAGCCTGGTGACAGAGCTAGACTCCATCTCAAAAAAAAAAAAAAATAGAGGCCGGACACAGTGGTGCATGCCTGTAATCCCAGCACTTTGGGAGGCCAAGACGAGTAGATCACCTGAGGTCAGGAGTTTGCAACCAGCCTGACTAACGTAGTGAAACCCCATCTCTACTAAATACAAAAACATTAGGTGGGCCTGGTGGCACATGCCTGTAATATGAGCTACTTGAGAGGCTGGGACAGGAGAATCTCTTGTACTTGGGAGGTAGAGGTTACGGTGAACTGAGATCACGCCATTGCACTCCAGCCTGGGCAACAAGAGCAAAACTCCGTCTCAAAATAAATAAATAAATAAACAGGGATGGAGTCCCACTATGTTGCTCAGGCTGATCTCAAACTCCTGGGCTCAAGCAATCCTCCCACCTTGGCCTCCCAAATAGCTGGGATTACAGGCATGAGTCACCACCCCAGTCAAGTGGGAACAGTTCTAATCTATCATGGAGGGTTGCTGTGATAGAAAGAGAAGCATCAAGCTGAGAGATTTCAGCTGAGCTCGTGAGTCACTGGCTCCATCTCGTGAACCCTGAAATTCTCTAGCTGTCACTCCCTCCATGGTCGCGCTGGTGCCTATCAGTCAAATCTGACCACCAGGAAGCTGGGTTTATCATGCTTGCTGTGGCAAGGGAGGCCGCACAGCACGGGGAAGCCAGGGTGTCTCCAGAAGCGGTGTTAGTGCTGGTATCGGATCTGGAGAAAGATTTAAGGAAGTGTGGGTTTGCTCTGGATGTATGCTGTCAGAAAGCAGGGTGATTGTATGGTTGAGTGGCTACAGCTGTGACTGGGAGCGACGCAGCACGGCACAGGTTAGGGGGACAGTCTCATTTGTGTGGGTGGCCCTGAGATGCGTGTTCAGGACAACTGCTGAGTGGTGTTCCTTTTGACTTTGACTCACTTCCTCATGGTCACAGAGTGACCTTTCCTCATGTGGGTGAACTGGGAGCACACCACACCCCAGCTGCGAGGCCAGACCAACTTCCAGCTCTCAGGGGCCACTTTCTCTTAGTCACCAAGTTTGGTTTGGTTTGGTTTCTCCTATCATTAAAATATAGCCTTCTTAGGCCAGGCGCGGTGGCTCACACCTATTATCCCAGCACTTTGGGAGGCTGAGGCGGGCGGATCACCTGAGGTTGGCAGTTTGAGACCAGTCTGACCAACATGGAGAAACCCTGTCTCTACAAAAAATACAAAATTTGGCCAGGCACCGTGGCTCATGCCTGTAATCCAGCACTTTAGGAGGCCGAGGTGGGCAGATCATGAGGTCAGGAGATCGAGACCATCCTGGCTAACATGGTGAAACACTGTCTCTACTAAAAATACAAAAAGTTAGCTGGGTGTAGTGGCGGGCGCCTGTAGACCCAGCTACTCGGGAGACTGAGGCAGGAGAATGGCATGAACCCGGGAGGCGGAGCTTGCAGTGAGCCGAGATCTCGCCACTGCACTCCAGTCTGGGCTACAGAGCGAGACTCCGTCTCAAAAAAAAAAAACCAAAAACAAAATTAACCAGGTGTGGTGGTGCACACCTGTAATCCCAGCTGCTTGGGAGGCTGAGGCAGGAGAACCGCTTGAACCTGGGAGGCTGAGGTTGCTGTGAGCCGAGATCACGTCATTGCACTCCAGCCTGGGCAACAAGAGCGAAACTCTGTCTCAAAAAACAACAACAACAACAAAAAACCCATATATATATATATGGCCTTGTGGTAATTCCTCATGTCCTAGCATGCTTCTGTTTGAGTGTGTTTGGAAGAAATACACCTGGATGAAATTCTAGGAGATGCCTCTGTTTTTTGGGCTGCCCTTGTAAAAATCATTCCATAAGGTGATGCTTCTAGGGAGCGTTCAATAGTGTTTGTTCACCTCTCCCACCCCAACCCTCCCAACCAACCTTCATCCCTCTTTTCATCCTTTTCTCTGGTCTCACTTGGAGGGCGCCTGCCAAGTGTAGACACAATTAGAACACCCTGGGCAAAGATGATTTCCCTTCCCTTTGGGTACACTGAGTGGCAGAGATAAAATATATTCTCTAGATTCAAAGAGAGATTTGTGCATCCATGTTCATGGCAGCATTACTCACAATAGCCAAAAGGGGGAAGGAAACAAGTGTCCATGAACAGAAGAATGGATGACAAGATGTGGTCTATCCAGACAATGGAAGATTCTCCAACCTTAAAAAGGATGGCAGGCTGGGTGCAGTGGCTCACATCTGTAATCCTAGCACTTTGGGAGGCCGAGGCAGGCGGATCACTTGAGGTCAGGAGTTCAAGACCAGACTGACCAAAATGGTGAAATCCTGTCTCTACTAAAAATTCAAAAATTAGCCATTAGTCAGGTGTGGTAGCGCACGCCTATAATCCTAGCTACTCAGGAGGCTGTGGCAGGAGAATCGCTTGAACTGGGGAGGCAGAGGTTGCAGTGAGCCGAGATCGTGCCACCACATTCCAGCCTGGGTGACAGAGCAAGATCTCCATCTCAAAAAAAAAAAAAGGCCAGGAGCGCTGGCTCACGCCTGTAATCCAGCACTTTGGGAGGCTAAGGCAGGCGGATCATGAGGTCAGGAGTTCAAGACCAGCCTGGCCAACATGGTGAAACCCCGTCTCTACTAAAAATACAAAAATTAGCTGGGCATGGTGGCGCAGGCCTGTAGTCCCAGCTACTGGAGAGGCTGAGGCAGAAGAATCACTTGAACCCAGGAGGCGGAGGTTGTGTGAACCAAGATCATGCCACTGCACTCCAGCCTGGGCAACAAAGCAAGACTATCTCAAAAAAAAAAAAAAAAAAAAGGATGGCATTCCAACACGTGCCACAATGTGAATACACCTTGACAACATTGTGCTAAGTGAAATAGGCAGACACAAAAGGACAGATACTGTATGATTCCACTTATACGACTATCTAGTCAGATTAATAAAGACAACGTAGAACAGAAGTTTCCAGGAACTGGGGAAAAATAACAATGAGGAGTTGGCCGGGCGCGGTGGCTCAAGCCTGTAATCCCAGCACTTTGGGAGGCCGAGATGGGCGGACCACTAGGTCAGGAGATCGAGACCATCCTGGCTAACATGGTGAAACCCCGTCTCTACTAAAAAATACAAAAAACTAGCCGGGCGAGGTGGCGGGCGCCTGTAGTCCCAGCTACTCAGGAGGCTGAGACAGGAGAATGGCGTAAACCCGGGAGGCGGAGCTTGCAGTGAGCTGAGATCCGGCCACTGCACTTCAGCCTGGGCTACAGAGCAAGACTCCGTCTCAAAAAAAAAAAAGGAGTTTAGTGTTTAATGGGGGCAGAGTTTCAGTCTGGGAAGGAGAATAGCATTCTGGAGGCCAGGCGAAGTGGCTCATGCCTGTAACCCCAGCACTTTGGGAGGCCAAGGCAGGCGAATCGCTGGGGCCCAGGAATTCAAGACCAGCCTGGGCAACATGGCAAAACGCCGTCTCTACAAAAAATAGCCAGGCATGGTGGCATGCACCTGTAGTTCCAGCTACTGGAGGGGTTAAGGTAAGAGGGTCATCTGAGCCTGGGAGATCGAAGTCGCACTCCAGTCCTGGATGACAGAGTGAGATCCTGTCTTAAAAAAAAAAAAAAAAAAAAAAAGCTGGCCAGAGTTCGAGACCAGCCTGGCTAACACGGTGAACTTTTCTCTCTAAAAATAAAAAAGTAGCCAGGTGGGGTGGTGGGCACCTGTAGTCCAAGCTGCTTGGGAGGTTGACGTGGGAGAATCACTTGAACCCAGGAGGCGGAGGTTATCGTGAGCCAAGATTGCACCACTGCACTCCAGCCTGGGTGACAGAGTAAGACTCTTGTCTTAAGAGAAAAAAAAAAAAAAAGGCTGGGCGCGGTGGCTCAAGCCTGTAATCCCAGCACTTTGGGAGGCCGAGACGGGCGTATCACGAGGTCAGGAGATCAAGATCATCCTGGTTAACATGGTGAAACCCCGTCTCTACTAAAAAAATACAAAAAACTAGCCGGGCCTGGTGGCGGGCGCCTGTAGTCCCAGCTACTCGGGAGGCTGAGGCAGGAGAATGGCGGGAACCCGGGAGGCGGAGCTTGCAGTGAGCTGAGATCTGGCCACTGCACTCCTGCCCCGGTGACAGAGTGAGACTCCATCTCAAAAAAAAAAAAAAAAAAAAAAAGAGTTCTGGAGATGTATGGTGGTGATTGCCCAATAGTGTGAATGTACTTAATGCCATGAAACTGTACAGTTAGTCGTGATGGTAAATTTTATATGTATTTTAGCACAATTAAAACATACATATATAATACATCTATCTGTGCATCTAAACCAGATGCTGCGAGACAGGAAGAGGAGCTGGTGAAGGCATGCAGTGCTGGAGTGGTCCTGAGGGGGCGGTCCCTGCCTAGGGTCCCCTGCCCAGCCTGGGAAGGCTGGCCACTGCTGTCTGCAGACAGCTGGTTGTCCCGGCTGCCATGGAGTCTCTAAAGGCAGATGCGCACACAGCCACTAGAGGGCAGCATGGGCCGGTGAACAGGGAGCCCGGGCATGAATTATTTCAGGGCTCACCCGGGTCTTCAACTTCTCCGAACTGCAAGAGGGGAAGGGTCATTCCGGCCCACCCACCACGCATGGTTGCAGTGAGGCTGAGAGGAGAAAACAGATTGCAAAACTAGAAAGTGTCCAGTCTGGGCCAGGCGTGGTGGCTCATGCCTGTAATCCCAGCACTTTAGGAGGCTGAGGCCAGTGGATCACCTGAGGTCAGGAGTTCGAGACCAGCCTGACCAATATGGTGAGACCCTCGTCTCTATTAAAAACACAAAAATTAGGCTGGGCGCGGTGGCTCAAGCCTGTAATCCCAGCACTTTGGGAGGCCGAGACGGGCGGATCACGAGGTCAGGAGATCGAGACCATCCTGGCTAACACTGTGAAACCCCGTCTCTACTAAAAATACAAAAAACTAGCCGGGCGAGGTGGCGGGCGCCTGTAGTCCCAGCTACTCCGGAGGCTGAGGCAGGAGAATGGCCTAAACCCGGGAGGCAGAGCTTGCAGTGAGCTGAGATCCGGCCACTGCACTCCAGCCCGGGCTACAGAGCAAGACTCCGTCTCAAAAAAAAAAAAAAAAAAAAAAAAAAAACAAAAATTAGCCGGGCGTTGTGGCGTGCGCCTGTAGTCCCAGCTATTCAGGAGGCTGAGACAGGAGACTCTCTTGAACCCAGAAGGCGGAGGTTGCAGTGAGCCAAGATCATGCCACTGCACTCCAGCCTGGGCGACAAAGCTAGACTCCATCTCAGAGAAAGACTTTGTCTCAAAAAAAAAAAGAAGAAGAAGAAGAAGGAGACCAAGGTGCAACTTTCTTCGGTTGTCCCGAATCCGGGTTCATCCAACACCAGCCGCCTCCACCATGCCGCTGAAGTTCAACCCCCAACAAGATCAAAGTCGTATACCTGAGGTGCACCGGAGGTGAACGGGGTACTACTTCTGCGCTGGCCGCCAAGATTGGCCCCCTGGGTCTGTCTCCAAAAAAGGTTGGTGGTAACATTGCCAAGGCAACGGATGACTGGAAGGGCCTGAAGATTACAGTGAAACCGACCATTCAGAACAGACAGGCCCAGATTGAGGTGGTGCCTTCTGCCTCTGCCCCGATCTTCGAAGCCCTCAAGGAACCATCAACAGACAGAAAGAAACAGAAAAACATTAAACACCGTGGGAATATCACTTTTTTTTTTTTTTTGAGACGGAGTCTTGCTCTGTTGCCCAGGCTGGAGTGCAGTGACCGGATCTCGGCTCACTGCAAGCTCCACCTCCCGGGTTTACGCCATTCTCCTGCCTCAGCCTCCTGAGTAGCTGGGGCTACAGTTGCCTGCCGTCTCGCCCGGCTAGGTTTTTTTTTTTTTTTTTTTTTTTTTTTTGTATTTTTTAGTAGAGACGGGGTTTCACTGTGTTAGCCAGGATGGTCTCAATCTCCTGACCTCATGATACGCCCGTCTCGGCATCCCAAAGTGCTGGGATTACAGGCTTAGCCACCGCGCCCGGCGGGAATATCACTTTTGATGAGATTGTCAACATTGCTCGACAGATGTCGCACCGATCTCTAGCCAGGGAACTCTCTGGAACCATTAAAGAGATCCTGGGGACTGCCCAGTCTGTGGGCTGTAATGTTGATGGCCGCCACCCTCATGACATGATAGATGACATTAACAGTGGTGCTGTGAAATGCCCAGCCAGTTAAGAAGCAGAAAGGAAAATATTTCAATAAAGGATCACTTGACAACTGGTGGAAAAAAGAAAAAGGGCAACATGGAGAAACTCCATCTCTACTAAACATAGAAAAATTAGCTGGGCATGGTGGTGAGCACCTGTGGTCCCAGCTACTTGGGAAACTGAGGTAGGAGGTTCACCTGAGCCCGAGATGCAGAGGTTGCAGTGAGCTGAGATCGCATCATGCCACTGCACTCCAGCCTGGGCCACAGAGCGAGACCCTGTCTCAAAAACAAAACAAAACAAAACAAAGCAAAAAACTATAAAGTGAGTGATATGGCTGTGGAATTGCTGCCACTGTCCTGGACACATGCCCTTTTGGAGGGAGATCTATGTCAGGAGACTGAATTCTTCATTGGCTCAAACCCCCACCTGCTAGGAGGGACCCAGCTGGAAGTCCCCATGCTGCTACCCTGTAATTCCATACCTGGGAACCTGGCCACAGTAAGCACAGAATCAGAGCAGGGACTGAGGACATTTTCCAAAAAATGTTCTCCTCACTTTAATGTACAGTTTATGTAACAAAATAACCTATGAAGTAGCAATTTTGACATCGCCAGAGAGGAGGAAGCGGCACATCAGAGAGCTGGTATAACTGCACAAGGCTGCACAGCAGAGCCAGGATCAAAGCGGGTCCAGTGAAAACTCTATAGTCCTCCAGTACAGACCCACTTCAGAAATCCATATTCTAGAACGTTTCAGAGCCCATCGTGTAACACAGGTGCCAAAGTCCAGCTGAAAAAAATCTTTAATGTCTTGAGCTCTGCATTTTTTTTTTTTTTTTTTTTTGGAGACAGTCTCACTCTGTTGCCCAGGCTGGAGTACGGTGGTGCAAACACGGCTCAATGGGCTCAAGCAGTCCTCCTACCTCAGCCTCCCAAGTAGCTGGGACCCCAAGCATGCACCACCACACCTGGCTGATTTTTTAAATTTTTCGTAAAGATGGTGTTTTACCATGTTGCTCAGGCTGGTTTGGAACTCTTGGCCTCAGGCAGTCCTCCTGCCTCAGCCTCCCAAGTGCTGGGATTACAGGAGTGCCCAGCTAAGACCTGCATCTTTTTTTTTTTTTTTTTTTTTTTGAGGCGGAGTCTCGCTCTGTCGCCCAGGCTGGAGTGCAGTGGCGCGATCTCGGCTCACTGCAAGCTCCGCCTCCCGGGTTCCCGCCATTCTCCTGCCTCAGCCTCCCGAGTAGCTGGGACTACAGGCGCCGCCACCACGCCCGGCTAATTTTTTTGTATTTTTAGTGGAGACGGGGTTTCATTGTGTTAGCCAGGATGGTCTCGATCTCCTGACCTCGTGATCCACCCGTCTCGGCCTCCCAAAGTGCTGGGATTACAGGCTTGAGCCACCGCGCCCGGCCTGCATCTTTTTTTTTAAGAGATGAGGTTTCTCTGTGTTGCCCAGACTGGTCTTGAACTCCTGAGCTCAAGTGATCCTCCTGCTTTGGCCTCCCAAAGTGCTAGGATTACATGTGTGAGCCACCACGCCAGGCCAAGACCTGCATCTTAAGAGGGGGAGTTTAGACTGCAGTCCTCTTGCTTGCAAGTGAGATATAATTTTCCCAATCCATCCAGAAAGGTCCTTGTATCCTGTATGACTCACACTAATTCTCAGAGAGTGAGCATTAGATTAGAGACTCCGGAGTATACCCTGCTCATAACCTTCGTTCTGCAGAAAAAAAAATGTGTGTGATTCAGCGGAAAATAATGCACTAGCTACACCCAGCACACCCTTCCTAGTTATCAGATTCTAGCCTTTTGTTGCCTTTGAGCGACTTTATAGCTCTGTAAATTGTAGGCAAATGATATATTGCACTATCTAGTAGAGGTTCTCCCTCGCTCTCTTGTTGAAAAACCAGGTTTCATTTACACATTCATTTCAATATTCCTGACCTATGAATGTGACTGTTCTTAGCTGCCCCCCTTTTTTTTTTTTTTTTTTTTTTGAGACAGAGTCACTCTGTCACCCAGACTGGAGCGGAGCACAGTGGCATGATCTCGGCTCACTGCAACCTCCGCCTCCTGGGTTCAAGTGATTCTCCTGCCTCAGCCTCCCAAGTAGCTGGGATTACAGGCATGTGCTATGAGGCCCAGCTAATTTTTATATTTTTAGTAGAGACGGGGTTTCACCAGGTTGGCCAGACTGGTCTTGAACTCCTGACCTTAGGCAATCCACCTGTCTCGGCCTCCCAAAGTGCTGGGATTACAGGAGTGAGCCACTGCACCCGGCTCTTAACTGCCCTTTTGAGCTGGTTATAACATCACCTGGCTCCCTTATGAGTTAAATAAAATGGTTAATACCTATTCATTTTCTATCTGTGTGGGAGTCATGATTTTACTTTTTTTGAAAATGAAAATGACCTTGGACCACTTCCTTCATTAGGTGTTTGTGGCAGTTCCTTTAGGCCAGGGGAGGTGATGGGGTCCCTTGCAGGGCATCCCTTGAGGTGGAATTAAGAGCAGCCGGCCGGTGGCCTCTGCTCCCCAGAGCAGTCTCTGAATGGGAAGGGAGGGGAGGGGAGGGGAGGAGGAAGACAAGAGGGAGGGTTTCTGCCCAGTGGATGGAACAAGGTCTTAGCAAGACCTAGATTCTTGGCCTGGGTGAAGTGGCTCATGTCTGTAATCCCAGCACTTTGGGAGCCGAGGCAGGAGGATCACTTGAGCCCAGAAGTTCTATTCCAGCCCAGGCAACAGAGTGAAACCCCATCTCTACAAAAACAAAAACAAAAACAAAAACAAAACAAAACAAAAAACTAGATTCTCTGTCTGGTTAAGCTCCTAGCCAGTTATTTGACCTTGAGACACAACCTCTGTAAGTTTTGAGGGTAAGGAAGGGTGTCAACAACTGATGTTTGTTTCCTGAGCTCTTGTTTGTGTTGTTTGGGGTGAGGCTGGAGAGGTGGGATGATTGACTATGCTGAACAGGAAGCTAGGTTTCAGCAGTTAGGCAGCCTGCCTGGGATCAAGGCTCCTTGATGACGATCCTGACAGTAATAGCAGCAGCTACCATTTCGTGGGCACGCATACGCCCACATGTATTATCTCATTTAGTCCCCACCACTGCCTGGAAGGAAGGAATGATCTATGATCCCATCGTTCAGACCGGGAGACGAAGGCTCAAGGTCACACCACATAGATTCCGGCTCTAAATTTAGCCAAGTCCTAAACCCTTTATTCCACTGCCTTCGTCTCCTAGATGTGACAGGGCCATCCCTTGGCCAATGAATTACTTTTTCCCTCACCTGCAAAACAGAATTATTACCTTGATCATACACATAAAGGAATGCAGTGGCAGATGACTAAATGTCATGTGGTTTCCTGGGATGGATTCTGGAAAGGAAGAAAGGACATTAGTGGAAAATCTGGTGAAATCCCAATAAAGTCTGGAGTTTGGTGAGTCATGTTGTACCAATGTCAGTTTCCTAGTTTGGACAAATGTGCCATAGTTGCGTGAGATGTTTTTTTGGTTGTTGTTTGTTTTTTTTTTTTTGAGACGGAGTCTTGCTCTGTCACCAGGCTGGAGTGCAGTGGTGCAATCTTGGCTCACTGCAACCTCTGCCTCCCAGGTTCAAGCGATTCCCCTGCCTCAGCCTCCCAAGTAGCTGGGACTACAGGCATGCACCACTATGTCTGGCAAATTTTTTGTATTTTAGTAGAGACAGGGTTTCACCATATTGGCCAGGATGGTCTCGATCTCCTGACCTCGTGATCCGCCCGCCTCAGCCTCCCAAAGTGCTGGGATTACAGGTGTGAGCCTCCATGCCAAGCCTCAGTAAATCTAAAGTTATTTTGAAATCGAAACTTTCTTATCTAACAAACTAATGGGATAAAGAGGAAAGCCTTTGAGCCTGAGCTCCGGGATGCCCTGCCTCCCACTGATGATGTAAGAACAAAGGGGTGAGAGGAGGCCATCAGACACTCTTCCGCTAACAGGAAAGTTGGGCTGAGAGGGGAGTCATGTCTGGACAAGGGGGAGGGGCTGAGAAAAGGGCAGAGAAGAGGAGGACCTCACCCAATTTCTTTTCTTTTCTTTTTTTTTTTTTTTGAGACGGAGTCTCGCTTTGTTGCCCAGGCTGGAGTGCAGTGGCACAATCTCGGCTCACTGCAAGCTCCGCCTCCCAGGTTCACGCCATTCTCCTGCCTCAGCCTCTCAAGTAGCTGGGACTACAGGCGCGCACCACCACACCCGGCTAATTTTTTGTATTTTTAGTAGAGACAGGGTTTCACTGTGTTAGCCAGGATGGTCTCGATCTCCTGACCTCGTGATCCGCCTGCCTCGGCCTCCCAAAGTGCTGGGATTATAGGCGTGAGCCACTGCGCCCGGCGACCTGACCCAATTTCTATAGCATGCGGGAGACAGGTGCGAAGTAGGAAGAGGATGGTGAGGGGTCTCAGAAAATCAGAGTGACCTTCACCTAGTACGGTGGTAACTTTTTTCCTGTCCATAAACACAGGAAGGATTGCTCAGGAAAACACAGTATGGGCCGGGCATGGTGGCTCACGCCTGTAATCCCAGCAGTTTGGGAGGCCAAGGAGGGTGGATCACCTAAGGTGTGGAGTTTGAGACCAGCCTGGCCAACATGGTGAAACCCCATTTCTACTAAAAATACAAAAAATTATGGCTGGGCGTGGTGACTCACGCCTGTAATCCCTGCACTTTGGGAGGCTGAGGCAGGCGGATCACCTGAGGTCAGGAGTTTGTGACCAGCCTGACCAATATGGAGAAACCCCGTCTCTACTAGAAATACAAAATGAGCCAGGCGTGGTGGCGCATGCCTGTAATCCCAGCTACTCGGGAGGCTGAGGCAGGAGAATTGCTTGAACCTGGGAGGCGGAGTTTGCAGTGAGCCGAGATCGCACCATTGCACTCCAGCCTGGGCAACAAGAACAAAACTCTGTCTCAAAAAAAAAAAAATCACAATACGACCCAGGAATCCTGAACTGGTCCTTTACAGTTAGCAGGATCCCACACCTCAGATCACAGGGAGGGACTGGCTGAAGCAGGAGAGAAACCCATGAGGGGTTATCCTGAGGGCCCAATCAGAAGACAGATGGGGGGTCAGGGAGGGTTAAGAATGCTCTCTGGGGCCTGTGAGTCATGGGCCTGGCAGCTTGGGGCTTTCCAGGACTGCTCAGACCGGCTGTGGCATGCAGGGAGCTCAAGTAGAACCTCCTTTGCAAATCTGCACCCTTTCCCCCAGCACCCCCCGCCTTCCAGCACCCCTCTGACCAGCAACCCCTCCTTGGCAGGGTAGAACTTCCAATGGCCCACGCTGGGATGGCTTCAAATCAAGTCCCATGGGCAGGAAGTAAACAATGGCTCCACTCCAGTGTGCCTAGAGATCCCACTGCATTCATTCATTTGTTCATTCAGTCATTCACTCATTAATAAAATACTAATTGGCCCCTCCCATCTGCCAGTCACTGCCCTTGGCACAGAGCTCAGTTTAATGGAAAAAGGAGAAAAGAGAACAGCCCGTGCTGGGGAGGCACAGTCAGGAGTCCAGGAGGGCAGGCCGTGGAGAAAGTGATGTCAGAGCTGGGCCTAAAGAGTGTCCGTGGTGGGCCTGTAATCCCAGCACTTTGGGAGGCCGAGGCGGGCGGATCACAAGGTCAGGAGATCAGCCAGGTCTCTACTAAAAATACAAAAAATTAGCCGGGCACGGTGGCGGGCGCCTGTAGTCCCAGCTACTTAGGAGGCTCAGGAGAATGGGATGAACCCGGGAGAGCTTGCTCCGAGGTGCACTTGCTCTCTGAGGGGTCTGGGGCTACAGCTAAACTGCGAGCTGGGTACAGCTAAATGCGGCTGAGCATGTGGGAAGTGGCAGGATGAGGGCCAGCCTCAGGCAGGAACCAAAGCAGCAAGGCTTCCTAGACTCTGTGCCAGGGTTGGGGCTTTTTCCCACAAGGGCAATGGTGAGAAGGAAGAACCCCCAGCCAGTAGAACCCCAAGCCGGTAGGGCAGATGAACTTGCCATCAAGTCCAACTGCCCATAACCACAGAGGTGGTGGCCGGGGCCCAGAGAGGGTGTGAGACCGGTGGAGCTCCCACAGCTGGTTAGTGGCCAAGCCCTGGGTGTCCTGACTGCCAGAACAGGGCTTTCCCACCCCTCCCACTGCCTCTCTTATCTTCCAAGACCTACTTGTAAACACAGGCAGGCACCTGCAAACATCTGAACACCCTGCGAGGAGGAGGATGAAGGTGGGGGAATGAAGGTGTGCAGGTGAATCAGGTCAGTGATGAACACAGGCTGACCCAGCGCAGATGGTCCCGTCAGTGGGAAGGAGGGCAGGATTCCTGCACGGGTGAGAGCACTTGCCCTAGGGGGATTCAGTGAGTCACTGGGCCCAAGGTTCACACTCCTCCTTCCTCCCGGTTTTGATCTCAGTTCCCTGGAGGGAGGTGCGGCCTGGATTCCTAGGGGCGGGGCCATCTCCTCTCCCTGCCCTGCCCTGTGGGTCCAGACTGGGATGCCAGCTGTCTCCACTCCTCTCGGAACTCCCACACACACCTTTTCAAGGCCCTAGTAAGTTTCCGTGTTGGCCCCACCGGCTGGGTCGGACTTGACCTATCACCTGGGACGTTCGCTGCAGGAAGTTGGAAGCTTTCCTCTCCTGCTGAGCTCAGCCACGCGTTTTGCTGCCTGGTGCCACATTCCATTCCTTCCTGTCTCTGGGAGGATGATCAGATCTGGCAGACAGCCCATGCCTGGCCAACCAGTGGAACAAAAAAAATGACCGCAGGGTGGGACTCCGCGGAGACCAAGACACCAGGGAACTCTTGGACTGAGGACCAGAGGAAATAACCCCAGTGGCTGCCCCCCAGCAAGGACCTACTACTAACGCTGCCAACAGCCCCGGGAGACAGAAATATTATTGCCCTTATTTTATAGAGAGGAGAAAAGAGGGGTGCAAGGGTCATGGGGGCAGTGAATGACCCTGGCATCCACTAAGGGCCCTCTTGGGTTTTGTGTCATGAGTTGAAAGGGAGGCAGCTGTGGTGTGACATTTAGCTGCCCAAGTGCAGGTGCAGATGCCGCGGAGGTGGAGCAGTGGGACTGATCAGTGTTGGGGCTTTGTCAGGACCAAAGGAGGGGGTGGGGGTGGAGCCTGATCATGAACTGTGGGCTGGGCAGGAATGACATCGAGGGCAGACAGGCTGAGGTACATGGGAAGGGCACAGGATCCATGGACTACTGGAGCCAGGGCACTGGAGGAAAGAAAGGAGGTGAGGTCAGAGAGGTCAGTCAATAGATATTACAGAGGAGGGGCAGTCACTGGTCACGGGGGACGGATACCTGGGTGGCACTGCCCCTAGGGTGTAAACCTTTGGCACATAGCCTGCACAGAACAGGCCCTCAGAGAGTATCTGTGGAATGAATGAGTGGCTACTTGCGTGGAGTATGGGCTTGGGTGACTCAAAGAATATTTTACTTTCTTCTCTCTAGCTTTTTTTTTTTTTTTTTTGAGAAGGAGTCTCACTCTGTTGCCCAGGCTGGAGTGCAGTGGGGCGATCTCAGCTTCGAGATCACTGCAACTTCGACCTCCCAGGTTCAAGCGATTATCCTGCCTCAGCCTCCCGAGTAGCTGGGATTATAGGCACCCACCACTATTCCCAGCTAAATTTTGTATTTTTAGTAAAAACAGGGTTTCATCATGTTGGCCAGGTTGGTCAAACTCCTGATCTCAGGTGATCTGCCCACCTCGGCCTCCCAAAGTGCTGGGATTACAGGTATGAGCCACTGCATCCGGCGGCCTGCTTTTTTTTTTTTTTTTTAATAACAGCTTTATTGAGATATAATTCACACATACAAAATTCACCCTTTTAAAGCTTTTTTTTTTTTTTTTAAAGACAGAGTCTCGTTCTGTCACGTAGGCTGGAGTGCAATGGTGCGATCATGGCTCACTGCAGCCTCGACCTTCCGGGCTCAAGCGATCCTCCAGCCTCAGTCTCTTGAGTAGGCTGGACCATAGGCACACACCATCTTGCCTGGCTAATTTTTTGATTTTTTTTTTTTTTTTTTTTTTTTTTTTGTAGAGATAGGGTCTCACTGTGTCGCTCAGGTTGGTCTTGCACTCCTGGGCTCAAGTGATTCCCCTTCCTCAGCCTCCCAAAGTGCTGGGATTACAGGTGTGAGCCACCGTGCCCAACTCTGATTTTTTTACAATAAGCACATGATAAGGGAGGAGACCACCCCTCATATTGTCTTATGCCCAATTACTGCCTCCAAAGAAAGAAGTAAAAACTAAAAGGCAGAAATGGAATCCACAGGCAGATAGCCCAGCACCGCGCCCTGGGCCTGGTAGTTAAAAATCAACCCCTGACCGAACTACTTGTGTTATCTGTAGATTCCAGACATTGTGTGGAAAAGCATCGTGAAAATCCCTGTCCTGTTCTGTTCCGTTCTGATTACCGATTACGGATTACCGATTACTGGTGCATGTAGCCTCCAGTCACGTACCCCCTGCTTGCTCAATCGATCACAATCTTCTCACGTGGATCCCCTTAGAGTTGTAAGCCCTTAAAAGTGATAGGAATTGCTCACTCAGGGAACTCGGTTTTTGGAAACGTGAGTCCACCAATGCTCCCAGCTGAATAAAGTCCTTTCCTTCTACAACTCGGTGTCTGACGGGTTCTTGTCTGTGGCTCGTCCTGCTACAATGATACTTTTCTAATACGAACCAATGTATTTTTTTTTGTTTTTTTGTTTTTTTTTGAGACGGGAGTCTCGCTCTGTTGCCCAGGCTGGAGTGCAGTGGTGCAATCTCGGCTCACTGCAAACTCTGCCTCCCGGGTTCATGCCATTCTCCTGCCTCAGCCTCCCGAGTAGCTGGGACTACAGGCGCCTGCCACCACGCCCAGCTAATTTTGTGTATTTTTAGTAGAGACAGAGTTTCACCATGTTAGCCAGAATGATCTGTATCTCCTGACCTGGTGATCCGCCCACCTCGGCCTCCCAAAGTGCTGGGATTACAGGTGTGAGCCACTGCGCCCGGCCATATATGTTTTTAAAATTCATTTTTCTAAAAAGATAGGCTGAATTCATAAGATACAAAAAATGGACCAAAACTTAGAGAAAACATAACTACTGGCTGGGACCCAGGACTGTGGCCAGCCCTGGGCTGATATGTGGTTTGAGCAAACCACTGCCCTTCCCAGAGCCTTGCCTGTGAAATGGGGGTGTGCAGAAGTGGGCAGGGCAGCAGCTAAGGATTGAGCTCAACTGATGACATCTCAGGCTCTTCCTAGCCTTAACAGCTCAAGATTTTGAGGCAATCTGGATTCCCACACCTGGTTAGAGAAGCAGATTAAGAAAATGATCTGGTCTTTGGAGTTCTCTCCCTAAGAGGATAAACACCACAATATTGACCGTCCAGGCAACAAGGTCAAATTCAACCCAGAAGAATGTTTTAGGTCACTGTCTCTCATCAATCCCTAATTGAACTGAAGGTGTTTAACACTTTATCTGCCTTTTTTTTTTTTGAGATGGAGTCTTGCTCTTATTGCCCAGGCTGGAGTGCATTGGCACCATCTTGGCTCACTGCAACCTCCACCTCCCGGGTTCAAACAGTTCTCCCACCTCAGCCTCCTGAGTAGCTGGGATTATAGGCTCCCACCACCATGCCCGGCTAATTTTTGTTTTGTTTTTTGTTTTAGTGGAGATGGGGTTTCTCCATGTTGGCCAGGCTGGTCTTGAACTCCTGACCTTGTGATCCTCCCTCCTTGGCCTTCCAAAGTGCTAGTATTACAGGCATGAGCGCCATGCCTTATCTGCCATTTTTTATCTTCCATTCTAAACCAGTCCTTCTCAAACTGAAATGTGCATACAAATCACCTGTGAATCTTGTTAATATGTAAAAATGCGGCCGGGCGCGGTGGCTCAAGCCTGTAATCCCAGCACTTTGGGAGGCCGAGACGGGCAGATCACGAGGTCAGGAGATCGAGACCATCCTGGCTAACACGGTGAAACCCCGTCTCTATTAAAAAATACAAAAAACTAGCCGGGCGAGGTGGCGGGCGCCTGTAGTCCCAGCTACTCGGGAGGCTGAGGCAGGAGAATGGCGTGAATCCGGGAGGCGGAGCTTGCAGTGAGCCGAGATAGAGCCACTGTACTCTAGCCTGGGCGACAGAGCAAGACTCCGTCACAAAAATAAATAAAAATAAATAAATAAATAAATAAATAAATAAGCCAGGTACGGTGGCATGTACCTGCAGTCTCAGCTACTCAGGAGGTGGGAGGATCCCCTGAGCCTAAGAGTTGGAGGCTGCAGTGAGCTGTGATCGCATCACTGCTCTCCAGTCTGGGCTACAGGGTAAGACTCTTACCCTGTAGAAAAGAAAAAAAAAGGTGACAAAGCAGCATCCCTTTGTCACAGAGAAAACTTGGAAACTCCATTGTACTTCATGGAATTGCTAAAAGACGATACCAGAACATACAGGCTGCATTCCTATTAACTTTGCTTTTTGAGACCAAGTCTTACTCTGTCACCCAGGCTTGAGCGCAGTGGCTCGATCTTGGCTCACTGCAACCTCACCGTCTCCTGGGTCTAATCAATTCTTGTGCCTCAGTCTCCTGAGTAGCTGGGACAACAGGCATGCGCCACTACGCCTGGCTAATTTTTGTACCTTTTTTTTTTTTTGAGACAGAGTCTCACTCTGTCTCCCAGGCTGGAGTACAGTGGCTCTATCTCAGCTCACTGCAAGCTCCGCCTCCTGGGTTCATGCCATTCTCCTGCCTCAGCCTCCCGAGTGGCTAGGACTACAGGCGCCCGCCACCAAGCCCGGCTAATTTTTTTTTTTTTTTTTGTATTTTTAGTAGAGACGGGGTTTCACTGTATTAGCCAGGATAGTTTCGATCTCCTGACCTCGTGATCCACCCACCTCGGCCTCCCAAAGTGCTGGGATTACAGGCTGAGCCACCGGGCCCGGCCTAATTTTTGTACTTTTAGTAGAGATGGGGTTTCACTATGTTGGCCAGGCTGGTCTTGAACTCCTGACCTCAGGTGACCTGCCCGCCTCTCCTTCCCAAAGTGTTGGGATTACAGGCATGAGCCACTGAGCATGGGCCCTATTAACTTGTCTGTCACCTTCATTTCCCTCTTGTCTTTCATTACTACTTGCTTGTTGTCTATCATGTGTCCCCTCCACTGCAGTGAAAAACCTTTGAAGGCAAGGACACTGCTGGGTCCCTAGCTTTTGAGCACACATTTAAGGGCTAACTAAATACTTGTTGGATGAATGAACCTCAACATTTCGAGGTAGTATGTAAAAAAGCAAGTGACAGAATGGTATGCAGATTTTTTTATTTTTTATTTTATTTATTTAGTTTTTTTAGGAGTCTTGCTCTGTCATCCAGGCTGGAGTACAGTGGTGTGATCTCGGCTCGCCGCAACTTCCACCTCCCAGGTACAAGTGATTCTCCTGCCTCAGCCTCCCAAGTAGCCAGGATTACAGGCATGTGCCACCATGCCTGGCTAATTTTTGTATTTTTAGTAGAGATGGAGTTTTGCCATGTTGGCCAGGTTGGTCTCAAACTCCCAACCTCAAATGATCTGCCCACCTTGGCCTCCCAAATTGCTGGGATTACAGGTATGAGCCACTGCACCCAGCCCCATTTTTGTTTTAAAAAAAGTTTGAGGCCAGGTGTGGTGGCTCACACCACTAGTTCTTTGGGAGAACTGCTTGAGGCCAGGAGTTCGAGACCAGCCTAAGGAACATAGCGAGGTCCTGATTGAAAAAGTTTTTTTTCTTAATTAGAAAGGGCCAGGTGCAGTGGCAGCAGCTACCATTTTTTAGTATGTACATGCATTTGCTTTGTTTTGTTATGCACAGTACCTGGTCATAATATACTTTTTAAAGAATAATGCCAGTGTGGTGGCTCACACCTGTAATCCCAGCACTTTGGGAGGCCAACATAAATGGATTGCTTCAGATCAGGAGTTTAACACCGCCTGGGCAACATGGTGAAACCCTGTCTCTACAAAAAATACAAAAAGTTAGCTGGGTACAGGCGTGGTAGCTCACACCTGTAATCCTAGCACTTTGGGAGACTGAGGCAGGTGGATCACCTGAGGTCAAGAGTTTGAGACCAGCCTGACCAACATGGAGAAACCCCGTCTCTACTAAAAAAAAAAATACAAAATTAGCCAGGCGTGGTGGTGCATGCCTATAATCCCAGCTACTCGGGAGGCTGAGACAGGAGAATCGCTTGAACCTGGGAAGCGGAGGTTTTGGTGAGCCAATGATCGCACACCATTCCACACTCCAGCCTGGGCAACAAGCGCAAAACTCTGTCTCAAAAAAAAAAAAAAAAAAAGCTCCTCACGTGATGCTCCTGCAGCCAGAGTTGAGAGCATCTTTTTTTTTTTTTTTCCCGAGACGGAGTCTCTCTCTGTAGCCCAAGCTGGAGTGCAGTGGCGTGATCTCAGCTCACTGCAAGTTCCACCTCCCGAGTTCACGCCATTCTCCTGCCTCAGTCTCCCGAACAGCTGGGACTACAGGCACCTGCGACCACGCCCGGCTAATTTTTTGTATTTTTAATAGAGACGGGGTTTCACCGTGTTAGCCAGGATGGTCTTGATCTCCTGACCTCGTGATCCGCCTGCCTCAGTCTCCCAAAGTGCTGAGATTACAGGCATGAACCACCGTGCCCAGCCTGAGATTCTCTGTTTTAAGATGGCTTTTGATTTGTTTTGATGGAGCTAATGTATCAATTTTTTTTCTTTATGGTCTTTTTTATTTATTTATTTTTTGAGGCGGGGTCTCATTCTGTCACCCAGGTTGGAGTGCAGTGGTGAGATTTCTGCTCAAAAGATCTTCCCAGGCTCAATTGATCCTCCCACCTCACCCTCCTGGGTAGCTGGGATCACAGGCACATGCCACTGCACCCAGTTAATTTTTTGTATTTCTGGTAGAGACAGGGTTTCATGTTACTCAGGCGATCCTCCTGCCTTAGACTCCCAAAGTGCTGGGATTACATGCATGAACCATCAAGTCCAGCCTGCATTTCCTTTTATCTTAAGAAACTTCTCTTCAGTTGGGCGCGGTGGCTCACGCCTGTAATCCCAGCACTTTGGGAGGTTGAGGCGGGAGGATCACCTGAGGTTAGGAGTTGGAGACCAACCTGGCCAACACGGTAAAACCCCATCTCTACTAAAAATACAAAAATTAGCCGGGCAAAGTGAAGGGTGCTTGTAGTCTCAGCTACTCGGGAGGCTGAGGCAGGAGAATCTCTTGAACCCAGGAGGCAGAGGTTTCAGTGAGCCAAGAAGGCACCACTGCACTCCAGCCTGGATGACAGAGCAAGACTCCATCTCAAAAAAAAAAAAAAAAAAAACTTCTCTTGTCTGTGGCTCATACCTGTAATCCCAACACTTTGAGAGGCTAAGGCAGGAGGATCATCAGAGCCCAGGAGTTTGAGACCAGCCTGGGCAACATAGCAAGACTTCATCTCAGAAAAAATTAAAAATAAATAAGTACATTGTTTTAAAAAAGAAAAATTTTTTTGAGACAGAGTCTTGCTGTGTCACCCAGGTTGGAGTGCAGTGGCACAATCTCAGCTCACTGCAACCTCTGCCTCCTGGTGTCAAGGGATTCTCCTGCCTCAGTCTCCCAAGTAGCTGTGATTACAGGTGTGTACCACCATGCCCGGCTAATTTTTGTATTTTTAGTAGAGATGGGGTTTCACCATGTTGGTCAGGCTGGTCTCAAACTCTTGACCACAGGCGCTCCGCCACCGAAAGTGCTGAGATTACAGTGTGAGCCACCATTCCTGGGCAGAAACTTCTCTTTATACTGAGCTCTTAACAATCATCTCCTATAATTTCCGGAAAATATTAAAGTGTCACTTGCACCTGGGTGAGGTGGCTCACGCCTGTAGCACCAGCACTTTGGGAGGCTGAGGAGGGCGGATTGCTTGAATCCAGAAGTTCAAGATCAGGCTGGGCAACATGGTGAAACTGCATCTCTACCAAAAATACAAAAATTAGTCAGGTGTGGTGGTGGGCCCCTGTAGTCCCAGCTACTGGGAGGCAGAGATTACAGTGAGCAGAGATCATGTCACTGTACTCCAGTCTGGGTAACAGAGAGAGACCCTGTCTTAAAATAAAAAATAAAGTGTTGCTTTCATATTTAATATCTTGACTTTTTTTTTTTTTTTGAGACAGAGTCTTGCTCTGTTGCCAGGCTGGAGTGCAATGGCGTGATCTCAGCTCACTGCAACCTCTGCCTCCCAGGTTCAAGTGATTCTCCTGTCTCAGCCTCCCGAGTAGCTAGAACTACAGGTGTGTGCTGCCACAGAGACAGGTTTCACCACATTGCCCAGGATGGTCTTGGTCTCTTGACCTCTTGATCCACCCGCTTCAGCCTCCTAAAGTGCTGGGATTATAGGCGTGAGCCATCACGGCCAGCTATCTTGACTTTTTTTTTCTGTGTAGTAAGATCAGATCCAAGTTCATTTCTTTCCAAAAGGATTACAGATTATCCCAGCACTGTTTGCTCACTAGTTCATTCTTTGCCCCAGTCAGCAAAGTCATGTGTGTGGTGCCTCAAGTTTCCGTACTGGTGTGGATCTGCAGTGGGGCTGCTTTTCCTGTCCTATTGGCCAGGCTTACCTTTCTGTAATTAATACTTCGTTTGTTTTTTGAGACACAGTCTTGCTCTGTCACCCCGGCTGGAGTTGAGTGGCATGTTCTCAGCTCACTGCAACCTCCACCTCCCAGGCTTAAGAGATTCTCGTGCCTCACCCTTTCGAGTACCTGAGACTACAGGCATGCGCCACCATGCCCAGCTAATTTTTTATATTTTTAGTAGATACGGGGTTTCACCATGTTGACCAGGCTGGTCTCAAACTCCTGAGCTCAGGCAATCTGCCTGCCTTGGCCTCCCAAAGTGCTAGGATTATAGGCGTGAGCCACTGCACCTGGCCACTTTTCTGTAATTAATACTTATAGTTTGTGTAATACATTTTATTTTTCCGTGGAAAACACACACACGCACGCACACTACTCTCAAGAAAAACTCTGAGGCTCATTCACCCAGATTTGTGATTGTTACTGGTGTTAAAATGATGTCACCTGGAGGCTTTTTAAAAAAAATTTACCAGGGCTCACACTTAATGCAAAAGGAAGAAAGTCATCTCAGGTGAGACAGCCACAGAGTGGGAGGGTGCGGAAGGAGGCCAACGTCATCATCAAGAGCCCCTGCAAACATGCCGCCCAGGAGGTAAGACCTGTTTGGCACGTAGGCCAGTCCTAGTCCACAGGTAAACATTCCATGCACTGGGGCAGAGGGGACTTGATGAATTTATTTACTTCTTTATTGGATGGAGGAGGGTGGTGAGGGAAGAATGGGAAGTATTTGGTTTGCCCCTGCCATTTATCCTAGGATTCCTGGCATCTGAGGAATCTGCATCCGTACTGATTTGTTGACCCTGATTCTTTCTTTCTGTTTTTGTTTTGTTTTGTTTTGTTTTGTTTCAGACAGATTCTCACTCTGTTGCCCAGACTGGAGTGCAGTGGCATGATCTCAGCTCACTGCAACCTCCGCCTCCTGGATTCAAGCGATTCTCCTACCTTAGCCTCCCGAGTAGCTAGAATTACAGGCATGCACCCCCATGCCTGGCTAATTTTTGTAATTTTAGTAAAGACAGGGTTTTGCCATGTTGTCCAGGCTGGTCTGGAATTCCTGACTTCAAGTGATCCGCCTGCCTTGGCCTCCCAAAGTGCTGGGATTATAGGCGTGAGCCACCGCACCCGCTGACCCTGATTCTTTCTCCAGGGCCAAATTCGGCCTTTGTACAACAGAGGGAACTGTTTGCAAAACAGAGGGGTTTTTAAATTTTATTTATTTATTTTTGAGACAAGGTCTTGCTGTGTCACACAGGCTGGAGTGCAATGGTACAATCATGGCTCAGGTGATCCTACCACCTCGGCCTCCCGAGTAGCTGGGACTACGGGCATATATCACCATACCTGGCTAATTTAAACACTATTATTATTATTTTTTTTAGCAATGGGGATCTCACTATGTTGTCCAGGCTGGTCTCAAACTCCTGGGATCAAGTGAACCTCCTATTTCAGCCTCTCAAAGTGCTGGGATTACAGTCATGAGCCACCGCACCCAGCTTGGTTTTCAGACACGTGACTGTTTAGTGAAAACAGAGCACTAGGCTTTTTGAAGCTAAATGTCCTGGGTTTGAGTGCTAGCTCTGCCAACCTTAACGACTTAGTTTAAATCTCAGTTTCCTCCCTAATGTGAGGATAATACTGCCTACATCAAAGAGTTCTAACAAGTTGAAGTATTGGAAAGGGCTTTGTTAGCTGCAAAGCTCCTGCCAAATGTTCTTCATAGCCTTTACTAAGAGGAGGAAAAAAGAGAGATTTAAGTTTTGTAATTTGCTTGCCCTAAATAACAATGGGCAAGAGCTAAATCACAAGGCATAAGTGGCAGGCTGGACACAAGTTTGTTGGAAACATTCCCCAACATTTTTAGCCAAAAAGTTGTTCAGTTCTCTGTGTTCTCCCTCTTCTGCAACCTACACCCAGCCAAGGGCTGACTCAGTCTTAAGGGAGAAGTAGCATGAATTCAACAACATTGCGTTCAGCATCCTCTATCCCTGCACTGAGCCTCTATTCTGTAGGTAAGGAGAACCCCAGAATGATAGTCTTCAAGAGATGAAATCAGAAGTTGTCAGAGGCTGGGTGTGGTGGCTAAGGCTGGGTCCCATACTCTGTGAGGCAGGTGGAGCTAAGGCAACATGTAATCCCATACTCCTGTAATCCCAGCACTTTGGGAGGCCGAGGGGCAGAGGTCAGGAGGAGACCATCACTTGAAACCCTGCTCAGGAGTTCAAAACCAGCTGGGCTGGGGGCAACATGCAGTGAGCTGAAACCCTGCACTCCAGCCTCTACAGATGAAAAATACAAAAATTAGCTAGGTGTGGTGGTGTGCACCTGTAGTCTCAGCTACTCAGGAGGCTGAGGAGGTGAAGAAGATCACTTGAATAAGGGAGGCGGAGTTTGCAGTGAGCCACGAATGCGTCACTGCACTCCAGCCTGGGTGACGTAACAAGACCCTGTTTCAAAAGAAAAAAAAAGTTGTCAGAGATTCATAAAGGGGATTCAGACATTAGGTGAGAAGTTTGAATGAGATAAACACTAAAATCTCTTTGAACTCCAAAGTTCTATACAAAAGAATTCCTCTCAAAGTGTATCATCTAGTTGGTGAGATAAAACCTGAATAGGAGGCCGGGCAGGGTGGCTCACGCCTGTAATCCTAGCACTTTGGGAGGCCGAGGTGGGCGGATCACTTGAGGTCAGGAGTTCAAAGCCAGCTTGGCTGTCATGGTGAAACCCCATCTCTACTAAAAATACAAAAAAGGCTGGGCGCGCAGTGGCTCACACCTGTAATCCCAGCACTTTGGGAGGCCGAGGCAGGTGGATCACGAGGTCAGGAGATCGAGACCATCCTGGCTAACACGGTGAAACCCCGTCTCGACTAAAAAATAGAAAAAATTAGCCAGGCGTGATGGCAGACACCTGTAGTCCCAGCTACTGGGGAGGCTGAGGCAGGAGAATGGCGTGAACCCGGGAGGCAGAGCTTGCAGTGAGCCGAGATCGCGCCACCGCACTCCAGCATGGGCGACAGAGAGAGACTCCGTCTCAAAAAAAAAAGATAGCTGGGCATGGTGGTACATGCCTGTAATCCCTGCTACTCAGGAGGCTGAGGCAGGAGAATCGCTTGAACCCGGGAGGCAGAGGTTGCAGTGAGCCGAGGTCGTGCCACTGCACTCCAGCCTGGGTGACAGAGTGAGACTCTATCTCAGAAAAAAAAAAAAAAAAAAAAAAAAAAAAAAAAACCTGAACAGGCCGGGTGCGGTGGCTCATGCCTGTAATCCCAGCACTTTGGGAGGCCGAGGCGGGTGGATCACGAGGTCAGAAGATCAAGACCATCCTGGCTAACACAGTGAAACCCCGTCTCCACTAAAAATACAAAAAATTAGCCAGGCGTGGTGGCAGGTGCCTATAGTGCCAGTTACTTGGGAGGCTGAGGCAGGAGAATGGCGTAAACCCGGGAGGTGGAGCTTGCAGTGAGCCAAGATCATGCCACTGCACTCCAGCCTGGGAGACAGAACCAGATTCCGTCTGGAAAAAAAAAAAAAACCTGAATAACATGAACATATGTAGAAAAAAGGCCAACACGAGTGCCAGTGAAGAAAGTGCTCCTTCATATAGGACCTTGGAGACCAGTGGGGGCTAGAGGGGCACACATTCTGCAAGGTGAATCTGGAGGTAGAGCTGGAATTCCAGGGGTATAGAATTGGGAAGAGGAAAGGGAAGAGAAAGTACGTTCGTGGGAAGTGCCAATGGACAATGTTAGCCAGGGCTAGAAGTTCAACCCAACAATTCACTGTGTGTCTCTGAGGTAGATGCAAAGCTAAGTCAGGACTTCAGTCCTCGGGAAGTTCTGACATGTATCTTGGACATGTCAGTCAAGTGACTTCCTCTCGAAGCTGAAACTGGCCACAGGGCTGGGGTGACCTTTGTTCCAGCACAGCTCCCCACTGGAGTAAGGTGGTCTGTGACCCAAGGACAGTCCCTCAGCACCCTGACTAGGGTGGGCTTCATGACTCCTTCCTCCTATGCTCCTCCAGCTCTACACAAACTCCGCTTTTATCTGAACCACTTAGACTACTTTCTGTTTTCCTAACTGTTCTAATTGAGCAGCCAACAAATTGATAATTTTATTATTTATTTTTTTCAGACAGGGTCTTGCTCTACCACCCAGGTTGGAGTACACAGGTGCAATCACAGCTTACTGCAGCTTTGACGTCCTAAACTCAGGCGATCCTCCTCCCTCAGTCTCCTGAGTAGCTGGGACCACAGGTACACACCACAATGCCCAGTTAATTTTATTATCTGTAGAGACAGGGGTTCCCTACGTTGCCCATGCTGGTCTTGAACTCCTGGGCTCAAGCGATCCTCCTGCCTTGGCCTCTCAAAGTGCTAGAATTACAGGCATAAGCCACTGCACCTGGGTCATAATTGTAAAAATGTTGTATAGTGATAGAAGTAGTCATAGGGTATCCAGAAGAAGCTCTGGCCGTACCTAAGGCATGAACACTCATTGGGGCAAGCCAGTGTGGTCTGGCTGGAGGAGGGATGCTCTTGGGAGGTGACTAAGCTGAGAGTGGAGAAGCTGGGGAGATTAATTGTACTGAGTGTCTACTGCCAGATATTCTGGAGCTTTTATCCCAGTGGGAGATGCAGACAAAAACAGGTAAACAAGAGAATGCAGATAGAAATAAGAAAAATAAGGCAAGGGAAAGAATGGAGGGGAGGGACACGTGAAATGAGATGTAAGTGATATCAAGGAGTCTTCCGTGTGCAGACCTTGAGCATGGACCTTACAGGCAGAGGAAACAGCATAGATAAAGTCCTGAGGTGAGCGTAAGCATTGTATATTTGAATAACCATTGCAAGGAACAATGACTATTTTTCCACTAGATGAGATGTGTGGGTTTCTCCCACCTAGGCACTTCCTTGGAGCTGACTAGAGAACAGATATGGCTTTTTTTTTTTTTTGAGACAGAATCTCGCTCTGTTGCCTAGGCTGGAGTGCAGTGGTGCAATCTCGGCTCACTGCAACCTCCACTTCCCAGGTTCAAGTGATTCTCCTGTCTCAGCCTCCTGAGTAGCTGGGATTATAGGCGTGCACCACCAACCCGGCTAATTTTTGTATTTTTTCAGTAGAGATGGGGTTTCACCATGCTGATCAGGCTGTTCTCGAACTCCTGACCTCAGGTGATCTCCCCAGCTCAGCCTCCCAAAGTGCTGGGATTACAGGCATGAGCCACCGCGCCTGGCCACAGATATGGCTTTTATAAGTCAGCCTATGTGACTTCGGACAACTGAAGTTGGAAGGCTTCAGTCAGCTGTCACTAAAGGAAGGGTGGGTCCTTGGTCTGCAACTGCCAATTAAAGACATTATAGGGTAACAGTGACAGCAACATTGCAACTGAAAGGGACAAGCAAATCTTGCTAGTCAGTGTGAGCCTAGAGGTGGCTTAGAAGACAAAGGCGCCTCACATTATCCTCCCACTCACAGACACGCACCTTCGTTTTGTAAGGTGTGCAGGATGGTTTTCATCTTCATATTGCACCTGTGGAAACTGAAGTGAAGTGACTTATTCAAGCCATACAGTAGGCAACCAGCTAGGCTAAGACCCAGTTTCCTCATCCCCAATCAACTGCTCTTCCCTTTATTTATTTATTTATTTATTTATTTTTGAGACGAAGTCTCGCTCTGTCACCCAGGCTGGAGTGCAGTGGCACGATCTCGGCTCACTGCAAGTTCCGCCTCCTGGGTCGACGCCATTTTCCTGCCTCAGCCTCCTGGGTAGCTGGGACTACAGGCGCCCGCCACCACGCCCGGCTAATTTTTTTTGTATTTTTAGTCTCGATCTCCTGACCCGCTGTGAGAGGCTGGAGTGCAGTGGCGCGACGGGGCCTCCCGGGTTCCCGCCATTCTCCTTTCACCATGTTAGCCAGGATGGTCTCGATCTCCTGACCTCGTGATCCACCCGCCTCGGCCTCCCAAAGTGCTGGGATTACAGGCGTGAGCCACTGTGCCCGGACTATTTATTTATTTATTTAGAGACAGAGTCTCACTCTGTTGCCCAAGCTGGAGTACAATTCGAGGCTGCAATGAGCTATGATGGTGCCACTGCTCTCCAGCCTAGGTGACACTCTACCCTGGGCAACAGATGGAGAACTCATCTCTTACTAAAACAAAAAAGAAAAAATAGTAGAAAAAAAGTATGTTTCTGCCTTAACTCCATTCCACTCAAAATCTATGCCCAACTGGTCCTATTTTCTTTCTTTCTTTTGTTTTTTTTTTTTTTTTTTTTTTTTTGAGACAGCGTCTTCTCTGTCACCCAGGCTGGAGTACAGTGGCACAATCTCGGCTCACTGCAAACTGCCTCCTGGGCTCAAGTGATGCTCCCAACTCAGCCATCCAAGTAGCGGGGACTACACCACCACAACCAGTGGGCACATTCTTGGCTCACTGCAACCTCTTGCTTTTGGGTTCAAGCGATACTCCTGCCAGCTAATTTTTGTATTTTTTATAGGCATGATCCACCGCACCTGGCCTGAGACTCCATCTCTACAAAAAAAAAAAAAAAAAAATTAGCCAGGCATGGAGTGGCGCACCTTCTCAGGAGGATGAGGTAGGAGGATAGCTTGAGACCAGGAGTTCAAGGCTGCGATGAACTATGGTGGTGTCACTGCACTCCAGCCTGGGTGACAGAGTAAAATCTTGTCTCCAGAAATAAATAAATAAAAATAAAATCGCATAAGATTATATTTGAGCCGGGTGCAGTGGCTCACGCCTGTAATCCCAGCACTTTGGGAGGCCGAGGCAGGTGGATCACCTAAGGTCGGGAGTTCGAGACCAGCGTGACCAACATGGAGAAACCCTGTCTCTACTAGAAATATAAAATTAGCTGGGCCTGGTGCCTATAATCCCAGCTACTAGGGAGGCTGAGGCAGGAGAATTGCTTGAACCTAGGAGGCGGAGGTTGCGGTGAGCCGAGATCGTGCCATTGCACTCCAGCCTGGGCAACAAGAGTGAAACTCTACCTCAAAAAAAAAAAAAAAAAAGATTATATTCAAAGTAGGCCGGGCCCGGTGGCTCACACCAGTAATCCCAGCACTTTGGGAGGTTGAGGCGGGCGGATCACGAAGTCAGGAGATCAAGACCATCCTGGTTAACACAGTGAAATCCCCTCCCTACTAAAAACACAAAAAATTAGGTGGGCGTGGTGACTGCACCTGTAGTCCCAGCTACTCAGGAGGCTGAAGCAGGAGAATTGCTTGAATCCGGGAGGAAGAGGTTGCAGTGAGCTGAGATTGCACCACTGCACTTCAGCCTGGGCAACAGAGCGAGACACCATCTCAAAAAAAAAAAAAAGAAAAAGAGAAAGAAATTATATTGGAAGTACTGCCTGAAACTATTCAGTCCAGAAGTCAGAAACTTTGGGCCTGGGCCAAATCTAGCATACTGCCTGTTTTCCTGATGTCCTGGGAACTAAGAATGGCTTTTATATCTTTTAAAAGGCCAAAAAAAAAAAAAGATCGGCACAGTGGCTCACACCTGTAATCCCAACACTTTGGGAGTTCTAAGTGGGCGGATCACCTGAGGTCAGGAGTTCAAGACCAGCCTGATCTACATGATGAAACCCCATCTCTACCAAAAATACAAAAATTACCCAGGTATAGTGGCATGCGCCTGTAATCCTGACTACTCGGGAGGCTGAGGCAGGAGAATCGCCTGAACCCGGGAGGCAGAGGTTGCAGTGAGCCGAGATCATGCCACTGTACTCTAGCCTGGGCAACAGAGTGACTTGGTCTCCAAAAAAATAAATAAAAATAAAAATAATGTGATTATTGTGAATAATTTGATTATGACGTGAAATTGTATGAAATTCAAAAATCAGTGTCCACAAAAAAGTTTTATTGGAATAATTTTTTTTATTTTTTGGAGACAGAGTCTTGTTCTGTTTCCCAGGCTGGAGTGCAGTGGCGCAATCTTGGCTCACTGCTACCTCTGCCTCCCAGGTCAAGTGATTCTCCTGCCTCAGCCTCCTGAGTAGCTGGGATTACAGGTTCCTGCCGCCATGCCCAGCTAATTTTTTTATTTTTAGTAGAGATGGGGTTTCACCATCTTGGCCAGGCTGGTCTTGAACTCCTGACCTTGTGATCCACCCACCTCAGCCTCCCAAAGTGCTGGGATTGCAGGTGTGAGCCACCACGCTCGGCTTTTTTTTTTTTTTTTTTTTTTTTAGACAAGAGTCTCACATTGTCACCCAGGCTGGAGTGCAATGGTGCGATCTTGGCTCACTGCAACCTCCACCTCCGAGGTTCATGTGATTCTCCTGCCTCAGCCTCCTGAGTAGCTGTGATTACAGGTGCACATCACCATATCCAGCTATTTTTTTTTTTTTTTTTTTTTAGTAGAGATGGGGTTTCACTATGTTGGCCAGACTGGTCTCGAACACCTGACTTCGTGATCTGCCCACCTCGGCCTCCCAAAGTGCTGAGATTACAGGGGTAAGCCACCGTGCTTGGCCTTTTTTAATTTTTATTTATTTTTTTTATTTTTTATTTTTATTTTTTTTTTTTGAGACAGAGTCTCGCTCTGCCGCCCAGGCTGGAGTGCAGTGGCGTGATCTTGGCTCACTGCAAGCTCCGCCTCCCGGGTTCACGCCATTCTCCTGCCTCAGCCTCCCGAGTAGCTGGGACTACAGGCGCCCGCCACCTCGCCCGGCTAGTTTTTTTGTATTTTTTAGTAGAGACGGGGTTTCACTGTGTCAGCCAGGATGGTCTCGATCTCCTGACCTCGTGATCCGCCCGTCTCGGCCTCCCAAAGTGCTGGGATTACAGGCTTGAGCCACAGCGCCCGGCCTATTTTTATTTTTTAAGACAGAGTCTCACTCTGTTTCCTAGGCTGGAGTGCAGTGGTGCGATCTCGGCTCACCGCAACCTCCGCCTCCCAGGTTCAAGCGATTCTCCTGCTTCAGCCTCCCAAGTAGCTGGGATTACAGATGTGTGCCCCCACGCCTGGCTAATTTTTGTATTTTTAGTAGAGATAGGGTTTCACCATGTTGGTCAGGCTGGTCTTGAACTCCTGACCTCAGATGAGCCACTGGCCTCAGCCTCTCAAAATGGGAATAAAACATTTTCTCATTTGTTTATATATATATATATATATATATATATATATATATTTTATGTCTGCACTGCACTGCAGCCTGGGCAACACAGCGAGGCTCCATCTCAAAATAAATAAAAAATAAAAAATAAAATAAAATAAAATAATAAAATAAAATAAAATAAAATAAAATAGCTTGCTGGCCCCTGGGCTGGACCAGTAGCTCCCCTTCCATTGATGGGAAATTTGAGGCACAGAGAAAATGACTGGCCTAAGATCACACAGAGAGTCAATGGCAGAAATAATCCTGGCTCTCTGTTAGTACTCTTTTCACTTTGTTACCATATAAAAGCGGATAAACAAAGGTTTCTCAGCTTCTCATGACAATGACTACTTGGTCCTTTTATATGCCTCATCTCTGCTCATTCTCACCCTTGTCTAACCTAGGTTCTAGCATGGGCAGCTGCATCTGTAACCTTGAGAGGGCAGCACTCATTAAGATGACTCCAAAATACAATCTCTTATCTGAGAACCAAAAATAGAGTGAATATATCATCCTGTCCTAACGGAAAAAAAAAAAAATGCATTAGAAAGTGTCTCAACTGCTTCTGATGATGATATATATGCATTCATACCAGTGTAAATGTAAGAGGTTTTCCTTTTTTTTTTTTTTGACAAATTGTCAATAAAGGTGAATTCAAGCACAAACAATCCCCACATTTAGCTAGACTGGAAAGCACTGAGGCCACATCAGTGGCAAAAGCAAGACAGGCATTTGAGAGAACCACCCAGAGAAACTTTTTTTTTTTTTTTTTTGAGACAGAGTCTCGCTCTGTCGCCAAGTTGGAGTGCAGTGGCTCAATCTCTGTGCACTGCAACAAACCTCTGCCTCCCAGGTTCAAGCGATTCCCCTGCCTCAGCCTCCCAAGTAGCTGGGACTACAGATGCACGCCACCACGCCTGGCTAATTTTTTGTATTTTAGTAGAGACGGGTTTCACCATGTTGGCCAGGATGATCTCAATCTCCTGACCTCGTGATCTGCCTGCCTTGGCCTCCCAAAAGTGCTGGGATTACAGCCATTAAGCCACCGTGCCCGGCCCCCAGAGACACTTTTAAGTGTTTTCTGAGCACTGGGGGAACATGAAGAGGGAGAACATTAGATCTCAGAGAGCCCAAGGGACAGTTGTAAGTAGACTCGTGACCCAGGATTGTCTTTTTCTGAGTAGACTAAAGAAGAGGTTCCATCTCTTTATTCTGGGATGTCCAATCATAAAATGGGGCTAGTAGGGCTTGTAGGCAACGAGGTACTTATGAAGTACAATTAATGTATGCAAAGGGCTTTGAGATCCTTCAGATTAAAAAGTGTCCTGTGCAGGTGCAAGATGGACTGGTGTTGCTGTGAGGGCAGATATATTTTGTGGGTGTCACCACTGTTGTTGAACGAGGCAGTAGGGGAAAAAGTAGGTTAAGATTATGTGGCACAATTGGCTGGGCGTGGTGGCTCACGCCTGTAACCCCAGCACTTTGGGAGGCCAAGGTGGGTGGATCATGAGGTCAGGAGATCAAGACCATCCTGGCTAACATGGTGAAACCCCGTCTCCACTAAAAATACAAAAAAAAACCCCCAAAAACAAAATTAGCCGGGCGTGGTGGCTGGCGGGCGCCTGTAGTCACAGCTACTTGGGAGGCCAAGGCAGGAGAATGGCATGATCCCAGGGGGCGGAGCTTGCAGTGAGCCAAGATCTCGCCACTGCACTCCAGCCTGGGAGAGAGAGTGAGACTCCGCCTCCAAAAAAAGATTATGTGGCACAATCCTTCAACGTGACCCAGAACTGGGCGATAGGAAACTTGTACAGACTATCACATCAGATGGAGAGAAACATCACTGAGAATGCATAGATCCCTGGAGGCAGAATGGTTAGCTTCATGATGCACAGTTATGCCTAGAAAAATCTGGTGGGGCTATTTAGGAAAACAGATATGGTACTTCTGGCTTTACAAGGAAGGGGACCAAGTCACATTACTCAGCAAATATCTTTCCTTAGTCTGAGCTTGGCTTCTAAGATTTTCTGAGAACTGAGCATTTGTTTTCTTTCTTTCTTTTTATTTTTTTTGAGATGAAGTTTCGCGCTTTTTGTCCAGGCTAGAGTGCAATGACATGATCTCGACTCACTGCAACCTCTGGCTCCTGCCTCAGGCACCTGAGTAGCTGGGATTACAGGCGCCCGCCACCACACCCAGCTAATCTTTTTAAAAATATATTTAGTAGAGATAGCGTTTCACCATGTTGGCCAGGCTGGTCTTGAACTTATGACTCAGGTGATCCACCTGCCTTGGCCTCCCAAAGTGCTGGGATTACAAGTGTGAGCCACCACGCCTGGCCTGAGCATTTTTTTCTAAATAATCTTGAAAGGCCTGGTGCTGTGTTAATAGCAGGTACTAGGCTAATAGCGTAATTAAACATCCCCATATTGCAACACTTACACATATGGGAATCCCAATGAGTTCCTAATATATAATTCCTAAATTTAATCCTAAATTGTTCCACTGAATCCTCTGATATGACCTTGGCTAATTATGTAATATCTTAATCTCCAGTGGTAATGAAAAATGTGAAAATGATGGCATGAGTTGATTCATTTCTCCTTGCAGATATTCTATCAGGACCAATGATAAGGGCTTCTATAAATAAAACCTCAGCAGACAGGAAACTGCCTTCAAACTTCAGCAATCAAGAATATTACTTACTTTAGCCCCTGGAACGCATGAGAAAATGGAAATGCACTGAATTAGATTTTTACAAAATTTTTATCAGCTAGAACTTTGGTCCAGATCACTCCTGTAATATTCAGGAAGACGCAGATTTATCATGAAAATGAATAGTGCAGTTTACTTGGGGTATGATTAGTTAGGAAGGAATTAAGAAATCCTTAGCAGAAATATCCATACATTTAAAACTTAATTCTGGCCAGGCGCAGTGGCTCATGCCTGTAACCCCAGGACTTTGGCAGGCTGAGGTGAGTAGATCACCAGAGGTCAGGAGTTCAAGACCAGCCTGGCCAACATAGTGAAACCTGACTCTACCAAAAATACAAAAAAATTAGCCAGGCGTGGTGGCATGTGCCTGCAGTTCCAGCTACTCAAGGGGCTGAAGTGGGAGAATAGCTTGAACCTGGGAGGCGGAGGTTGTAATGAGCTGAGATCATGCCACTGTTTTCCAGCCTGGGCAACAGAGCAAGACTCTGTCTCAAAAAAAACAACTTAATTCTGTTACACAGAAAGTTACAACTCTAATGCTGCATTTGCTTTGGAAATTATAATCTACCAAGAAGAAAAAAAGAAAAGAAAAAAAAGAGGGCTGGGTGAGTGCAGTGGCTCTGACCTCAGCACTTTGGGAGGCCAAGGTGGGTGGATCGCTTGAGCCCAGTAGTTTAAGACCAGTGTGGGCAACAGGGCAAAACCCCATCTCTACAAAAAGTACAAAAATTAGCAGGGCAGGGTGGTGTGTGCCTCTAGTCCCAGCTGCTTGGGAGGCTGAGTGGGGAAGATGGCTTGAGCTCAGGAGGTGGAGAGGTTGCAGTGAGCTATGATCACACCACTGCACTCCAGCCTGGGTGAGAGAGTGAGATCCTGTCTTAAAAGAAAGGATAAAAGCAAAAAGAGATAATATAACACTCACATGTCCAGCATTACAAATGTAATTTGAGATTTAATTTACAACATAAAGCTAATCGACTTCACAGCTTGGTACTCTGTCTTTTTTGAACTCCTGGCCTCAAGCGATTCTCCCATTTTGGTCTCCTAAAGTGCTGGTGTGACAGGCATGAGCCACTGATCCTGGCCTTTTTAGTATGCTTTTGACAGTTCTATAGGGCCAGGTGCAGTGGCTCACGCCTGTAATCCCAACACTTTGGGAGGCCGAGAGGGGAGGATCATTTGAGGTCAGGAGTTTAAGACCAGCCTGACCGAAATGGTGAAACCCTGTCTCTACTAAAAATACAAAAAAAAAAAAAGAGCTGGGCGTGGTGGCACATGCCTGTAATCCCAACTACTCAGGAGGGCGAGGCACGAGAATCACTTGAATCCAGGAGGTGGAGGTTGCAGTGAGCCGAGATCGCGTCACTGTGCTCCAGCCTGGGTGACGGAGTGAGATCCTGTCTCAAAAAACAAACAAAAAAACAAAACAGACAGTTCTGTAATACTATATGGTTTTATAGGGCAAAACTATTTTGTAAAATGTTATACTTCATCCATGAATTTCAAAGCAGTTGACAGCATCATTAGAGTCTTGGTGTATCCCTCTATGCTTTAAAAAAAATCCATGTAAGAAGTAAAAAAGGCCAGGCGCGGTGGCTCAAGCCTGTAATCCCAGCACTTTGGGAGGCCGAGACGGGTGGATCACGAGGTCAGGAGATCGAGACCATCCTGGCTAACACGGTGAAACCCCGTCTCTACTAAAAAATACAAAAAAAAACTAGCCGGGCGATGTGGTGGACGCCTGTAGTCCCAGCTACTCGGGAGGCTGAGGCAGGAGAATGGCGTGAACCCGGAAGGCGGAGCTTGCAGCGAGCTGAGATCGTGCCACTGTACTCCAGCCTGGGCGACAGAGGGAGACTCCGTCTCAAAAAAAAAAAAAAAAAAAAAAAAAAAAAGAAGTAAAAAAAAGCCGGGCATGGAGGCTCATGCTTGTAATCCCAGCACTTTGGGAGGCCAAGGTGGGTGGATCATGAGGTCAGGAGTTTGAGACCAGCCTGGCCAACAGAGTGAAACCCTGTCTCTACTAAAAATACAAAACATTAGCTGGGTGTGGTGGGGGGGCACCTGTAATCCCAGCTACTTGGGAGGCTGAGGCAGGAGAATCGCTTGAATCCGGGAGGTGGAGGTTGCAGTGAGCCGAGATCACGCCACTGCACCCTAGCCCAGGCGACAGTGTGAGATTCCGTCTCAAAAAAAAAAAAAAAAAAAGTAAAAAAACTCAGTAGACTTTATTCTCATACTAACACAAACAGTTTAAATAGTTTAAATAGTATTTCTCAGATTATAAAGCACTTTTACATCTATTATCTGATTTGAGTGAATCTTCAAAACAACCCTGTGGGGTAGATGTGTTGTATATACTTAATAGATTTAATAAACTTCTGAAATTAACCCAATGAATATTTATCAAGCAACTACTGTTTGCCAGGCACTAGTCTAGAAGATGACCACTCAGTCAAAAAGAAAACACACCAAGACCCTGCCAAAAATGTTTATGTAACTTGCCCAAGAACACAGAAAGTGAATCCAATCATTTTGACTGGTGTACTCTATCATTTTTCCTATCTTAATATGGAAAAGTGAAGCAATCATTTTTGGTTTTTTTGAGATGCAGTCTCGCTCTGTCGCTCAGGCTGGATTGCAAAGGTGTGATCTCGGTTCACTGCAACCTCCAACTCCAAGGTTCAAGCGAATCTCCTTCCTCAGCCTCCTGAGTAGCTGAGACTACAGGCATGCGCCACCACACCCTGCTAATTTTTGTATTTTTGTATTTTTAGTAGAGATAGGTTTTCACCATGTTGGTCAGGCTGGTCTTGAACTCCTGACCTCAGGTGATCCACCTGCCTTGGCCTCCCAAAGTGCTGGGATTACAGGCATGAACCACAGTGCCCAGCCAGCATAGATAATTATCTTGACTCTTGTCTCTCAGTAAATTAGTGGCATTTCTTGCATGGACTTGCTCAACCACATTTGCTTGCCAGCATCTGCCCCCATACATTCCATCTTCCAGTCCTCTACTAGCTGAACTATCAAAAGCCAGTTCCTTTGCTTATGCAGCCCTTCCCTCCTATTTCAGGGCTCAGGTCATGCTGTCAATTCTTTCCACTCTCCAACCCACATCAATTCCCTACTCCCCGACTGGGTAACACAGTGAGACCCTGTCTCTACAAACAATTTAAAAATTAGCCAGGGGTGGCCAGGCGCAGTGGCTCACGTCTATAATTCCAGCACTTTGGGAGGCCGAGGCAGGTGGATCACCTGAGATCAGGAGTTTGAGACCAGCCTGATCAACATGGAGAAACTCCGTCTCTACTAAAAATACAAAATTAGCTGGGCATGGTGGTGCATGCCTGTAATCCCAGCTACTTGGGAGGCTGAGACAGGAGAATCACTTGAACCCAGGAGGCAGAGGTTGCTGTGAGCCAAGATCGCGTCATTGCACTCCAGCGTGGGCAACAGTGCAAGACTCCATCTCAAAAAAAAAAGAAAAAAATAGCTGGGGGTGGTGGCATGCTCTTGTATTCCCAGATACCTGGGAGGCTGAGGCAGAGAGAGGAGGATCTCTTGTGCCCAAGAGTTAAAAGCTGCAGTGAGCCATGATCACATCACTGCTGGGTGACAGAGCAAGACCCTGTCTCAAAAAATAAAAAAAACCCCTGAAAACATCCAGCATATTTGTATAAGGGTTTCAATATCCCCAATATAACGGATACTGTACTTACTTTTTTTATCTTCTTTTGAAAGGAGAGAGAAATCTTTCTTAAGGCCAGACACAGTGACTTATGCCTGTAATCCCAGCACTTTGGGAGGATGAGGTGGGTGGATCACTTGAGGCCAGGAATTCGAGACCAGTCTGGCCAACATGGCGAAACCATGTCTCTACTAACAATACAAAAATTAGCCAGGCATCCTGGCATGTGCCTGTAGTCCCAGCTACTCAGGAGACTGAGGCAGGAGAATCACTTGAAACCAGGAGGCACCAGGCATGGTGGCTTATGCCTGTAATTCCAGCATTTTGGAAGGCGGAGGCAGGCAGATCAGGAGGTCAAGAGATTGAGACCATCCTGGACAACATGCTGAAACCCCTGTCTCTACTGAAATACAAAAATTAGCTGGGCATAGTGGTGCGTGCCTGTAGCCCTAGCTACTGGGGAGGCTGAGGCAGGAGAGTCACTTGAACCCAGGAGGCGGAGGTTGCAGTGAGCCGAGATCGCGCCACTGCACTCCAACCTGGTGACAGAGGGAGACTCCATCTCAACAACAACAACAATAACAAAAAGAAACCAGGAGGCAGAGGTTGAAGTGAGCTGAGATTGTGTCACTGCACTCCAGACTGAGCAACAGAGCGAGAGTCCATTTCAAAAAAAACCCCAAACCTTTCTTAAAATTTAACACTCTCGGCCGGGCGCGGTGGCTCACGCCTGTAATCCCAGCACTTTGGGAGGCTGAGGCACGCGGATCACGAGGTCAGGAGATCAAGACCATCCTGGCTAACACGATGAAACCCTATCTCTACTAAAAATACAAAAAAATTAGCTGGGCGTGGTGGTGGACGCCTGTAGTCCCAGCTACTCGGGAGGCTGAGGCAGGAGAATGGTGTGAACCCGGGAGGTGGAGGTTGCAGCAAGCTGAGATTGTGCCACTGCACTCCAGCCTGGGCGACAGAGTAAGACTCCGTCTCAAAAAAAAAAAAAATTAACACTCTCCAGGAAGTAGAATTTTCATGACATATACTCTACACGTAACTAATGCACTAATACCATCAGAAATACATCTCAACTGCTTTCTTAAAGAAATGATCTTTTCCTCAGCTATATTTTAAGTTCCACATCAGTGATTCTTAGGAGAAGTGAGAAAAGTCCCACGAAGTAGATAATTCAAAGGATGTATCAGAATCCCTCGAAATCCTGATATTCCATTTTAGAAGACAACTTTCCTCAATGTCCCCAAGTTTTTTTTTGTTTTTTTTTTTTTGAGATGGAGTCTCACTCTGTCCCCCAGGCTGGAGTGCAGTGGTATGATCTTAGCTCACTGCAACATCTGCCTCCCAATGCTTCCAAATTGAATCCAATCCCTAAATCTCTACCAGTATAAATCAGTGTAAATGACAGAAGTATAGTGTGTGCTAGGACAAAGGAAAAACAGGTGAAGACCTTATTCTACTTAAGCTGGAGAGCAACATTTCATAAATAATTAGAAAATGTACACTTAACCATATACTACATCTAGGCTTCATCCAAACTGACAAACTGACAAATAAAAAAAAAAATTGTGGGCTGGGCGCGGTGGCTCACGCCAGTAATTCCAGCACTTTAGGAGGCCAAGGCGGGCAGATCACCTGAGGTCAGGAGTTCCAGACCAGCCTGGCCCACATGGTGAAACCCCACCTCTACCAAAAATACAAAAATTAGCTGGGTGTGGTGGCACATGCTTGTAGTCCAAGCTACTTGGGAGGCTGAGGCAGGAGAATGGCTTGAACCCTACAGGTGGAGGCTGCAGTGAGCCAAGATCATACCATCACCCTCTGGCCTGTGCCACAGAATGACAAGACTCCATCTCAAAAAAAAAAAAAACCCAAAATTGTTGGCTCGATGCAGTGGCTCATGTCTGTAATCCCAGCACTTTGGGAGGCTGAGCCGGGGGGGGATCACATGAGGTCAGGAGTTTGAGACCAGCCTGACCAACATGGAGAAACCCTATCTCTACTAAAAATATAAAATTAGCCCGGCGTGGTGGCACATGCCTGTAATCCCAGCTACTCAGGAAGCTGAGGCAGGAGAATTGCTTGAATGCTGGAGGTGGAGGTTTCGGTGAGCTGAGATCACGCCATTGCACTCCTGCCTGGTCAACAAGAGCGAAACTCCATCTCAAAAAAAAAAAAAAAAAAAAAAGTTTCAATAGTTACTAGGCATAAATGTTTCAGAATAAAATATACATGATACTTTATATCTGTATTTAATCACATGCTCCAATAAAGATCGATAAAGTAATAAATACATTGAAAGGCCGGGCGCGGTGGCTCAAGCCTGTAATCCCAGCACTTTGGGAGGCCGAGACGGGCGGATCACGAGGTCAGGAGATCGAGACCATCCTGGCGAACACCGTGAAACCCCGTCTCTACTAAAAAATACAAAAAACTAGCCAGGCGAGGTGGCGGGCGCCTGTAGTCCCAGCTACTCGGGAGGCTGAGGCAGGAGAATGGCCTAAACCTGGGAGGCGGAGCTTGCAGTGAGCTGAGATCTGGCCACTGCACTCCAGCCCGGGCTACAGAGCGAGACTCCGTCTCAAAAAAAAAAAAAAAAAAAAAAAAAAAAAAAAAAAAAAAAAAAAAAATACATTGAAAATACAAATTGGGCTGGGCGCGGTGGCTCAAGCCTGTAATCCCAGCACTTTGGGAGGCCGAGGCGGGCGGATCACGAGGTCAGGAGATCGAGACCATCCTGGCTGACACGGTGAAACCCCGTCTCTACTAAAAAATACAAAAAACTAGCCGGGCGAGGTGGCGGGCGCCTGTAGTCCCAGCTACTGGGAAGGCTGAGGCAGGAGAATTGCGTGAACCCGGAAGGCGGAGCCTGCAGTGAGCTGAGATCCGGCCACTGCACTCCAGCCTGGGCGGCAGAGCGAGACTCCGTCTCAAAAAAAAAAAAAAAAAAAAAAAAAAGAAAATACAAATTGGCCAAGCACAGTGGCTCATGCCTGTAATCGTAGCACTCTGGGAGGCCCAGGTGAGTGGATCATCTGATCTCAGAAGTTGGAGACCAGCCTGGGCAACATGGCGAAGCCCCATCTCTATCAAAAATACGAAATATTAGCTGGGTGTAGTGGCATCCACCTGTAGTCCCAGCTACTCAGCAGGCTGAGATGGATAATTTAAAAAAGGAAATACAAATTTTGACTTTTTTTTTTTTTTTTTTGAGTGGCAGTTTCGCTCTTGTCACCCAAGCTAGCGTGCAACGGTGCGGTCTCTGCTTATTGCAACCCCCGCCTCCTGGGCTCAAGCAATTCTCTGGCCTCAGCCTCCAGAGCAGCTGGGATTACAGGTATGTGCCACCAAGCCCAGCAAATTTTTGGGATTTTAGTAGAGACAGGGTTTCACGATGTTGGCCAGCCTGGTCTCGAACTCCTGACCTCAGATGATCCACCCGCCTTGGCCTCCCAAAGTGCTGGGATCAAGACTCCATCTCAAAAAAAAAAAAAAAAATTCTGAAATTCTGAAGGTGGAGCTTGACCTCAGAGTGATATATCTGTTTTCCTTTCTTTTTGTTTTTTTTCTTTTTTTGGAGATACAGTCTCGCTCTATCACTCATGCTCTGTCACCCAGGCTGGAGTGCAGTGGCATGATCTCAGCTCACTGCAACCTCTACCTCCTGGGTTCAATCGATTATCCTGTCTTAGCCCTCTGAGTAGCTGGGATTACAGGCATGAGCCACTACCCCCAACTAATTTTGTATTTTTAGTAGAGATTGGGTTTCTCCATGTTGGTCAGGCTGGTTTTGAACTCCAGACCTCAGGTGATCTGCCCACCTCAGTCTCCCAAAGTGCTAGGATTACAGGCGTGAGCCACTGTGCCCAACCTTAATATTTGTATTTTTATTAGAGATGGGGTTTCACCGGGTTGGCCAAGCTAGTCTTGAACTCCTGACCTCAGGCAATCCACCCATCTCGGCCTCCCAAAGTGCTGGGATTACAGGTGTGAGCCACCATGCCTGGCCCATGTTTTCAAATTAAGCACATAGACTATTTATTTATTTCACTGTTGTTCACTGGGATGTGGTGGAACTAGAGCAGGGTCCAATATAGGGGAAGAAGGTCTTTTAAAAAGAAAATACGGCTGGGCAAGGTGGCTCACGCCTGTAATCCCAGCACTTTGGGAGGCCAAGGCAGGCGAGTCATGAGGTCAGGAGTTCGAGACCAGCCTGGACAACATGGTGAAACCCTGTCTCTACTAAAAAATAACAATTAGGGAGGTGTGGTGGTGCATGCCTGTAATCCCAGCTGCTCAGGAGGCTGAGGCAGGGGAATCACTTGAACCCGGGAGGCAGAGGTTGCAGTGAGCAGAGATCAGGCCATTGCACTCCACCCTGGGTGACAGAGTGTGTGACTCTGTCTCAAAAAAAAAAAAAAAAAAAAAAAAAAAAGTAAAGAAAAATATAGCTGGGCACAGTGGCTCACGCCTGTAATCCCAGTACTTTGGGAGATGGAGGCGGGAAGATCATCTGAGCTGGAGTTCTCCCAGCCAAGAAATAATTTATTATTCATGTCATCATGGAGCAGATATGAGGGTAGAAGGAGACCATATCCTGGGAGCGTAACAATTCCTCCAGAAGCCCTAAGGTTTTGAGTTCCCACTTGCTGCACTGACCCAGGAACTTCCTAAAACAGAAGGTACTTTCCAACATCACAGTTTCTGGCATCTTCCCCTCTAAGCCTCACTGTCAGACTTTTCCAAAGGTCATACTTTTTTTTTTTTTTCTTCAATTCATTCCAATCAAACTTTTGCCTCCTACTCCACCCAGACAGATCCTGTCAAGGTCACCAATGACTTACACTTGCTCATACAATACTCCATTTTCATGCCTCAACTTAATCTCTCAGCAGCATTTCAGGGTTGACCATTCCCTCCACTTTTTTTTTTTTTTTTTTTTTTTTTGAGACCGTGGCTCACTCTGTCATCCAGGCTGGAGTGAAGTGGCGCGATCTCGGCTCACTGCAACCTCCGTCTCCCGGGTTCAAGCAATTCTCCTGCCTCAGCCTCTCGAGTAGAGCCACTATTCCTGTGCGCCACCATTCCCGGCTAATTTTTGTGTTTTTACTGGAAACGGGGTTTCACTATGTTAGCCAGGCTGGTCTCGAACTCCTGACTTTGTGATCCACCCGCCTCGGCCTCCCAAAGTGCTGGGATTACAGGCATTAACCACCGAGCCCCGCCCAAGCCCAGCTAATTTTTTTTTTTTTGAAACAGAATTTTGCTCTTGTTGCACAGCCTGGAATGCAATGGCGCAATCTCAGCTCACTGCAACCTCCGCCTCCCGGGTTCAAGTGATTCTCCTGCCTCAGCCTCTCAAGTAGCTGGGATTACAAGTATGCGCCACCACACCCAGCTAATTTTTCTTTTCTTTTTTTTTTTTTTTTGAGACGGAGTCTCCCTCTGTCGCTCAGGCTGGAGTGCAGTGGCCAGATCTTGAAAGGAGCTGGGCACATTCCTCAGCCCCGGGCTCAAAACTCCCTGAGCCTAGCACAAACACATCCCATCCTCCCATCCCACCACCATATCTCTCTCAAACTCCCTGAGCCCAGTATAAACACCACCTGGAAAGTCTCCGATAAGGAGACAGCCGTTCAAGGTTACTGAAAGCGCAGGAGCCAAAATAATTTCTTTGTTCCCCTGCAACTTTCGGGCTATAAAAAGCAAACGCTCGCATTGTTCAGGGCCCTCTTGTATACTGTGTAAAGGAGGGACCAAGTTCGAACTTGTAGTAAAAATCCTTGCTGCTTGGCTTTGACTCTGGACTCTGGTGGTCTTCTTTGGGGAACAAACAGTCTGGGCATAACAATCTCAGCTCACTGCAAGCTCCACCTCCCGGGTTTACGCCATTCTCCTGCCTCAGCCTCCCAAGTAGCTGGGACTACAGGCGCCCGCCACCTCGCCCGGCTAGTTTTTTGTGGTTTTTTAGTAGAGACGGGGTTTCACCGGGTTAGCCAGGATGGTCTCAATCTCCTGACCTCGTGATCCGCCCGTCTTGGCCTCCCTAAGTGCTGGGATTACAGGCGTGAGCCACCGCGCCCGGCCTCACACCCAGCTAATTTTGTATTTCCAGTAGAGAGGGGTTTCTCCATGTTGTTCAGGCTGTTCTCAAATTCCCAACCTCAGGCGATCCGCCCGCCTCGGCCTCCAAAAATGCTGGGATTACAGGCATGAGCCATCACGCCCGGCCAATTTTTGTATTTTTTTAGTAGAGTTAGGGTTTCACCATGTTGGCCAGCTGGTCTTGAACTCCTGACCTCAAGTGATCTGCCTGCCTCGGCCTCCCACAGTGCTGGGACTACAGGTGTGAGCCACCCTGCTAGGCCACCTACTCCATTTTCTTGACTTCCTGGACACCACCCTTTCCTGGTTATCCTCCAACCTAACTGGTTGTTCCTTCTCATCCTGCTTTGCAAACCTTATTCTCAGACCTTTTAACAGTGGAGTGCCGCAGGGCTTCCTTGATCCTATTTCCTTCTATATTTACATTGGTGATCTCATCCAGTTTGAGGCTTTTAAATGCTACCTATAGGATAACTCTCTCACATACAAATATACATAATATACAAAAAGGGCATATATAAAAATATACATCTCCAGAGCTTCCTCCTAAATCAAGACCCACATATCCAATAGCCCACCAGCATCTCCATTTGATATCTAATAAACACCTCAAATTGATCATGCCCAAACTGAACTTCTGATCTTCTCCTGCAGAACTGTTCTATCCAGTCCTCCTTCATTACAAACTCTTTTAGTTGCCCAGGTCAAAAAATGTTTTGGCTCATCCTTGACTCTTCTTTTTATCAATCCCAGGTTCAATCTACCAGAAAGTCTGCTTGGATTTACTGTTAAAATATATCCAGGGCCTTGTGGCTCACACCTGTAATCCCAGCACTTTGGGAGGTCAGGAATTCAAGACCTGCTTGACCAACATGGTGAAACCCCGTCTCTACTAAAAAATACAAAAATTAGCTGGGTGTGGTGGCACAGCTGTGTAATCACAGCTACTCCGAGGCTGAGACAGGAGAATCGCTTGAACCTGGGAGGCGGAGGTTGCAGTGAGCCAAGATCGCACTACTGCACTCCAGGCTCAGTGACAGAGGGAGACTCCATCTCAAAAACAATTAGCCAGGCAGTAGTAGCGCATGCCTGCTGTCCCAGCTACTGAGGAGGCTGAAGCAGGAGAATCGCTTGAGCCTGGGAGGCGGAGGTTGCAGTGAGCCGAGATTGCACTACTGCACTCCAGTCTCACAGTCTCAGTGACACAGACCCTGTTTCAAAAAAAAAAAAAAAGGCCAGGCGCAGTGGCTCTCGCCTGTAATCCCTGCACTTTGGGAGGCTGAGGTGGGCAGATCACCTGAGGTCAGGAGTTCGAGACCAGCCTGGCTAATATGGTGAAACCCCATCTCTACTAAAAATACAAAAATTAGCTGGGCGTGGTGGCGGGTACCTGTAGTCCCAGCTACTCGGGAGTCTGGGGCAGAATAGCTTGAATCTGGGAGGCAGAGGTTGCAGTGAGCGGAGATCATGACACTGCACTCCAGCCTGGGCAACAGAGTGAGACTCTGTCTCAAACAAAACAAAACAAAACACAAAAATTAGCCCAGTGTGGTGGCATGTGCCTGTAATCCCAGTTCCCCAGGAGGCTGAGGCAGGAGAATTGCTGGAACCCGGGAGGCAGAGGCTGCAGTGAGCTGAGATCACACCACTGCATTCCACCTTGGGTGACAGAGCAAGACTCCATTTGAAGAAAACAAACAATCTCTCTCTCTCTCTCCAGGATACATTTTGGTCATTAAAGCCACCTTCACTTGGATTATTGATATGGCCAATTCATTCGGCTCCTGCTTCTACCCTGGGCCTCTCTTTTTTTTTTTTTTTTTTTTTTGAGACAGAGTCTCGCTCTGTCACCCAGGCTGGAGTGCAGTGGTCGGATCTCAGCTCACTGCAAGCTCTGCCTCCCGGGTTTATGCCATTCTCCTGCCTCAGCCTTCCGAGTAGCCAGGACCACAAGTGCCCGCCACCTCGCCCGGCTAGTTTTTTTTTTTGTATTTTTTAGTAGAGACGGGGTTTCACCGTGTTAGCCAGGATGGTCTTGATCTCCTGACCTTGTGATCCACCCGTCTCGGCCTCCCAAAGTGCTGGGATTACAGGCTTGAGCCACCGCGCCCAGCCTTTCCTTTTTTTTTTTTTTTGAGACGGACTCTTGCTCTGTTGCCCAGGCTGGAGTGCAGTGGCGCAATCTCAGCTCACTGCAAGCTCCGCCTCCAGGGTTCATCCATTCTCCCCACTCAGCCTCCGGAGTAGCTGGGACTACAGGCCCCCTCCACCACGCCCGGGTAATTTTATTTTTGTACTTTTAGTAGAGATGGGGCTTCACCGTGTTAGCCAGGATGGTCTTGATCTCCTGACCTCGTGATCTGCCTGCCTTGGCCTCCCAAAGTGTTGGGATTACAGGCGTGAGCCACTGCACCCAGCCCAGGGCCTCTTATTTTCAATATTTTGGGTAATCCTTCTAAAACCTGTCATATCATTAAAAACCATAAAAACCTATTACAGTTTACCAGGTTCTATAGATCTGCCCCACACACTCCTCTGACTCTTTGACTTTCATCCTATAGCCCCGTCTTGACCATTCTATTTTTTTTGAGACAGGGTCTTACTGTCACCCAGGCTGGAGTGCAGTGGCTCAATCAAGGCTCACTGCAGCCTCAAATCACTTTCCAGGCTCAAGCAATTCTCCCACCCAAGTAGCTGGGACCACAGGTACACGCCACCACACCTGGGTAACTTTTATAAATTTTTTGTAGAGACAGGGTTTCACCATGCTGCTCAGGTTGGAGTGCACTGATGCAATCATAGCTCACTGTAACCTCAAACTCCCAGGCACAAGCAATCCTCCTGCCTCAGCATCCCAAGTAGCTGGGACTAAAGGCCCACAACACCACGCCCAGGTAATTGTAACATTTTGAAGAGACTAGTCTCCCTATGTTGCACAGGTTGACCTGGAACTCTTGGCCTCAAGCAGTCTTCTCACCTCTGCCTCCCAAAGTGCTGGGATCACAGGCATGAGCCATGAGCCACCACGCCCAGCTATGACCATTCTATTTCAACCTTACTGATTTCCTTCCTCTATTTCATATGTGCCAGTCATGCTTGCTCCTCCCTGAAGGTCTTTTCATTTACAATTCCCTCTGCAGTCTCTTCTCTAGATATCCACAATTTGCTCCCTTAGCTCCTGCAAATCTTCATTCATAAATTACCTCTTTGTTGGGGCACCATGTCACACCCCTGTAATACTAGCACTCTGGGGAGCTGAAGCGGGAAGATCACTTGAGCCAAAGAGTTAGAGGCTGCAGTGAACTAGGATTACACCACTGCATTTCAGTTGGGGTGACAGCGAGACCCCCTTCTCTACAAAAGTACAAATAAAAGTAAAACCATCTCCTTCTTGAGGCCCATCCTAACCACCTCATTTAAAATTGCAAGACTTGCTTCATCTCTATTATTCTTCACTGTTATTTTCACTGTAACACTTGCCACTTCTATTATTTAATTTCCTTATTGTCTGTCTCCCTTCTCCTCCACCAGGGTAAGCTCCATGAGAACAGGGATCTTGGCTTTGTTTTTATTCAGTGATGTACCTAAACACCTGGGATAGGCTCTGGCACATTGATGCTCAAAAATTGTTAAACAAGTAAATTAAAATCCTGACTTTTCAGAGTCTTTTTGATATATTGTCTAACTAGGCCACTTATACCATGATGCCAACATGATAAATCTACAGGTTCGTATAATCTGCACACTTGTCAGGACAGAATTTTGCTTTGGGGATGACCATTTTGTACTCTGGCAGGACAAACAAACGTTAGGTGTCCCCGGAGCATCGTTTACTTTTATAGATGTGTTTCTATTTTTCTTCTTTTTTTTTGAGATGGAGTCTCACTTTGTCGCCCGGGCTGGAGTGCAGTGGCATGATCTTGGTTCATTGCAACCTCTGTCCTCCCCGGTTCAAGCGATTCTCCTGCCTCAGCCTCCTGAGTAGCTGGGACTATAGGTGCGTGCCAGCACACTTGACTAATTTTTATGTTTTTTAGTAGAGACAGGGTTTCACCATGTTGGTCACATGGGTCTGGATCTCCTGACTTTGTGATCCGCCTGTCTCGGCCTCCCAAAGCGCTGGGATTACAGTTGTGAGCCACCGTGCCTGGCCATGTTTCTCTTTTTCTAAGAAACATACTGTTGCTGCAAGGATTTGTTCTTTGAACTCCAATACTTCTGAAGTACAGGGAAGCATTTTATAACCAAATTTCTGAATGTTTTGCCTCAAAGGAGAAAAAATTATTACACTATGTGGGAGTGCTAACTGCTGCCAAAAATATTTTGAAGGACTTCCCGTATTACTAAAGTCTCTAAAGAGCTTAATTTATCTTTACCAGGAACAAGTTATTGCTGTTTTAAATTCTCTCCTATTCCAGATTTTGTCATAAGAAGCTGTTCTTTCCTTGAACAATGGATTAAAAAAAAAGAAGAAGAAAAGAACAAATCCAAAGGTATGGGCAAAACAGGCCTAGCCCACACCATTTACCTTTTTTTTTTTTTTTTGAGACAGAGTCTTGCTGTGTCACCCAGGCTGGAGTGCAGTGGCGTGATCTTGGCTCACTGCAAGCTCCGGCTCCCAGGTTCACGCCATTCTCCTGCCTCAGCCTCCCAAGTAGCTGGGACTACAGGTGCCCGCCACCACACCCGGCTAATCTTTTTTTGTATTTTTAGTAGAGACGGAGTTTCACCGTGTTAGCCAGAATGGTCTCTATCTCCTGACCTTGTGATCCGCCTGCCTTGGCCTCCCAAAGTGCTGGGATTACAGGCGTTGAGCCACCATGCCCGGCCCAGCCCACACCATTTCTATTCTGCATTGACTGTCTTAAAAATCTGGGTGTAATCAAAGTTTTGGTTAACATCTACCATCTTTTTTTTTTTTTTTTTTGAGACGGAGTCTTGCTCTGTCGCCCAGGCTGGAGTGCAGTGGCGCGATCTCGGCTCACTGCAAGCTCCACCTCCCGGGTTCATGCCATTCTCCTGCCTCAGCCTCCTGAGTAGCTGGGACTACAGGCGCCCGCTACCGCGCCCGGCTAATTTTTTGTATTTTTAGTAGAGACGGGGTTTCACCGTGGTCTCGATCTCCTGACCTTGTGATCCGCCCGCCTCGGCCTCCCAAAGTGCTGGGATTACAGGCGTGAGCCACCGCGCCCGGCACATCTACCATCTTTTAGGGAACACAAATGTGGTACAAATTAATTCAGACACCTCAGTTTTAGAGTAAGAAAGAAAAACTACACGAACAATGAACTGGCAATTCTGGAATTCACTAGTCCGGATCTAGCTTGACAAACACAAATGAGATCCAGGACTACATAAACAAAGGCCTTTTCACCTCTGGGGCAGATCATGAGATTGCCGTGACTGAAAATCTGTTTATTTGAACATGGTTCTCTGTATACTTAAAGTTCACTAGTTCCAACAGTGTTTGGGGTTTTTCGGTTTAGGAAGCTAGTCTTGAGGTCGATATGAGAATGGGGGAGGAGGTTAGCCCTGGATTTCTGTTCAACTGTTTTGCAAATGTACACCATTGGTCATAAGGGAGATGTCAACATTGCAAACACCACTCATTGTTTAAGAAAATACAAAACAACACCATTTTTTTGTACAACAAAATGTTGTGTTTTCTGTGTTAAATGTAATGGTTAAAGGTATAAAGTATGTGTTTTGTTTGTTTGTTTGTTTTTTGAGAAAGTCTCGCTCTGTAGCCCAGGCTGGAGAGCAGTGGCACGATCTCGGCTCACTGCAAGCTCCGCCTCCCGGGTTCACGCCATTCTCCTGCCTCAGCCTGAGTAGCTGGTACCACAGGCGCCCGCCACCACGCCGAGCCACTGTGCCCGGCCTAAAGTATGTGTTTTATTAAAAAAAAAAAAAAAAAAATGAACCCCAGGAATTAGGACTGCTTAAACAGATCCTTCTAGTCTGTTCAAGTGCTGGGCAATCATTCTTCGATTCTAAACTGCCCAGCTAATTAGAGCTATAATAATTTGCTTATCAGGCTACTGTAACAGATTCCAAATTTCCAATAAAACTAATAGCTTTATACTATTTCATTTTCGTTGTGCAGACAAAAAAGAAAAAAAATGACTATAGCATTAACAACAACAAAAAATTCTGTAAGCTCTCACCGCCAAAAGGAAGGACAGGCCAGGCGCGGTGCCTCACGCCTGTAATCTCAACACTTTGAGAGGATCTCTTGAGGATCTCTTGAGCCTAGACGCTCAAGACCAGCCGGGGCAACATGGTGACACCCCGTCTCTACAAAAAGTTAAAAAATTAGCCGGGCGCGGTGGCTTATGTCTGTAATCCCAGCACTTTGGGAGGTCAAGGCGGACGGATCACTAGGTCAGGAGACCGAGACCATCCTGGCCAACATGGTGAAACCCCCTCTCTACTGAAAATACAAAAATTCGCCTGGCGTGGTGAGGCGTGCCTGTAATCCCAGGTACTCCGGAGGCTGAGGCAGGAGAATTGCTTGAAACGGGGAGGCGGAAGTTACAGTGAGCCTAGATCGTGCCACTGCACTCCAGCCTAGGGGCAGAGACTCCTTCTCAAAAAAACAAAAAACAAAAAAACCCAGCATGGTGGTTCGCACCTATTGTCTCAGCTATTCAGGAGGCTGAGGTAGGAGGATAACCTGAGCCCAGGGAGGTCGAGGCTGCAGTGAGCTGTGATTTCGCCATTCCACAAGACAGAGTGAGACCTTGTCTCAAAAAAAAAAAAAGAAAAGAAAAGAAAAGAAAAAGACAGTTGATGTCAACAGACATAGTATAAAAATTTAAAGCTCTATGCAGTGCTTTTGGTCATCATGAAACTAAATTATTTGGAATCCAAAAGCCTCTTCTCAGATACTTATTTCATCTGGAAGCCACCAAATCCTGATCGATTCCGTCAACAACAGATGTTTTTTACATTTTCATGCCATCATTATAAGCTTTACCTCCTACTGCTGAAACAAATAACTTCCTATAATTACACATAGTAATAAAATAAAAAAACTATGGCAGCTGAGATGCCAATAGATTTGAGCCAAAAAGGGCTGGCTCTTTTATGAACTCACGCTGTGGTGAAGAAAAACAAACTTAAAACACACACACACACACACACACACACACACACACACACACACACCCACCCCACCTTGCAAGAAAGCAAACGGGGAAGACAAATTTAGCAGCAGTTCTCTTGAATTTCCTGGCTTTGTTGATTTCGAACCACAACGTTAGCAATAAAACACCAAGACTCACATTTAAATACTTATTTTGAAATCAGAAAAACAATAGCTCTTTCAGGATTTGAAATGGCGCTTGAAAGCACACAATAGATTCTATTGGGTCAATGTATTATTTACATACGCATCTGAGACTTCAAAAAGAAGTTAAATGGGAGATGTTCTCAACAGGCAGAAATAAGATATTCCAATCTATTGTTCAAGTTTATGGCTCAGATATAAATAATGGGCTATAAACCCGTATCTGGAAAACAGTTGCGCAGTGCGTGCTTCATGGCCAGCCAATGAAAAGCAACGTCTCATTCTACTCGGTCTTCCAGCACGTCAAAAGACATCCCACCCTTTTTTTTTTTTTTTTTTTTTTTTTCCCCCAAAGAAGCCAACCTCTGGGGACACCGGGTTTTAGCACCTTTGTGAGGCCTCCGGGCAGCACAGGAAGCTCTAAGGGGCACGCTCTGCAGTTGAGCTATTTGCAGAACGCCATGATCGCTCAAAGCCCAGCACGCGCAAGGGTGTGCTACTGGCACCAGCACAAGGCTTTAGACAGCCACTTCCCACGGCTGAGTTCTAGCCATCCCCTCTTTAAAACGTGTTCCCTCCACCCTGCAAGGGTGGGGTGAGAAATTCACTTTGGAAAGGCTTGCAGGGCGGAAGAGTCCGCCTTGCGGACGCCCCGGCCGCGCTTCAAGGTTCACACGCCGCATGGCCACTCGAACGCAGCCCGGTTTCGAGGCAGTCAGCGGTCGAGACTGGGGCCTCAAGCCAAGAAGGAAAGAACAAAGGGGCCGCGTTCGCCCGCCGCCCCGGGGGAAGGCCCGGGCGCGCCCGCCGTTCCGCCCATACCCCGCCCCTCGGCCGCGCGAAATGGCGGCGACCGCACCACAAAATGGCAGTCGCTCGGCCGCGGAGAGGCACCTGCTAGATGCCGTGGCTTCCTCCCCCGGCCTGGCCCCGCGAGCGCCAACGTCGTTCTACCCGCCCAGGCGCCCCAGTCTTCCCACGCCGCCCCGCCCAGGGCGCCCGGCGTCCCCTGCGACCGCGTCCGGGGCCGCCAACAACGCGGCGCCTTTGTGCGGGCGCACGCTACCTTTACTCGGCCACACGGGCCCTTCTCGGGGGCTTTCCTTAAAGGGGAAACGGCTGGAAGCGACGGAACACCGCCGCCCAGGTCGCCCCTCAGACTCGGGGTTACTACGGTTTCCCCACACTCGCAGCGTTAGCGTCAGGCCACCAAAGTGAAGAAGGGCGGGGAAGAGACCACGGAGCCCGAGAGGAGGGAAAACCTAGAAAAAATTAGTGAAAGACGCCCCCAACCCAATGCTTCGGCGGCCACGCTGAGTCCTAACGTACTGAGCCCACTCGAGGGGGCCCGTGCGCGGAGGCGGCTCCAAAGGGTGGGTTTCGGCTTTCTTTCCACCTCGCAAACGTCCAGTGGGCGCTCTACGCTTCTCATGGCTACCCCCTGCCCTCTCCCCATGCTGAGGAATCTCGGGGACTAAGCAGTGGCAGAGGGAGGAGCGGCTGCCACGGTCCCTATGCTTTTTCCCAGGCACGAGGGTCTCAGTGGACTTGGGCTCTGTTTGGGCCGTGGCTCGAAGGTTGGAGGTGTGGCGGTGTGCTTGGGGTTTTTCGCTTTTTTTCAAACGCTTGCTTCCTTGCGCTCCCCACCCCGCAGCGTCCCTTTGGCTCCGTCTTTCCAGAAACTTCTCACAGAAACTCGGCAAAAAGCCTCCGACTTCGCTACCGCTTTCCTCTTCGCGCATGCGCGAGACGCCGGGCGGAAAGCCCGGGGCGCGCCGGAGTGTGAGAGTGGTGCGTGAGCGCGCGCGCGCTCGCCGTGCGGGGGCGGTTCTCTCTCACAAAGAAGGGAAAGGGTTCCCCCTCCCCCCAACATTCCGTCCCCGCGCAAGCGCGTCGGAGCCACTTCCTTGGCCTTTGAGGGAAGCGGGAGGGGTCGTCCCAAAGCGCGCTAGTCGTGGTTCCGCGCGCCTGCGCCCGTGGTCGTTTTCATCTCCCTGTGTTGTCACCGAGTCTTTGATGTGAAGTGCGTCTGAACAGCTCGCTTGTGCCCGACCCACTTTTTCCTCAAGGCCCATTCGCGGCAACTAGCTTCTTGTGGGGTTATGGATTCTGTACTCTGAGTTTCCGGGAGATTAGTCTCCCCTTTGCGCCCCGGGAATGAGGCTGCCTTCCACCCCTGCCTGCGCCATGTTTGGAACGGCTCTTGAGTGGAGCCGTGTGGAGTGTGGTGGAGTCTTCTCGAAACGGGAAAACAGTCCTGACCCAAGGCCTGGGTGGTGCCCCGACCGGCTTACGTTAGGCACTGCGTGGAATGTTTGCTCACTAAACCCAAAGAAAGGTGTCTTTTTTTTTTTCTTTTTTTGACACGGAGTCTCACTCTTGTTACCCAGGCTGGAGTGCAGTGGTGCAGTCTCCGCTCGCTGCAACCTCCGCCTCTCGGGTTCAAGCCATTCTCTTGCCTCAGCCTCCCATGTTGCTGGGCGGCGGCCAATACGCTCGGGTAATTTTTGTATGTTTAGTAGAGACGGGGTTTCACCATGTTGGTCAGGCTTGTCTCGACCTCCTGACCTCAGTTGATCTGCCCACCTTGGCCTCCCAAAGTGCTGGGATTACAGGCTTGAGCCACCCCGCCCGGCTTTCCTCCCATCTGGCCCCCCGCTGGGAGTTGGGTTCTGGCTGTGTTCCCCACGCTGCTTTGGAACTCCTGACGTCAAGAGATCCTTCCGCCTGGGCTTCCAAAGTGTTGAGATTACAGGTGTGAGCCGCCATGCCCGGCCTTTTTTAAAAAAAATAATTAAAATGGTCTTAAAAGGTGTCATTTTCATTGGAACGGGGTGGGGCTCCTAGTGCCCGCCACAGTCCTCCGCTCAGGCCGGCGGGGCGGGCCCTGGGCTCAGGCTAGGTGCGTGGGTGTAGAGGGCCTAGGCCGCAGCTGCTTCTCCCTCTGCCGAATTGAGCTGGGCGGTGGTAACCATAGTGACCGCACTTGCTCTTCGTTCAGTGCCTCCCCTCCCTCTTGTCCTTTAGGAGTGTGGTGGAAATTATTGCTGGGGTTTTGGGTTCTTCAAAATACAAAAAGCCAAACCAAAACGAAAAAAACCCTCTTGTGTAATCAACTTCCCCTGTGTGCAAAGTTCGGGGAACCCGGGCGGCTTGCCTCTGCCTCGCGCCTGCGCGCTCTCCTTGCCAGGCTGCCCGGTCAAGGACCCTCGCGTCCCTGCTGGCATAGCCACTTCCCTAGATGTATTGTCTTGTGACGCACCCCCAAGTCCCTGTAGGTGCAAGGCTTTAAAAAAGAGAGCTTGTTCGAGAAGAAAGCACATCGGGGGCTCTTAGAGGCCAGCGTGGACGCCACAATCGGGGGGCGAGCCGCGCGGCGACCCTACGGCTCTCGTGAGGTGCTGACTCGGGGCGGATGCGCGTGCACCACTGACTGCGCCAGCCCGGGGTCGGGCCGAGGCAGTGCGGTGGGCGGAGCCGCCCCGTAGCCCCTAACAAAGGGCGAGCTCATTGCCGGGTGGGAACTGTGAGTTGGTGCCAGAGTCCTATGAACTCAGTATATGAAACGTGTCTAGAGAGTGTTGAAGTACCAGCAAGCAATAGAATTCTGACAAGGCTGTAATTTGAGGCTTGGAAATGACCAGCTTAAGTGTCTCTTGAATTCGTAGAATTTCTGTTATAGATTCTATCTTAACATAATTTATGCTTAATAAAGTCTTTAAAATCGGCGTTCCTACGGTAATTATACTACTGACTACTAAATAAGAGGAAGAAAATTTGTGGTGTGTATGTTTTATAATTTGAAATAGGCATCATATCAAAGTTCTTTTGTGCTAATAGGATCCTGGAGATGGATTTATTTTATTTATTTATTTAGAGACAGAGTCTCTGTGTCGCCTAGGCTGGAGTACAGTGGCACGAACAGAACTCACTGCAGCCTTGACCTCCTGGGCTCAAGGGATTCACCCACCTGCAGGCGCACCACTACACCTGGCTAATTTTTAAATTTTTTGTAGAGACAGGGGTCTTGCCTTGTTGTCCAAGTTGGTCTGGAACTCCTGGGCTCAAGTGATCCTCCCACATCAGCCTCCCAAAATGTTGGGGTTACAGGCGTGACCCACCGGTTTGGGCCTGTTTGAATTATTTACTTCAAACTACAGCCAGGTGTCTGAGAGGAGCAGCAGGGGAGCCTCAAACAAATCTGCTGAAAATTTCCATCCATATGTAATAAGCTACTAAACACGATTTATTTGGTATTGTTTTTGAGATTTCATCAAATGCAGTTTGATAGCCTTCTCTGAATTAATCAGAAATTTTGGCCGGTTGTGGTGGTTCACGCCTGTAATCCCAGCACTTTGGGAGGCTGAGGCAGGGGATCACTTGAGGTCAGGAGTTTGAGACCAGCCTGGCCAACAAGGTGAAATCCCGTCTCTGCTAAAAATACAAAAATTAGCCGGGCATGGTGGCCGGCGCCTGTAATCCCAGCTACTGGGGAGGCTGAGGCACGAGAATGGGTTGAACCCAGGACGGGGAGGTTGCGGGGAGGTTGCAGGGAGCCGAGATTGTGAAGCTACACTCCAGACAGGGCGACGGGGAGACTCCGTCAAAAAAAGAAAACAGAAGTCTTGATTTGCGTTATTTACATTCTGCTTGTGTCTTGCTGTTGTAGAAGTTACAATCTCCTAGACCTGGGTGTTTTGGCTAATGTGATGATCACTTATGGTGAAACAGTTAAGCTTTTTGATAATGATTACCAGTAGGGTCTTAAAAGGTTGAATGAGGGCCTGACACCATGGCATTTGCCTGTAGTCCGGTGGTTGGAGCGGGAGGATCCCTTGAGCCCAGGAGTTTGACGTTGCAGTGAGCAATGATCCTACCCCTGCACTCTAGCGGGAGTGACAGAACGACAACCTCTAAAAAAAAGTTAAATAAAATCTCTGAATTAACAGAGAGAGTAATAACATTTTGTTCATGTGGGATTTGTTAATATAATAAATATGTTAATTTAATGCAGTCAACTATCAACATTTCAGGGGAACCCTCAACTAAAGTGACCCAGATGCTAACTTCCAAAAGTCATTTATTTTATTTTTTATTTTTTTGAGATGCAATTTTGCTTTTCTTGCGTAGGCTAGAGTACAATGGGGTGATTTCGGCTCACTGCAACCTCCGCCTCTGAGGTTCAAGCGATTCTTCTGCCTCAGCCTACTAAGTAGCTGGGATTATAAGCATGCACCACTGGGCCTGGCTAATTTTATAGTTTTAGTAGAGACGGAGTTTCTCCATATTGGTCAGGCGGGTCTCAAACTCCCTACCTCAGGTGATCCACCTGCCTCGGCCTCCCAAAGTGATGGGATTACAGGCGTGGGCCACCAGGGTGGCCCAAGTCATTTTATTATAACGTTTTTGTTTCAGATTATAAAAGCAATACCTGACAGGGCTTGGTGGCTCATTTCTATAATCCCAGCACTTTGGGAGGCTGAGGCTGGAGGATCACTTGAGACCAGGAGTTTCAGACCACCCTGGGCAATATGGTCAGACACTGTCTCTTTTAAAAAGGAAAAAAACTTAGGGTGCCGTGCCCACTGGCTCACGCCTGTAATCCTGGCACTTTGGGAGGCTGAGACAGGTGGATCATGAGGTCAGGAAATCAAGACCATCCTGGCCAACATGACGAAACCCCATCTCTACTAAAAATACAAAAATTAGCCGGGTGTGGTGGCGTGCCCCTGTAGTCCCAGCTACTCAGGAGGCTGAGGCAGGAGAATCCCTTGACCCCAGGAGGCGGAGATTGCAGTGAGCCAAGATTGCGCCACTGCACTCCAGTCTGGGTGACAGAGTGAGACATGGTCTCAAAAAAAAAAAAAAAAAAAAAAAAAAGCCAGGTGTGGTGGCATGGGCCTGTGGTCCCGGCTACTCAGGAGGCTAAGGCTGGAGGATTGCTTAAGCCCAGGAGGTTGAGGCTGCAGTAAGAGGTGATCACACCACTGCACTCCAGCCTGGGAAATAGAGCAACCCTATGTCAAAGAATAATAAAATACGGTAAAAGTAATACCAGTTAACCAAAGAAAAATTTAGAAAATATAGAGGAGGCCGGACGCGGTGGCTCACGCCCGTAATCCCAGCACTTTGGGAGGCCAAGGCGGGCAGATCACGAGGTTAGGAGATAGAGACTATCCTGGCTAACACGGTGAAACCCCGTCTCTACTAAAAATATAAAAAATCAGCTGGGTGTGGTGGTGGGCGCCTGTAGTCCCAGCTACTGGGGAGGCTGAGGCAGGAGAATGGTGTGAACCTGGGAGGCGGAGCTTGCAGTGAGCCGAGATCACGCCACTGTACTCCAGCCTGGGTGACAGAGCAAGACTCTGTCTCAAAAAAAAAAAAAAAAGAAAATATAGAGGAATACATTTTTTTTTTTGACAGAGTCTTGCTCTTTTGCCCAGGCTGGAGTGCAGTAGTTTGAGCTCGTCTCACTGGAGCCATTGCCTCCCTGGTTCAAGTGATTATCCTGCCTCAGCCTCCCGAGTAGCTGGGACTACAGGCATTCGCCACCAAGCCCGGCTAATATTTTGTATTTTAAGTAGAGATGGGGTTTCACCGTTAGCCAGGATGGTCTCGATCTCCTGACCTCGTGATCCGCTGGTCTCGGCCTCCCAAAGTGCTGGGATTACAGATGTGAGCCACCGCGCCAGGCACTTTTTTTTTTTTTTTTCCGAGATGGAGTCTTGCTCTGTCGCCCAGGCTGGAGTGCATTGGCATGATCTCGGCTCACTGCAACCTCCGCCTCCCAGGTTCAAGTGATTCTCCTGCCTAAGCCTCCCAAGTATCTGGGATTAGAGGAATACGCCACCATGCCTGGCTATTTTTTTTTTTTTTTTTTTCTGAGACAGAGTCTTGTTCTGTTGCCCAAGCTGGAGTCCAGTGGTGCAGTCTTGGCTCACTGCCACCTCTGCCTCCTGGGTTCAATCAATTCTCCTGCCTCAGCAGCCCCCCCAAGTAGCTGGGATTACAGGCATGAGCCACCGCACCTGGCCTTAATTTTTATATTCTTATTAGAGACGGGGTTTCCCCATGTTGGCCAGGCTGGTTCAAACTCTTGACCTCGTGTTCCATCCACTTCGACTTCCCAAAGTGTTGGGATTACAGGTGTGAGCCACCGCGCCCGGCCCTAATTTTTGTATTTTTAGTAGAGACGGGGTTTCACCATGTTGGCCAGGTTGGTCTCAAACTCCTGACCTCAGGTGATCCACTGGCCTCAGCCTCCCAAAGTACTGTGATTACAGGCATGAGCCACTGCTCCCAGCCAGGAATAAAATTTTTTTAAAAAATTCAAATTCTACCACATAGGCATTAACCATGATTAACATTTGCAAATACCCAAATACCTTTCCAGTCTGTTTTCCACTCAATTACACAAATATTGGTAAATTGCATTAATAATTCTTGGTATTAAGTATATTACCAGTATTTCCTCATAGAGGGAAAAATGTTACTTTTATCAACTTTCCAGGAATAAACAATTGTAGAAACTTAGGAACTGAGTTAAAAATATATCAGCCAGTATATTCATTTCTGAAAAACTAAAAATAACATGGAATACATTATTTAGCTTTATTTAACATGGAATAAATTTTTTATTTAGAGGGTTGAACAGTAAAGTACCTCATTAAGTTTTTTTTTTTTTTTTTTGAGACGGAGTCTCGCTCTGTCGCCCAGGCTGGAGTGCAGTGGTGCGATCTCGGCTCACTGCAAGCTCCGCCTCCCAGGTTCACGCCATTCTCCCACCTCAGCCTCTCGAGCAGCTGGGACTACAGGCGCCCACCACACGCCCGGCTAGTTTTTTGTATTTTTAGTAGAGACGGGGTTTCACCGTGTTAGCCAGGATGGTCTTGATCTCCTGACCTCGTGATCCGCCTGCCTCGGCCTCCCAAAGTGCTGGGATTACAGGCGTGAGCCACTGCACCCGGCCTAAGTATTTTTTTTAGGCGGAGTCAGCTCTGTTGCCCAGGCTGAAGTACAGTGGTGCAATCTTGGCTCACTGCAATCTCTTCCTCCCAGGTTCAAGTGATTCTCCTGCCTCAGCCTCCTGAGTAGCTGGGATTACAGGCATGTGCCATGATGCCCAGCTAATTTTTGTATTTTCAGTAGAGACGGGATTTCACTATGTTGGCCAGGCTAGTCTCGAACTCTTGACCTCAGGTGATCCACCTGTCTCAGCCTCCCAAAGTGCTGGGGTTACAGGCGTGAGCCACCGTGCCTGGCTCTGTTATGAAGTATTAGCTTGCTTAAAGAATGGATCTAGGCTGGGTGCAGTGGCTCACACCTATAATCCCAGCACTTTGGGAGGCCAAGGTGGGCAGATCCCTTGAGTTTGGGAGTTCGAGAGCAACCTGGGCAATATGGAGAAGCCACTACAAAAAAATACCAACAACAATTAACTGGGCCTGGTGGTGTGTGCCTGTAGACTCTGCTACTAAGTGGGAGGATGGCCTGATCCTGGGAGGTGGAGGTTGCCGTGAGCTAAGATTGCACCACTGTACTCCACCTGGGCAGTAGAGGGAGACCCTGTCTCAAAAACAACAACAAAAAAGAACTAGAGGACTAGCTAGCTAATACTGTTCACTTTTTTGGAGTTCTGATAATTTATTTACGTATTTATTTAGAGATGGAGTTTTGCTCTTGTTGCCCAGGCTGGAGTGCAATGGCGCGATCTCGGCTCACTGCAACCTCCTCCTCCCCTGCCTCCTGGGTTCAGGCAATTCTCCTGCCTCAGCCTTCCAAGTAGCTGGGATTACAGGCATGCGCCACCATGCCCAGCTAATTTTGCATTTTAAGTAGAGACGAGGTTTCTCCGTGTTGGTCAGGCTCATCTCAAACTCCTGACCTCAGGTGATCCGCCCACCATGGCCTCCCAAAGTGCTGGGATTCCAGGCATGAGCCACTGCGTCTGGCGGAGTTCTGATAATTTATTGACAGTTTCACCAGAGTGACCTTACTGTATCAACATAAGTCTGTTAATAAACTGGTCTATCTCCATTTGAGCCTCAGAAATAGCAAGATGTTAGGCTGGGCGCTGTGGCTCACACCTGTAATCCCAGCACTTTGGGAGGCCAAGGCGGGTGGATCACCAGAGGTCAGGAGTTCGAGACCATCCTGACCAATATGCTGAAACCCCATCTCTACTAAAAATACAAAAAAATTAGCTGGGCATGGTGGCATGCCCCGGTAGTCCCAGCTACTTTGGAGGCTGAGATCGGAGAATTGCTAGAATCCAGGAGGCGGAGGTTGCAATGAGCCGAGATTGCACCACTGTACTCCAGCCTAGGAACACAGCGAGAGTCCATCTCAAAAAAAAAAAAAAAAAAAAAAAAAAAGCAAGATGTCAAACACCCTTGGATAATATTACAGTGGTGGTGTTGTGTTTTATTTTCTGTTATTTTGGGGAAAAAACTTGGCTCTAATAGTAAGGGTTTGTTGGTATTGTCAAATTCTCATGTGGTTGGGGCTTTGTTCATTTTATAGCTAGCTAATATAATTTTATTTTATTGTATTTACTTATTTTTTGAGACGCAGTCTCACTCTGTCGCCCAGACTAGAATGCAGTGGCATGATCTTGGCTCATTGCAACCTCCCCCTCCTGGCTTCAAGCAATTGTCTGTCTCAGCCTCCCGAGTAGCTGGGATTACAAGTGCCTGCTACCACACCTGGCTAATTTTTTTTGTATGTTTAGTAGAGAGCAGGTTTCACCATCTTGGCCAAGCTGGTCTTGAACTCCTGACCTCGTGATCCACCCGCCTGGACCTCCCAAAGTGCTAGGATTACAGACAAGAGTCATCGCGCCTGGCCAGTTAATATAATTTTATATGATGCCTTTAAGAAGAAATGTGCAGGTGGATCTCCTGAGGTCAGGAGTTCCACACCAGCCTAGCCAACATGGTGAAATCCTGTCTCTACTAAAACTACAAAAATTAGCTGGGCATGGTGGTGTGCACCTTAGTCCCACCTACTAGGGAGTTGGAGGTGGGAGCATCAGGTGAATCTGGGAGGCGAAGGTTGCAGTGAGCTGAGATGGCACCATTGTACTCCAGCCTGGGCGACAGAGCAAGACTCCGTCTCAAAAGAAACAAAGAAGAAATACTTTTTATATATATTTTATATATATATATGTTTTTTATATTTTGGGCTGGGTACAGTGGCTCACATTTGTAATTCCAGCACTTTGGAAGGCCTAGGCAGGTGGATCACTTGAGGTCAGTGTTTCAGGATCAGCCTGGCCAACATGGGAAAACCCCATCTCTACTAAAAACACAAAAATTAGCCAGGCGTGGTAGCAGACACCTGTAGTCCCAGCTACTCAGGAGACTGAAGCACAAGAATCTCTTTGAACCTGGAAGGCGGAGGGTGAAGTGAGCTGAGATCGTGCCACTGCACTCCAGCCTGGGCAACACAGTAAGACTGTCTCAAAAAAAAAAATGCATATATATATATATATTTTTTTTTTTCTTCTTTTTTTTTGAGACGGAGTCTCGCTCTGTCACCCAGGCTGGAGCGCAGTGGCGCAATCTCGGCTCACTGCAACCTCTGCCTCCTGGGTTCACGCCATTCTCCTGCCTCAGCCTTCCGAGTAGCTGGGACTACAGGTGCTCGCCACTATGCCCGGCTAATTTTTTTTGTATTCTTTACTAGAGACAGGGTTTCACTGTGTTAGCCAGGATGGTCTCGATCTCCTGACCTCGTAATCCACCCGCCTCGGCCTCCCAAAGTGCTGGGATTACAGGCGTGAGCCACCATGTCTGGCCTTCTTCTTTTTTTTTTTTTGAGACAGTCTTGCTCTGTCGCCCAGGCTGGAGTGCAGTGGCATGAGCTAGGCTCACTGCAACCTCCGCCTCCCAGGTTCAAGCGATTCTCCTGCCTCAGCCTCCTGAGTAGCTGGGACTACAGGTGCATACCACCATGTCCGGCTAATTTTTTGTATTTTTAGTAGAGATGGGTTTTCACAGTGTTAGCCAGGATTGTCTGGATTTCTTGACCTTGTGATCGGCCTCCCAAAGTGCTGGGATTACAGGCGTGAGCCACTGGGCCTGGCCAAAATGCTCATATATATATATATATATATATTTTTTTTTTTTTTTTTTGAGGCGGAGTCTGGCACTCTTGCCCATACTGGAGTGCAGTGGCCCGATCTCGGCTCACTGCAAGCTCCGCCTCCTGGGTTCACGCCATTCTCCTGCCTCAGCCTCCCGAGTAGCTGGGACTACAGGCGCCCGCCACCTCGCCTGGCTAGTTTTTTTGTATTTTTTAGTAGAGACAGGGTTTCACCGTGTTAGCCAGGATGGTCTCGATCTCCTGACCTCGTGATCCGCCCGTCTCAGCCTCCCAAAGTGCTGGGATTACAGGCTTGAGCCACCGCGCCCGGCCCAAAATGCTTATATTTTAAGTGCATGTTTTCTCCTGAAACAGCTGAATTTTTTTTTCTTTTTCTCTTTTTGGAGACAGAGTTTTGCTCTTGTTGCCTAGCCTGGAGTGCAATGGCGTCATCTCGGCTTACCGCAACCTCCGCCTCCCAGGTTCAAGCTATTCTCCTTCCTGCCTCAGCCTCCTGAGTAGCTGGGGTTACAGGCATGCACCACCACCCCCGGCTAATTTTTGTATTTTTAGGAGAGACAGGGTTTCTCCATGTTGGTCAGGCTGGTCTTGAACTCCTGACCTCACCTCGGCCTCCCAAAGTGCTGGGATTACAGGTGTGAACCACTGTGCCTGGCCGAAACAGGTTAATTTTAATAGCTTGGGACCTGATTTGTAACCAAATTCTTGTTAAAATCTGATAACTATCGTGTCCTCCTGTTTAAATGGAGATATTATTTTACTACTCTACTGGCTGGGTTAGCATTCAAAGCCTGAGTTTGAGGCTCAGACGCTTTTTCCATCTGAGCTTTCATTACGCATGACTGAACTCTTTGAGCATGTCTAGCATGCTAAATACAGCAGCTCCTCACAGTGTGAAAAATAAAACCTGATTAAAAACAAATCTATTTTAATTCCGCTTTGCAAATGGCTCTGCTTTAATGTCAGCTTTCTGAATTATCTTTAATAATCAAATGAGGAAATTCGCTTCACCATCCATTTATCATAGATAAATCACAACTTACTTTTTGATCTTTTTCAATGAGCATCAATTATTGTTAAATTAAGAAAATCATCGGAGAATAACAGAGTGGGTTGCCTTTCTATTGAAAACATAACAAAGATACATGCTTTAACGAAGTTCTGCCCCTGTAAAGCTTTGTAACAGGAATACCAATGGAGAAAAGCTTTTCTGGTGTTTGATGCATTGTCAGCAAAAATGAAAAGCACTGAGAAAATCAAAAACTTGATTTGGGGCTAAGCAAAGGGCATGTACTTACCAGTTTTATTATTAAGAGCTTTTTTTTTTTTTTTGAGACGCTGTCTGGCTCTGTCGCCCAGGCTGGAGTGCAGTGGCTGGATCTCAGCTCACTGCAAGCTCTGCCTCCCGGGTTTACGCCATTCTCCTGCCTCAGCCTCCCGAGTAGCTGGGACTACAGGCGCCCGCCACCTTGCCTGGCTGGTTTTTTGTATTTTTTAGTAGAGACGGGGTTTTACAGTGTTAGCCAGGATGGTCTCGATCTCCTGACCTTATGATCTGCCCGTCTTGGCCTCCCAAAGTGCTGGCATTACAGGCTTGAGCCACCGCGCCCGGCCCCATTAAGAGCTTTTGCAATAGAAAAAGTCAACCAAAACAAAACAAAAAAGCAAGAAACTTCATACTTGACATGCAATCACTGTATCTTGATTTGACTACAGTACCTGGCTATAATGAGGAAATTGTTTTTTTTTTTTTTTTGAGACTGAGTCTCACTCTATCTCCCAGGCTGGAGTGCAGTAGCATGATCTTGGCTCACTGTAACCTCTGCCTTCCAGGTTCAAGCGATTGTCCTGCCTTGGCCTCCTGAGTAACTGGGATTACAGGCGAGTACCACCACGCCACACTAATTTTTGTATTTTTAGTAGAGGCCGGGTTTCACCATGTTGACCAGGCTGGTCTTGATTCCCTGGTCTTAGGTGATCCACCCGCCTCGGCCTCCCAAAGTGCTGGGATTACAGGCATGAGCCACTGTGCCCAGTCTGATAATGTGTTTTTTTAAAAATGCTTTTTTAGGCTGGGCATGGTGGCTCATGCCTGTAATCCCAGCACTTTGGGAGGCCGAGGCGGGCGGATCACAAGGTCAGGAGATCGAAACCATCCTGGCTAACATGGTGAAACCCCATCTCTACTAAAAATAAAATAAAAATTTAGCCAGGCGTGGTGGTGGGTGCCTATAGTCCCAGCTACTTGGGAGGCTGAGGCAGGAGAATGGCGTGAACCCAGGAGGCGGAGCTTGCAGTGAACTGAGATTGTGCCACTGTGTTCCAGCTTGGGTGACAGAGCGAGACTCTGTCTCAAAAAAAAACTTTTTCAGTTTCGCTCTTGTTGCTCAGGCTGGAGTGAGATGGCTTGATCTCGGCTCACTGCAACCTCTGCCTCCCGGGGTCAAGCGATTCTCCTGCCTCAGCCTCCCAAGTAGCTGGGAGTACAGGCACGTGCCACCACGCCCGGCTAATTTTTTATTTTAATTTTTTATTTTATTTTATTTTTATTAGAGATGGGGTTTTACCATGTTGGCTAGGCTGGTCTGGAACTCCTGACCTCAGGTGATCCGTCCATCTCAGCCTCCCAAAATGCTGGGATTACAGGTGTGAGCCACCTCACCTGGCTTTTTTTTTTTTTTTTTTTAATCATGATTTTAACAGAAGCCTGCATTCATGGTGAGATATGCCCTTTATTTCTCTAATTGCAAGACACTTTCCTGAATCCTCTTGTCAGTTGCACCTTTTAATACAATTGAGGTGACACTGTTCTTCATGGTGACTGTGTTCTTTATGGTGACACTGGTCTTTCCCAAGAAGTTTTAGGTAATTCAGAGTCTATCAGATTTTAAATGAGTAATTTACATCAGATTTTAAAATATGCTTCAAACATGGGTGCTTGTATTCAAATTCATGCTTTATAGAAAAATGCATATCAGTTCAACACTTGACTAACTGCAGCCACATTCACACTACTGAATAGTTCATGAGTTTAGGTCGTAGGGTGCTAGCCTGACTTTCCTCATGTGATAATTGTGACACAGAAATGGCCAGATGTAAAGAGTCAATTTTACTTTTTTTTTTTTTCTTTTTTTAAGAGAGGGGTTTCTCCTGTGTAGCTGAGGCTGGAGTGTTGGGGCTTTTCAAGGCACTATCATAGTGCACTAGAGCTTGGAACTCCTGGACTCAGGTGATGCTTCTGCCTTAGCCTTTCTAGTAGCTGAGAAAGCTACTAGAAATTGTACAAAGAAACAATTTAGTTATGCATAGGTGACCTGAGATATTAGTGCTATTGTTTATGGTGACAATATTTTCGAATTCAAGTAGTGTCATTTGTAAGTTGGTTTGTATTTAAGGAGACAATCCATGAGACCAAGTATTTAAAATTAGCCGGGTTGGTGGCTCATGCCTGTAATACCAGCACTTTGGAAGGCTGAGGGGGGCAGATCATGAGGTCAACAGATCGAGACCATCCTGGACAGCATGGTGAAACCCTGCCTCTACTAAAAGTAAAAAAATTACCTGGGCATGATGGTTCGTGCCTGTAGTCCCAGCTACTCGGGAGGCTGAGGCAGGAGAATTGCTTGAACCCAGGAGGTGGAGGTTGCAGTGAGCCGAGATGGTACCACTTCACTCCAGCCTGGTGACAGAGCAAGACTGCATCTCAAAAAAAAAAAAAAAAAATCTAGCTTGCACCTGAAGTAGCACACCTCTGGTATTTCTGTGGATATTTATTATAAACAATTTTATTTTTCTCTCAATATAGTTGCATTAATTTTATGGGTTTTCCTTTAATTTCTGTAAATTGGCCTTTATGTAAAAGTTCAACTGGCCGGGCATGGTGGCTCACGCCTGTAATCCCAGCACTTTGGGAGGCCAAGGTGGGCGGATCACCTGAGGTCAGGATTTTGAGACTAGCCTGGCCAACATGGTGAAGCCCTGTCTTTACTACAAATACAAAAAACTAGCCTGGTGTGGTGGTGCGCGCTTGTAATTCCAACTACTCGGAAGGCTGGGACAGGAGAATCGCTTGAATCCGGGAGGCGGAGGTTGCAGCGAGCTGAAAGTGCCATTGCACTCCAGCTTGGGTAACGAGTGAAAGTCCATCTCAAAAAAAGAAAAAAAAAGAAAGTTCAACTGCAGGTTTCAAAAGCTCTTAGGCCTGGAAAGGCCAGAGGTCTAATTCCTTTATCTGTTTGAATATTAAATTATGGTAAACCCTCTGAGGGGAACAATATTGGATTCCTAACTGTCTCATTTTCGTTTTATTCCTTGTATACCATAGCGATCAGCAAGGGTATCTTGCTAACGGTTTCGCAAGATCCTATATAAAAAAGTTGCTTAGGCCGGGTGCAGTGGCTCACGCCTATAATCCCAGCATTTTGGGAGGCTGAGGCGGGCAGAACACCTGAGGTCAGGAGTTCAAGACCAGTCTGGCCTACATGGTGAAACCCTGTTTCTAATAAAAATACAAAAATTAGCCAGTTGTGTTTGCGGGTGCCTGTAAATCCAGCTACTCGGGAGGATGAGGCAGGAGAATAGCTTGAGCCTGCGAGGCGGAGGTTGCAGTGAGCCGGGACCGTGCCACTGCACTCCAGCAGCCTGGGCAACAAAGCAAGACTCCGTATTTAAAAAAAAAAAAAAAAGTTGCTTCATGTTACAAGTCAGTGACTCTTGGATGGGATGCGTTTCCGAAGCCGTCGCTGTTCAGCAGGGCAGTGAAAAGGGCACCCTTTTAATGATCGCTTTCCCAAGCAGGCAGGGATCCAAGTGCCCGGAAACGCCGGGAGCTGGCCGCCGGGTGAGCGGAGGACGAAGGGGTCTGGCTTCTAGGGGACAGGCCTTGGCAGCCGCTTTGACGCGTAGCCCTGTGGAAACCAATTGCATTTCTCTTCATATCTTCCACCAGGCCAGGGCCTGGGGTTACCGCTGGAGGAGCTAAAGACCGCCCCTGCCTCCCCAGCCGCCCCTTGCCCGGCGCGGGAACCCGACGTAGAGCCCGCCAGGCGGCGGGACTCCACTAGCAGCTGCGCGCCTGCGCATGGGGCCGAGGGCGCTAGCGTTCCTTCCCCGCCAGGCGTTCCGCACTTCGTCGCCCGGCCGGCGCGCCTGCGCGCCAGCTGGGAGGAACTCAGCGTCTCCGCCAAGGCGGGCGGGAGGACGAGCGCGCGCCCGCGGCTAGGGGGAGGCGGTGCGGCGGCGGTAGGCGTGCCGCGCGCGCCGGTGGGAAGCGTCCGGCTGCCACAGCGCCAGCTCCGTCGTAGTCGCTGCCGCCAGTGTCCCGCTCGCCCCTCCTTCCGCTCCCCCGCCCGCCGCTGCCCGGGCGCATGCGCCGCCGGAGCGCGAGGGTCGGCTTCGGGTGTGTGGTGGCGGCAGAGCGGAGCTGCGAGGCCCGAGAGTCAGAACCTGGGGGAGAGGGATGGTCTCTGCACGAGGGGGAGCCGGAGGAGCCGCCGCCGCTGCCGACGCCACCGCCGCAGCCGCCGCCGCCGCCGCCCCGGCACCCGCCTCCCGGCGCTGACGGTCTCGTACGAAGCCGGCGAGGGGGAGCCAGCAGCGGCGGTCGCCGGCACGCCGCCCAGCATGGTCCGGGAAACCAGGCACCTCTGGGTGGGCAACTTACCCGAGAACGTGCGGGAAGAGAAGATCATCGAGCATTTCAAACGGTGAGTGACACGAGGCCCGCGGCCGCGCTTGCTCCTCGGGCGCCGCTTCTCGGCCCGGCCCGTTGCCGGCCCCTCCCGGAGCGCGGAGCTGGTGAGGAGGACCCCGGCCCGGACCCACGGGCTCTGTGGACCTCGTCAGCCGCTCGACCCGCGTCGCGGCGTTGGGCCTCGGGTGTCGGCGGTGCGGGCGGTCGAGCCGCGCCGCCTTCCAAGAGCCCGCGGGGCCCCGGCGGCCGCGTCCCTGACGAGGGAGGTGGCCGAGGCTCGGCCTCCACGCAGCCGGCGCCCCGGGGCTGCCCTCGCGTCGGCCCGGGAGCCGGTGGGAGCCGCGCTGGGCGGCGGGGTCGCGTCCTTGCGCGCTGTGCCCGGCCCGGAGCAGCCGGGACCCGAGCCCGCCCGACAGCCCGGTCCGGCGCCGCCACTCCGAGCCGCTCTGCGGGCGCTCGGCAATGTCTGACTTCGGGAGGGTTCCGTGCGAAGGGAAAGGCGGTGCGAAAACAGAAGTCGCAGTAGGTACTGTGGGCGCGTCACGGACCCGGAGAGACCACCTAGGACCTCTCCGGAGGATTTGCACCCTTGAAACTCACTGGGAATGGCAAACGTTTCTCGTTTTTGCGAGGCTCAGTGGAGAGTGGTGTGAAATAAGTTGGTGCGCCCGTTTGGGCTCCTTGGTCTCCGGCGGAGGAGACCGCGGACTCTGACAGGAGGTTGCCCGCCCCGGCGCCCGTAGCTTCGGGTCGCACTCCCCGGCCGCCCTAAGACCCTGGTGCCCCCCACCCCTGAATTCCCGAATCAAACCGTAAAACATTCCAAACCTTTTACGATGAGAAGATGTAGCTTAAAAAAAACAAAAAAACAAAAAACCTCCCCTGAATATTTTTGTGAATTATAAGTATAAATGTTGTCCTTGATACATCTTATTGAGTAGCATGTAGCGCGTTTTCTTTGTGAAATGCTTGTGTACCGTAACGGATAGGCCTCCGCATAAAACACTTATTAAAATGACGATTGGCTTGTACTTGGTGCAAATTCAGAGGGACCATAGCAAATCTGTGATTGTATTCGAAAATGACAGTTTATTCCGATATTTAAGACCCTGGAAGGTTTCAAGTTTGGCTTTTAATTTCCCTTACTATGTAGTGAGTGAAGGAAATTATGGAGCGTCCTCATTAATGAGTCACCCTGGGAAAAATAGATTGCGTCGCTCGCCTTGAGCCGCTTGGATAAGGAAATGGAAGCAGCGGCGGCGGAGCCTCCTGTCTTTTAAATGGAGGATCATTGATTGTGTTGGTGGTTGCTGTTACTGGGGCATTAAACCCTCGCCGCTGGAGCGCGCGTCTGCGCGTGTCCGCGTGTGAAAAGGAGCCGGGAATCGTGGGGCCATTCATAACCTGCTGGAGCTGTCCTCCGCAGGCCTGGGGGAGGTGCGCGCTTCCAGGGACTCTCCCGGTGTTTACTACGTTGTGCCTGAGAAACCAGGCGGGGGCGGGGGGAGGCAGGGAGCAAAAATTCACCTCTGTGCCCTAGGATGAAGGGGAGACCACAGGCTGGATTGGGAAGCAGATGGGAACTTTCTCTTCCTGGCGCTGCTCCACCCCTTACCCGCCTCCCACCTCCTGCCTGCTCCCTCAGTATCGTCAGTGTTTTGATGGAAAAATCATTTAGGTGCAGATTATTGGAGTGGAAAAACCACTTAGATGTGCTCACTTTAATCCCCTGCGGACTTTCTCTGTAGGTCTCTGCCTGGGAAATTCGTATGCACCGATGTGCAAGCACGTGCATTGCAGCATTCGCTCGCTCCTCAGTGTTATGTGCCCAGACGTGTCATTTCTCATTATGCAGATTCCAGAGACATTGCATGCCTATGGTGGGGAGTTTGGCCCCTCTGCAAGATGAGGGGGCAGAGAAGAAAGAAGAAATCGTCCCAGGCAGCTTTGGAAGGGTTCTTAGTGGACGGTGCTGCGGTCTGGCTTGTGTGAATGACTTTCTAAAATGGCGGCCAGGACCCACTTTATGTGGGAATCGGCAGAGCCGATCTCAGAATGCACAGAGGGAGGAGGGGCGGAGGATTCGAGCTGCCTTGGAAAGCGGCAGTCTGGAAGAACATTACTGTATTAAAAACGGCTTAGCTGGCACTTTGCTCACGACTGCATTCAAAGGAGTATCTTACCTATTGCAGAGTAAAAGCAGATGCTACTGATAAAAGCAGATTATTTTAAAACTAAGCAGATCATGTGTCCCTGGAATTCTTTTATTTTAAAGGTCTTTTTTTTTTTTTTCATTTTTAAACAAATCTAGTTCTTTAAATAGACAGTACATTTTTATGGGTTCAAAGCACGTGAAAGGTATACAGAGAAAAATCTCCACCTCTGACCCTGGGATTCCCAGTTCCCACACTTCCTCCCCTCATCCCCCAACATCCAGGTAATGTCTATTTCTGGTTTCTTGTTTATCTTTCTGCATGTACAAGAAATGTTCCTGCTGATCCAGCCGTGGAGCTAAATGGACCTTGTTTGGAGGAACTCAAGGCTTTTTATCCCTATTGTGGGATATATTTTGTAAAATGTGTGATTGCTACTGGGAGTAAAAATGAAATCTGAATAAGTGAAAAGAATAAAAAAGTAGTTGTACCAGAATGATGTCTCTGCAAGAAAATGAAATAGTATTCACTTCCGGTGTCTTGTAGAAATCAGAATGAGAAAAACCATGCAATACCTATATTAAAACTGAACTTTAAGTGCCTACTTTTACCCTTTTCCCCAGCTGATTACATTAATAACTGTTTTACAGGATTAAGAGGTGTACACTGGGAATACATTATGTAAAACGTTTTCAAGATGAATGTTCTCTTAACAGTGATTAGGCTTTTGTAGTAAGTGTTTGGATTTTACAAAAAGATTAAACCAGACAGCTTTGGGGACAGCTTAGAGACGTTTTAACAGAAAAAAGAGGTCAGTCAATTCTTTAAAAAATTTTTAAATTTATTTTTAAATTTACATTCTGATTAGTTGTTTTGTTTGTTTTTAAATGAACGGTAGATTGAGAGGAGGATGGTGATTTGGCTCCCCCCCAGTGCCAAAGAAAGACCAAATCCTTAAAACATAATCAGAACGTTTACAAAAATTGGCTTTTCTTTTCTTGCAATAATAATAGATCTGTTGTTATTTTTACAGTTTTCAGTTTGCTGATTTAAAAAAATTAAATGAGAACTATTTCTGAATCGGGTTTTAGTTAACAAAGATTCATTACAGGGGCACAATAGAGAAAGCCCTTTCCTTTGTACGTTAGCTGGGTTGAAGGGGGAAGGGAGGAGTTATACAACAATTGATTCCTGTCTTTTAGTTATGAGAGGGAGAGGTGTGTGCAAAGGCGACTCCTTGAATTGGAATGAGCAAATGAATAAACCCTTAAAATATTTAAAATCTTTATCTTTTCAGATTTTAAGTATGTTGCGAATTTATGTTTTTCCCATCCATCTCCAGTTTCAGAGACTAGGTTAAAGATTATGCAGAGGTGAAGTGAGGTAGCCCCTCGTGTAAAAATACTGTTTTAGAGGCTGGGCGCGGTGGCTCACGCCTGTTATCCCAGCACTTTGGGAGGCCGAGGTGGGCGAATCATGAAGTCGAGAGTTCAAGACCAGTCTGGTGAACATGGAAAACCCGGTCTCTACTGAAATACAAAAAATTAGCCCGGCATGGTAGTGTGCGCCTGTAGTCCCGGCTACTTGGGTGGCTGAGGCAGGGGAATCACTTGAACCTGGGAGATGGAGGTTTCAGTGAGCTGAGATTGTGCCACTGCACTCTAGCCTGGGCGATAGAGCAAGACTCCGTCTTGGGGGTTGGGGAGCGGAGAATGAGACCCATTTAAAAATGTAATTTGTTTTTGCTGATTTTAAATGTTTGATCACAGTGGCTTTCCTGAGTTAAATAGATGGAATAGTTACTACATTTTATGTATATTCAGATATCTTTACCTCTGGGACACAATATAAAATATTGAATTTCCTTGTCCTGACTACTAGGGATATTTTTAGATTTAAACACATTTGACTCACTGTAACCTGTATCATTGTTACATCGCTTCTTCATTTGAGACCAGAAGGTTTCTATGAAACCACTTCTTGTCTATGGCCATACCACCCATACCATCCCCATCCCGTATGTGAAACCACCTCTGGTTTTGAATATTCTGATTTTCAATATCTATTTTCATGATAGGCTTTTGCACATTTTAAAAATAAAACAAAATTTTCAGTTATCCTGAAGCAACATTAAAAATTACACAGAATAATTATATAAAGCAATACAGAATAATACAGAAAAATTATACAGATTATACAAAATAATAAAAAATAGCAAAATGGATTTTATTTTCCAAAAGGAATGCCCCTGGCAGATTGGAGGAAAATACAGGGCTCAGTGCCAGGAAGAATGATAGTGTTTCGCTTGTGTAGAGGGCACCTTTTTCTAACTACCTTTGTTGTAGACTCGTGATTGCTGGGATTGTATTGTGTGATATGCTTATGAAGAGGTTTCAGGCTTGATTTATGGGACATTTTAAATCCTGTGAACACTAATCCTTTGGGAAAATTTATGTAGGAGGTTTTCCCAAATAGTCTTTCAAGTTTCCCTTTCCCCCTAGTTTGAAGTTTTACTGGAATTAAAAAAAAATTTCAACTATTCCATGAGAACCAGCATATCCAGTCGGAGACTATATATTTCTTTGCTTTTATTAATTGACTGACTGACTGAGATAGAGTCACCCAAGATGGATCGTGGCTCAATGCAGCCTTGACCTCCCAGGCTCAAGTGATCCTTCCACCTCAGCCTCCAAAGTAGCTAGGACCACAGGCATGTGCCACCACACCTGACTAATACTTTGTAGGGATGGAAGGTCTCCCTATGTTGCCCAGCCCTGGTCTTGAACTCCTGGGCTCAAGTGATCCTCCCACCTTGACCTCCCAGAGTGCTGGGTAAATTACAGGCATGAGCCAGCTTGCCCAGCCTTTGCTTTTATTTTTATTTTCATTATTTTTTTATTTTTATTTTTATTCATTTTTTTGAGATAGAATCTTGCTCTGTCGCCCAGGCTGGAGTTCAATGGCATGGTCTCAGCTCACTGCAACCTCTGCCCTCCCAGTTCAAGTGATTCTCCTGCCTTAGCTTCTCTAGTAGCTGGGATTATAGGTGCTTGCCACCACACCCGGCTAATTTTTGTATTTTTAGTAGAGACGGGGTTTTACTATGTTGGCCAGACTGTTCTCACTCCTGATCTCGTGATTTGCCCTCCTTGGCCTCCCAAAGTGCTGGTATTACAAGCATGAGCCACTGCGCCTGGGCTAATTTTTGTGTTTTTATTAGAGTCGGGGTTTCACCCAGTTGGCCAGGCTGGTCTCGAACTCCTGACCTCAAGTGATCTGCCTGCCTCTGCCTCCCAAAGTGCTGGGATTACAGGTGCAAACCACCATGCCCGGCCTGCTTGCTTTTATTTTTAAAACATTTTTAGTGTTAGTTTGAGCTGTAGTTAACTGTCCACAGTATTTAGAGTAAATAATGTAGGCTGAAAATACCTTGGTGTATATATTCATTAAATTGGGCTCCTGAATTGTGTTATTGGATGATTTGAAATAAGTGCTGTTCAGCCCCTTGAAACACATATATTAGCTTGCTGAACAAGGAGACTAAATAGAGTATGTTTATCTGTAGTTAAATCTTTACTATTTGATTTAAAAATTTTTTAAACTTATTATTTTTACGTGCCTTACAGCTACACATATTTTGAATGAAAATAGTGTACCTCTCTGTGGAAACCAATTAGAATGGTAATCATTTTATTATAAACCATGTAATTTTTGTGTGATATCTTGCTGGTTTTTAGTGTGTGGAAATATGCTTTTCAGTGAGTGAAGATTTTTTTGATACAATTTTAAAGTATCTCAGTATTCAGATTGTTCTCCCTACATGTATCCCTGTCTGCCAAGTTGAAGATTACAAGCATCTAAAAAAACCATAGTGGAATGGCTCTGTAAAATCCTAACTTAAATTTAGTGAATTCTTGGATTTAATTATGATTTCATTTTGAGTATAGAAATGAAATGAACTCTAGCATATTTAAAGATTTGTATTATATAGTTTAAGGAACTGCTCCAATCCTTAGAATTAAGGAATATTTGTGGGAAAATTCAAACGAGAAACACTATTTCTTATCCTGTGTCCCTGGTGCTAGATTTTTAGTCCAGCCTTAAATGCACGGGTTGTATGTGGGTGTCTTTGTATTATATGCTGTTTGGGTCACTAGGGAACATTGCCAGATGATATGAAGATTTCTCTAATTATACATTGTATTGACTTTGTTATATTCCCATTACGTTACACATAGCATATGTACTTTTACATATAATACGTTCATAGTTTCTTTGATTCTTAAAACTGTTTGACTAAAAGTGATTTTTTTTTACACATATTTTTTCCTTTGAGTTCTTATGAACTCAAAAACATTTTGTAGTTTACAAAACTACATTTAACATGTAGCGATTTGTCTTTTACCAATCAAATTGGTGGGTAGTAGAAGTATTTTGTCTGAACCATTAAGTTTTTTAAATTATGCTATTTGCAGTCGGGCATGGTGGCTCCTGCCTGTAATCCCAGCGAAGCGCTTTGGGAGGCTGAGGTGGGTGGATCACGAGGTCAGGAGTTCAAGACGAGCCTGACCAACATGGTGAAACCCTGTCTCTACTAAAAATACAAAAAATTAGCCTGGCATAGTGGCGAGCGCCTATAATCCCAGCTACTTGGGAGGCCGAGGCAGGAGAATCGCTTGAACCCAGGAGGTGGAGGTTGTGGTGAGCTGAGAGCATGCCATTGCACTCCAGCCTGGGTGACAGAGCAAGACTCTGTTTCAAGAAAAAAACAAAATATATTATATAGATATATATATACACACACACACACACATATATGTATTTGCTGTTTGCAGTGAAGGCTCATTTGCATTCAAGATTATTTAAAAGTCTCCTTGGATTAAAAGATAAAAGAACAATTTATTACTTTATTATATGAAAAGGATGTTAGAATCTTTTTTTTTTTTTTTTTTTTTTTTTTTTTTTTTGAGACGGAGTCTCGCTCTGTCGCCCGGGCTGGAGTGCAGTGGCTGGATCTCAGCTCACTGCAAGCTCCGCCTCCTGGGTTTACGCCATTCTCCTGCCTCAGCCTCCCAAGTAACTGGGACTACAGGCGCCCGCCATCTCGCCTGGCTAGTTTTTTGTATTTTTTAGTAGAGACGGGGTTTCACCGTGTTCGCCAGGATGGTCTCGATCTCCTGACCTCGTGATCCACCCGTCTCGGCCTCCCAAAGTGCTGGGATTACAGGCTTGAGCCACTGCGCCCGGCCAGAATCTTTTTTTTTTTTTTTTTTGAGACAGAATCTTTCTCTGTTGCCCAGGCTGGAGTGCAGTGGTGTGATCTCAGCTCACTGCAAGCTCCGCCGCCTGGGTTCACGCCATTCTTCTGCCTCAGTCTCCCGGGTAACTGGGACTACAGGCACCCGCCGCCACGTCCAGCTAATTTTTTGTATTTTTAGTAGAGATGGGGTTTCACCACGTTAGCCAGGATGGTCTCCATCTCCTGACCTCATGATCCACACGCCTCGGCCTCCCAAAGTGCTGAGATTACAGGTGTGAGCCACCGCGCCCAGCCGGATGTTAGAATCTTTAATGAAGACCACGTCGATCAGAATTCAGGAGGAAGTACTAAACTTGGATGGGAAAATGCATCTTTATTTTTAGTAACTTTTTACTGGGATCTAATATTTCCTTCAACTATAATATAGAGAAAACTAATAGGTAGTAGTTGTGATTTTCGTCACCAATACAAATCATATGTATTTTCATATTTTGTATTACAGTTTTTGCAAATACTTCATTATAGTCGTCACAACTTGGAAATTACAGTAGCTGTTAGACCTGCTGCCAGATACTTTTTTTTTTTTTTGAGACAGAGTCTTGCTGTGTTGCCCAGGCTGGAGTGCTGTGGCATGATCTTGGCTCACTGCAGTCTCTGCCTCCCAGGTTCAAGCAATTCTCCTGCCTCAGTCTCCCAAGTAACTGGGATTACAGGCGCCCACCACCATGCCCAGCTAATTTTTGTATTTTTAGTAGAGACGGGGTTTCACCATGTTGGCCAGGCTGGTCTTGAACTCCTGATCTTAGGTGATCCGCCTGCCTCGACCTTCCAGTGTGCTGGGATTACAGTCATCAGCCACCGCGCCTGGCCTAGATACTTTTATTTGGTGTGTTAGTAAAGAAGCATATATATTACTATATGATCAATTTGTGTCATATATCTTAAAAATTCTATTTCAGGAATTTTGAACATAAACAAAAGTGGACACAATAGTCAGTGAATCCCAGGTACCTATAGTTCATCTCCAACAACCATCATCTATGGCCTATCTACTTTTCTCCTTCCTGTATTTTTTTTTTTTCTTGAGACAGGATCTCACTTTGTCACCCATGCTGGAGTGCAGTGGTGTGATCACTGCTCACTGTCCTTTCGACCTCCCGGGCTCAAGAGATCCTCCCACTTTAGCTTTCCAAGTAGCTAGGACTACAGGCGCGTACCACCACACTTGGCTAATTTTTGTATTTTCTGTAGAGACAAGGTCTCACTCTGTTGCCCAGGCTGGTCTCAAACTCCTGGGCGCAAGTGATCTATCTGCCTCGGCCTCTCAAAGTGCTGGGATTACAGGTGCGAGCCACTGCACCAAGCCTTTTTGAGACCGAGTCTCGTTCTGTTGCCCAGGCTGAAGTGCAGTGGCATGATCTCAGCTCACTGCAACCTCCATCTCCCGAGTTCAAGTGATCCTTCTACCTCAGCCTACCGAATAGCTGGGACTACAGGCCTACGCCACCACACCCAGCTAATTTTTGTAATTTTAGTAGAGATGGGGTTTCACCATGTTAGCCAGGCTGGTCTTGAACTCCTGACCTCAAGCGACTGCCCACCTCAGCCTCCCAAAGTGTTGGTATTACAGGCATGAGCCACCATGCCTGGCCCCTATATTTTTTTTTTTTTTCCATAAAAATTTTTTTTTCTACTAGGTTGGCGTGTAATGGCATAATTATGGTTCACTGCAGCCTCGACCTCCTGGGCTCAAGGTATCCTTTCACCTTAGCCTTCTCAGTATCTGAGACTATAGGCATGAGCCAGTGTCCAGCTAATTAAAAAAATTTGTTCTAGAGACAAGGTCCGGTGGCTCACACCTGTAATCCCAGCACTTTGGGAGGCCAAGGTGGGTGGATCATGAGGTCAGGAGATCAAGACCATCGTGGCCAACATAGTGAAATCCCGTGTCTACTAAAAGTACAAAAATTAGCTGGGAGGCCGGGCGCGGTGGCTCACGCCTGTAATCCCAGCACTTTGGGAGGCCGAGGTGGGCGGATCACAAGGTCAGGAGATCGAGACCACAGTGAAACCACGTCTCTACTAAAACTACAAAAAATTAGCCGGGCACGGTGGCAGGTGCCTGTAGTCCCAGCTGCTCGGGAGGCTGAGGCAGGAGAATGGTGTGAACCCGGGAGGCGGAGCTTGCAGTGAGCCAAGATCGCGCCACTGCACTCCAGCCTGGGCGACAGAGCAAGACTCCGTCTCAAAAAAAAAAAAAAAAAAAAAATTAGCTGGGCGTGGTGGCACGTGCCTGTAATCCCAGCTACTTGGGAGGCTGAAGCAAGAGAATCACTTGAACCTGGGAGTTGGAGGTTGCAGTGAGCCAAGATCGTGCCACTGTACTCCAGCCTGGCGACAGAGCAAGACTCCGTCTCAAAAAAAAGAGACAAGGCTTCACTATGTTGCCTAGACTGTTCTTGAACTCCTGGGTTCAAGTGATCCTCCTACCTTGTCCTACCAAAGTGCTGTGATTACAGGCATGAGTCATTGGGCCCAGCAAAAAAAAAAAAAAAAAAAAAGTTCAGGATGAGACTAGAACTCCCACATCCCCTTCTCCCAAATTCCCCAGTTAACATTTTGTCACGTTTGCTCCATTACCCTCTGTTGTCTTTATGGTATGATGTCCTTCTACTCTAAATTCTCTAGTGTGTACCTCCCTGAAACAAGGACACTTTCCTGTATTGCCACCCTGTAGTCCTCCGAGTTAGGAAATCAGAATTGATACAACACTACCACCCAAACCATAGCTTAGATATATAGTAGGCTCTACCATCGAGGTTTGCGTAAGTACGCCCTGTGTTGTTTTCACAATGATGAAGTCACCTAAAGATGCATTTCTCAGAACGTATCCCTGTTCTTAAGTGATGCATGACTATATTTGGATGATCAGTTGAATTTTAAAAGAGCTTGGCCAGGTGCAGTGGCTCTCGCCTGTATTCCAGCACTTTGGAAGGCCGAGGCAGGTGGATCACTTGAGTTTAGGAGTTCCAGACCAGCCTGGGCAACATGGTGAAACCCAGGCTTTTTTTTAAAAAAAAAAAAAAAAAAAAAAAAAAAAAAGGGGCCGGTCATGGTGGTGCAGTAGTCCCAGCTGTTCAGGAGGCTGAGGTGGGAGGATCACTTGGGCCCATGAGGCAGAGGCTGCAGTGAGCCGATATTACACTGCTGTGCTCTACCCTGGGCAATAGAGCAAAACCCTGTTTGAAAAAACAAACAAACAAAAAACTTAATGTTTCAAAATAGTGTATAGCTATTATATGCGACATTGGTGTATCAGTTACTTTGAAATGAATCCTTCTGCTAACCAGCTATGTTCTTCAATCAAACATATCTCTCCTTAATTAGTATTTGTGAAGTTTCAAATAGTTTTAAATTATATTGCGGTCAGTTTTCTTTTTTAGTTTTTTTTTTTTTTTTTTTTAATTAAGAGATGGAGTCTGACAATGTCACCTGGGCTGCAGTGCAGTGGCTATACACAGGTGAGATCATAGCTCACTGCAGCCTCCAACTTTTGGCTTCAAGCAATACTTCCACCTCAACCTCCCAAGTATATAGGATTACAGGTATGTGCCACTGCACTCTATTTATAGTTCTTTTTTTTTTTGAGACAGGGTCTGTCTCTGTCACCCAGGCTGGAGTACAGTGGTGTGATCATGGCCTAATGCAGCCATTACCTTCTGAGATGATCCTCCCATCTCAGCCTCCCAAGTAGCTGGGACTACAGGTGCACGCCACAATGCTCAACTAATGTTTGTATTTTTGGTAGGGATGAGATTTCACTATGTTGCCCAGGCTGATCTCAAACTTCTGAACTCAAGCAATGTACTTGGGATTATGAGTGTGCACCACAGTTAATTTTAAAAAAATGACTGTGCTCTGTTATACTCTGTTATACTAATCTGTGCTTTATAAAGATATAAGATATGCACTCTTTTTTCTTTTTTGGTCTCTTCTACCTCTATTTTTCTTAAGAAGTAACCCTTTTCCACAGTGGGTTTTTTTTTTTTTTTTTGACACAGATCATTCCCTTTCAGCCTGTTTGCTTTGTCATTCTAAAAGTAGATATAGAAAAGGAACTTTCATCACAGCTTTGTGTCTCAAAGAGTTGTGACATTTTATTTACTGTATATTGAATTGATTTGAAATTTGTTTTAAAAATGATTTTCAAGAGGACTCTTCCTAAAAATACTTACTTCTGGAGAAAGCTTTTTGTTCTAGAGATACTATAATTCAGAAGATTAAAATGTTGACTGGAGAGGCTCAGGTATTTAATAAGTGTAAAGAATGATCAGTTAACATCTTTTTTTTGTTGTTTTTTGAAGCAGAGTTTCGCTCTGTCCCCCAGGCTGGAGTGCAGTGGCGTGATCTTGGCTCACTGCAAGCGCCTCCTGGGTGCACTTCATTCTCCTGCCTCAGCCTCCTGAGTAGCTGGGACTACAGGCGCCCGCCAACACACCCGGCTAATTTTTTGTATTTTTAGTAGAGATGTGGTTTCACCACATTAGCCAGGATGGTCTTGATCTCCTGACCTCGTGATCCGCCAGCCTCAGCCTCCCAAAGTGCTGGGATTACAGGCGTGAGCCACTATGCCCGGCCTAGTTAACATCTTAAGGCATAGACTTCAGTGACTGTTTTTCTTTTTAAGACAGTCTTGTTCTGTTACCCAGGTTGGAGTGGAGTGGTATAATCCCAGCTCACTGCAGCCTTAACCTCCCAGGCTCATCAAATGACCCTCTCATCTCAGCCTCCCAAGTAGCTTCAGCTAATTTTTTTTTTGTAGAAATAAGGTCCCACTGTATTGCCCAGGATGGTCTCAAACTCCTGGGCTCAGGAGATCCTCCCGCCTCAGCCTCCCAAAGTGCTGGGATTACAAGTGTGACCATTACAGGTGTGTAAGTCCGGCCATTAGTGACTTTTTTTTTTTTTTTGAGATGGAGTCTTGCTCTGTCTCCAGGCTGGAGTGCGGTAGCAGGATCTCGGCTTACTGCAACCTCCACCTCCCGGGTTCAAGCGATTCCTCTGCCTCTTCCTCCTGAGTAGCTGGGACTACAGGCACTTACCACCACACCTGGCTAATTTTTTTGTATTTTAGTAGAAACGGGGTTTCACCATGTTGGCTAGGATGGTCTTGATCACCCTTGACCTTGTCATCTACCTGCCTTGGCCTCCCAAAGTGCCAGGATTACAGGAGTGAGCCACCGCACCCGGAGTTTTTTTTCTTTTTTTTTTGAGACAGAGTCTTACTCTGTGGCCCAGGCTGGAGAGCAGTGGCATGATCTTGGCTCACTGCAACCTCTGCCTCCTGGTTCAGTTGATTCTGCCACCTCAGCCTCCCAAGTAGCTTGAACTACAGTTGTGTGCCACCATGTCCAGCTAATTAAAAAAAAAACTTTTTTTTTTGGTAGAGATGGGATTTCATCACATTGGTCAGGCTGAGTGATTTTTTTTTTTTTTTTTTTTGAGATGGAGTCTCACTCTGTCACCCAGGCTGGAGTGCAATGGTGTGGTCTCGGCTCACTGCATTCTACCTCCCGGGTTCAAGCGATTCTCCCACCTCAGCCTCCCAAGTAGCTGGGACTACAGGCACGTGCCACCACACCTGGCTAATTTTTGTATTTTTAGTAGAGACGGGGTTTCAGTATATTGGCCAGGCTGGTCTCAAACTCCTGACCTCATGATCCGCCTGCCTCGGCCTCCCAAGTAGCTGGGATTACAGGCGTGAGCCAGTGCGCCTGGCCCAAATACTTTTTTGTGGAGTAAGGATAAAAGTCACTAGTTAAGTCAAATATTAGAAATATTTGTATATTTCCCAAAGTTTTAAAAAATTATTATTGTACTAAAAAGTAAGTCATAAGGATAGAAGCTGATTTCCTTCTCAGCAGTTATACTGTAAATAACAGTATTAGTAAGCACCTTTTCAGAGTCCTTTCCGTTCCCAGCAATTTTCTTGTAATTTTCCACTTCCAGAGTGCTGAAATTACAAGAGTGGGCTGGGCGCTGTGGCTCACGCCTGTAATCCCAGCACTCTGGGAAGCTGAGGTGGGTGGATCACAAGATCAGGAGTTCGAGACCAGCCTGGCCAATATGGTGAAACCCCGTCTCTACTAAAAATACGAAAAAATTAGCCGGGCGTGGTGGCACATGCCTGTAATCCCAGCTACTCAGGAGGCTGAGGCAGGAGAATCGTTTGAATCTGGGAGGTTGAGGTTGCAGTGGGCTGAGATCGCGCTACTTCGCTCCAGCCCGGGTGATAGAGCGAGACTCCGTCTCAAAAAATAAAAACAACAACAACCAAAAAAATTACAGGAGTTAGCCACAATTCCTGGCCTTTCGAGGGACCCTTAATGTAGATTTTTGCTAATTTATGATTTAGTCTCTTGGCTTCTGCTAACTTCAGCTTTGTGTTTTGTGGCCTTCGCATTTGTATCAGCTTGCCTTGCACCTTTTTTCTTAATCTAAATGCTTTGTTTACTGTCATTACTTTAAGAAATATTTTATGTTGGTTATTAGCAGTTCTATTTACAATTATACTTCAGTTCTTCCTAGAAAAGTACTATGTAAATCAGATAGATTTATGAAAGCTACTCATTAATTATTGTGAGAATAGTGCCTGAATGTTAGCTTAATGGTCATCATGACCATTAAGGAATATTTATTTATTTATTTATTTATTTATTTATTTTTGAGACGGAGTCTTGCTCTGTCGCCCAAGCTAGAGTGCAGTGGCGCGATCCTGGCTCACTGCAAGCTCCGCCTCCCGGGTTCACGCCATTCTCCTGCCCCAGCCTCCTGAGTAGCTGGGACTACAGGCGCCCGCCACCTCGCCCGGCTCATTTTTTGTATTTTCAGTAGAGACAGGGTTTCACCATGGTCTCGATATCCTGACCTTGTGATTTGCCCGCCTCGGCCTCCCAAAGTGCTGGGATTACAGGCGTGAGCCACCGCGCCCGGCCTCATTAAGGAATATTTATATTCCTGTACTTTACTTTTTGATTTTTGCAGTATAGACTCCTGTCTTGTTCTCTGGGAAAGAAGCACATTGTGAGTTTTTTCCAAGATTGTCTGAAATATTCAGGCTTTTTATTTGCTCTAAGACCAGTAGAATCTAAAGATTACAGAAACTTTGGAATTTTTCTCCTCATAATTTGACAATCTTTTGAGAGGTTTGTCAGTTGAACACCATCCCTTTGTGAAAAGTTAATTTTACTTAATAAATAATTTCTCATTAGATTGGAGTAAAATATAATGTGAGTATGTATGTGCATAAATAGTTTTTTTGGGCAAAGTGCGGTAGCTCATGCCTGTAATCCCAGCACTTTTCCCATTCTCGATGGGGAATAAAAGGTAGTTGGGCGTGGTGGTATGTACCTATAGTCCGGCTACTTGGAAGGCTTAGGTGGGCAGATCACTGGAGCCTGGGAGGTTGAGGCTGCAGTGAGCCAAGATTGTGCCATTGGACTCCAGCCTGGGTGACAGTGACTCTGTCTCAAAAAAACAAAACAAAATAACGCACACACACACACACACAGACACATATAATTTTTTTCCTCCTGCAGTAGTTCTGAAGAATGTCTACATTCAGAGCTTTACTGAAAACAGATGCCTTTTCCCAGGAGTTGTAATTATCAAGTTTTCTATGTTCAGGGATCTAAGCACTCACCCTGGATTCAGTAAACAGATAGGGATGTAGTTTTATTGGTTGAATTAAGCTTATGCTTTTTCTTAAAATTTTCTTAGCCTTTCTAATTAGAACCAATAAATAGTTTCTAATATAAAAAAGTAATCTGGCCGGGTGCAGTGGCTCATACCTGTAATCCCAGCACTTTGGGAAACCGAGACTAGAGGATTGCTTGAGCTCAGTAATTGGAGACCAGCCTGGGCAACAATTGAGACCTCATCTCTATGGAAAACAAAAAAAATTAGCTGGGTGTGGTGGTGCCTGCCTGCAGTCCCAGCTGCTTAGGAGGCTGAGATAGGAGGATTGCTTCAGCCTGGGAGATTGAGGCTGCAGTGAGCCAAGATTGCATCACTGCACTCCAGCCTGGGCAACAGAGCAAAACCTTGTCTCAGAACAAAACAAGCAATAAAACTAATCTATTATGTTTTCAGCAACACTATTCACAATAGCCGAAAGGTGAATGCATCTCTAATGTCAATGACCAATGAATAGATAAACAGAATGCATTTATCAGATGTGTAATAAACAGAATTCATACAGTGGAGTATTCAGCCTTAGAAAAGGAAGTTTTGACACATGCTACAACATTTGAAGACACTACATAAGTGAAATAAGCCAGTTACAAAAGAAGGAAAAATGGGCTGTATGATATACATATGTGAGGTACCTAGCTGCAGTAGTCAGCTCCATAAAGACAGCAAGTAGAATAGTGGTTGCTTTTTTTTTTTTTGGAAACAGAGTCTCACTCTGTTGCCCAGGCTGGAGTGCAGTGGCAGTGGCTCCATCTCACTGCAACCTCCTCCTCCTGGGTTTAAGTGATTCTCATGTCTCAGCCTCCCAAGCAGCTGTGACTACAAGTACTTGTCACGCCTGGCTAATTTTTTGTACTTTTAGTAGAGATGGAGGTTTCGCTATGTTGGCGAGGCTGTTCTCAAACTCCTAGCCTCAAGTGATCTGCCTACCTTAGCTTCCCAAAGTGTTGGGATTATAGGCGTGAGCCTCTGTGCCCGGCTGCTTTTTTTCTTTTTTTCTTTTTTTAAATACTGTAAGCAGTGTTGTAGTAAGCAGTTTTGTACACTTGCAGACAAGTGCAATTATACATGTATGATAAATTTTTGTGAATGGAATTTCTAGGTTTGTGAACTTAGGTTTGTGGTTTTTTTTTTTTTTTTTTGCTTTTTTGAGACAAGGTCTTGCTCTGTCACCCAGTCTGGAGTTCAGTGGTATGATCATCACCCACTGCAGCCTGGAACTACTGGGCTCAGGCTCCTGTCTCAGCGTACTGAGTAGCTAGGACTCAAACTCCCATCTTAACCTCCCAAGTAGCTAGGACTCTTAAGTGCCAACACATCTGGCTAATGTTTTTATTTTTAGTAGAGATGGGGGTGGGTGGGGAGGTGGGGAGGGGTCTTGCTTTGTTGCCCAAGTTGGTCTTGATGTCCTGACCTCAAATCATCCTGGCGCCTCAGCTTCCCAAAGTGGTGGGATTACAGACGTTAGCCATCATTCCTGGCCATTTTTAAGATTTTGAGTGAAATTGAGCAGCTTTGAGTGTGTTTTTAATCTTAATTTTAATATTTTTTTGAGATGGAGTCTCACTCTGTCACCCGGGCTGGAGTGCAGTGGCGAGATCTCAGCTCACTGCAACCTCCGCCTCCTGGGTTCAAGCAATTCTCCTGCCTTAGCCGCCCAAGTAGCTGGGACTACAGGTGCAGGCTGCCATGCCTAGTTATTTTTTTGTATTTTAGTAGAGACAGGGTTTCACTGTATTGCTCCCAGGCTGGTCTCAAACTCCTGACCTCAGGTGATCTCCCTGACGTCGGCCTCCCAGAGTGCTAGGATTATAGGCGTGAGCCACCACGCCTGGCGAGTGTGCTTTTAATTACCATTTGTGAGTAAGCGTGTTTTAGAAACTCTTCCTATGCAGGTATATGCCTTTTTTTTTTTTTTTTGAGACGGTGCTGTGTTTGGATCTCAACTCACTGCAACTTCCACCTCCTAGGTTCAGACGATTCTCCTGCCTCAACCTCCGAGTAGCTGGAACTACAGGCACGCACTGCCATGCCTGGCTAATTTTTGTATTTCAGTAGAGATGGGGTTTCATCGTAGTGCCCCCAGGCTGGTCTCAAATTCCTGACCTCAGGTGGTCCGCCTGCCTTGACCTCCCAGAGTGCTGGAATTACAGGTGTGAGCCACTGCGCCCAGCCACATTTGCCTGTTTTTTGTTGGCATCTGTCTGGCTTGATTTGTAAGAACTCTGCATATTTAGGAAATCATTTATTTCTCAGGTGTTGCAAGTGTTTTTTTCTCCATTTGTCTTTTGATTTTATATCTTGCTATACAGGAGTTGTAATTTTTTTTTTTGAGATGGAGTCTCACTCTTGCCCAGGCTGGAGAGAAGTGGCATGATCTCAGCTCACTGCAACCTCCACCTCCTGGGTTCAAGGATATTCAGGAGTTGTAATTTTTATGTGGTTTGATTTATGTAGTCTTTTCCTTTATGGTTTAGGGATTTTATATCATGCCAGTTCTTTGCTGGTTCCAAAAGTATACGACAGCTCAATTATTATTATTTTTGGCGTAGAGCTAATACATATCTTCAAACTATGAAAAACCTTCTTGCCCACCTCTTTTTCCTTTCCTCTTCCCATCCCTCCTAGTAGAGAAATACTTCAGGGTATGAGCTTTTTCTGAAAATGAAATTAGGGCTCTGTAGTTAACTTTCTTTTGCTGACTTTAGGATTCTCAGTGTCTTTTGCCATCTTTAGTAATTATTTGTTCCTAAATACTTATTACCCAAAAGAGTGATTAAAGGAGGAATGTATTAGTTATTTAAGAACAGCTCATATATCCATTTTATATAATTTCATAATAAATTTCTTGAAAGAGTTCAATATTATCATGAAATGAAGCTAGCAGATTTTGACTATCATCAGCACCTCATCATATATAACGTTCCTAGTTAGGCATGCTTGAAATAGAAAAATGCCTTCCATGATTGCCTATTTATAGTAAATGTGGCATACAGTTGATTTATAGTGAGATAATGTAGACGCTTGTGACTAAAGGAGATATAAAATCTTTTGTGTTGAAGGACAGGGACCGGTATTTTTTGTATTTTTAAAAGATAACAGTTTTATTAAGCTATAACTCATAAACCATAAAATTTACCCATTTAAATTATACAATTCAGTTGTTTTTAATATATTCACAGAGTTGTGCAACCATCATCACTAATTGTAGAATATTTTCATCACCCCAGAATGAAACCAGTCACTCTCCATTCTCCTTTGTTCTCAGCCCCTGGCAGTCTCTAATTTACTTTCTGTTAGTATGGATTTGCCTGTTTTGGACTTTTTGTGTATTGTGGAATCATGCAGTATGTGACTGGCTTCTTTCATTTGGCATGTTGTCAAGGTTCATCCGTATTTTAGCATATATCAGAACTTCATTCTTTGTTTTTTTTTTTTTTTGAGGCGAAGTCTCGCCCTGTCGCCCAGGCTGGGGTGCAGTGGCCGGATTTCAGCTCACTGCAAGCTCCGCCTCCCGGGTTTACGCCATTCTCCTGCCTTAGCCTCCCGACTTCGTTCTTTTTTTTTTTTTTTTTTTTTTTTTTTTGAGACGGAGTCTAGCTCTGTTGCCCAGGCTGGAGTGCAATGGCCGGATCTCAGCTCACTGCAAGCCCCGCCTCCCGGGTTCACGCCATTCTCCTGCCTCAGCCTCCCGAGTAGCTGGGACTACAGGCGCCCGCCACCTCGCCCGGCTAATTTTTTTTTGTATTTTAGTAGAGACGGGGTTTCACCGTGTTAGCCAGGATGGTCTCGATCTCCTGAACTCGTGATCCGCCCGTCTCGGCCTCCCAAAGTGCTGGGATTACAGGCTTGAGCCACCGCGCCCGGCCGACTTCGTTCTTTTTTATTGCTGAACAGTATTCCATTGAATGGGCATGCCCTCCCCCCTTTTATTTTTATTTTTGAGAGACAGGGTTTCACCATGTCGCCCAGGCTGGTCCCCAATTCCTGAGCTCAAGCGATCTGCCCACCTTGGCTTCCCAGAGTGCTGGGGTTATAGGCCTGAGCCACCACGCCTGGCTCATGCCACGTTTTTTATCCATTCATCAGTTGATGGACATTTAGATTGTTTCTCATTTTTGGCTATTTTGAAAAATGCTGCTATGAAAATATCTGTACATTCATTGTTTTTTGAGTCAGGGTCTTGCTTTGTCACCCAGGCTGGGTGGCTATCTCACCAGCAATGTATGAGGGTTCAGATTTCTCCTAATCCTCATTATTAGTTATCATTGCCTTTTTTTTTTTTTTTTTTTTTAGCTGCCCTAGTGGGTATGAAGTGGTATATAATTGTGATTTTGATTTTGATTTCCCCAATGACTAATGAGGACTAAATTTGCCATCTTTTCATGTGTTTATTGGCCATTTATGCATCTCTTTGTGTATATGTATATGCGCTCTGTCACGCAGGCTGGTGTGCAGGGGCGTGATTTCAGCCCACAGCAACTTCCGCCTCCTGGGCTCAAGCAGTCCTCCTGCTTCAGCCTCCTGAGTAGCTGGGACTACAGGCGTATGCCACCATACTTAGCTAATTTTTGTATATTTTGTAGAGTTGGGATTTTGCCATGTTGCCCAGGCTGATCTCAAACTCCTAGGCTAAAATGATCCACCTGCCTTGGTCTTCCAAAGTGTTGGGATTACAGGAGTGAGCCACTGCGTCCGGCCCCAGCTAATTAAAAAATTTTTTTGTTTGTTTTTGTAGAGATGAGGTCTTGCTGTGTTGTATAGGTGGGTCTGGAACTCGTGGTTTCAAGTGATCCTCCCACCTGGCCTCCCAAAGCTTTGGGATTACAGACTTGAGCTACTGTGTCCAGTCTCAGTTTTAAAAATTGGATTGTGCTTTTCATTGAGTTAAGAGTTCTCTATCAGAGATGTAATTTGTAAATATTTTCTCCTCTTCCATAGGTTTATATCTATTTTTGATATGTCTTTAGATAGAATAAAACTTTTTTTTTTTTTTTTGAGACGGAGTCTCCCTCTGTTGCCCAGGCTGGAGTGCAGTGGCACGATCTTGGCTCACTGAAAGCTCCGCCTCCCGGTTTCACGCCATTCTCCTGCCTCAGCCTCCCTGGTAGCTGGAACTACAGGCACCCGCCACCACGCCCGGCTAATTTTTTGTATTTTTAGTAGAGACGGAGTTTCACCCTGTTAGCCAGTATGGTCTTGATCTTCTGACCTCGTGATCTGCCCGCCTCAGCCTCCCAAAGTGCTGGGATTACAGGCATGAGCCATTGCGCCCGGCCAGAATAAAACTTTTAACTGTTTCAGTTTGCCATTGTCATTTAGCTACTTAGATTTATCATTGACTTGCTGGATAATTGTTAAATTTTCCTTTTGGTTTTAATTTATTTTAACTGATATGAGGTATATGACATATTACAAATTTTACTGTCTTATTTGATTATGTTCAAATTGTAGGAGTCTTGTAATCTGAGTATATGATTTCAAGTTATATGCTACATTTAGTATGTTGAAATGTGGGGCTATCAGTAATTGTGAATGGAGTAGTTTTAATATCTACTTCAGTTATGTAGATGACAAGTAACAGCTTTTATTAAATTAATTAATTTAAAAAAAAAATTTTTTTTTGAGACGGAGTCTTGCTCTGTCCCCCAGGCTGGAGTGCAGTGGCCGGATCTCAGCTCACTGCAAGCTCCGCCTCCCGGGTTTATGCCGTTCTCCTGCCTCAGCCTCCTGAGTAGCTGGGACTACAGGCGCCCGCCACCTCGCCTGGCTAGTTTTTTGTATCGTTTAGTAGAGACGGGGTTTCACTGGGTTAGCCAGGATGGTCTCGATCTCCTGACCTCGTGATCCGCCTGTCTCGGCCTCCCAAAGTGCTGGGATTACAGGCTTGAGCCACCGCGCCCGGCCTTTCTTATCCTTTATGGTGTGTTTATTTGCTCTTTGCTTTTTGTCTGTCTATAATGACTAATTTTTTTTTTTTTTTTTTTTGAGACAGAACCTCACTCTTTTGCCCAGGCTGGAGTACAGGGGCGTGGTCTTGGCTCACTGCAACCTCACTGCCTCCTGGGTTCAAGCCATTCTCCTGCCTTAGCCTCCTGAGTAGCTGGGATTACAGGCACGGGCCACCATGCCTGGCTAATTTTTGTATTTTTAGTAGAGACAGGGTTTCACCATGTTGGTCAGGCTGGGTCTCGAACTCCTGACTTCAGGTGATCCACCTGCCTTGGCCTCCCAAACTGCTGGAATTACAGGTGTGAGCCACCATGCCCGGCTGATCATTTGCTTTTGAATAAGGCACAGCTGTGGTGATGATGAGGGGGAAAGGTGGAAAAGTAGGCAATACACAAAGCCATGGGTAGTTTGATAAAAATGTGATCTTTCGAAAGTTATATTTTGGGTTTTAGATGGATGGGTGGCTATGTCATTTGCATGCATCTTCTAAAGGCTTGATGCTTGTCCTCATTTACAATTCTGTAATAACTTTTTCTCCCATAGCAGGATTTCAAAACTTTGAGAGCTAGTAAAGATGGGATCTCATTCCTTGGAAATAGAACAGTAATGTTAATGATCATAAAAAGACTCAGATGTGATTTTTTAGCTCTAGAAATTAACTGGGTCAAGAGGGATTAGATGCAAAATTGGGAAGTGTTGTTTTCATTGGTGTTCTGTTGTCTTGCTTCGAGAATGACTCAGAGAGGATTGTTTTCTATAGTAGTATGACTTGTGTGAGAATGAAGTATGTGGCAATTCTTTCCTATTGCTTATTAGGTCAGTTGCAAAAGCGGAGATTAAAATTACTCACTGCTCCCAGGTTCAAGTGATTTTGCCTCAGCGTCTTTGGGATTACAGGCGTTTTCAGATCAAGTCTTTCACCATGTTGGTCTCTGTCGCCCAGGCTGGAGTGCAGTGGCACGATCTTGGCTCACTGCAACCTCCACCTCCTGACCTCAAGCAATTCTCATGCCTCAGCCTCCTGAGTAGCTGGGATTACAGATGTGCACTACCACACCCAGCTAATTTTTTTGGATTTTTAGTAGAGATGGGGTTTCACCGTGTTGGCCAGGCTGATCTCAAACTGTTGTCCTCAAGTGATCCACCCACCTCAGCCTCCCAAAGTGCTGGGATTAGAGGTGTGAACCATTGCACCCGGCCATGTGTTTTCTCCACTATATCACATTGTCCTCAAATGCGAAATCTGAGGTCATCAATATACTGAAATTGGCCAGGTGTGGTGGCTCAAGCCTATAATCTCAGCACTTTGGGAGGCCAAGACTGGCGGATCACCTGAGGTCAGGAGTTCACAACCAGCCTGGCCAACATGGTGAAACCCCGTCTCTACCAACAATACAAAAATTAGCCGGTCATGGTGACCCATTCCTGTAATCCCAGCTACTTGGGAAGCTGAGGCAGGAGAATCACTGAAACCCTGGAGTTTCAGTGGTGGAGGTTGCAGTGAGCTGAGATCGTGCCACTGCACTCCAGCCTAGGCAACAGAGCGAGACTCAGTCTTTAAAAAAAAAAATCATCTTTGTATGTATGTATCTCTTCAGGCACTTCTAAGACTGTCAGTGCTTATTATATGGATTGCTAAATATTGAAAAGAGATCAAACATTCAGGACACCTGGCATTATTTTGGGTAACTTTTCATTCTTTCTTGAAAACTTAGAAGAGTATAGTGTATATTGATCAAATTTTAGTGATAGGGAAGTTTTTTGTTTTGTTTTGAGATGGAGTCTCTCTCAGTTGCCAAGACTGGAGTGCAGTGGTGTGATCTCGGCTCACTGCAACCTCCGCCTCCCAGGTTCAAGCGATTCCCCTACCTCAGCCTCCCGAGTAGCTGGGATTACAGGTGCATGCCAACACACCCAGGTAATTTTTCTGTGTGTGTGTTTTAGTAGAGACGGGATTTCACCATGTTGGCCAGAATGGTCTCCATTTCCTGACCTGGTGGTCCGCCCGCCTCGGCCTCCCAAAGTGCTGAGATTACAGGCCTGAGCCACTGCGCCTGTTTTTTTTTTTTTTTTTAAAAGACGAGGTCTTGGTCTATTGCCCAGACTGGAGTGCAGTGGCACAATAATGCCTCACTGCAGCTTCAAGTTCCTGGGCTCAAGCAATCCTCCTGCCTCAGCTTCCCAAGTAGCTGGGACTACACCACCACCCAGCTAATTTTTTTAAAAAATTATTTATTTATTTTGGGGTGTCACTATTTGCCCAGCCTAGTCTCGAACTGTGGGGCTCAAGAATTCTCTTACCTTGGCCTCCCAAATTACAGGGATTACAGGCATGAGCCCCATGCTTAGCTGTGAAGATTTTTAAAACATAACCAGTTTAGTATCGTCTTTTTTTTTTTTTTTTTTTTTTGAGATGAAGTCTTGCTCTGTCGCCTGGCTGGAGTGCAGTGGCGCTATCTCGGCTCACTGCAAGCTCCACCTTCTGGGTTCACGCCATTCTCCTGCCTCAGCCTCCAGAGTAGCTGGGACTGCAGACGCCTGCCACCAAGCCCAGCTAATTTTTTGTAGTTTTAGTAGAGACGGAGTTTCACCGTGTTAGCCAGGATGGTCTCGATCTCCTGACCTCGTGATCCATGTAGTAGTGTCTTTAAAAATTGTTTAAGGCAAACTCATTGTTTTATACTGCACTGTGTAGCGTTCAAGTAGAATTTTTTAGCTTTATTTTTTCTCTGGTTTTGATTTTCTTTAAAAAATTGTTTTAAATAGGTACGGGGTCTTGCTATGTTTCCCAGGCTGGTCTCAAACTCCTGAGTTGAAGTGATCCTCCCACCTCAGCCTCCCAAAGTGGTGCGATTACAGGCATGAACCATCATGCCTGGCCAATTTCAGTTTTCTTAATTCTTTAAAAGTTACAAATGAGGACAGGGTGCCACTGCAGGTTGACACCTGTAACCGCAGTACTTTGGGAGGCCGAGATGGGAGGATCACTTGAGCTCAGGAGTTTGAGATCAGCCTAGGTAACACAGCGAGATCCTGTCTGTATTAAAAATAAATTAGCTGGGTGTGGTGTCGTGCGTCTGTAGTCCTAGCTGATAGGGAGGCTGAGGTGGGATGGTCACTTGAGTCCAGGAGGTTGAGACTACAGTGAGCTGTGATCAAGCCACTGTACTCCAGCCTGGGCTCCCTGTTTCCAAATAAAAACTACAAATGAGTTAGCTTATTACCATAACCAGTGACCATGTTATTTTAGAAACTGATATATTTATTCTTATTGCTGGAGAATATTGCATAGGCAGGTTCTCTGGAAACTTACAGCTAAGGCTTGATATTGTTAATAAAAAAAGGAAAATATATCTAACTGTGGTTTGATTATTCTTGTTCTTTTTTACTTAATAAATGTCAGGTAAATGGTTTAGTTTGAATACTGGAGGGATGCTCGAATACTAAAGGAAATGTGGTGTTTTGGAAAGAGTAGACAAAGTCAGGAAATCATATTTACCAGCTAAGTTTTCACGGATATGAAGATTTAAGCAGCCCTTTTTGTTTATTTAAAATTTGGGAGTTTCCAGTCTTCTTAGTGTAAAAGAGTAGTGTTGATTTGTTCTCTTTGTTAAATTTGGAGATAAATTTGTGGTTTGTTTTCAAAAGGTACTTTCCTTATACAAAAATGATATGAGCAGTGAGCGCACCTTTGTAAGAAAGGATTATGCTTTGATTTTTGTTCTGTGTGCATTCATCTATGCTTTAATTTTAATTTTATTTTTATTTTTATTTATTTTTTTGAGATGGAGTCTCGCTCTGTCGCCCAGGCTGGACAGTGTAGTGGTGGAATCTGGGCTCACTGCAAGCTCTGCCTCCTGATCTCAAGCCATTCTCCCACCTCAGCCTTCCAGGTGGCTAGGACTGCAGGCACATGCCACCACATCTGGCTAATGTTTGTATTTTTTGTAGAGACAAGGTTTCTCCATGTTGCCCATGCTGATCTCAAACTCCCGAGCTCAAGTGATCCTCCTGCTTCAGCCTCCCAAAGTGCTAGGATTACAGGTGTGAGCTACCATACCCTACCTGCGTTGAGTATTTAGTTCCTCATTCCATATGTATTTCTTTTGTATTCAGCTCTTTAGAGTTTAAACTTAGATATTTGTGTCCTTTGACTAAGTTATTTGTTGCTTCCTTCTTTGTTGTTTTCTGTTCTTTTTATTTTTTAGGTAGGAGAAAAATCTATGTGAACTTGAGTTTAGTGATAAACTGTGTATATGTGTATGTTGGGGGAGTAAAAGATGTAATATGAAATTTATTTTAATCACTTAAAATTTACAATTCAGTGTCATTAAGTACATTCACAGTGTTGTGTAACCATCATCACTATAGTCAGAACTTTTTCATCATCCCATATAGAAACTTTACCTATTAAGCAATAACTTCCCATTCCTGTTTTCTCCCACGTCCTGGTAATCTGTTCTACTTTCTTTACGAATTTGACTGTTCTAAATACCTCATATAAGTGGGATCATGTACTATTTGTCCTTTTGTATGTAGCTTATTTCATTTAGCGTAATGTTTTCAAGGTTTTATTCATGTTGTAGTGTGTTATCAGAACCTCTTTCTTTTTAATATCTTATATTCCATTATATGTGTGTTCCACATTTTATCTCTTCATCCATTGCTGGCCATTTGTGTTGTTTACACCCTTTTGCCTATTGTGAATAGTGCTGCACTGAACATTGGTAGACACATACTTGTTTGAATCCCAATTTTCATTTCTTTGGACTGAAATTGCTGAGTCATATGGTAATTCTCTGGTTAACTTTTTGAGAAAATACCAAACTTTTTCACAGGACTGTGCAGCATTTTACATGCCTACCAGCTATGCAGAAGGATTTAAATTTCTCTCTCTCTTTTTCTGTTTTAGATGGAGTCTTGCTCTGTCGCCAGGCTGGAGTACAGTGGCGCGATCTTGGCTCACTGCAACCTCCATCTCCTGGGTTCAAGCGATTCCCCTGCCTCAGCCTCCTGAGTAGCTGGGACTACAGGCACGCGCCACCATGCCCAGCCAAAAACAAAAAAATGAAAAAACCAGAAAAGAAGTGTTTGCAAGGATGTACTTTTGTTTTTATTTTTTAGAGTTTTAAAAATATAGCCATGGCTGGGCATGGTGGCTCAAACCTGTAATCCCAGCACTTTGGGAGGCTGAGGTAGGTGGATCACCTGAGGTCATGAGTTTGAGACCAGCCTGACTAACATGGTGATACCCCCCCGTCTCTACTAAATACCAAAAATTAGCTGGGCGTGGTGGCACATGCCTGTAATCTCAGCTACTTGGGAGGCTGAGGTAGGAGAATTGCTTGAACCCGGGAGGCAGAGGTTACAGTGTGCCGAGATTGCTCCATTGCACTTCAGCCTGGGCAACAAGAGTGAAACTCCGTCTCAAAAAAAAAAAAAAAGCCATTCTTGGCCAGGCAAGGTGGCTCACACTTGTAATCCCAGCACTTTGGGAGGCGGAGGTGGGCGGATCACAATGTCAGGAGTTCAGGACCAGCCTGGTCAACATGGTGAAACCCGTCTCTACTAAAAATACAAAAATGAGCTGAGCGTGGTGGCAGGTGCCTATAATCCCAGCTACTCAGGAGGCTGAGGTAGGAGAATGGCTTGAACCTGGGAGGCAGAGATTGCAGTGAGCCGATATCGTGCCACTGCACTTTAGCCTGGGTGACAGAGCTAGGCTGCAACTCAAAAGAAAAGCCATTATCTTGGGTGTGAAGTAGTATGTCTTGTTTTTGTTTTTGTTTTGAGACAGAGTCTTAGTCTGTCACCTAGGCTGGAGTGCTGTAGCACAATCTTGGCTCACTACAGCCTTGAACTTAGGGGCTCAGGTGATCTACCTGCTTCAGCCTCTTGAGCAGCTGCTTGGACCACAGGCGCACATGCCACCATGCCCAGCTACTTTTTTTTTTGTTTCTTCATAGAGTCAGGGTCTTGCTTTGTTGCCCAGGCGGGTCTCAAACTACTGGGCTCAAGTGTTCTTCATGCCTCAGCCTCCCAGAGTGCTGGGATTATGGTGTGAGCCACTGTGCCCAGCTTGAAATAGTATCATATGGTGGTTTTGATTTGTATTTCCTTAATTACTAAAGATTTTGAGCATCTTCTCATGTGCTTGTCTGCCATCTGTATATCTTTTTGGCTGAAATGTTTTGCCCATTTAAAGAAAAATGGATAGAGTTGTAAGGTTTCTTGTGTTCTAGATACAAGTCCTTTGTGAAATACATTGGATGGCATTTTTTTGTGTTTGTGTGGAAAGAACTATTTCAATCCCTATCGGTTTTTTTTTTTTTTTTTCTAAATTGAAAAGGTCTTTTTTGGGGATCTCTCTGAAACTATTCTGGTGGTTTGGGGGCTGCTCAGTAAAGGGGGAAAAAGGACATTTTAATAAATTAATTTGTGCCAAATAGTTTTATTACTTCTATTTCAGTTTCCTGATGAAACTGGTTTTAGGATTATGTTTCCTTTGTATGAGGTGGTAACTTAAATCATGCTAGGGGATATAAAAAAGAAAAATTCTGGTTTGTGATAAAGTCAGCTTCTTCAGAGGAAGTGTAAACTTATGACTGTCGATTGTCAGCAAAATAAGTGTTATATTTAAAAGCGCTTGTGCCTGCGTTTCTAAAATGCCAAATTACGAGTACATAAAATTGTAAGTATTAACTCCTAATGAAACTTATGGTATTTTCATGATTTTCTTTAGTGATTACAAATTTTATTTCTCATGTGCTTCAAAATGTAACAAGTATCTCAAAATTTTTCTTTACAGACATTGTACACTTTTTTTGGAATAAAAATTAGAATGTATGGTCTACCAAAAGATTTTCTTAGATTTATTAATCTATATAAATTAAGATGGAGTCTTGCTCTGTCACTCAGACAGCAGTGCAGTGGTGCGATCTCGACTTACTGCAACCTCCACCTCCCAGGTTCCAGCGATCCTCCCCCACCTCAGCCTCCTGAGTAACTGGAATTACAGATGTGTGCCAACATGCCTGGCTAATTTTTGTATTTTTAGTGGAGACAGGTGTTTCACCATATTGGCCAGGTTGGTCCCGAACTCCTGACCTCAAATGATCCACCTGCATGGGCCTCCCAAAGTGCTGGGATTACAGGTGTGAGTCACGGTACACTTTGGGAGGCCGAGGCAGGCGGATCACGAGGTCAAGAGATCGAGACCATCCTGGCCAACATGATGAAACCCTGTCTCTACTAAAAATACAAAAAATTAGCTGGGCGTGGTGGTGCGTGCCTGTAGTCCCAGCTACTCGGGAGGCTGAGGTAGGAAAATTGCTTGAATCTAGGAGGTGGAAGTTGCGGTGAGCTGAGATCGTGCCACTGCACTCCAGCCTGGCAACAGAGCGAGACTCCGTCTCAAAAAAAGAGAAAAATTAGACTATCACTTGCAAGTGGACACAAAAATATTTGGATTTATTTTTGCCTTTAAGTAAGGAGTGTTTGAGTACTTGAGTTTTCCAGTATGATTGTCACTTAATGAATTAAGTTAAAATGAAAATGAAATCTGTAAAATAGCTATATATAGTTTTTATTTTAATAGGAAGTTTTACAGATTTTTAAATTACTTTGATTCTATCTTAGGTTTAGTAGTCCTTTTTAGACTATAAATATTTCTAAAAGCTTCTGAGAAGTGTGTTTCAAGGCCTGGTGCTGTGGCTCACACCTGTAATCCCAGTACTTTGGGAAGCCAAGGCAGCGGATCACCTGAGGTCAGGAGTTCGAGACCAGCCTGGGCAACATGGTGAAACCCCGTCTCTACTAAAAATACAAAAAAACATTAGTTGGGTGTGGCGGCACATGCCTGTAATCCCAGCTTCTTGGGAGGCTGAGGCACGAGGATTACTTGAACCTGGGAGTCGGAGGTTGTAGTAAGTGCATTCCAGTCTGGGTGACAGAGTGAGACACTGTCTCAAAAGGAAAAAAAAAAAAAAAGAGAAGTGCATTTCAGCTAAGTGTTCTAGAAAAGTAAAAAGGTGAAGGGGAGTTTAGTAAATATTATATTTAAGAAATGAGAGTAGGCCGGGCGCGGTGGCTCATGCCTGTAATCCCAGCACTTTGGGAGGCCAAGACGGGCGGATCATGAGGTCAGGAGATCGAGACCATCCTGGCTAACATGGTGAAACCCCATCTCTACTAAAAAATACAAAAAAAAAAATAGCCAGACGTGGTGGCGGGCGCCTGTAGTCCCAGCTACTCGGGAGGCTGAGGCAGGAGAATGGGGTGAACCTGGGAGGCGGAACTTGCAGTGAGCCGAGATCGTGCCACTGCACTCCAGCCTGGGCAACAGAGCGAGACTCCGTCTCAAAAAAAAAAAAAAAAAAAAAAAAAAGAAAAAAAAGAAATGAGAGTAATAATGTGGTGCAGATATTTTCCCCAGAGAGAAAAATGTAAGTGTAAAAGAGATCCATTTGAAAAGTCATTTTGCAGGTCGTCCCTCCTACATACATAACGCAAATTGTCCAAAAAAAAAAAAAAAAAAAAAAGTCTGAAAACTCATTTTGGAAAATTACTGATATGCAGCAATAACGTTGACTTTATTTTTTCCAGATATGGCCGCGTGGAAAGTGTCAAAATTCTCCCCAAGAGGGGATCTGAAGGAGGAGTGGCTGCCTTTGTGGATTTTGTGGACATCAAAAGTGCACAGAAAGCTCACAACTCGGTCAACAAAATGGGAGATAGAGACCTACGCACGGATTATAATGAACCAGGCACCATCCCGAGTGCTGCTCGGGGATTGGATGATACAGTTTCCATAGCATCTCGTAGTAGAGAGGTTTCTGGGTTCAGAGGAGGTGGTGGAGGGCCTGCTTATGGTCCCCCACCGTCACTTCATGCACGAGAAGGACGTTATGAGCGGAGACTTGATGGGTAAGTTCCAAGGTTTCTGTAGGCAGGTATTTTGTATTTGATATGGTGAGAAACAGAAACTCATATTTAGGGGCCCCAGACGGATTTAAAGTTTTGGGCATTCTCAAAGTTTCCTATTTTGGGTTGGAAACGGAAGTGATTTCTATCCCAATGGCTGGTATCTTATGGAATCATAGAGGATATTTCCTGCAGCTGATTGGATATCTGTTCCTGAGATATAATGTGATGGAAGATTTCCTATGGAAGCATCATTTTTGGAGTTACCTGTCTTCTAGAATTAATTATTCCTTCTCTTGGATAATGTTAAGTCCTTCCTTGGATATATCCCTTCTACCTGATGGAGCTATTTGGCTTTTGTGTTCATACTATATGGAATATTTCTGGAATATTAGAGCCTACAGATTCTTTTAGAAGTTGATATCTGCCTCTCCATTTTCACTACATAAAATGTACAAACAAATTGGATTGTCACAAAATAATCTAGCAGACCATAATGATTCAACCACTTGGATTCTACAAACAATACTTTAACATGGAAATGTGTACTTGGATGAAGAAGAGAGAAGGCAATGCTTGATTTTTCCATTTTGGATCTACACAATTTCTGTATTGTTGGAATTACACTCTTTGATGGAATGGGGAAAAATTAAAATGATGGACGTTTCCTAAATCCTGGAATATAGCCATTCTTTTCTAATTGCTGGGATATATGGGATGTCATGCTGTCAAGATTCCACTAGCCCAGGGAAAGAGGATTACTATATCATTTCTTAAGCAAGTTGCTGTCCAATTAAAGGTACTTTAGCTTTGAACACATGGTGATGATCAGTTGTGGATACAGCAATCAAAATTGACTGGGCTGGATGGCTACAAAAGTGAACTATTGGCGAGCAACTGTGCCTTCCTCATTTGTTGGAATTGTAGAGGATATTTCCTCTTCTGCCAGCTGCCTGATTCATATTTAGGGCTGGAAATATTTATGAATGTGGATAAATTTCTAATTGTCTACTATCTCAAGAAAGAAGTCTGGGGGTTTGAGAGTTACAGTTTGTCTGGGACTACTTGCTTCCAGTGGAATTATTTTGTCTGGTCACTAAGATTTTTTTTTTTCTTGTGGTTCATCTAAATATCATTTGACACCCTTGCCCATTAAGAAGGTGGATTACCCCCATAAGAGGGGCCAAAATTGGGGAAGTTATGTTCACAATTCTCTCCCTAGATTTAATTGGGATTATAGGTCGTGTTTCCACACTTGGAAAAGGTTGGTATGTCCTGACCTGTGTATATTAGCCCCTCTCCTAACCCAAGTCAAACTCTCTTTTTTCCCCCACTAACTCTAGAAGTATTTAGTACTAACAGTGAATCAGAGAATAGCCATTAGATTTCAGCTCTGCTAGCTCTTGTGCCTGCCTTCTGTATCTTCTTAATGGATAAAAACGTTGCATATTTATAAAATAGCAGCTGTAGCAGTAATTGTCCTGGAACTTTTTTGCCTATTGCTTCTGTTAAATCATTAATAATGGCTTTCACTGATTAACATTTGATAGGGTGCTAAATTAATTATTTATGGCATTTTCTCTTAAGTCTCAAAGGAAACCCTCTTATTTGTTAGACATTGAAATACAAAAATTTTGAAACTGTAGTAAATAAAAGAGAAACTCATTTAATACATTTAAGTAGGAAAGATATAGAATGTTTATCATGCTAGTTTTTCACGATAGCAGCAGAAAAGCTAAACTAAGCCTAGGAAGGTGGGGTTGCTACTAAGAGAAATGATGGGTGAAAATGAGTATTAGTGGAGAGACCTGGAATCTAAGCATGTACTGGGGATCTAGTATTAATTGTTACAATATTTTGCCAGATACTCTTCATTGGAGAGATTCTAATTCTTTATGTTTCATGATTCCTTAATCCCTTTTGATAGAAGATAGATCCAAAGATGGGTTGAAGAGAAACTCAAGTGAAATGGTCTTTTAGGAGCTGAGTTCTAGTTCTCTACAAAAGTAGAGAACTTATGATTTCTTTTTAGGATTATAATTAGTTTTTAATATTAACACATAATTGCATGTGTGTAATTGCACATGCGACATGTTTTGTACTTTTTAGGTTGACAGATATTCACATCCTACTAAATGATTTTTTAAATTAAGTTATTTTGCTAATAGCGACCTTAGAATATCTTGTAGTTCCTAATGTTGCCTAATTTCATCACAGGCAATTTGAGTATAGCTAAAAGCTAAAAGAATGTATTTCCTGCAGCCATTAAGTGTATACATTAAGAAATTGAATCATGGAATAGTCATTTTTAAAGTCATTTGGAATTTGATGACACAGGAGTAATTTTTATTTTTAGTTAAATTTACGTAGCGTAGCATATGGTAACCTAATATTTTGATATTTGAAGTGGTTTTTTTTGAGATTCTATTTTTAGTATTAAATGTAATTGGGTACCTCTGTGCAGTCTGTGTAGTCTAGTTTATGTAGTCTAGTAATTTTTTATAATTATCCAAGCAGTCAAAACTTAATGAAACAGTTAAACTTAGAAAATTTTTTCTGGACTTCTTGAAAGTCCTTCCTACTGTTGAGACATGCGCTGCAGCAGGGCTTTCATGTCTGAGTTAAAACATAGCATGGAAATGTGGCCTAAAAGAAATTTGTGAATAAATAAAATTTGATATATACTTTAATCAGATGAAAGTGTAAAAACTTTCATATTATTAAAATAGTCTCCTCTTGTTCCGTTAACATGAAAAGGAGATTGTATATTTATGTATGCAAGTCAGAAAATCTCTAATAAAGTAAGCAACTGAGCTGCAGAACACTAGTCATGAAAGCCCAATATACAATGAAAACAATGATTCATCAGCTGTGAAAATAATTTTTGGAGTCAAGTAAAATGTTAAGCTTGTTAGCGTTTGCTTACTAAGTAGGTTAATGCTGTTTAGAAAATGACCAGTTGCAAAGACAAAGACAATGCTGAAGTGAATGTTTGCATGACTTGCTTTTAGTTTTGCTTGCTCCTTTCTGATTAAATATTTTTCCCCCTCCTAAATGCAGGGCTTCAGATAACAGGGAGCGTGCTTATGAACATAGTGCCTATGGACACCATGAACGGGGGACGGGAGGATTTGATCGGACAAGACATTACGATCAGGATTACTATAGAGATCCTCGAGAGCGGACTTTACAACATGGGCTCTATTATGCTTCTCGGAGTCGAAGTCCAAATCGCTTTGATGCTCATGACCCCCGATATGAACCTAGGGCTCGCGAGCAGTTTACACTGCCGAGTGTGGTACACAGGGATATCTACAGGGATGATATTACCCGGGAGGTACGAGGCAGAAGGCCAGAGCGGAATTACCAGCACAGCAGGAGTCGGTCACCACATTCATCCCAGTCTAGAAATCAGTCTCCTCAGAGACTGGCTAGCCAAGCGTCTAGACCCACAAGGTCCCCTAGCGGCAGCGGCTCTAGAAGTAGATCCTCCAGTAGTGATTCAATCAGCAGCAGCAGTAGTACCAGCAGTGACAGGTAGGTTAACAGCCTTTTGTTATAACAGATGAGCTAGCTTTAAACAAATTCTCAACAATCAGTGGGAATGGTTTCAGCATAGTATTATTTTTTAAAGTAATCTTGGATCATATATGTATGTAATCAGTAAAGAAACTGGCATGTGGCTTTTGAATTAACTGTTCTAAGTACTTGAAGTTAAGTGATGATTTGCAAAGTGCTATTTTATCCTCCAGATGCACAATATTAAAATTAAATGATCAAAGAGGAAGGGAGGTGGTGACTCTAGCTGTGCAAGGCAAATCTTGTGACACTGAAAATATGGTATCTCTTTAACATTTTTAATTTTGTAGGTGTATAATACCAATTTATTTCTATTATTTTGAAGATTTGTAAAAGCTGATTAAATATGTATTGGTGAAATATATTGTTGACACATTTATTATCAATGACTAAATCAACTTATGAACAAATTTTAGCTAATTTTAACATCAGGATGGTAACCAATTTATAAACTCAAGTAGAAAAGCTTCCTTTGAATGCAGGTTGTAACTTTACTGTTCTCTAAACTGATCTCACTAGTTGAGAATTTCTTTCTACAAATAATAATAATTATTTTTTAAAGACAGAGTCTCGCTCTGTCACCAAGGCTGGAGTGCGGTGGTGCAGTCTCAGCTCATGGCAACCTCTGCCCCCTGGGTTCCAGCAGTCCTCCTGCCTCAGCCTTCCAAGTAGCTGGGATTACAAACGTGTGCCACCACGCCTGGCTAATTTTGTATTTTTAGTAAAGATGAGGTTTTGCCATGTTGGCCAGGCTGTTCTTGAACTCCTGACCTCCAGTAATTTGCCCTCCTCCGTCTCTCAAATTGTGGGGATTACAGGCATGAGCCAGAGTGCCCAACCAAGGAGTTTTATTCGAAAAGCAAAAATAGCAAGTTAAAGGTAATCTTAATAAGAAACTTAGCTTCAAACCTAGTTATATGGATTTCGAAATCACAGATCTAGGTATATGGTATAGATTATCCTTTAAGTAATCTGGGATAAGTTATTTACGTTCTTCAGGTCTTAGCTTTCCTTTTTTTTTTGACATGGAGTCTCACTCTTGTCACCTAGGCTAGAGTGCAATGGTGTGATTTTGGCTCACTGCATCCTCCACCTCCCGGGTTCAAGTGAGTCTCCTGCCTCAGCCTCCCAAGTAGCTGAGATTGCAGGCGCCCACTACCACGCCCAGCCAATTTTTGTATTTTTAGTAGAGACGGGGTTTCACTGTGTTGGCCAGGTTGGTCTCTAACTCCTGACCTCAGGTGATCCACTTGCCTTGGCCTCCTAGAGTGTTGGGATTACTGGCGTGAGCTACCGTGCCTGGCTAAGCTTTCTCATTTTTAATAAGGACCTTAATAAAGTTATTGTGAAAATTAAAATGAAAACTTCATGTAAAATGCTTACTTTGATACCTAGTATATGTTTAAAAAAATGCTGCTATTCAATTTGTTAAACCCATATGACCTACTTTTCAGTTTAGGTGGTATATATTTAAAATTTACAGTCAAATTCTTTGACCTGATCAAAAGGCTCAGATTACTTTTCTTTTGCCTGCTTAAAATTAAGCAAATGGTCATGTAGTTGAATGGCTATTTTTAGGCTTCCTAAATTTTCTTATTCAAAATAATATGTGAAAACATTTTGTTTATCCGTCTGCCTATCTAGATATAATTCAAACATTCTGGAAGATTTTGCATATTAAAATGAAACGAGCATATAGTTTAGGAAGTCAGGAAAGTCGCGTTCGGTGCTCAGCTCTCAAGCCCTGTGACATGGATGAAAACTCTTTTGCTTTTATTTGGTATGCTGTCTAAATAAATGATAGATGAAATTCATTTGAACCATATAAGCTAATTATAAAATCCTGTTTTTCCACTTTTTTTCTGCATAGAATTGTCTAAAATACTCAAGTTTTTGTCATTTTCCACAAACCTACCTCATTAAAAAGCTGCGACTGCATTCCATTGGATCAAAACTTATTGAAAAAGTGTTGAGGCACTGGGCGTGATGGCTCACACCTGTAATCCCAGCACTTTGGGAGGCTGAGGTCAGGAGTTCAAGACCAGCCTGGCCAACATGGTGGAACCCTGCCTCTACTAAAAGTACAAAAATTAGCCAGGCGTGGTGGCCATACCTGTAATCCCAGTTACTCAGGAGGCTGAGACAGGGGAATTGCTTGAATTTGGGAGGCAAGCCCCTGCACTCCAGCCTGGGTGACAGAGATGAGACTCTGTCTCAAAAAAAAAAAAAAAAGAAAAGAGAAGGTGTTGAGCCTGGGCAAAGTGGCTCACGCCTGTAATTCCAGCACATTTGGAGGCTGAGGTGGGTAAATCACTTGAGGTCAGGAGTTCGAGACCAGTCTGGTCAATGGTAAAGCCCCGTCTCTACTAAAAATACAAAAATTAGCTGGGGGTGGTGGTGGATGCTTGTAATTCCTGCTACTCAGTAGGCTGAGGCAGGAGAATCGCTTGAGCCCAGGAGGCGGAGGTTGCAGTGAGCTGAGATCGCTAGAGGAGAATGATGCCTTCAGAGTAGCATTATACTTTGATGGGAGTATAATGGATCCACCCTCAGACTTGTAGGCTCAGAAGCTTGAACCCAGAGGCGATCTGATGAATTTGATGGAGCTTAATCCCTGTTCATGTAATTAAAAAAAAAAAAAAAAGTGGTTCTATGCTTCTAAATATTTGCACTCAGAAAGATAACTGCTAGAAGGGTAGATGCACTTAGAAAATCTGCCTGTGGACTAAATTACAATAAAAAAGTTAGTGAGAAAGGGAATTTTTGATGATTATTTTATCACGTTAGGGTAGCTAGATGTATTCATTTATATACCAAAGGCTACAACCTAGAGGTTTGACATCTGACCAGCAGACAAAATTTCTTTTCTTTTTTTTTTTTTTTTTTGAGGAGGAGTCTTGCTCTGTTGCCCAGGCTGGAGTGCAGTGGCATGATCTCGGCTCACTGCAAGCTCTGCCTCGGAGGTTCATGCCATTCTCCCACCTCAGCCTCCTGAGTAGCTGGGACTACAGGCGCCTGTCACCACACCTGGCTAATTTTTTGTATTTTTAGTAGAGACGAGGTTTCACTGTGTTAGCCAGGATGGTCTCGATCTCCTGACCTCGCAATCCGCCTGCCTCGCCTTCTAAAGTCCTGGGATTACAGGTGTGAGCCACTGCGCCCGGCCCAGCAGACAAATTTAATTCATCTTGTATAGTGTTTTAAATTATTGCCAGTATTTAAAAAATTGGAATTTCCACCTAAAAGGCCAGATTTAGGCTCTTGTATGTTTTATTTTCCTCTGATTTGCACTGTAGGACCATACCTGACAAGGAAGTAAGGGATCCTGAAATCTGCTGGTTGAAGTCACCTTCTTACCATGGACTTGGGGAAGAATCATTGAGAGATTCTTGCTCTGTTCCCCCTTTCTTATGTGTGTAGATTCTTCCTTTTTATAGATCACTATTTTTTTTTCCTTTTGAGAGATTATAGAGCATTTACTTAGGTTATTGGTTTCATTTCATATATAGTCATATTTTCTAGAGCTAACAGATTTCAACCCTATATTTACACGTTGCTTTTAGTGAGTTACTTGAATCTCATTCATTAATTTATTGATTCCTTCTAATCTCACTGATGTGACAAATTTTATGTAATTACAGCTTTTTTTTTTTTTTTTTTTTTAAAGACAGGGTTTCATTCTCACCCAGGCTGGAGTACAGTGGTGTGATCTTGGCTTACTTCAACCTCTGCCTTTCGGGTTCAAGCGATTCTCTTGACTCAGCCTCCTGAGGAGCTGGGATTACAGGCACTGCCACCATGCCTGGCTAGTATTTGTATTTTTTAGTAGAGACAGGGGTTTCACTATGTTGGCTAGGCTGGTCTCGAACTCCTGACCTCAAGTAATCCACCCACCTCAGCTTCCCAAAGTGCTGGGATTATAGGCGTGAGCCACTGTGCCTGGCCAATGATAGCTTTTGTATCTATACATAAAAAGAACAGTGAGATAAATCTTTTGACTGCTGGGAGGACCTGATAGGTAGCATTTGGTTAGGCTATGAAGGATATGCAGTACTTCAACAAGAAGAGAGGAGGATTAGGCTAGACAGGTAACACTGTGGGCAGAAGAAACAACCTGAGATGGAAGAATGTTTTGAGCACAGCAGATAATTTAGAATGGTTTAACTGTGGTAATGATTTTTTTTTTTGAGAGACAGAATCCTGCTGTGTTGCCCAGGCTGCTGGAGTGCAGTGATACAGTCATAGCTCCTGGGCTCATACCATCCTCCTGCCTCAGTCTCCTGAGTAGCTGGGATTATAGGTGCACATCATTCACACCTTGATAATTTTTAAATTTTTCGTAGAGACGAAGTCTCACTTTGTTGTCCAGGGTGGTCTCGAGCTCCTGGATTCAAACGATCTTCCTCCTCTGCCTCCCAAGTGCTAGGATTACAGGTGTGAGCCACAATGCCTAACTTTCAGGTTTTATTCTGTATGCAGAGAGGGCCATTAAAATATTTAAGAAAGGAGATAGCTTGTTGAGATCTCTGCTTTAGAAAGGCAACTGGTGACTTATTCATAATCTCTGTTTTTCCTACTCCTGGTACCTCAGAGAAGGAAAATTTGGAACAGGTGGGAGAGACATTGTATTAAGAATCAGATTATCCTGATGTGTAAAAAACAGAATGAACTTTCTGGTGATATGAAAGAACAAGACTGAGTGACCTTAATGCATATCACAGAACGTATTGCCTTTCTCAGAATACATGTCCAATAAGTAGTTGAAATACTTAGATACAGTTCTTAGTTAGCATTAAGGATAAAGCAAAATTGATGTAGATAGCTAAAAGTTTTTGCCATTTATTTATTTATTTATTTATTTTTTGGTGAGACGGAGATTTACTCTTGTTGCCCAGGCTGGAGCGCAATGGCGCAATCTCAGCTCACCGCATCCTCCACCTCCCAGGTTCAAGCGATTCTCCTGCCTCAGCTTCCCGAGCAGCTGGGATTGATTACAGGCATGTGCCACCATGCCTGGCTAATTTTTTATTTTTAGTAGAGACAGGGTTTCACTGTGTTGCCCAGGCTGATCTCGAACTCCTGACCTCAGGTGATCCGCCCGCCTTGGCCTCCCAGAGTGCTGGGATTACAGGCGTGAGCCACTGTGCCTGGAGTTTTTGTCATTTAAATTGTGATTGAAGCAAGTGTACAGAAATAATAATCCTCTGGTGTTCAGAGTTTACCCATTATTCCCTTTTATTAGATGTTCTCTTTTCCTCTATAATTATATTGAATTCAAAGTGTAATATTTTGAGATGTTATGAAATTCAGAATGTTCAGTTTTCCTTTTGGAAGAAATAAATTACTTCTTGTGATTTTTAAAACTTGTGAAACTGTGACATTCCTAAAGGTCCTTTAAAGATGTTTAAAGTTAGCACTTGTATAGTGGGCAAAATATAGCTTGGTTTTACCTATAGAAACAAGTTTGTCTTCTGTCTTCATGACTGATAGGGAAATTAATCAGTCTCCATCCTTATTAATTGTTACAATTTTGATGAAATGAGTAAATATGGGATTAATGGCAGTCTAGTTGTGAAGTCCTTATAAATAACACACCGACTGTTTCTGCAAAACCATTTACAGTATTTAACTGGTGAGAACTGGGCCTTCATGGCTGCATGTGCTGCTATGTACTGCTTGACGTCTTTTCGTTTCTCTGTCATGGCCATATATTGAGCCACATGTCTTTTCAACAGAACATTTTAAATGCATAAATTCCACAGAAGCATTTATTTTAAAATCCCTTGATTGAAGTTGAACATACTTTATTTCTATAGTTCCCTATTATTGGATCCCCCCCCATCAAGTCATAAGAATTTCCTTCAGGCTGGGCGCGGTGACTCACACCTATAATCCCAGCATGTTGGGAGGTTGAGGCGGGTAGATCATGAGGCCAGGAGTTCAAGATCAGCCTGGCCAAGATGGTGAAACCCCATCTCTACTAAAAATACAAAAATTAGCCAGGTGTAGTAGCGGGCACCTGTAATCCCAGCTACTCTGGTGGCTGAGTTGGGAGAATCGCTTGAACCTGGGAGATGGAGGTTGCAGTGAGCCAAGATCATACCACTGCACTCCAGCCTAGGCAACAGAGCAAGACTCCGTCTCAAAAAAAAAAAAAATTCTATTTGCCATAAGCCAAGGAATGCACAGGTACTAACTAGATTGGTGTGGACAGCTAGCACATGCTGGGCACATGCAATGGGACAACCTGTACTAGGATGAAAGGCACAGCCTAGAGGGCTGGCAGGTGTTGGGTAATGCTCAAGTTTTAGAGTGATGGCAGAAGAGTACGTTGGTAGGCCCTCATGGCTCTGCTTGGCAGCATCACAGGCCACATTCCCCCTGGGGCTCTTGGTTCCCCCAGGGTCCAACCAAGTCTGAGTCATGGGGCTAGGATGAAGTTTCCCTTCCCTCCTCAGCAGGAAACCCCCTTCTTCCCAGAAGAGAGAGGGGAAAGGAGGCAGTGGGTGACAGGGTCACTGCATCCATCAGAAATTGGAATTTTAGAGCAAGCTTTCTTAAATATATTTAAAAAATTAGAATGACCTGATTTTTTAGAAATGTATTTCTCACATTTTCATTGTATAGTTGTTACATTATTAAAATTTATTTTGCATTGTCATAAGCTAGAAGGATACAAGGGAGAAGCTTGGGAACAGGAAAGGGGGAAAGACAGACTCACACACAGTTCCTGGGCAGGGAAGCAGACATGTGAAAGCCTTTGTGATGTTTGCTTAAAGTAACAAGGAAAGCATATAGAACTTCAAGTAACCAGACTTTTCAGCTCTTATGCCATGTTAAGATACGGAAAGCCTTATGTCTCTCTCTTCTCCAGTGTGTTAGCTTTGCATTAGAACGATTTACTTTTTTTCTTTTTTTTTTGAAACAGAGTCTTGTGCTGTCGCCCAGGCTAGAGTGCAGTGGTATGATCTCACCTCACTGCAACCTCTGCCTCCTGGGTGGAGCAACTCTCACGCCTCAGCCTCCTGAGTAGCTGGGACTACAGGCGTGTGCTACCACATCTGGCTAATTTTTTGGCTAATAGGATTGCAGGTGTGAGCCACTTCCTGGCCTACAACAATTTACTTTTTAATTGAAAAGGAAATGAAAGTATTTCTTATTACTGATGGTATTCTTTGCACAACCTACAACCTGTCTGTATATTTTTTAAAAAATTACGTATACTGAGTAAAGTATATCAAATGTCATCTATAACCCTATTACTTTTTTTCCTAATGTTAGACAATTTAAAATTCTTTTTTTTTTTTTGAGGCAGAATCTTGTTCTGTCGCCCAGGCTGGAGTGCAGTGGTGCCATCTCGACTCACTGCAAGCTCCACCTCCCGGGTTCACGCCATTCTCCTGCCTCAGCCTCCTGAGTAGCTGGGACTACAGGTGCCCACCACCCCGCCTGGCTAATTTTTTGTAATTTTAGTAGAGATGAGGGTTTCATCATGTTAGCCAGGATGGTCTTGATCTCCTGACCTTGTGATCTGCCCACCTTGGCCTCCTGAAGTGCTGAGATTACAGGTGTGAGCCACTACGCCCTGCCTAAGATTCTTTTATGGGTAAACAGTAATTAATTGAATGAATTCTGGATTTTAACAACAGATATAAGGTTATAGAAAGGAATATGACCCATTTAACTTAAAAAAGCATGAAAGTCTCTAGTCTAATAAGAAGGATTTTTTTCTGTAAAGACCAAATCTGCAAATCATAAACATTTTAGATATTGTAGATTATAGTTTCTTTCCTAGAGGAGGAATTTTATTCACATATCCTTTTGTCTTTTCTTGAGGAGATTTTGCAGTTAACTTATTGTAGTTAGGAGAAATTATTTTCTTCCAAGTTCAAGTAGAAAATTTTTCAAAAATGCTGTCATTTTTGTAGTCTTGTGAAAGAATGTGGATGAGGCTATAAAGGCGAGGAAAACCATTAAGAATGGTGGCATTGGCCAGGCGCGGTGGCTCAAGCCTGTAATCCCAGCACTTTGGGAGGCCGAGACCGGCGGATCACGAGGTCGGGAGATCGAGACCATCCTGGCTAATACGGTGAAACCCCGTCTCTACTAAAAAATACAAAGAACTAGCTGGGCGAGGTGGCGGGCGCCTGTAGTCCCAGCTACTCGGGAGGCTGAGGCAGGAGAATGGCGTAAAACCCAGGAGGCGGAGCTTGCAGTGAGCCAAGATAGCGCCACCGCACTCCAGCCTGGGCGACAGAGCGAGACTCCGTCTCAAAGAGAAAAAAAAAAAAAAAAAGAATGGTGGCATCGTATTTATCAAAGTGACGGTGTACCTTCCATTTGTCTCTCTTTTTTTTTAAACAGGTATGCGCATTCAGGTGTTAATTGGGAGAAGGAATGCTGGTTTTATTACCTGGCTGTACAGTTTGTTATGATATGTGGGATATGCTGGGAACTGCCAGACCAAGCAGCAGTTTTAAAATATATATGAAGTAAAAGTCAGTTTCTTTCCTTTTCCTTTTCCTCCCTCCCTTCCTCCCTCCCTCCCTCTCTCTCTCTCTCTCTTTCTTTTTTTTAAAGGCAGTCTTACTTCGTCACCCAGACTGGAGTGCAGTGGTGTAATCTAAACTCACTGCAACCTCTGCCTCCCAGGTTCAAGCGATTCTCCTGCCTCAGCCTCCCTAGTAGCTGGATTACAGGTTGCGCCACCAGCTAATTTTTATACTTTTAGTAAAAATGGGGTTTTGCCCTGTTGACCAGGCTAGTTTCAAATTCCTGGCCTCAAGTGGTCCATCTACCTTGGCCTCCCAAAGTGCTGGGATTACAGGCATGAGCCACCGAGCCTGGCCTGAAAGTCAGTGTTTTAAAGTATTAAAGGAATTAATAATTAGTGATCATTTTTCGGTGATGGTCATAGAAACAAATTTGTCTGATTTATTATCAAAAGTTATAATAATGAATAGGCAAATAATTTCTGGATTCAGTGGTAGATATAAGTTTGTTTTGTAGCTTTGTGATTCTTTTTTTTTTTTTTTTTGAGACGGAGTCTCGCTCAGTTGCCCAGGCGTGAGCCACCACGCCCAGCCCATTCTTTGATTTTAATTAGTTTGTTCTGCCTCATTATTACTTTTTTAGATTGTCCAGAGGTTTCAAAAGGGAGAATTTCATGCTGAAAATTAGTGTTATGAATAAAACATATTCATTGCTTTGGACCTTTCCAACTGTTACATGAAGTTTCTTTTTAAGCATACAAGAGAAAGTGTACTTGAAGTTTCTGTCTTGACGTTTATAATTATTCTTTGTGATGGAATCCTGTAAGAGACAATTAATGGTTTTATTGACTGTGTATGATTAAGTATGCTCTTTCCTTAAAATACTTGTATCTATATTATTTAAAAGGTTGCCTACTTGGAAGGGTTAGGGAAGAAAAGAACAGCAGGCATATTAGTGTCTGTAATACTTGAGAAACATTAGGTCTTGCCTCATTTTGAGTGGCTCTCTTAAACACTTTACAAAATAATAAGCATTTGCTTGTTCCCTCCTTAATGCTATTTTGGTGCTGTTTAGCAGCATGGAATAAATGTTCAGCGGTGTGCGCTTTGGACGAGAAATACACCAAAAAAACCCTTTTTTCCCCCCATCAGTGGCAGACAAACTGCAGAGGTCACTGAAGAGCCCACATTTTGGAAACACATTCTTTTTTTTGGCTGCTGTATTGCTTGCATAGCTTGTTATTGCGCAATAAGCAACCTTCTGTTTTAGGGGGTCATATTAGCCAGCCAAGCCTTTTTTGTGCTAAATATGGAACATGGAAGAGTACTTACTTAATTGCTCTGGTAGGCATAGCTCTCATAATGGATACCTGTAAATAGGTCTGTTTCCTTTCTGGATTTCCTTTTTTGGTCAAAAACAGCATTTTAATATAAGTTTGGTTTTTTTTAAAGATATGTAGGTGTTGTCAGCTGCAAGGTCTTGTATGGAATAGGCATTCCATTTTGGAAACAAGTGCTGGGCTGACCCATATTGCTGAAGTGGGAACCTTGCGTTTAATTAGGATGCTCTACTGCAGAGGAATGAGAACCAGATAGACTTAGCTCTGGAAGCAGATGAGAAGCGCTCACCCGGGCAGCCCCTGCGTCTGAATATTGTGGGGGAAACTAGGAACTGTTGTTTGTGACTCGAACCAGCCTAAACTGGAGCCATCCAGTTTGAGTTGGCTGCTTGCCACCTCCTGGAAGCTTCCTTGTTTTGCGAGTTTCTGCACAGCCCTCAGTCCAGGGGCGGGGCACAGGGACCCGGCTGCTGCCCTCAGTCCAGGGGCGGGGCACAGGGACCCGGCTGCTGCATGGTGACTGGGCCGGGTGGTGGGAGGGGCAGGACGGCTGTGCCTTAGTGTTCCTGGGGAGGAGGATTTCAAATCTAGCCAGGGTGAACGCCCGACTGCAAGCTGGTACGAACTCTATTTTTAATACCGCTTTCTGTTATTAACCCTTGCTTTAATGGTAACTTTTAGTCTTCTACCTTTTAGAAGCTACAGCTTCTATAAAACTGCTTCTGCACTGCCAGTGCTTGGCCACATCACAACGTGGTCAGCATTTGGTGACAAGGAGTTTATTACCAAAGTCCCCAGGAGTGTTGCTTTTAGTTAGGTTAGTCCGTTTGAAATAAACTGCCCGTCTCACCCCTTCTCATTCTTACCAATTAGGTTGTACTGAGGTTTTTTATTTTGGTTTCTTAGGTGGAAGGAATTAAAATAGGTTTTGGTGGCAAAGTTGTGACATGACATGATGTCTTGTGGGTTTTAATTTATTCTGGATGATTTATTTATTTATTTATTTATTTATTTTTGAGACAGGGTCTTGCTCTGATGCCCAGGCTGGAGTGCAGTGGTGATCTCAGCTCATTGCAGTCTTGACTTCCTGGGCTCAAGCTGTCATTGCACCTGAGCCTCCTAAGTAGCTAGGATTACAGGCACACACCACCAAGCTGGGCTAATTTTTGTATTTTTTGTAGAGATGGGGTCTCACTGTGTTGTCCAAGCTGGTCTTGAACTCCTAGGCTCAAGCTATCTGCTCACCTTTGCCTCCCAGAGTGCTAGGATTACAGGTGTGAGCTGCGCCTGGCCTGAATTTTTTTTTTTTTTTTTTGAGATGGAGTCTCGCTCTGTCTCCAAGGCTGGAGTGCAGTGGCACGATCTCAGCTCACTACAAGCTCTGCCTCCTGGGTTCATACCATTCTCCTGCCTCAGCTTCCCGAGTAGCTGGGACCACAAGTAGCTAGGACCACAAGCACCCACCACCACGCCTGGCTAATTTTTTGTATTTTTAGTAGAGACGGGGTTTCACCGTGTTAGCCAAGATGGTCTTGATCTCCTGACCTCCTGATCCGTCCACCTCAGCCTCCCAAAGTGCTAGGATTACAGGCGTGAGCCACCGTGCTGGGATTACAGGCGTGAGCCACCTCGCGTGGCCGAAAAAAATTTTTAATGTTGCTAAAAATAAAAAAGTTGAGCCTGATGTGATGGTATGTGCCTGTAGCTACTCTGGAAGTTCATGTGGGAGGATTGCTGGAGGCCTGGTGTTTGAGACATAGCAAGACCTCATCTCTTAAAAGAAAACCAAATCCACCAGGTACGGTGGCTCACACCTTTAATCCCAGCACTTTGGGAGGCTGAGGCGGGCGGATCACTTGAGGTCAGGAGTTCGAGACCAACCTGGCCAACGTGGTGAAACCCTGTCTCTACTAAAAAAACACAAAAATTAACTGGGCATAGTAGTAAGGTGAGCGCCTATAATCCCAGCTACTTGGGAGGCGGAGGCAGGAGAATCCCTTGAGCCCTGGAGGCAGAGGTTGCAGCGAGCCAAGATTGCCCCATTGCACTCCAGCTTGGGTGACTGAGGGACACTCTACCTCAATAAAAACCCCAAAATTAAAAATAATAAGTAATTAGGCAGATTAAAGTTCTAAACAACAAATTTTATTTTGTTTGCTTATCTTTTTTTTTGAGATGGAGTCTGTCTCTGTCGCCCAGGCTGGAGTGCAGTGGTGCTGTCTCAGCTCAATGCAACCTCCACCTCCTGGGTTCAAGTGATTCTCCTGCCTCAGCGTCCTGAAAACAACAAATTTAAAAATAAAAAGTGCCGTGTCAAATTGTATTTGTTTGACTTGGAAACAAAGTATGGAAACTCTTTTTTTAAAATTTTTTTATTTTAATTTTTTTGAGGCAAGAATCTTGCTTTGTTGCCCAGGTGGGAGTGTAGTAGCCCAGGCTGGAGTGCAGTGGTGCTGTCTCAGCTCAATGCAACCTCCACCTCCCAGGTTCAAGTGGTTCTTCTGCCTCAGCCTCTCTAGTAGCTGGGATTACAGGCACACGTCACCACGCCCGGCTAATTTTTGTATTTTTAGTAGAGATGGGGTTTCGCCATGTTGGTGGGGCTGGTCTTGAACTCCTGACTTCATGTGATCCGCCCACTTTGGCCTCCCAAAATGCTGGGATTATAGGCGTGAGCTACCACGCCCAGCCAAAGTATGTAAACTTTTTTTTTTTTTTTTTCCCCTGAGGTTGTGTTTTGCTCTTGGTGTCTAGGCTGGAGTACAGTGGTGCAATCTTGGCTCACCGCAACGTCCACCTCCCGGGTTCAAGTGATGCTCCTGCCTCAGTCTCCGGAGTAGCTGGGATTACAGACATGCACCACCATGCCTGGCTAATTTTGTATTTTTAGTAGAGACAGGGTTTCGCCATGTTGGTCAGGCTGGTCTCGAACTCCTGACCTTGGGTGATCCACCTGCCTCGGCCTCCTAAAGTGCTGGGATTACAGGCATGAGCCACTGCGCCTGGCCAATCATTTTTACTTATGGTAAAACTTAGTGCAGTTTTGGTGATCTTGTTCTTTTCTTGTGTCTCTTTTGGGGTGTTTGTACTTGGAAGTTCTCTATGGTCATTCTTAGAAGCCAAGGCACAAATTTACCTTGCCCCAAACAAGGAATCATGCATGTCCAGAAATTAAGGAAAATGTAGCATTCTCATTTTAAACATTAGCATTTTCTTTCTTTCTTTTCTTTCTTTCTTTTTTTTTTTTTGAGATGGAGTTTTTTGCTTGTGTCACCCAGGCTGGAGTGCAATGGCGTGATCTCGGCTCACTGCAACCTCCACCTCCCAGGTTCAAGCAATTCTCCTGCCTTGGCCTCCTGAGTAGCTGGGATTACAGGCGTGTGCCACCACGCCCAGCTAATTTTTGTATTTTTCAGTAGAGATAGGGTTTCACCATGCTGGCCAGGCTGGTCTTGAACTCCTGACCTCAGGTGATCCGCCTGCCTAGGCCTCCCAAAGTGCTGGGATTACAGGCATGAGCCACTGCGCCTGGCCTATAGAACATCCTTCTAAATCCACTTTGTACTGTAAATAAACTTCCTATGTCCAGATAGGCAAAACAGTAAGTGAAATAGCTTTAAAAACGTCTTTGTAGAGTTTGTTTCTAAGAATTTCACTCATCCTCTAAAATCTTTCATTTGGTGTGGAAGAGAGATGTAGCGCAGTAAAACATTTTCTTACAAATAGTTGGGTTATATACAGTTCAATAAAATCAAGTTGACATTTTTATTTTTATTTTTTATGTGATCTCGGCTCACTGCAACCTCTGCCTCCTGGGTTCAAGCAATTCTCCTGCCTCAGCCTCCCGAGTAAGCTGGGATTACAGGCACGCACCACCACGCCCAGCTAATTTTTATATTCTCTACTGAGATTTGAGTTTCACCATGTTGGCCAGGCTGGTCTCGAACTCTTGACCTTATGATCCACCCACCTCGGCCTCCCACAGTGTTGGGATTACACATGAGCCACTGTGCCCGGCCTGGTTGACATTTTTAGATTTTGACTCAGGTTTCTTTCTTTCTTTCTTTCTTTTTTTTTTTTTTTTTAAAGACTGGGTCTTGCTCTGCTTCCCAGGCTGGAGTGCAATCTCTGCACACTGCAACTTCCGCTATAAAATTCACCCATTTAAAAGTGGACAGTTAGTACTTTTTAATACGTTTATGGAATTCTGCAACCATAATGAAATTAGTGCATTTTCATGATCCCGAAAAGAAACCTCATACCTGTGTTAGCAGTTGCTCCCCATTCTTTTTCTCCTCCAGCCCAGGGCAACTACTAATCTGTCTCTATAGATTTACCTATTCTGGACATTTAATAGAAGGAAAATCATTACCATATTGCAGTCTTTTGTGACTGGCTTCTTTCACTTAGTATGTTTTTGCAGTTCATTCATGTTATACCACTGATCAGTACTGGTGCACCGAATAGCCACATTTCAAGTACTAGGTAGCCACATGTGACTAGTGGCTGCGGTACTGGATATCCTATCTAGAAACAAAAACCTCCCTAATAAACCAGCACATCATCCTTCAGGAGAAAATGGTAGGCCTTTATAATGCTTAAGCATAGCCCAGAAATATATGTGTGTGGGTTTTAACAAAGAAATTCCATTTACAGGAGCTAACACTTAGAGGTTTAGTACATTTGGAAATAATTGCTACGGAAAAAAATTTTTTTAGAGGCAGTCTTGCTCTGTCACCCTGGCTGGAGTGGTGGTGCAATCATGGCTCACTGCAACCTTGAACTCCTGGGCTCAAGGGATCCCCTCACCTCAGCCTCCTAAGTAGCCGAGACTATAGACATGCCACCACACTTAGCTAAATTTTTTTTTTTTTTAAGAGATAGGGTCTCACTACGTTGCCCAGGCTGATCTAGGACTCATGACCTCAAGTGATCCTCCTGCCTTGGACTCTCAAAGCACTGGGATTACAGGCATGAGTCACTGTACCTGGGCTAATATAAAAACCATTAAGAAAAACTAATGTCATGGTGTCATGTTGATAAATTCACATATATCTGTCTCAGTAGAACTGTTTAAAAATATATACCATGTTCTGGAGACCTGGTTAAAAAAAAAGTTTATTTATGTTGACTGCATGTTCAAATGGTATTTTGAATATATTAGATTAAATAAAGCATATTACTACATTAATTTCATCTGTTTCTTTTTACTTTTTTTTTTTTTTTTGAGATGGAGTCTTGTTCTGTTGCCCAGGCTAAAGTGCAGTGGTCAGGCTGGAGTGCAGTGGCGCAATTTTGGCTCACTGCAAGCTCCACCTCCCAGGTTCACACCATTCTCCTGCCTCAGCCTCCCGAGTAGTTGGGACTATAGGTGCCTGCCACCACGCCTGGCTAATTTTGTTTTTGTATTTTTAGTAGACATGGGGTTTCACCTTGTTAGCCAGGGTGGTCTCGATCTCCTGACCTCTTGATCCGCCCGCCTCAGCCTCCCAGAGTGCTGGGATTATAGGCGTGAGCCACCACACCTGGCTCTTCTTTTTACTTTTTCTTTTTTTCTTTTTTGAGACGGAGTCTTGCTCTGTTGCCTAGGCTGGAGTGCAGTGACCGGATCTCAGCTCACTGCAAGCTCCGCCTCCCGGGTCTACGCCATTCTCCTGCCTCAGCCTCCCGAGTAGCTGGGACTACAGGCGCCCGCCACCTCGCCCGGCTAGTTTTTTGTATTTTTTTGGTAGAGACGGGGTTTCACCGTGTTAGCCAGGCTGGTCTCGATCTCCTGACCTCGTGATCTGCCCGTCTCGGCCTCCCAAAATGCTGGGATTACAGGCTTGAGCCACCACGCCCGGCCTCTTCTTTTTACTTTTTCAAATGTGACTGTTTGAAAATTAAAATTCTGTGGCTTATATTTCTACTGGACAGTGCTATTCTAGAAGCAAGCTCTATCAGGCTGTAATGTCACAAAGTAATTTGTGTATCAATTTAGTGCTTTTGAATTTGTTTAAAGACAAATAGAGTTTGTTATTATTATTTTTTTTAAATTCCCCAAACCCTTCTAGTCTCTTGGAAATGATGGGTTAATAGAAAAGGCTCTTGGGACTGTTATGCCTAAAATATAAACTGAACTACTTCCAGATTCCATCTTTAATACTTCAGGTGTTGGTCAGGCCAAAATGCATGTTTGTTTCCAGGGTGGCTGAGGGAATGGCTCAACCGAAATATTTATTTCAAAGTCCAGGTTCTAGGCGTAGAAATATGTTAATATCAAAGCCCCTAAATAAATTAATTTCCCAAGAAGGAAATCAAATAATCTTAACCAGAGTAAATTTATTTTTAAAATTTAAAAAACAACTTTCAGTGGGGCACAGTGGCTCACATCTGTAATGCCAGCACTTTATGAGGCCAAGGCAGGCAGATCACCTGAGGTCAGGATTTTGAGACCAGGCTGGTCAACATGGCAAAACCCCGTCTCTATTAAAAATACAAAATTAGCTGGGCATGGTGGCGTGCACCTGTAATCCCAGCTACTCAGGAGACTGAGGCAGGAGAATCGTTTGAACCAGGGAGGTGGAGGTTGCAGTGAGGCGAGATTGTGCCATTGCACTCCAGCCTGGGCAACAAGAGTGAAACTCTGTCTCAAAGCAAAACAAAACAAACAAACAAAAAGAAAACACTTTCATCTGATCAATTTTAAGTGATGGCTAATACTTTTGATAGAGGTTTAAAATATGTCTGTTTACATACTGGTGCTAATAGGCTGGAATTAGAAGACAAATAATACACATCTATGTTGCTTCTAGGCATGATTTGTATAACCCAAACTAGAAGAAGTCTGTGATTCTTTATATGTTATTTTCATTGATGGTAGGGAGGGGCAGATTAGCTTCCTGATTATGCTGTGTCATGGTGTATGGAGCCATCTTGGACTGTAGCTTTGTATCTGTCACTGGAAGAAACTGCAAAGAAGTAATTATATTTAAGCAGAACAACTTTAGCTTGAGGTTTCTTACTAATTTGTAGTCATTTATAAATAAACAAAAATGTATACCAAATAGTGGATGGCTTAGGCTTTCTAGTAGGGAGTTAGGTACCTTTCTAACTCCTTGTCCCTGGAACTGCTCTAATGGAGAGTTCAGACGTGGGAAATAGCAAACTTCTTTTTCATTCTGGATAGAAAGGAGGTGTAATTAGTATCAAAGTTAAATTGAAAAAAGGCCAGTATGCTGAAGCCTGGGTGACAGAGCGAGACCCTGTCTCTTAAAAAAGAAAAAAAAAAAAGGAAAAAAAAAAATGCAAGGCAGGTGCAGTGGCTCCTGCCTGTAATCCTAACACTTTGGGAGGCTAAGGCTTGAGGATCACTTGAGGCCAGGAGTTTCAGATCAGCCTGGTCAACATGGCAAAAGCCCGTCTCTACTAAAAATACAAAAATTAGCAGGGTGTGGTGGCGTGTGCCTGTAATCCTAGCTACTTGTGGCTGAAGCTTGAGAATCGCTTGAACTCAGGAGATGGAGGTTGCAGTGAGCCAAGGTTGCACTACTGCACTCCAGCCTGGGCGACAGAAAAGGCAAAAACCTGAAAGTTCAAATTTGCTTGTGGGTTTAGTAATGCTACATCAGTTGTATGTGACCATTTGGAATTAAAACATGCACACCCTCACACACACATACTTGATCTGTGTGCTTTCTTGGCCTGTGCCTTTTGAAACGTTGTAGTTTTTTCATAACAAGAAGTATCAGATTTTATATACTATGTGACTAAGGGAATGAGAAAATTCCATTGTATTTGACAGTTTAAATTTTCTCATCTTTTTTGTCTCTTAAATAAAGACTGCTGCCAGGTTGGAAGGATTTCTTGTTCTTAGGCAGACATGTTACATCTGCTTACTACTTTCAGGGGAGTATGCATGTTTGATGCTTTTTGCTTTGAGTTACTTGAGTAGAAGGTTTTGTAAGTGTGAAGGGTCCAGTAAAGCCCACCAGAAAATAAGTCACATGATTCTTAATAATAGATTAACAAAAATGTAGCCTGTTTCCATTTTTGCTACTGTTATTAGGATAGTAGATCCAGAAGCTACCATATTATGTTTTGTTTTGTTTTGTTTTGAGATGGAGTCTCGCTCTGTCACCAGGCTGGAGTGCAGTGATGCGACCTTGGCTCACTACAACCTCCGCCTCCGGGTTCAAGCGATTCTCATGCCTCAGCCTCTCGAATAGCTGGGATTACAGACACGTGCCACCATACCCAGCCAATTTTTGTATTTTGAGTAGAGACAGGGTTTCACCATGTTGGCCAGATTGGGCTCGATCTGACCTCCTGATCTGCCTGCCTTGGCCTCCCAAATGCTGGATTACAGGCGTGAGCCACTGTGCCCGGCCCATATTATATTTTTAATGCCAAAGCTTAGAAGGCTTCAAAAAAGTTTTTTAAAAATTGTAGTAAAATATGCACAGCATAATATTTACCACTTTTTTTTTTTTTTTGAGACAGAGTTTCGCTCTTGCTGCCCAGGCTGGAGTGCAGTGGTGCGATCTCGGCTCACCGCGACCTCTGCCTCCCAGGTTTAAGCGATTCTCCTGCCTCAGCCTCCTGAGTAGCTGGGATTACAGCACGTGCCACCACGCTTGGCTAATTTTGTATTTTTAATAGAGACAGGGTTTCTCCATGTTGGTCAGGCTGATCTCGAGCTCCCGACCTCAGGTGATCCGCCTGCCTCGGCCTCCCAAAGTGCTGGAATTACAAACGTGAGCCACCGTGCCCAGCCTAATATTTACCACTTTAATCATTTTTTGTTTGTTTTACTTTCTGAGATAGGGTATTTCTCTGTTACCCAGGCTGGAGTGCAGTGGCGCAGTCACCCCTGACTGCACCCCTAACCTCACGGACTCAAGCTACCCTCCCACCTGGCTGAGACCATAGGCATGCACCACCATGCCCAGCTAATTTTTAATTTTTTTTTCTTTCGTAGAGATGGTGTCTCTCTCCGTTGCCCAGGCTGGTCTCAAACTCCTGGGCCCAAGTGATTCTTCTGCTTCGGCCTCCCAAAATGCTGGGATTATAGGTGTGAATCACCCATGCCTGGCCTCATTTTAACCACTTTTAAGTGTATAGTTCTGTGCCATTAAGTACATTCATATTGTGTGACCATCACCACTATCCATTACCGTTAAACAATAACTTCCACTCCTCCCTCTCAGCCTCTGCTGACTACTGTTCTGCTTTCTGTCCCCCTGAATTCTTGACAACTCTAGGTACCCATATAGGTGGAACCACACAGCATTTGTCCTTTTGTGTCTGGCTTATTTCAGCATTTGTTATTTTGTGTCAAGGCTCATCTGTCTTGTTACATGTATCATAATTTCATTCCTTTATAAGGGTGAATAATAATTCTTTCATTATTTTTGGATAAGCTTTAATTATCTACCAGATACCCTGTGGATCAACTATTAACATACTCCTTTTGCTTAACTCTACCAAAAGATAGTGGTAAACTTTAAAACATTAACTACAGCTGTAATTGGATCCGAAATAATTACTTATACTTAACCTTTTTTTTTTTGGAGACAGAATATCACTCTGTTGCCTAGGGCAGAGTGCAGTGGCGTGATCTCCGCTCACTGCAACCTCTGCCTCCCAGGTTCAAGCGATTCTCCCGCTTCAAGCGATTCTCCCGCTCAGTCTCCTGAGTAGCTGGGACTACAGGCATGTGCCACCGTGCTCGGCTAATTTTTTGTAATATTTTTAGTAGATATGGTGTTTCACCATGTTGGCCAGGCTGGTCTCGAACTCCTGACCTCAGGCGATCCACCTGTCTTGGCCTCCCAAAGTGTGGGGATTACAGGCGTGAGCCACCACGCCTGGCCTATACTTAATCTTTTGTGAGCATGCTGACCACATAAAGCATATTTAAGCACAATTTTAAACAGCATTTTCTGCCAAAATAAGGCACTTTTATAAAATGCAGTCTTTTAATGATTTTTTTTCCTCTCATTTATGTAAACTATTGGACTTGAGAATAGATGAGAAATAATAAAACTGATTAATTATCGCATTTGATTTTACCATCACTTTTTTTTTTTTTTTTTTTTTTTTGAGACAGTCTCACTCTATTGCCCAGGCTGGAGTGCAGTGGTGGGATCTTGGCTTACTGCAATCTCCGCCTCCCAGATTCAAGCAATTCTCCTGTCTCAGCCTCCCACGTCGCTGGGACTGCAGGTGCATGTCACCACTCCTGGCAAATTTTTGTATTTTTTGTAGAGACGTGGTTTCACTATATTGGTCAGGCTGGTCTCGAACTCCTGACCTCAGGTTATCCACCTGCCTCGGCCTCCCAAAGTGCTGAGATTACAGGAGTGAGCCACTGTGCCCAGCCTTTACCATTACTTTAGTGACCATCAACACTAAATATAGTTAAGCCTAAATCTTACCTATTAATTTATTAGTTAAGTGGAGCCAGTACCTGCCTAAGGTTTAGATTTATTTGATGTTTATAAATATTCAGAGGTGAAGTCTAGATGGAAAATAGGAGAGCTTTAAGAAGTTAATTTCTGAGGTCCAGATTTTGTACTAAGTAATCTTTAGGAAATGTTATTAGTTGTTTATATCAGCAATAAAGGGTCATTGTAGTCAGCAGAAAAATTACTAGCTTGGGCAACATAGTGAAACCCTGTCTCTACAAGAAATTTTAAGTGTTAGCCTGGTGTGGTGGTGCATGCCTGTGGTCCTAGCTACTTAGGAGGCTGAGGTGGGAGGATTGCTTGAGCCCAGGAGGTTGAGGCTGCAGTGAGCCATGACTGCACCTCTGCACTCCAGCCTGGATGACAGAGCGAGACCTTGTCCCAAAAAGAAGAGAAAAGAAAAGTTAGTGTTGGTGGTGGGTTATGGTTCTTTTTCCACCTCCACCTATGTCTAGTAAGAGAAAGCTTTCCTCCTTTGTCAGTTTCACTCTACTAATTCAGTTAATCATTATCATATCAGCTCTTTTCCCATTAGAAATCTTTGTAGTTTCTGGTGATGGGAGAAATCTGATAGGCCGAACAAAGTTGAAGTTAAAATATTGATTACATAATAAAAACGCCTTTTTTTTTTTTTTTTTTGAGGGGAGATGGAGTCTCGCTCTTTCACCAGGCTGGAGTGCAGTGGTGCGACCCTGGCTCATGGCAGCCTCCACCTGCTGGATTCAAGTGATTCTTGTGCCTCAGCCTCCCAAATAGCAGGGATTACAGGCGCACACCAGCACGCCCGGCTTTTATTTTTTTGAGATGGAGTTTCGCTCTTGTTTCCCAGGCTGGAGTGCAGTGGCACAATCTCGGCTAACCGCAACCTCCGCCTCCCGGGTTCAAGCGATTCTCCTGCTTGTAATCCTGAGCAGCTGGGATTACAGGCGCCAGCCACCACACCTGGCTAATTTTGTATTTTTAGTAGAGACAGAGTTTCTCCAAGTTGGTCAGGCTGGTCTTCAAACTTCTGACCTCAGGTGATCCGCCCGCTTCGGCCTCTCAAAGTGCTGGGATTACAGGCGTGAGCCACCACGCCTGGCCTAATTTTTGTATTTTTTAGTAGAAACGGGGTTTCACCGTATTGGTCAAGCTGGTCTCAAACTCCTGACCTTAGGTGATCCACCTGCCTCGGCCTCCCAAAGTGCTGGGATTACAGGCTTGGGCCACCGCGCCTGGCCGCATTTTTGCGTTTTAATGTATCAACACAGCATTTTCTTAATACATGTCCTAAATTTAAAGAGTTTGGATAACTTTTCATTAACTTTGGCTCTAAAGGGCTTCATTGATGATTTATACAGTTGAGTCCTGCAATGCTTTCCCCGTTTCTTTTGTAATAGTCGCACAGTCACCAGTTAGGTCTGACTCATTGCCCTGATGTCATTTCTGAGGAACTTTACCTGGGAAAGACAGGTTGTGAAACCCCTTGATTGAGCAGAGCATTGTAGACAAAAAGCAGTAGGTAGCTTACTTTGACTGGTTTGGAATTGCTCATCTTTTTCTAAGGAACATAGAGAGTGACCACTAACTTTGTATTTTACTTCTTAATTTATCGTGTGTATGTGTATAAAATAAAATTTACCATTTTAACCATTTTTAAGTGTTCAGTTCAGTGGCACTTAAATACATTGACATTATTTTGCAACCATCACTACCATCTTATCTCCAGAACGTTTTCATCTTCCCCAACTGAAACTCCATACCCATTAAACAATAACTCCCAATTCTCCCTTTCCCCCAGCCCCTGGCAACCACCATTCTATTTTCTGCCTTTATGAAATTGACTACTCTAGGTACCTCCTATAAATGGAATCATACAATATTTTTTGAGTATGGCTGTTTATCTCATTTAGCATAATATCTTCAAGGTTCATTCATGATGTAGCATTTGTCAAAATTTCCTTTTTTTTTTTTTTTTTTCCAGACAGGGTCTCACTCTGTTGCCCTGGCTGGAGTGCAGTGGTGCAATCTTGGCTCACTGCCACCTCCACCTCCCAGGCTCAAGCGATTCTCCTGCCTCAGCTCCTGAGTAGCTGGGATTACAGGCATGCGCCACTACTGCCCAGCTAATTTTTTTGTATTTTTAGTAGAGATGGGGTTTCACCATGTTGGCCAGGCTGGTCTTGAATTCCTGCTCTCAGGTGATCCATCCACCTCGGCTTCCCAAAGTGCTGGGGTTACAGGCATGAGCCACTGCACCTGGCCAAAATTTGCTTTCTTTTAAAGGCTGAATAATATTCTATTTTATGTGTATACCATATTTTGTTTACTCATCTGTCGATGGACACTTGGGTTGCTTCCACCTTTTGGGTGTTGAACATTCTGTGAATGTGAGTGTACAAATATCTATTTGAGTTCCCGTCTTCATTTCTCTTGGGTATATAACCATAGTGGAATCGCTGGTTCATGTGGTAAGTTAGTGCTTGGGGAACCCCATGGCTGTACCATTTTACTTTCCCACCAGTAATGCACAAGGGTTCCAATTTCTTCACATCCTGCACTTGTTATTTTGTTTGCTTGTTTTTTTTTTGAGACAGGGTCTCACTTTGTCATCTAGGCTGCAGTGTAGTAGTGCGATTTTGGCTCACTATAACCTTGACCTCCCAGGTTCAAGCCATCCTCCTGCCTCAGCACCCCCACCAAGTAGCTGGGATTATTGGCACATACCACCACGCCTGGCTAATCATTTTTGGTAATTTTTTGTAGAGACAGGGTTTCGCCATGTTGGCCAGGCTGGTCTTGGAACTCCTGAGCTCAAGTGATCTGCCTGCTTCACCCTTCCAAAGTGCTAGGATTACAGGCATGAGCCACTGCAGCCAGCAGTTTGTTTTTAATAGTAGCCATCCTAGTGGGTGTGAAGTGAAGGATCATGTGGTGGAGTTTTTTGTTTTTGTTTTTTTGTTTTTTTTAAGATCCAGGGTTTCACTGTGTTGTTCATGCTGAACTCGAACTCCTGGGCTCATGCTATCCTTCTGCCTCAGGCTCCCAAGTAGTGTCAACTACAAGTATGAGCCCAATTTCACATGGTTATGATTTGCATTTCCCTAATTATTAGATGTTGCGCATTTTTTCTTGTGCTTATCTGTCATTTATATATCTTTGGAAAAATGTCTTTGAAGTCTTTGACCAGTTTTGAATCAGGTTGATTTTTGTTGTTGAGTTGTAGTGTGGTTTCTATTGTTGTTGTTGTCGTCGTTTTTTGAGAGTGCCACTGTCACCCAGGCTGGAGTGTAATGGCGCTCTCTCGGCTCACTGCAACCTCCGCCTCCTGGGTTCAAGCAGTTCTCCTGCCTCAGCCTCTTGAGTAGCTGGGATTACAGCCTCACGCCACCATGCCTGGCTAATTTTTGTATTGTTTGTAGAGACTGGGTTTCAGCATATTGGTCAGGGTGGTCTTGAACTCCTGATCTCAGGCGGTCCACCCTCCTCAGCCTACCAAAGTGCTGGGATTACAGGCATGAGCCACCACCCCTGGCCTGTAGTGTGCTTTTTAAAGGAAATTTAAAATGTCTTAAAATTATAAAGCGAAATACCCCATTAACCTTATTGTGTGAAATAGACCTTTTTCTAATTTCTTCTGAGCATTGTACTTTGGTGAGGAAAAATCTAATTGTGATATTAAACTACCACCTTCAGGCCCTAGGTTGAAGGTAAGGAAAGCTGTTGTACTATAAAAACCATTTCAATATGAATGGAATTGTTTTCATTGATGTAAACCTTATACTAGAGTATGAGTAGCAATACTGTATATATTTTACTTACAACTTGTTTAAAAATTGTAAAACGGTTTTGTCTATGAAGTACTGTGACCTTGGTATTGAATGGTAAAGTACATATTGTAAAAAAGTTGTTTATACTTAACCTTTTTATCACGTTTTCCAAAATCAAGTGACACCAGAGTGTTTTAGATCTCAGCTGCTTCTTGAGGAAGTCTGATTTTCAGAAGTTTACATTTTTTTCCTACAATTCAAAGATTTTTATGAAATGATGCATTAGTAATGAGGAAGAATAATCAACGTTAAGGATCCTGCATTTGGCTCACAGCTTGAAATTAGCATGTTGGTTTTTCAAAAGACAGGAAAGCAGTCCAAGAAATAACATAGGCCAGGGTTTTTCAGCCTTGGCACTGTTCACATTTGAGAGCAGAGAATTCTTTGTTGGGACTGTCCTGTGCACTGTAGGGTACTTAGCAGATGCCGGTAACCCTACCCCACCCCACCCCTACTGTGACAACAAAAATGTTGTAGAACCCTGCTAAAACTAGTAGGGACGTTGAAAGATCATGAGGTCTGCTAACCGCTAGGGAAATTCAAGTTAAGAGGCAAAATGAAGTATCTTGGCAGGTCACCCAGTTGATTATTTCCCTATTATTTTTTGGAGTAAAAAAAAAAATGGAGGCTTGAGTCAGGTGTGGTGGTGTATGCATGTGGTTCCAGCTTCTTCTAGGGTGACTGAGACAGGAGGATGTTGAGCCCAGGAGTTTGAGGCCAGCCTGGGCAACATAGTAATACCTCGTCCCTTTAAAAAAAAAAAAAAAAAAAAAAAAGGTGTCAGGGTGGCCGAGGCAGCAGAATTGCTTGAACCTGGGAGGCAGGGGTTGTAGTGAGTCAAGATTGCGCTGCTGTACTCCAGCCTGAGGGAAAGAGTGAGACTCTGGGGGGGAAAAGAAAAGAGCTGGGTGTGGTGGCTCATGCCTGTAATGAGCCAGGAGGCCGAGGTCAGCGGATTGCTTGAGCTCAGGAGTTCAAGACCACCCTGGACAACGTGGCAAGACCCTGTCTCTACTAAAAATGAAAAAAAAAAAAAAAAAAAAAAAAAAAAACCCAGCTGGGCGTGGTGGTCCCTACCTGTGGTCTGTGGTCCCAGCTACCCAGAAGGCTGAGGTGGGAGGATCATTTGAACCTGGGAATCGGAAGTTGCAGTGAGCTGAGATGTTGCCACTGCACTCCAGCCTGGGTGACAGAGTGAGACTCCATCTCAAAAAAAACAAAACAAAACAAAAACAACAACAACAAAAAAGGCTTAAATTCAGGTTACATCAGAAGTGGTGGGGTTGAAAATGGTAGTGGTGTCACATCAGACTGCTGAACTGTTTTTAAAACTTTCTAGGCTTAAGACTTTACATTTTAAAATTATCGGGCTTTCGTTTATTGTGGATAGTATCTATTGAAATTTAAACTTTAAAATTTTTGCTTTAGTGAGAATAACATTTTATTTTTTGAAAATCTTTTATTTTTTACTTAGTTTTTTTTTTTTTTTTTGAGACAGTCTGGAGTGCAGTGGCATGATTTCAGCTCACTGCAACCTCCACCTCCCAGGTTCAAACCATTCTCGTGCCTCAGCCTCCCAAGTAGCTGGGACTGTGGCCATGTGCCACCACGCCCAGCTAATTTTTGTATTTTTAGCAGAGTTGGGGGTTTGCCATATTGGCCAGGCTGATCTCAAACTCCTGACCTCAAGTGATCTTCCTGCCTCACCCTCCCAAAGTGCTGGGATTACAGGCGTGAGCCACTGTGCCCCGCCTGAAAATCTTTTAAATGTCTGGTTTAGTAAGATAGTTAGATTCTCATAACCAATTCTGTATTCAAACTGTGATTATAAGGTTTTTTGGGTGAAGTATATGAAGAAAATCTGGCCTCACAGATACACAGTTGAAATAGGGAAGGTCTCACAGATCTCCTAAAAGGATTTTGGGTCCTCACAGGTCCTCTTATGCTTAGATAATTGCTGCGCTAGAAAGATACAATTTGGACTTATTAAAAAAACGAGATGTGGAAGTATTATTATTTGGTGTGGTGATGCATTCTGTTTAAGAGATTATGGGCCAGGAATGGTGGCTCACACCTATAATCTGTACTTTTAGAGGCTGAGGTGGGCAGGTCGTTTGAGCCCAGGAATTGGAGATCAGCTTGGGCAACAAAATAAGACCCTATCTCTACAAAAAATAAAATAAATAAAAGTTAAAATAGATGATTATTCTAATAGAAATTAGATAAGAACCAGTGGGCACCCAAACCTGATTGAAAATCTTTTGACCCCAATTATATATTGACCCAAATTATATATTGATCATATGGAGAGAAAAATTATTAGCTATCTGATGGGTAGGGAGATACCTGGTTATGACATATGGGCCCTTCTAACTGTCTTAGTTGCAATATTTTCTAATTGCCCTGATTGCTCCTTTCTAAAAATACTGGTTTATGCTAGAGTTTTGTTTCTCAACTTGATTTGGTTAAATGCTTTTTAATCTTCCAGCTTTAAAAAAAAAAGTATAGATGCATATTTGCCGTAAGTAAATGTTTACAAATAATACAGGGATACAGAAGTCAGTAATTAGATGTTGCTCTTGTATGTTAACAAACATAGCCTGAGTCATCTTATAAATAGCATACCCAGTGCCTTGGCATTTTCAATGGTAAAAGTCAAATGCTCATGTAGTTCTGTGTGTAAAATGGCTGCAGGAATAGGGTTAGTAGATAATATGATATCATTATTTGGTTTATGAGAATCCTAGCATCCTATATTCTGTTTGTTTATCAAGAATTGTTATGTAACCAGTTGCCTACTCTTATATTTCTTCATAAGAAAATACTGGTCAGATCTACTTCTTCATTTTTTTCAATAATTACAAATTATAGGAAATAATTTGTCCTTAATTGTCTTTGGAAATGTGGTTAAGAGAAGTGTAACTAGATTTCTTTAAAATTGTGTTCCAGCCCAGGCTGGAGTGCAGTGGCACGATCACACCTCACTACAGCCTTGACCTCCTGGGCGTAGGTGATTCCTCCCACCTTAGACTCCTAGGTAGCTGGAACCACAGGCACATGCCACCGTGCCTAATTTTTTGTAGAGATGGGTTTTGTCCTGTTGCCCAGGCTGGTCTCAAACTCTTGGGCTCAAGTAATCTGCCTGCCTTGGCCTCCCAAAGTGTTGTGCCTGGTCTCAAATTGTTGTTGTTTTTGAAGACACTGGGGTCTTGCTATGTCATGTGCATGCTGGTCTCAAACTCCTGAGCTCAAGGGATCCTCCTGCCTCAGCCTCCAGAGTAGCTGGGACTATGCACCATGCCTGGCTTCCAGTTCTTTAGAATGATAACTTTTAATTGATACTGAACAATTGTTGTGCTTGGGTAAATTCCACTTTCTTAAAACAATTAGTCAATACACTGTTATTACTACTTCTTTAAGACAGCTCAGATTAGCTTCTGATGAACTATTTTTGGCTTTTAAGAACAATTGAATACTATCTCATGCATTTTGATGAACTGTTGTGATTCTTTAGCTCTAACAAGTAAATTACGAACATAAAAATTAAAAATGGACAAGAATTCCAGGCATTTGGGCCTTCTGTCAATTTAGTAGGACTGAAAAGTATTTGAGGGCCTATATTCATGCCCTCATTTTAATTCAGGATCTTGAAATCCGTGGTACATTGCAGTTTGCAAGGCAGGTGGATCACTTGAGGTCAGAAGTTCGAGACCAGCCTCACCAACATGGTGAAACCCTGTCTCTACTAAAAATACAAAATTAGCTGGGCATGTTGACCAACGAACTACTTGGGAGGCTGAGGCAGGAGAATCACTTGAACCTGGGAGGCAGAGGTTGCAGTGAGCTGCACTCCAGCCTGGGCAATAAAAACGAAACTCCATCTCAAAAAAAAAAAAAAAAGGTGAACTAAAAACTTGTACCATTTTTATTGTTTCATAATTTGTTTTAAAACCAGTCTTCCCTTCTCGTTGCCACCTCACATTAATCAGCAGATGATTCTGAAAGTTAAATTCTACATTTTGTTTCAGAATTGGTGTGGCAGCAGGGGATTCACCCAAAGAGAGTGTGATAGTTTTTTTTTTTTTTTCTTTTTTGAGGTCTCAAACTTCTGACCTCAGGTAATTCACCCGCCTCGGCCTCCCAAAGTGCTGGGATTACAGGCATGAGCCACTGTGCCTGTAATAATGTTTATAATAATGGCCTGTGATAATGTTTGTAATAAATCTGTTTAAATGTTTATAGTATAAATGTGTATAAATGTTTATAATAAATCTGATTTCTACCATTATTTTTGTACTTCATTTTAAAGGCATCGTCACCACTGATTATCTTTTCTCTCTCTCTCTTTTTTTTCTGAGACGGAGTTTCGCCCTTATTGCCCAGGCTGGAATGCAATGACGCAACCTTGGCTCACTGCAACCTCTGCCTCTTGGGTTCAAGTGAATCTCCTGCTTCAGCCTCCAGAGTAGCTGGGATTACACGCACACGCCACCACACCTGGCTAATTTTTGTATTTTTAGTAGAGATGGTGTTTCACCATGTTGGCCAGGCTGGTCTCAAACTCCTGACCTCAGGTGATCTCCCTGCCTCAGTCTCCCAAAGTGCTGGGATTACAGGTGTGAGCCACTGCACCCAGCCGCCTCCATTTTTATTTTTATTTTATTTTATTTATATTTTGAGATGGAGTTTCGCTGTTGTTGCCCAGGCTGGAGTGCAATGGCACGATATCGGCTCACTGCAACCTCCACCTCCCAGGTTCAAGTGATTCTCCTGTCTCAACCTCCTGAGTAGCTGAGATTATAGGCATGGACCACCATGCCTGGCTAACTTTTGTATTTTTAGTAGAGATGGGATTTCACCATGTTGGCCAGGCTGGTCTCACACTCCTGACCTCAGGTGATCCATCTGCCTTGGCCTCCCAAAGTGCTTGGATTACAGGTGTTAGCTACCGTGCCCGGCCTTCATTTTTATAATACAAGCTTGTATAGAACTTTTTGTTGACTTATTAATGATTTCTTTTTTTTTTTTTAGACAGAGTCTTGCTCTGTCCCCAGGCTGGAGCGGAGTGGTGCAATCTTGACTTACTGTAACCTCCGCCTCCCGGGTTCAAGCAGTTCTCCTGCCTCAGTCTCCTGAGTAGCTGGGACTATAGGCGCGCACCACCACACCCAGCTAATTTTTTTGTATTTTTAGTTGAGATGGGGTTTCACCATGTTGGCCAGGATGGTCTCGATCTCTTGACCTCCTGATCTGCCTGCCTCGGCCTCCCAAAGTGCTGGGATTACAGGCATGAGCCACCGCACTTGGCCCTTATTAATGATTTCAATAGCCGTACATTTTGCTTTTGCTCATGATTGTTTACCTCTGTAACCACTGTTGCTAAGGAAATTTGGTGTATATAATATTGGTAGTATTGTAATTAAAATATTTTCCTTAATGTTTATGATTGTTGCCATTGACTAAGTTGATAAGTCACATAACATTCTATACTGTCATCTGGTGGCCTTGTGAATAATCTTGTATTAATATTACTTGGAATATTTAACATGTATAACAAGTATCTTTTTCCTTCTGTGCTAAAAACAGAAGATAATTTCATTAAACCCTAATATCAATGACAATATCGTATTCAGGATAGTATTTACTTAATATTAGTAACACTGCTTTTGCTGGATGATCAGCAATCATTTTTTCTTCTTATAGATGGGAAAGCTAAACCTAAGTCATTCATAAGGGGCCTAGCAATGACAGCTTATGATTTTATCTCAAGGCCTTTATCCCTAGTAGTTTGAACTGACAGGTTTATTTTCCTGCATTTCAAACCACTATCAGAAAATGCTGATAACCTTATTAAGCTTTTTCTTTTCTTTTTCTTTTTTTTTTTTTTTTTTTTTTTTTTTTTTTTTTTGAGACAGTCTCACTCTGTCGCCCAGGCTAGAGTGCAGTGGCGCAATCAGAGTTTAATGCAGCCTCTGCCTCCCTGGTTCAAGTGATTCTCATGCCTCAGCCTCCCAAGTAGCTTGGATTACAGGCATGTGCCATCAAGCCCGGCTAATTTTTGTATTTCTAGTAGAGATGAGGTTTCACCATGTTGGCCAGGCTAGCCTCGAACTCTTGGCCGCAAGTGATTCACCTGCCTTGGCCTCCCAGAGTGCTGGGATTACAGGCATGAGCCACTGCGCCTGGCATGTTTTCATCTTTTTTTTTTTTTTGAGACAGGGTCTCACTCTGTTGCCTAGGCTGGAGTGCAATGGTGTGACCATGGCTCACTGCAACCTCAAACTCCTAGGCTCATGTGATCCTCTGCCTCAGCCTCCCAAGTAGCTGGGATTACAGGTATGTGCCACCATGCCCAGCTAATTTTTTAATTTTTCTTTTGTAGGGATGGGGTGTTGCTATGTTGACCAGGCTGGTTTTGAACTGCTGGCCTCAAGCAGTCCTCCTGCCTTGGCCTCAAAGTGGTAGGATTACAGGAACTAAGCCACTGCACCCAGTCAAATTTTCATCTATTGCTGTAACATGTGAGAGCTAAAAATGGTGTGTAAATTATTAGTTTTCTAGAAACATCTTTAGTTTTCTATAAGAAAACATAGAATTTATTTAGCTTTTAAAAAATGCTGTAGCAGCTGGATGTGTTGGCTCATGCCTGTATTTCCCAGCACATTGGGAGGCTGAGGTGGGCGGATCACTTGAGGTCAGGAGTTCGAGACCAACTTGGGCAACATGGTGAAACCCCATCTCCACTAAAAATACAAAAAATAGCTGGGCACGGTGGTGCATGCCTGTAATTCCATCTACTCAGGAGGTTGAGGTATGAGAATCACTTGAACCCAATAGGTGGAGGTTGCAGTGAGCCACGATCACACCACTGCACTCCAGCCTTACTCTGTCTCAAAAGAAAAAAAAAGGGCTGTAGCAAATTTTTTTCAACCTAGATTTGGACTCATTTGTCTGGATGGATTAGTGATTGTCCTGAATATGAGAGCTGTAGTTCTAGTGCGAAGACAGAAACTACCCTGAGTCTTGTCCTATAGCTAGTGTGCTTAAGATGGATTCACCACTCAAAATGATTTGCTTGAAAGGTGAGGGCTTTATAACATGGAGGAGAATATGAAGCAAAATTTCAGAAAGATAGTAAAATCTGTAAATAACTTTTTATTAACCTATTTGAGAATGCCATAAAAGCAAGCCACAAAAGTCTTGCGTGTCCAGTACTGAAAGGAGAATTTTATGTTTCTCACATAGTTCTTAGGCATAATAAACTTTTTTCTATGAACTTGCATAGAGAAGTAAGGCATAATAAACTTATTTAAATATATTTTTTTCTTAATTTGACTGTGTAAGTAGTATTTCCTTCTTGTCCTTCAGTTGACTATCTTTCTATTTGAGGATTTTATTAAACTGAAGAGATTAGTTTCATTAACTATCACTTTTCCATGTTATCCACAGTGAAGAAAGCCTAAAGTAACGTGAGTGTAGTAACTCACATAATATTTATTCATTAGTCCTTCAGTAATTTAAAAATTGCATCTACCTGGAAAATTATTTTAGGTATTGTTTTCCTAAAAATTACCCATGAGATAGTAGTGCTGCTACTACTACTAATAGTAACTGAGAAGTACTGCTTCATTTATTTGTTTGTTTGTTTGTTTTAAAAACAAGGCCTGACTCTGTTACCCAGGCTGGTCTCAAACTCCTGGCTTTGAGCGATCCTCCCGCTTCTGCCTCCCAAAGTGCTGGGATCATAGATGTGAGCCACCACACCCAGCTCTGTTTTATTTATTGGATACCTGTCATATTCTAAACTCTGTAAACTCGTGTGTTGTTTCATTTAATTCTTTTTTTTTTTTTTTTTTTGAAGATGGAGTCTTGCTCTGTCACCCAGGCTGGAGTGCAGTAGCACGATCTTGGCTCACTGCAACCTCAGCCTCCCGGGTTCAAGTGATTCTCTTGCCTCAGCCTCCCGAGTGGCTGGGACTGCAGGTGCACGCCACCACACTCACCTAATTTTTATATTTTTAGTAGAGACGGGTTTTCACCATGTTGGCAAGGATTATCTCAATTTCTTGACCTCACCTGCCTCGGCCTCCCAAAGTGCTGGGATTACAGGCGTGAGCCACTGCGCCCCGACTGTTTTATTTCTTAACCCTGTGATATAGGCACTATTATGATTATTTTCATTTTACACATTTGATATTGGGGGAAATTGGGTATGATGAAATTTTAGAAATACTATTTTCATTTAGTTTTATTACGTTGGCTGAGAGTCCTGTGTTGCATGCAGTAACTTTGGGCATAAAATTATGATAGGAAACCCATTTCAAAGGTGTTAAGTGATTTGTCCACTTACACGTGCTATATGTCGGATCCAAGATTTGAATCCAGACCTCTGAATCCCAAACCCATATACTTACTATTATTATTATTACACTAAGTGAATTGAATTCACTAGTCTTACTTCATTTGAAAAAATTTGTTCACGTTATTAATAGAATGCAACACTTGCATTGGTGGTACGTGGTGGTAAATGAAGATTATACTTTTGTGCTCCTGCATGTTTATCGTCTTCTGCCACCTCTAAAGGTAGAGTATGAGAGAGATGTGTAGAATGCAGGGCCTCCAGAAATCCCAGCCCGAAGTTTAGACCTGTTAGTTATTTTAAGAAGTTTTCTAATGCTACTCATTTTCTGTTTGTCTTTTCACTGAAGTTTGTTGTTGTTGTTGCCTTTTTGCAGCAGTGATTCCAGCAGTAGTTCAAGTGATGATTCTCCAGCTCGATCAGTTCAGTCTGCAGCAGTCCCAGCACCCACTTCGCAGTTGCTTTCATCTCTGGAAAAAGATGAGCCCCGTAAAAGTTTTGGGATCAAGGTCCAGAATCTTCCAGTACGCTCTACAGGTAAAATTTTGTGTGAATGTCCTTTCCTCTGTGCTACTACTGAGGAATGAGGTATGATACTGCATTACATTGAAATAACTTTGGGCATAAAATTATGATGGAAAACCCATTTCAAAATATTAACGTTTTAAATGAGGAAACCTATGAATAATGGAAAAGTCTGCTTAAGCTATTCTGTGGTCTCTCCTTTACTCGTAATATTTTTAATTGACAGCTGACCATAATATACTGTTACTCCTACATTAGTCATGTTGAGCATGTAAACAAGTTAAAACTGTTAGTATATAGTCATACCAACAAAGACCAAATTAAGTATTTCTTAGCTAAGTATATTTCAGTGATTGCTTAAATTATTTATTAAAATAGCCTAAAAGCTTATGTATCAGGTTTGTCAGTAGAGTTATTGAGACATCAATGTTGATGAGCTTTTGATTTAGAGTACTTGGTAATTTAGAAATGGACAAGGGAGTAAAATTGGCTTGCCTTTCTATACACCTTTTATATTTCTAATAAAGCAAATTAACACAAGACCCCCAGATGGTATGATTCATCTGTAAAGGATATTAAAATTGTTTAGCATGCTACATGACACTTCTCACACAATTTTATCATTGAGATGATCCTTGGAAAGATAGAAAGATGCCTTTCCATTTCAAGTCTTTAACACTTTATAAATATATATAGAAAATTTTTATTATGAAACATACCCCAAAGTAGAAGGAATAGCAAAATGAACTCCCGTTATACCCAAGATTCAGAAATCATCATTTTGCCATTTTTGCTTTATCTGTTTCCTGTCTTCCGGCTTTCCTACTCTTTTTTTTTTTTTTTTTTTTTTTTTTAACCTTTAGGGTGAATCCTTGATGTTGTTTTATTTCACACCCACTTACAGATACATATTTATGTATATATCTGTAATATATAAGGGCATTTTTCTGGATAACCACAGTATCATTCTTACCTAACAAATAACCAATACTGTCATCTAACACTTAGTTTATTTTCAGACTTGTACAATAATCTCCAAAATGTGTTTTTGGAGCTTTTTTGTTTGAAAAAGTAATGTTTTAATGACAATAAAACTTAAGTCACATCTCAGGCTAGATCCATTTGTGGTTCATAAGCATGATTATTGGGTTTTCACGCCGTGTGCGCTGTGCCTCCTTCAAACCTTGTTACGACATTGGCATATTACCTATCTGACATGAACAAAAAAATGAGAAAATCAGGCTAAAGATTTAGTAGGTTGCTTATTGAGTTATAATTAAATTAGAAGAATTAATAACTTGGTTCTGTTTGGGAATTTAGATACAAGCCTTAAAGATGGCCTTTTCCATGAATTTAAGAAATTTGGAAAAGTAACTTCTGTGCAGATACATGGAACTTCAGAAGAGAGGTATGGTCTGGTATTCTTTCGTCAGCAAGAGGACCAAGAAAAAGCCTTGACTGCATCAAAAGGAAAACTTTTCTTTGGCATGCAGATTGAAGTAACAGCTTGGATAGGTCCAGGTAAGACACAAGCAAGGCGAGTTTGAGTTACACATCATACACACTGTTTGTGTTGCAGTATATGAGAAGGCAGCGTATGATCCTGAATGAGGACACTATTCTGGCTTTATTTATTGACATGTTTCCATTGTCTTCTGTTTTAAAAGATGGTTCTATTTATTGTTCAACTTAATAAAAAGCATTGTTTTGGTTAGGGAGGATAGATTTTTCTGTTGCTATAATGGAGACTTGGTAACTGTTAAGAGTCTGAAAGGCAGAACTGTAGACCCTTATTAAGTCCAGCCTTCCCAAAAGGATTGAATTTATCAAAACTAGGAGGTAGCTCCTAGGAGTATGACAACAGAATTACCTTGAATTAGAAAGGAAACTACTTCTGGCTGGGCGCGGTGGCTCATGCCTGTAATCCCAGCACTTTGGAGACTGGATCATCTGAGGTCAGGAGTTCAAGACCAGCCTGGCCAACATGGTGACACCCTGTTTCTACTAGAAATACAAAAATTAGCTGGGTGTGGTGGTGCATGCCTGTAATCCCAGCTACTTGGGAGACTGAGGCAGGAGAATGGTGTGAACCTGGGAGGTGGAGGTTGTAGTGAGCTGAGATCGCATCACTGCACTCCAGCCTGGGTGACAGAGCAACACTGTATCTTAATAAATAAATAAAATAAAAAGAAAAAAGAAGGCAAACTACCTCTTAATATTGATGCGAGGGACTTGTTAGAACAATTTTATTTCTATTATACCAAATACAAATTGCGTCTGTTTTTCCAGCTTGCATGACCTTGAAGACAGAGTAACAGGAATAAGCCTTATCGGTGCAACCCGCTGAGAATTTCCAGGGAACATTTTATTATCATGAACTTACCTGTGAAACCTGTTGTAAGGCAGGAAATCTCACACATGGCTTGCATCGGCATTTCTCCTGTTTCAGGACCGCCTGCAGTACTTGTTTAAAAATGCAGACTCTTTAACTCTGCTCCAGCTTACTGATTCAGAATTTACACACTTAAGTTTGGGAACCCCTGATTTAAGAGAACTTGTGAGTAAATCTGTAAAGGAATCAATAGAAACATTAAAAATTTATGGTCACCTTATGAAGCTGAGACAATTGAACTTGTAAGACTTTTAAGTGGAATTTGTAGGGTAAACATGGCCTGTTATAGGATAAATATGAATATTCTCAGAATTCATTTATTAGACAATTACAAAGAAAAAAAATGTAGTTCCCCTGATGAGGATGCACAAATATGTTATTTGCATAGTACAACTGGCATGGAATTTTTAGGGTGATCACTGCAAAATGGTCACTCTGATGTTACCATGAAACATAACAATTCAAAGGAGTATTATCTTTTCAAAGGATAATAGGTTAAGCCTTCACAGACCTTCTTCCATCAAGTTTGAGATGGACTGCCCTAAATTTTACTAAACTAAGAGCAACTCCAGGAGTTCTTTAAAATTTAACATATTTGGAACAGGTCAGAACTGCTTGAGAAACATTTAGAATGTCATATGATCTATATACATTTCTAGAGCCAATTATAATTATTAAGTAAGGAAGATCTCATCCAGGGCATTCAGTATGTAACTTTTATCTCTAGATGGTAGGGCTAGCTTGAGATTTTTACTGTAAAAAGCTTTTAACCTAGATATTTAGCACCTAGGAAGTAGGATTTACCTACTTGCCAGTGAAAATTTTGAGAAGTTTGGTTGGTTCAAACATAAGAAAAGCTAAATAATTTTCCCAGATAGGACAACATTAAATACCAGTTAAATGGGATATGTGAAAGCAGTTGAATTTTGAGTATGGAGACTTAGTTGGAATTTTGCTGTCAGATGGTTAAATCATGAATGTTATATTGAAATGTATTAAGCTGATTGCTTAGGTCAAGGATTATTTTCAAAGATCCAAATCCAAGAAACCTAACTTTGCATATAGACCGCTTGGTGGCCTCTAAGATTTCTTTTCCCATACATTGCATTACAATCCCCTAAACATGAAATTACAGGTTCAAGAAATTTTTTCCCAAATGTGTGTGGACATTAAGACTTTGACTGGTTGTGAAGGTTAAGTGGACTACATGTGAAAAACTTTTTTTTTTTTCCTTTTGCTAACTGAATTTCCGATCTTGAAAATTTACTGCTGAGCGTGGTGGCTCACACCTTGATTGATTGATTGATTGATTGATTGATTGGAGACAGGGTCTCACTCTTTTGCCACCCAGGCTGGAGTGTAGTGTCATAATCATAGCTCACCAAAACCTCGGCCTCCTGGGCTCAAGCGATCCTCCTGTCTTGGCCTCCCAAAGTGCTAGGATTATAGGCATGAGCCACCATGCCTGACCAAGCTCATGCCTATAAACACTGGGAGGCTGAGGCAGGAGGATCGCTTGAGCCCAGGAGTTTGAGATGAGCCTGGGCCACAAAGTGAGACCCCATCTCTACAAAAAATAAAAAACCAGGCCCTGTAGTCCCAGATACTTGGGAGGCTGAGGTGGGAGGATTGCTTAAGCCCAGGAGTTTGAGGCTGCAGTAAGCTATGATCCCACCACTGCACTCCAGCCTGGGCAACAGAGCAAGACCCTGTCTCCAAGGAGGAGAAAGAAAGAAAGTAAATGTACCAGGCCATTTGGTGGGAATGAAGCCGTTACAGATTTTAATAGTTGCAAATCATGCTTTCCTCTTGTGATTCTGCCTTTCGGAGCACAAACCTCAATATTCTATCTGAATTTTTTGAAATATTCTCAAATGTCTGCCCACATTTAAATGAAGACCAAATTGAGCTTAAAATGAGATATATTCCTTTGACATATGCAGAATATATGGAGACAGCTATTATGAGCCCTGGGCAGTTTCTGGGTCCACCTGAGTTTGTGAAAGTACATCATAGTCTGATTGATGAAAGTGGTAAGATTAATTGAGCTACCATTGGAGCCATCAGTCTGGACTCAGAAGTGAGATGTATTCTGACTTAAGGTCCCTGAAATTGAGTTTTAAAAATACCAGTGTCGTTGACATTATCAGTAATGTTCAATGGCTGACCCTAAATGCTTCATTTCAGTAAAGTTGATTAAATATTAATTTTTTGGATGGCTTTGTTTTACATTAAGAAAAAAGAACACACAGTAGTTTCCTATAATTGTTATCTACAAAACCTTGAGTGTTCCTGCCTTAGACCAAGTTTATAAATGGAGGTTCAGAGAAAGGCTATGATAAATTACAAGTTAAGCCAGGGCTTTTGATCATAAAAAAATAGAGGCCGGATGTGGTGTCTCACACCTGTAATCCCAGCACTTTGGGAGGCTGAGGCGGGTGGATCACCTGAGATCAGGAGTTCGAGACTAGCGTGCCCAACATGGCGAAACCCCGTCTCTACTAAAAATACAAAAAATTAGCTAGGCGTGGTGGTGGGCGCCTGTACTCCCAGCTACTTGGAAGGCTGAGGCAGGAGAATTGCTTGAATCCAGGAGGCAGAGATTGCAGTGAGCTGAGATTGCTCCACTGCACTCCAGCCTGGGCGACAAGAACGAAACTCCGTCTCAAAAAAAAAAAGAAAAGAAAAGAAGTCGTAACAATCACTTAACCTCTTTCCGTTTGTCATTGGGGACCATGCAATATCAAAAGATATTTAAAACATGCTGCTTTAATCAGTTTTCATAGTTACTCTTATATCTAAAATTTATGCATGTAGACAGTTGATTTATTGTGTTAGTATGAGAGGGGTGAAATGCTAAATATCTTGTAAAATGTTGAAAAGTAAATGAAATTAAACAAACAATGAAGGTGGACTATTTTCAGCTGAGTTTTTGTATCTATTTCAGAGTGTAGTTTTATACTCCAAATTGAGAGCCTGCCACGTAATTTTGGAAATTAGGATTAGGCTCAAATAATTAATTACCTTTTTTGCTGGGGTTTAAAATCTATTTCCGTGTCAGTGATTATTTTTAAAACAAATCAGGCCAAGTGCAGTGGCTCACGCCTGTAATCCCAGCACTTTGGGAGGCTGAGGCAGGAGGATTGCTTGAGACCAGCCTGGGCAACAAAGTGAGTCCTTATCTCTATGGCGTGGGGGGAAAAAAACTAGCGAGGCATGATGGCATGCACCGGTGGTCCCAACTACTTAGGAGGCTGAGGTTGGAGGATTGCTTGAGCCTGGGAGGTTGAGGCTTCTGTGAGCCATGATTGTTCCAGTACACTCCAGTCTGGGTGGCAGAGCGAGACTCTGCCCCAAAAACGACAACAGATCACCTTAGCAAAGATATCTGCTTTATTTTTTCTATTTTATTTTTGAGACAGGTTCTCTCATCACCCAGGCTAGAGTGCAGTGGCATGATCACAGTTCACTGCAGCCTCAACTTCTCATGCTCATGCTATTCTCCCACCTCAGCCTCCCGAGTAGCTGAGAATACAGACGTGCGCCACCATACCTGGCTAATTTTTTTTTTTTTTTGGTAGAGATGGGGTTTCAACATGTTGCCCAGGCTAGTCTCAAACTTGGGGGCTCAAGCGATCCTCCCACCTTGGCATCTTAAAGTGCTGGAATTACAGGCATGAGCCACCATTCCCAGCTAATTTAGCAGATTTAAATCAGTTTATTTTTTAAAGGTTAAACAAAGTGTTACTTTAGCCTTAATTTTTAAAAAAATGTTTCTTTAGCCTTTGTATTCCTTTTTTGCTTTAGAGTTAATAAGGGGTGGCTATTTCTGAAGGTGTTTATGGTATTTCAGTTTGTGTGAGTATTCAAGCCTATTATTTCAGACATTTTGTTTTTTAAATGTAGATTTTTTTCCATGATATATAAATATGCATTAAAATACCCTCTTCTTTTTACTCGGCCCCCATTCCACTTACAGAAACGGAAAGTGAAAATGAATTTCGCCCCTTGGATGAAAGGATAGATGAATTTCACCCCAAAGCAACAAGAACTCTCTTTATTGGCAACCTTGAAAAAACCACTACTTACCATGACCTTCGCAACATCTTCCAACGCTTTGGAGAAATTGTGGTATGTTGCTTTTACTATGAAAACAATTTTAGGTCTTTGTCATAACACATAAAGCATATAGTACAGATTATATTTGGAAAGGTGGTGTTTAATGGTGTAATGAATATTGCTGTGTGCTTTTAGCTCTTGCTAAAAGGTAATCCAGAGAAACCCATTGGGTATGTTTCTATATATGTGTGTAAAAATGTAATATATGTCCTTTGTTTACACATACATAATTTCTTATTTCTCTTTTTTTTTTTTTTTTTTGAGACAGTGTATCACTCTGTCTCCCAGCCTGGAGTGCAGTGTCATGATTACGACTCAAGGCAGCCTCAACTTCCTGGGCTCAAGTGATCCTCCCACCTCTCAGTCTCCTGAGTAGCTGGGACTTACAGACGTGTCCCACCATGCCCAGCTAATTTTCGTGGTTTTTTGTAGAGGTGGTGTTTTGCCGTGTTGCCCAGACTGATTCTTACCCAATTTTTATCTTTGTTCTTTGGGTTCTGTTTTTTGTTTTTGTTTTTGTCTTTTTTTTTTTGAGACGGAGTCTCACTCTGTCGCCCAGGCTGGAGTGCAGTGGCCGGATCTCAGCTCACTGCAAGCTCCGCCTCCTGGGTTCACGCCATTCTCCTGCCTCAGCCTCCCAAGTAGCTGGGACTACAGGCGCCCGCCACCTCGCCCGGCTAATTTTTTGTATTTTTTTTTTAGTAGAGACGGGGTTTCACCGTGTTAGCCAGCATGGTCTCGATCTCCTGACCTCGTGATCCGCCCGTCTCGGCCTCCCAAAGTGCTGGGATTACAGGCTTGAGCCACCGCACCCGGCCTGGGTTCTGTTTTAATGCCATCTCTAGTCCTGTGGATTGAAAGGAAAATCTGGAAGAGAAAAATATTTGTAAAAATGAAGCAGCAGGCTGAGCATGGTGGCTCACGCCTATAATCCTAGCACTTTGGGAGGGTGAGGTAGGCAGATCACTTTGAGCTCAGAACTTTAAGACCAGCCTGGGCAACATGGCGAGACCCTGTCTCTACAAAAAGACAAAAATTAGCTCGGCGTTGGTGGCTTGCTTCAGTAGTCCCAGCTACTCAGGAGGCTGAGGCTGGAGAACCACTTGCGCCCAGAAAGCAGAGGCTGTGGTGAGCCGAGATCACGCCACTGTACTCCAGCCTGGGTGACAGAGTGAGACCCTGTCTCCAAAAACAGAAGCAGCAAATTAGCGTATGATTGTTTTGTGATCACAGTGCACATTAGAAATGCCTTGGGGATTGCTAGAATATGGATGTCGTCTGTTAGCAGTTCAGTTCTATTAGGAAGTTTTAATTTGAATCATTTATTACGCAAGTCATTGTTAGATTAAGGGGTACAAGAAGTTTTCTGTTCCTTTATGACTCAAAATTGGAGTCAGTTTAAAAATGCAAATATTTTGGTCACAGTTTTGTAATCTTGGGATATACTGTTATTATTTTTTTAGACAGAGTTTCACTCTTGTAACCCAGGCTGGAGTGCAGTGGCGCGATCTTGGCTCACTGCAACCTCTGCCTCCTGGGTTCAAGCGATTCTCCTGCCTCAGTCTCCTGAGTAGATGGGATTACAGGTGCCCACCACCACGCCCAGCTAATTTTTGCTTTTTTTTTTTTTTTGAGACAGAATTTGGCTTTTGTTGCCCAGGCTGAAGTGCAATAGCACAATTTTGGTTCACTGCAAACTCCGCCTCCCGGGTTCAAGCAATTCTCCTGTCTCAGCCTCTGGAGTAGCTGGGATTACAGGCGCATGCCGCCACACCTGGCTAATATTTTGTATTTTTTATAGAGACGAGGTTTCACCATATTAGTCAGGCTGGTCTCAAACTCCTGACCTCAGGTGATCCCACTGCCTTGGCCTTCCAAAGTGCTGGGATTACAGGTATGAGCCACCACACCCGGCCTAATTTTTGTATTTTTCAGTAGAGACGGGGTTTCACCATGTTGGCCAGACTGGTCTTGAACTCTTCACCTCAGGTGATCTGCCTGCCTTGGCCTCCTAAAGTGGTGGGATTACATGTGTGAGCCACCACACCCGGGCTGGGATATATCATTTTGTAAGATATCAGCCTTTCTTATCTCCTCAAAATCTTTCATAGAATCGTAACTTCTGTAGGAATCTGCGCATGCCTTCTTTCTTGGTTCAGCCACAGCAAACTTATAGAGAACCGCAATCCCCGATTAATGCTCCAACAATATGATATTACAGATTCTTGGCCAGAAACTCACACATCTGAGGTTTCATCAAAGCACTGGAAGCCCTGGTAGTTAGTTTTATTGTCCTTGATAGGTATGTCAGCCTCACCCCAACGTCCTTCTTGGCTGATGGAGAAATGGATGACCTCATTTTCAATTATTTTGATTTGCCAAATTCTTTTGGTTTTGTGGGAGTAGCATATACTCTTAATTGCAGTTCTACTGCCTACCTAGATGGGTGGTGTGGAATTCAGTAGCCTATGTGGGCTCCAGCTCCTTTTGTCTTTAGACAGTTATCTGTTATTTATTTATTTGTCTTTTAATTTTAAAGGTTAAAGAACAAAGATGTATTAATCTTCTCAGATATCACATTTTATTTATTTATTTTTGAGACAGAGTTTCACTTTTGTCACCTGTGCAATGGTGCGATCTTGGTTCACTGCAACCTCTGCCTCCTGGGTTCAAGCGATTCTCCTGCCTCAGCCTTCAGAATAGCTGGGATTACAGGCATGTGCCATCATGCCTGGCTAATTTTTTATTTTTAGTAGAGACAGGGTTTCACTGTGATGGCCAGGTGGGTGTCGAACTCCTGACCTCAAGTGATTCGCCCGCCTCCTCCTCCCAAAGTGCTGGGGTTACAGGCGTGAGCCACCATGCCCACCCAGATATCATATTTTAAATGGCCTGGCCCCTAATAACAATTTTAGATATTACAGAAGGGAATTATTTCTTAGGACTTCATTAAATAGCCTGTCTTTTCTTTATTATCATTAAGTTTCTCTTAATGCTGTTAATAGGGATTTTAAATTTTGAATTTTGAATTGCAATGAAGTTCCTCTGCAGAGAGCTTCACATGGGACGGATTTCATGGTTTGTGACAACAAATGCTATGTGTTTTACAGCAGACTACTAACTTACTATTGTATTAAGGTGTACAATTTTTTTTAACTAAGTAAATGATGATTGAGAATATAACTTTTTTGAGAAATAAATACCCTACATGGACTTGATTCGTTCTAATTTATTTTCTTGGACATATTGGTAAGTCGTATTCATTGTTTTTTTTCAGGATATTGACATTAAGAAAGTAAATGGAGTTCCTCAGTATGCGTTTCTGCAATACTGTGATATTGCTAGTGTTTGTAAAGCTATTAAGAAGATGGATGGGGAATACCTTGGAAATAATCGCCTCAAGGTAAGTTAATTTGCATAAATTATTGTGCTGTTATGATTTGCTTTGTTTTTTAAGATTTGAAGGGTTTTTTTTTTTTTTTGCATATGCCTTAGTATTTAAGATCCCAGTAAGACAGATAACCATAAAAGTGATATACTTCTTTGCATTCCTATCCTATTATATACTATAATCTGATTAACACTTGATCAGCCAGGCAGGATTGCTTTTTTGTAAATTTCAATTTAATTTTAACCAGATGGTTCCCACTTGAGATGTTGATTTGATAAGATTCCTACCAGTTTTCTCAGAATTCTGTAGTTGAACAGTAATTGTGAACTTTACTAATAGAAATTTTGCTTTTTGTATTCAGCTGGGTTTTGGAAAGAGCATGCCTACAAACTGCGTGTGGCTAGATGGGCTTTCTTCGAACGTGTCAGATCAGTATTTAACACGACATTTCTGCCGATACGGGCCTGTGGTGAAGGTAGGCGGGAGGTTTTGGTGTGTGGTTCAGACTTCTGACTCCCTCGTCTTGGTGTTCTCTCCCTTCAGTCTCAATTGCTAGCGTTGCCTTTTTCTTTAATAACTAGCACATGGAAATTATGTTTGCTAAGATTTGGTCAGTAAGGGCATTTGCATCTGTTGCCTTAAGTTGTGAGTATTTTGAAAAACTATTTTGAACCAGCCAAGGTGATTAATTTTGAAACTATTCTCATAGTATAGTTAAATAGAATGAAATAGAAATGTTGCTTAGGGATTTTTATAATTTTATCTTACATTAAAATTAGATAGTCTGATTGTATAGTTGTTCACATTTACACTAAATAGGTAATTAGACTTTTTTAAATGAGCGGAAGTTCACACAACAGAATATTCATCTAACCAATGTTTTTTATGTAATACATCCATAAGCAACAGGAAAAGGGTCTCTAGACCCAATTCAGTGTGTGAAGGTAAAGCCTCGGTTCGTTAAAACTGTGTTTACGCTGTGGTAGGTATATTGTATAGCCTTGACAATACTTTATTTTTTTTTTAATTAATTTTTTTTTTAATTGAGTCAGAGTCTCACTCTGTCACCCAGGCTAGAGTACAGCGGCGGGATCTCAGCTCACTGCAACCTCCGCCTCCCAGGTTCAAGCGATTCTCTAGCCTCAGCCTCTTGAATAGCTGAGATTACAGGTGTGTGCCACCACGCCTGGCTAATTTTGTATTTTTAGTAGAGATGGGGTTTTGCCATGTTGGCCAGGCTGGTCTCAAACTCCTGACCTCAAGTGATCCATCTGCCTCGGCCTCCCAAAGTGCTGGGATTACAGCCACTGTTCCTGGCAGAAAATACTTTTAAATGTAGGTTTTGTTGTTTAGAAAAATACACATCTTAAAGATTGCCTATATAAAAAAATCCACAGACTTAAGACAGTTGTGCTACTTGTAGCCAAAATTCACAGAAAATCTTTGTTACTCTTAATTTTTCCTTCCTTTCAAGGGTGTTTTTTGTTGTTGTTGGTTCTGCTTTTTTGTTTTCAGCCAAAACAAGACGAATGCTTACTGAAATACAATATAGTGGTTTGTAAACATAGAAAACAAAGTAAAATACAGAAAAACAAAATAAAGGCATAATATCTCAAGCCATAATATCTATGATTCTAAACTGTTCCTGCACATTTTCATTTTGTATTCTACAATGTGCATCACACTTTTTTTTTAAATAGAATAAAATATATAAAAATATATATTTTCTCATCAGTGTCTTTGTGACTTAGGATTTTGTTGGGACTGACACTAAGTCCAGTGGATGAGGCTCTTATTTCTTTTTTGTTTGTTTGTTTGTTTGTTTTACAGGTGGTGTTTGACCGCTTAAAAGGCATGGCCCTGGTTCTCTACAATGAAATTGAATATGCACAAGCAGCTGTAAAAGAGACCAAAGGGAGAAAAATCGGTGGTAATAAAATTAAGGTGTGCAGAATGACTTTAAACAGAAGCAAAACAAAGTCCTATTTAAATCTCACCCTCTTGGGCCTGGCATGGTGGCTCATGCCTGTAATCCCAGCATTTTGGGAGGCCAAGGTGGGTGGATCACCTGAGGTCAGGAGTTCGAGACCAGCCTGATGAACATGTTGAAACCCTATCTCTACTAAAAATACAAAAAAAATTAGCCGGGCGTGGTGGTGCATGCTTGTTAATCCCAGTTTCTTGGGAGGCTGAGGCAGGAGAATTGCTTGAACACAGGAGGCGGAGGTTGCAGTGAGCCAAGATCATGCCATTGCACTCCAGCCTGGGTGACAGAGTGAGACTCCATCTCCCAAAAAAAAAAAAAAAAAAAAAAAAAAAAATCTCATGCCGTTAGTAACTAGCATTTTATAGACTGCCAGCCTGCCAGCCAGGGGAGTGGCTTACAGGACATGTATGCTGTATCATTAGTGTTTAAGGGAAATATTACAATTTTATGCTCAGCTACTTGTGGGCACAGCATCTTTAAACCATTAGCCACAGATCCTTCCCTAAAAATCCTCTCATTCAAAGAAGTGCGCCTCTCAGTGTCTGGGTGCTGATACTCACACAGACACTCTCAACGCAGGCTCAACCACAGTCACCCATGGGTGTCTGACACCCAGGGCCTCATAGTATCAGTCCGGCATCCTGAACGTCTTTCTTTCCTTTCCTACTCCCCTGAAGAGTGGGTAGCCACTGAAAGCATAATTTTATGTCCAGTGTATGTATTTAAAAACTTGTGTTCATGATAGTTTGAAGGAATTTATGCACTTAATAACTATGGTTGTTAGGTTGAAAGAAGTATTTTAAAAATAAGATGATAAGATAATTGATAGCTGATGGACATCATATGCTTGAATAACTTTGAGGCCCAGCTGTGAGTAAAGTTTAAAATGTTCATCCATATTTTGTTTTATATTCTAACTGTAGTTTTGGCAACAGAGATTGCTGGATTTAGTTGATCTGATTACTTAATTGCCATTTCAGTTTTCCATTTTGCTTTTTTCACTCCACGATTGGATTTGAAACTTTATAAATTTCATTCCTTTATCACGATTTATACAGAATTTGAGAGATTTCAGGTTAATAAAATATAATTTCAGTGATGAGGACTGTTTTACCTGAAATACATTGCTGTTTCCTGACATTTTCTCAGAAGGGCTCTGTTGTGAAGAAATTTCAAATTTGGTAACATTTTTCCATCATTAAAATTTGAAACTTGCATCAAACACCTCTTTTTTTTTTTTTAAAGGTGGATTTTGCAAATCGGGAAAGTCAGCTGGCTTTTTATCACTGCATGGAGAAATCTGGTCAAGACATCAGAGACTTTTATGAAATGTTAGCCGAAAGAAGGTATGTATTTTAAACTTATCAGTGTAGCTTGAGTTTTAATACAGAAACTTAAGATGGCATTAAATTTTATTTTTCACTCTTTACCCTCCTTTTATATTCTAGAATAGAGAACGCTTCTCTTTTATCACTTCATATGGAAACACAGGTTTATTTTTGTGAATTCAGTTTTCAGGTGATTCCTATGGGTTTGGAGCAACCTGTCTGGATTTCTCACTGAATGCTCCTAGAGCTTGAGTTACTGTTTTGCCAGGTGATAATGTACTTTTTTTTTTTTTTTTGAGACAAGGTCTCACTCTGTCACCCAGACTGGAGTGCAGTGACATGATCATGGCTCACTGCAATCTCTGCCTCATAGGCTCAAGTGATCCTCCCACGTCATCTTCTTGAGTAGCTGGGACTACAGACACTTGCCACCACGCTGGAGTAATTTTTGTAGAGATGGGGTTTCTCCATGTTGTCCAGGCTGGTCTTAAACTCCTGGGCTCAAGTGATCTGCCTGCCTTGGCCTCCCAAAGCGCTGGGATTACAGGTGTGAGCCATCGCACCTGGTCTGCTTTATGTGCCATTAATCATAAATACAAATCACCTCGCTTACAGTTACTTCTTAAAGTAAATGTATTAATATATGTTAGAGTGCATTATAAACTGTTAAATGGCTACATATTTAGTAATGACAACATCCAGGTTGTCACCACACATGTGCTCATACATTTAACTAAAACAAACAAAAACTTCCAAAAGAATATCAAGAGCTTTATTTTAAAGTTGAATCTCTTAAATATTCAAAGTGAATCAATAAGCCAAACCACACGTAAACTGGCAACTGTGGCAATGTGCAGAGCAAACCTGATTTCCCCTTGTTAATACTTTCAGTTATGGTTATGTAGTATTTAATACCTTTTTCTGCTTTAATATAGTAAAGAATATAGTAAAGACTGAAATATAGTAAAACATCTTAAGATAATGTCACCAGATCTTCAATAGCTGATTACTTCTGAAAATGGAAATTTGGTCCATATGATGAAGCTGTTTTTCCAGACATGCCTCTGATTAAGTTTTCTGGAATGTTCCCACTAGGTCTCCACCCCTGTACTGTTAGACAAAAAGTTTGTGTGACAAACGCCTTTAGACACTTGAGTTCAAAGTATGAAAAGGGCTCCATGGCGAGATGAGCCAAGTCAGGGTTGCGCTACCACAAGCCCTGTTGAATGCATTCCCTTTCAACTACCTCTTCTTGCCATTTCATTTTTGTTTAAGTGATAGCAAGTATTAATATATATTAATTCATTTCTTAGTGGAATATTGTACAACAGTCATTGAATACTTGGTGCTTTTTTTTTTTTTTTTTTTTTTTGCGATGGAGTCTTGCTCTGTTGCCCAGGCTAGAGTGCAGTGGTGCCTTCTTGGCTCACTGCAACCTCTGGCTTCCAGGTTCAAGCGATTCTCCTGCCTCAGCCTCCTGAGTAGCTGGGACTACAGGCGCATGCCACCACGCATGGCTAATTTTTGTATTTTTAGTAGAGACGGGGTTTCACCATATTGGTCAGGCTGGTCTTGAACTCCTGACCTCGTGATCCGCCTTCCTTGGCCTCCCAAAGTGCTGGGATTACAGGCGTGAGCCACTGTACCCAGCCTACTTGGTGCTTTTTAAATGAAAAATGCTCCCTACGGCCAAATTCTCAAAAGCTCAAACTTGTCAGGTTTTGATGGTTTCTCACCAGATCAGAATCCAAATTACAAAGCTTCAGAGATCAACACTCCTTTAGCTAGAAAGTCAGGCTTGATAGGCTGTTTTCTCAGTTGTGTGAGTGTAAGAGAGAGCGAGAGTGAGTGTAAAATTGTGTGGCCACATGCAAGAGAATGTGTGTGTCTTATGTCAGGAAAGGAAAAACTTCTCCATCCTGGCTTCCCAAGTAGCACTTTGAAGTAATTGTTAATACAGTAAATGCTTACAAGAAATTATCTATATGTGAGTAGAAAGCATCCTGGAGGCCTACTTGCACTTAAAAACATAGAAAATCCATTAAAATCCTCTGTGTACATTAAATATTTTAAAACAGCAGTTTTGTAAGGGTTGAATAATGTAATGTGGATGTTACTTTTTGTATATTACTACTTAAAACCTATTTTTTTTTTTTTTTTGAGATGGAGTTTTGCTCTTGTTGCCCAGGCTGGAGTGCAGTGGCGCGATCTTGGCTCACCACAACCTCCGCCTCCCGGGTGCAAATGATTCTCCTGCCTCAGGCTCCCGAGTAGCTGGAATTACAGGCACGCGCCACCACGCCTGGCTAATTTTGCATTTTTAGTAGAGACGGGATTTCTTCATGTTGGTCAGGCTGGTCTCAAACTCCCAACCTCAGGTGATCTGCCCGCCTCAGCCTCCCAAAGTGCTAGGATTACAGACGTGAGCCACTGCGCTCAGCCAAAACTCATTGTTTTTTTATTTTTTAGTGATGAACTAACTGGCTTTGGGTTTGTTCTGTGTTTTTTCTCATGGTTATTTATCCTTCTCAAATGGCGATTATCTCCTCATGAGGAAGCAGGAGGGTGTGGGACTTCACTGTGACCCAGGTTTGTCCGTGTGGTTTCAGTCGGCAGTGCTTATGGAATGCATTTCTTGCGTAGACCTTGAGGATCTTTGCCTCTTCTATAGAATGGAAGTTATCTCACTAAATAGTTGATGCATGAATGAAAAAAATGCTTTAATGCTAATGATAATTCAGCTCAGGAATGCAAATAATAGCTGTATTTGCACAGGGCTTTCCCATTTTCTGAGTAGTACTTCATTTGATCCGTCACATACTCTGTCATGTAACCCTTTTTATGGAAAGAACTTTTGCTAATAAGGTCACAGGCCACTAAGGGCCTAGGCTGGGGATAAACCTAGGGTTCCTACCTGCTAGTGTATTGAGCTTACCCTTTACCATAGTGGTTCTTGAGATGAATTTACAGGGTCACATTGTGATTCAGATGACATCTACTTATGGTACTTTGGATACTGTTTGGTTTTGTGAACAGAGTTCTCTCTGAACCTTTCTGCAGTTCCTCAGTGTCCCCGTACATGGTCTAAGTGCCAGTTGTGTTGTCCCTGCTTAAACTGTTGAATTCTTTGAGGGCAGGACTGCTTATTTCTTTTGTTGTCATGGGGCCCAGCAAAATAAATATTTGTTAAGCTGAACAGTGCTCCAGCATGAATGTTTATACATATATTTCTGCCCTCCAAAACTTTTTTTCATGTTACTGCGTTTAAAATTTTTATTAATTATTATTATTATTTTTTTTTGTAGAGATGGGGTCTCGCTGTGTTGATCCTGTCAGTCTTGAACTCCTGGCCTCAAGCAGGCTTCCCAAAGTGCTGGGATTACAAGCCTAAGCTACAATGCCTGCCCCATATTTTTAGATGTAGTTTTAGTTTGCTTAATTAAAAAGATACCTTGATACTGTGTTTTTAAAATATGACTCAGGCCTACCATTAATATGGGCAGTAAACTAATGACCATTCTAGGTGTCTTATTCACTTTATAATATTAGAAGGTATATAATGTGTTCACCTTCATGTGGAAAATACATCCCCAAAGTATGTATTTATGGTAGTAATGAGTTAAATTAGCCTGATTCCATGCCTAGTAACAGTTATTTATGAGCTGGCTGGTCAGTATTTAGACAAGGAATCTGATTCCCATGGAGCTGTGGAAGGATCATCTTGAATCCAGTTAAACCAAATGTCATAGATACACAATAAAGTATTTTCTTTGAACGGAGAAAGTTCAATATAAGTACATACAATAGGCCAGGCATGGTGGCTCATGTCTGTAATCCTAGAACTTTGGGAGGGGCGGGCAGATCACCAGAGGTCAGAAGTTTGAGATCAGCCTGGCCAACACAGTGAACCTGTCTCTACCAAAAATACAAAAAAATTAGCCAAGCGTGGTGGCGCATGCCTGTATTCCCAGCTACTCGTGGGGGTGGGGTAGGGTGGGGTGATGGTGAGGAGGAGAATCCCTTACACCCCAGAGGTGGAAATTGCAGTGAGCCGAGATTGTGCCACTGCACTCCAGCCTGAGCTACAGAGTGAGACTCTGTCTCAAAAAAAAAAATATATATATATATATACACACACACACACACACACACACATATATATATATAGATATAGATAAAATAATGTGTTATCGATGTTTCCGGTGTTGGAATGTTCTGTCTAGATGCTTTGTTTGCTGTTCAAAGGAGTTGGAACATTATTTAGTAGCAGCTTTCATATATTTTTCTAAAGTTCATTCTTTCAACAAATAGTCAGTTGAGTCCTTTGAGCCAAGTGCTGTTGTAAGAGCTAGAGAAATTTTGGCCAAGAAGACAAAGCCTGTAACTTCATGGGGATTGAGTTCTAGTGTTCTTTCAGTGAGCTGCTAATGGTAATATTGTCTAGAATGAGCCAGGTGTATCTACGTGAGAGAACAAACATTGCTGAGAATGAACAAGTGAAGGAAGTAATTGGCCTCTGTTACAGGTGTATTTAATTTCATATAATATATGTTCTTGTGTGTAAATTTAATCCTATTTTGAATGCACCAGACAGGTCCCTGTGGGAGAAAACCTGTGGTGAGTTCCTTAAAACTGGAGGAGTTCTCTCTCGGTGCTTGTAGTCATCCCTGGTTTGTTAGTTGGCAGCCTAGGAGAAAGTGACATTTACTGAGGCCAAATGCCTGCCTAGGATTATGCTAGGAAAGTTTTTACAGATATTATCTTAATCTTTTTAAGAGCTTTATGAGGAAAAGCTACCATCATTTTATGAGTGAGGAGACTGAGTTCAGAGAGTTTAACCAGGTTCCAGTGTCTTTTTTAAAAATTGTGAATTAGATAGAAGTGTTACCAGTATCATACAAGTCACATAGATGGTAAGATTTTAGTTAAAATTTTTATCTGTTTTTCTAAACAGTGGATTTATTCCAAGTTGTGGTAAGAATATCTTTTTATTATTCTATATAGTAATTTTGTGGGAGACTTAGGAGTGTGGGGATATTGTCCAGTAACTAGTGTCTGCTTTGTCACACGCTGGAGTTACCAGAAACATTAAAAAAGGGTTGAATCACCACTGTCCAATAGAAGCATAATGTAAGTTATATAAGTTCTGTGTATGTAATTTTAAATTTTCTAGTAGCCACATTAAAAAGACAAAGTGAAATTAATTTTCTTTAATATATCTAAAATATTGTTTCAACATATAATCGGTCTAAATTGTTGTTGTTGTTTTTCTATAAACTATGTCTACAGAATTGAGTGTGTATTTTACACATCTCAATTTAGCTAGATTTCAAGTGCCTAGTAGCTACTTGAAGCTATAGTGGATAACCACTACAAACTAATCGTTTCACAAATGATTAAATAATGTCAAAGATTTTTTAGAAGCAGGAATTTCTGATTTCACGTGTATGATTTCATGCATAAGTGATGAGGAAACAAAAGAACTAATATCTTTGTTATTTTTTGGCAGAGAGGAACGAAGGGCATCCTACGACTATAACCAAGATCGTACATATTATGAGAGTGTTCGAACTCCAGGCACTTACCCTGAGGATTCCAGGCGGGACTATCCAGCTCGAGGGAGAGAGTTTTATTCAGAATGGGAAACTTACCAAGGAGACTACTATGAATCACGATACTACGATGATCCTCGGGAATACAGGGATTACAGGAATGATCCTTATGAACAAGATATTAGGGAATATAGTTACAGGCAAAGGGAACGAGAAAGAGAACGTGAAAGATTTGAGTCCGACCGGGACAGAGACCATGAGAGGAGGCCAATTGAACGAAGTCAAAGTCCAGTTCACTTGCGACGTCCACAGAGTCCTGGAGCGTCTCCCTCTCAGGCAGAGAGGTTGCCGAGTGATTCTGAGAGGAGGCTTTACAGCCGATCCTCAGACCGGAGTGGAAGCTGTAGCTCACTTTCCCCTCCAAGATATGAGAAACTTGACAAATCTCGTTTGGAGCGCTATACAAAAAATGAAAAGACAGATAAAGAACGAACTTTTGATCCCGAGAGAGTGGAGAGAGAGAGACGCTTAATACGGAAGGAAAAAGTGGAAAAGGACAAAACTGACAAGCAAAAACGCAAAGGAAAGGTTCACTCCCCTAGTTCTCAGTCTTCAGAAACCGACCAAGAAAATGAGCGAGAACAAAGCCCTGAAAAACCAAGGAGTTCTAATAAACTGAGCAGAGAGAAAGCTGACAAAGAAGGAATAGCAAAAAACCGCCTAGAACTCATGCCTTGCGTGGTTTTGACTCGAGTGAAAGAGAAAGAGGGAAAGGTCATTGACCACACTCCTGTGGAAAAGTTGAAAGCCAAGCTTGATAATGACACTATTAAATCTTCAGCCCTGGACCAGAAACTTCAGGTCTCTCAGACGGAGCCTGCAAAGTCTGACTTGTCTAAACTGGAATCTGTTAGAATGAAAGTACCAAAGGAAAAGGGGCTTTCAAGCCATGTTGAAGTGGTGGAGAAGGAGGGCAGGCTTAAAGCCAGGAAGCACCTCAAGCCTGAGCAGGCTGCAGACGGGGTAAGTGCTGTGGATCTGGAAAAGCTGGAAGCAAGGAAAAGGCGCTTTGCAGATTCCAATTTAAAAGCAGAAAAGCAAAAACCAGAGGTCAAGAAAAGCAGTCCAGAGATGGAGGATGCTCGCATGCTTTCAAAAAAGCAGCCTGACGTATCCTCTAGAGAGGTCATTCTGCTGAGGGAAGGAGAGGCCGAAAGAAAGCCTGTGAGGAAAGAAATTCTTAAAAGAGAATCTAAAAAAATCAAACTGGACAGACTTAATACTGTTGCCAGCCCCAAAGACTGTCAGGAGCTTGCCAGTATTTCTGTTGGGTCTGGCTCAAGGCCCAGCTCAGACCTACAAGCAAGACTGGGAGAACCAACAGGTGAATCTGTGGAAAATCAAGAAATCCAATCAAAAAAACCCATTCCCTCAAAACCACAGCTCAAACAGCTACAGGTATTAGATGATCAAGGACCAGAGAGAGAAGACGTTAGGAAAAACTACTGCAGTCTCCGTGATGAAACACCTGAACGTAAATCAGGCCAAGAGAAATCACATTCAGTAAATACTGAAGAAAAAATTGGCATTGACATCGATCACACGCAGAGTTACCGAAAACAAATGGAGCAGAGTCGTAGGAAACAGCAGATGGAAATGGAAATAGCCAAGTCTGAGAAGTTTGGCAGTCCTAAAAAAGATGTAGATGAATATGAAAGACGTAGCCTCGTTCACGAGGTAGGCAAACCCCCTCAAGATGTCACCGATGACTCTCCTCCCAGCAAAAAGAAAAGGATGGATCATGTTGATTTTGATATCTGCACCAAGAGAGAACGGAATTACAGAAGTTCACGCCAAATCAGCGAAGATTCTGAAAGGACTGGTTGTTCTCCCAGTGTCCGACATGGTTCCTTCCATGAAGACGAGGATCCCATAGGCTCCCCTAGGCTAATGTCAGTAAAGGGGTCTCCTAAAGTAGATGAAAAAGTCCTCCCCTATTCTAACATAACAGTCAGGGAAGAGTCTTTAAAATTTAATCCTTATGATTCTAGCAGGAGAGAACAGATGGCAGATATGGCCAAAATAAAACTATCTGTCTTGAATTCTGAAGATGAACTAAATCGTTGGGACTCTCAGATGAAACAAGATGCCAGCAGATTTGATGTGAGTTTCCCAAACAGCATAATTAAGAGAGATAGCCTTCGAAAAAGGTCTGTACGAGATCTGGAACCTGGAGAGGTGCCTTCTGATTCTGATGAAGATGGTGAACACAAATCCCACTCACCCAGAGCCTCTGCATTATATGAAAGTTCTCGATTGTCTTTTTTATTGAGGGACAGAGAAGACAAGCTACGTGAGCGAGATGAAAGACTCTCTAGTTCTTTAGAAAGGAACAAATTTTACTCTTTTGCATTGGATAAGACAATCACACCAGACACTAAAGCTTTGCTTGAAAGAGCTAAATCCCTCTCTTCATCTCGTGAAGAAAATTGGTCTTTTCTTGATTGGGACTCCCGATTTGCAAATTTTCGAAACAACAAAGATAAAGAAAAGGTTGACTCTGCTCCAAGACCTATTCCATCCTGGTACATGAAAAAGAAGAAAATTAGGACTGATTCAGAAGGGAAAATGGATGATAAGAAAGAGGACCATAAAGAAGAAGAGCAAGAGAGGCAGGAATTGTTTGCTTCTCGTTTTTTACACAGCTCAATCTTTGAACAAGATTCCAAGCGATTGCAGCATCTAGAGAGAAAAGAGGAAGACTCTGACTTCATTTCTGGTAGGATCTATGGTAAGCAGACATCTGAGGGAGCAAACAGCACAACTGATTCCATTCAAGAACCAGTAGTTCTGTTCCATAGCAGATTTATGGAGCTCACACGAATGCAACAGAAAGAAAAAGAAAAAGACCAGAAACCCAAAGAGGTTGAGAAACAGGAAGATATAGAGAATCATCCCAAGACCCCAGAATCTGCTCCTGAGAATAAAGATGCAGAACTAAAAACTCCACCTTCCGTTGGGCCTCCAAGTGTCACAGTCGCAACTCTAGAGTCAGCCCCATCAGCACTAGAGAAGACCGCTGGTGACAAAATGGTAGAGGCGCCTTTGGTAACAGAAGATAAGACTGTGGAGCCAGCCACTGTCTCAGAAGAAGCAAAGCCTGTGTCTGAACCTGCTCCTGCCCCTGTGGAACAGCCGGAACAAGTGGACCTGCCCCCAGGAGCAGACCCCAATAAAGAAGCTGCTGTAATTCCGGCAGGTGTTGAGGAAGGTTCATTAGGTGACCAGCTGCCTTATCTGGATGCCAAGCCTCCAACTCCCGGGGCCTCGTTTTCCCAGGCAGAGAGCAATGTAGATCCAGAGCCTGACAGTACCCAGCCACTTTCAAAACCAGCTCAGAAGTCTGAGGAGGCCAGTGAGCCAAAGGCTGAAAAGCCAGACACCATTGCAGATGCTGAGCCTGATGCAAACCAGAAAGCTGAAGCTGTTCCTGAGGCTCAGCCCCCAGCTTCTGAAGATTTAGAGGTTGATCCTCCAGTTGCTACAAAGGATAAAAAGCCAAACAAAAGCAAGCGTTCAAAGACCCCTGTTCAGGCACCTGCAGTAAGTATCGTGGAGAAGCCCGTCACAAGGAAGAGTGAGAGGATAGACCGGGAAAAACTCAAGCGGTCCAATTCTCCTCGGGGAGAAGCACAGAAGCTTTTGGAATTGAAGATGGAGGCAGAGAAGATTACAAGGACTGCTTCTAAAAACTCTGCTGCAGACCTTGAACATCCCGAACCAAGTTTGCCTCTTAGCCGAACAAGGCGCCGTAATGTAAGGAGCGTCTATGCAACCATGGGTGACCATGAAAACCGCTCTCCTGTCAAAGAGCCCATTGAGCAACCAAGAGTGACCAGAAAGAGATTGGAGCGAGAGCTTCAGGAGGCCGCGGCGGTTCCCACCACCCCTCGGAGGGGAAGGCCTCCAAAGACACGCCGGCGAGCCGATGAAGAGGAGGAGAACGAGACCAAGGAACCTGCAGAAACACTCAAGCCACCTGAGGGATGGCGGTCCCCACGGTCCCAGAAAACTGCAGCTGGTGGTGGCCCCCAAGGGAAAAAGGGAAGAAATGAACCGAAGGTGGATGCTGCACGTCCTGAGGCCACCACTGAGGTGGGCCCCCAAATAAGTGTGAAAGAGAGCCCCACGGAACCCAAGGCTGCTGAGGAAGAGGCAGGGAGCGAACAGAAATGTGACAGAAAAGATGCTGGCACAGACAGAAATCTCCCTGAAGCCGCCCCTGTTGAAGTTGTAGAGAAAAAACCGGCCCCTGAAAAAAACTCCAAATCAAAGAGAGGAAGATCTCGAAACTCCAGGTTAGCAGTGGACAAATCTGCAAGTCTGAAAAATGTGGATGCTGCTGTCAGTCCCAGGGGGGCTGCAGCACAGGCAGGGGAGAGGGAACCCGGGGTGGTGGCAGTCTCCCCTGAGAAAAGTGAGAGTCCCCAAAAGGAGGATGGTTTATCATCCCAATTGAAAAGTGATCCAGTTGATCCAGACAAGGAATCAGAGAAAGAAGACGCGTCTGCCTCTGGGCCGTCCCCAGCAGCCGCCCAGTTAGCCAAGCAGATGGAGCTGGAGCAGGCCGTGGAGCACATCGCAAAGCTTGCCGAGGCCTCTGCCTCTGCTGCCTATAAGGCAGATGCACCAGAGGGCCTTGCCCCAGAAGACAGGGACAAGCCTGCACACCAAGCAAGTGAAACAGAGCTGGCTGCGGCCATTGGCTCCATCATCAATGACATTTCTGGGGAGCCAGAAAACTTCCCAGCACCTCCACCTTTTCCTGGAGAATCCCAGACAGATCTGCAGCCCCACGCAGGTGCACAGGCGCTGCAGCCTTCTGAGGAAGGAATGGAGACGGATGAGGCTGTATCTGGCATCCTGGAAACTGAGGCTGCTACAGAATCTTCGAGGCCGCCAGTCAATGCTCCTGACCCCTCAGCAGGCCCAACAGATACCAAGGAAGCCAGAGGAAATAGCAGTGAAACCTCACACTCGGCGCCAGAAGCCAAAGGGTCTAAAGAAGTGGAAGTCACTCTTGTTCGGAAAGACAAAGGGCGCCAGAAGACAACCCGATCACGCCGCAAACGGAACACAAACAAGAAAGTGGTGGTGCCTGTAGAGAGCCATGTCCCTGAATCTGACCAAGCTCAAGGCGAGAGTCCTGCTGCAAATGAGGGGACAACACTACAGCACCCCGAAGCCCCACAGGAAGAAAAGCAGAGTGAGAAACCCCATTCCACTCCTCCTCAGTCATGTACTTCTGACCCAAGCAAGACTCCCTCCACAGAGAATTCATCCCAAGAGATCAGTGTTGAGGAAAGGACTCCAACCAAAGCATCTGTGCCCCCAGACCTTCCCCAGCCCCCCCAGCCAGTGCCGGTGGATGAGGAACCTCAAGCCAGGTTCAGGGTGCATTCCATCATTGAGAGTGACCCGGTGACCCCACCCAGCGATCCAAGCATCCCCATACCCACACTGCCTTCTGTAACTGCAGCAAAGCTTTCACCTCCTGTCTCCTCTGGGGGGATCCCACATCAGAGCCCCCCTACTAAGGTGACAGAGTGGATCACAAGGCAGGAGGAGTCACGGGCTCAGTCTACTCCATCTCCAGCTCTTCCCCCAGACACAAAGGCCTCTGACGTCGACACCAGCTCCAGCACCCTGAGGAAGATTCTCATGGACCCCAAGTATGTGTCTGCAACAGGTGTCACTTCCACAAGTGTCACCACGGCCATTGCAGAGCCTGTCAGTGCTGCCCCTTGCCTACATGAGGCCCCGCCCCCTCCAGTTGAATCTAAAAAGCCTTTAGAAGAAAAAACAACAGCTCCAGTTACAAACAACTCTGAGACACAAGCCTCGGAGGTGCTGGTAGCTGCTGACAAGGAAAAGGTGGCTCCAGTCATTGCTCCCAAAATTACCTCTGTTATTAGCCGGATGCCTGTCAGCATTGACTTGGAAAATTCACAGAAGATAACCTTGGCAAAACCAGCTCCTCAAACCCTCACTGGCCTGGTGAGTGCGCTCACTGGCCTGGTGAATGTCTCCCTGGTCCCAGTGAATGCCCTGAAAGGTCCCGTGAAGGGCTCAGTGACCACACTGAAAAGTTTGGTGAGCACCCCTGCTGGACCCGTGAACGTCCTGAAGGGGCCTGTGAATGTTCTTACGGGGCCAGTGAATGTTCTCACCACTCCAGTGAACGCCACGGTGGGCACAGTGAATGCTGCCCCAGGCACGGTTAATGCTGCCGCGAGTGCAGTGAATGCCACAGCAAGTGCAGTGACCGTCACAGCGGGTGCGGTTACTGCTGCATCTGGTGGTGTGACGGCCACAACAGGCACGGTGACAATGGCAGGGGCAGTGATTGCGCCGTCAGCAAAGTGCAAACAGAGAGCGAGTGCTAATGAAAACAATCGGTTTCACCCAGGGTCCATGCCTGTGATCGACGATCGTCCAGCAGACGCAGGCTCAGGGGCGGGACTGCGTGTGAACACTTCCGAAGGGGTTGTGCTCCTGAGTTATTCAGGGCAGAAGACTGAAGGCCCACAGCGGATCAGCGCCAAGATCAGCCAGATCCCCCCGGCCAGTGCAATGGACATTGAATTTCAGCAGTCGGTGTCCAAGTCCCAGGTCAAACCGGATTCTGTCACAGCATCGCAGCCTCCATCCAAAGGTCCTCAAGCTCCTGCAGGCTATGCAAACGTGGCCACCCATTCCACGTTGGTACTGACCGCCCAGACATATAACGCCTCTCCTGTGATTTCGTCTGTGAAGGCCGATAGGCCATCCTTGGAGAAGCCCGAGCCCATTCACCTCTCGGTGTCCACGCCTGTCACCCAGGGAGGCACGGTGAAGGTTCTCACCCAGGGGATCAACACGCCTCCTGTGCTGGTTCACAACCAGCTGGTCCTCACCCCAAGCATTGTCACCACAAACAAAAAGCTTGCTGACCCCGTCACCCTTAAAATTGAGACCAAGGTCCTTCAGCCGGCCAACCTGGGGTCCACGCTTACGCCCCACCACCCTCCTGCTCTGCCCAGCAAACTGCCTACAGAAGTAAACCATGTCCCCTCGGGGCCCAGCATCCCAGCAGATCGAACTGTCTCCCATTTGGCAGCCACAAAGCTCGACGCTCATTCTCCTCGACCCAGTGGACCCGGGCCGTCCTCATTCCCAAGGGCAAGCCACCCTAGCAGCACTGCCTCCACGGCGCTCTCCACCAATGCCACAGTCATGCTGGCTGCAGGCATTCCAGTGCCCCAGTTCATCTCCAGCATCCACCCAGAGCAGTCTGTCATCATGCCACCCCACAGCATCACCCAGACTGTGTCCCTGAGCCACCTCTCGCAGGGCGAGGTGAGAATGAACACTCCCACGCTGCCCAGTATCACCTACAGCATCCGGCCAGAAGCGCTTCACTCTCCTCGGGCTCCGCTGCAGCCCCAGCAAATAGAGGTCAGGGCCCCACAGCGTGCCAGCACCCCGCAGCCAGCCCCAGCTGGCGTGCCTGCGCTGGCCTCCCAGCACCCTCCCGAGGAGGAAGTGCATTATCACCTTCCCGTCGCTCGAGCCACAGCCCCTGTGCAGTCAGAGGTACTAGTCATGCAGTCTGAGTACCGACTGCACCCCTATACCGTGCCGCGGGATGTGAGGATCATGGTGCATCCACATGTGACAGCAGTCAGCGAGCAGCCCAGGGCCGCGGATGGGGTCGTGAAGGTGCCACCAGCCAGCAAGGCCCCTCAGCAGCCAGGGAAGGAAGCTGCCAAGACACCAGATGCCAAAGCCACCCCCGCCCCTGCCCCCGTCCCTGTCCCTGTCCCCGTCCCCCTCCCTGCTCCTGCCCCTGCCCCTCACAGTGAGGCCCGTATCCTCACAGTTACCCCCAGTAACCAACTCCAGGGCCTGCCTCTGACCCCTCCTGTGGTGGTGACCCACGGGGTGCAGATTGTGCACTCCAGCGGGGAGCTGTTTCAAGAGTACCGGTACGGCGACATCCGCACCTACCACCCCCCAGCCCAGCTCACACACACTCAGTTTCCTGCTGCTTCCTCTGTTGGCCTGCCTTCCCGGACCAAGACAGCTGCTCAGGTGAGCCGGCCAGGTATCTCCCCACTGTCTTTTGGGCATGTGCTTGTGGGGCTCAGCAGGCTTTTAAGCAAAGATGTGTTAAGGAAATCAGGGGCCAGGTGTGGTGACTTATGCCTGTAATCCCAGCACTGTGGGAGGCCCAGACAGGATGACTGCTTAAGCCCAGGAGTTCGAGACCAGCCTGGGCAACATGGCAAAACCCCATCTCTACAAAAATACATATATATATGTAAAAATTAGCCAGGTGTGGTGGCACACACCTGTGGTTTCAGCTACTTGGGAGGCTGAGGTGGGAAAATCGCTTGAGCCCTGGGGGCAGAGGTTGCATTGAACCAAGATTGTGCCACTACGCTCCAGTGACAGAGTGAGACACAGTCTCAAAAACAAAACAACACCAGCCGGGCGTAGTGGCTCACGCCTGTAATCCCAACACTTTGGGAGGCCAAGGCTGGCAGATCACTTGAGGTCAGGAGTTCAAGACCAGCTTGGCCAACATGGTGAGACCCCGTCCCTACTTAAAGAAAAAGAAATCCGCCTTTTGGTAAAGATAGTGGTTGAGTACAAGTGAACTGGTCAGCTAGTTCCTAAAGATGTTGGTCTTTTCATGAGTTTAAAGAGCTTTCTTAGTCCTGAGATGAAAGAATTAGATTATATCATGGGGAGCTCTGCATATGGGGAGGGAGCTCTTGCTGGGTGGTATCAGTGGGAGGCAGGTAATCAGGGATCTCTCCTTACCTGGAACCCCGAGAGCAGCTCCGTTGATTCAGGCTCCTTCTGTGGGCCTGACTTAATGGGAGATGCCATATCTTACCCTTTCGCTATGGCCCTTTGAGTCATTTGTTGGGCCCAGGGTCTTGTGCACAACAGACTGACTCTGTCCCTTTGCCTTCCTTCCCAACCCCAGGGCCCTCCTCCTGAAGGTGAGCCCCTGCAGCCCCCTCAGCCTGTGCAGTCCACACAGCCAGCCCAGCCTGTGCAGTCCACACAGCCTGCCCAGACAGCACCACCCTGCCCGCCCTCCCAACTCAGCCAGCCCGGCCAGCCACCAAGCGGCAAGATGCCTCAAGTGTCCCAGGAGGCAAAGGGGACTCAGACGGGATTAGAGCAGCCTCGCCTCCCAGCTGGACCTGCAAACAGGCCGCCTGAGCCTCATACCCAGGTTCAGAGGGCACAAGTGGAAACAGGCCCAACTTCCTTCCCCTCCCCTGTGTCTGTCTCCATGAAGCCTGACCTTCCAGTCCCTCTTCCCACTCAGACTGCCCCAAAACAGCCGTTGTTTGTCCCAACAACCTCTGGCCCCAGCACCCCACCAGGACTGGTTCTGCCACACACTGAATTCCAGCCAACCCCCAAACAAGATTCCTCTCCACACCTGACTTCACAGAGACCCGTGGATATGGTTCAGCTTCTGAAGGTAAGCATGAGCAGGGGCTGCGCTTCCTGGCCCCTAGATTTTATGCCATGTCAAATGTACTAAGATTTCCTAGTTAACAGACCCGCAAGCTACAGCCTCTGGCTGTGTCCAGCGTGGTTCAGCCCTCCGGCCATGAGCTTACTTCTGTTTGTTTCCCTTTGAGCAGAAGTACCCCATCGTGTGGCAGGGCCTGCTGGCCCTGAAGAATGACACAGCTGCTGTGCAGCTCCACTTCGTCTCTGGCAACAATGTCCTGGCCCATCGGTCCCTGCCCCTTTCTGAAGGAGGGCCCCCACTAAGGATCGCCCAGAGGATGCGGCTGGAGGCATCGCAGCTGGAAGGGGTTGCCCGAAGGATGACGGTAAGACTCTCAGGCCCAGGTGAGCAACTGCCCCACCTACAGGGAGGGAAGACGCAGGTAGTCCCTGCCAGCCCATCTCCCTGATCTGTCATGGAAGCGTTAACTTCGTTGTTGTTGGAACAGTCTCACTCTGTCTCCCAAGCTGGAGTGCAACAGCACAATCTCTGTTCACCGTAGCCTCTGCCTCCCGGGTTGAAGGCATTCCTGTGCCTCAGCCTCCTGAGTAGCTGGGATTATAGGCATGCACCACCATGGCGCCACCATGCTCAGCTAATTTTTGTATTTTTAGTAGAGATGGGGTTTCACCATGTTGGCCAGGCCAGTCTTGAACTCTTGACCTCAAGTGATCTGGCTGCCTCGGCCTCCCAAAGTGCTGGGATTACAGGCCTGAGCCACTGTGCCTGGCCGGTATTACTGAAGTGAGCAATGAAGGGTCCACTGTGCTTCTACTTGGGGCGGGGGATGTAAAGTACCTCTAGACCCAGAAACAAGGCTTTACAGTTTTTAAAAATTATTTTTTAAATCAGCTTTCTCAGGTTGAAAAAGCTTTTTTTTTTTTTTCTTTCATTCAAATATCAGGGTAGACTTTAAAGTCACCTCAGAGGTGGGGGTTTTTGTGGACCTGATACCGTGGGTTGGATGTGGGCTGCTGTTTGACTAAGAGGCCCCTGCTCACTGGCGGCTGGCCTCTGCCTCAGGTGGAGACAGATTACTGTCTGCTGCTGGCTCTGCCCTGTGGCCGCGACCAAGAGGATGTTGTGAGCCAGACCGAGTCCCTCAAGGCTGCCTTCATCACTTACCTGCAGGCTAAGCAGGCGGCAGGGATCATCAACGTTCCCAACCCTGGCTCCAATCAGGTCGGTTGTCCTGTGTCCTTCCTTCACATACACACCCACAGGTGGGGCTGGTCAGGGTTGGTAGGTGGACTGACTCTTCTGGTACCCACTAGATCTGGCCGCAGAGCTTCCCAGAGGTGGGTAAAGGGGCATTTTGGACAGAAGTCAATAGAGCACATAGGGCGGGGCGCCATCACCCATCCTGAAGAGAACCCAGGGAACCACTGAGAACACAGGTTTTCCATGAGTTTAAAGATAGGGAAGAGGGCCCCAGGGGGTTCCTGTATATAGTTTTCTGACACCTGCTGGTTGGGGACTGACTTGGCCTGGCTCTTAGCATTGGGCCTCTTCAGGGCACCCCTGTGGAAATGGAGTTGTGGGGGTCAAGAGAGGGTCCCACTTTGCTCTCTATCCTGTCTCCAGCCTGCCTACGTGCTGCAGATCTTCCCGCCTTGTGAGTTCTCTGAGAGTCACCTGTCCCGCCTGGCCCCTGACCTCCTTGCCAGCATCTCCAACATCTCTCCCCACCTCATGATTGTCATTGCCTCCGTGTGAGCCACTGAGTGGTTATCACCTCAGTGAATCTTCCCAGGGCTCTGCAGTAAAAACAAAGGACAACCCAGCCAAGCAGAGGAAGAAGCTGCCGAAGGGGACAGACTCCACTGCCAGACGGCCAGCCTCTCGCTGTCCTGCCGCCCGGCTCAGTCGGACAGACTTCCTCTGGGAGTGGTGCTGCTACCTTGTATGTTTACATGATGCTTTAGCCCAAGGACACATCACCAACCGATGGACTCGCAGACACCCTGGGGCTGGGTTTCTCTCTCCTCTTTTTGGAGAAAAGGAACAGGGCAGTGGAATGAAAAAAAATTTTTTTTTGTTTTTAAGAAACAAGAAAACAGAACTGCCTTTGCACTAAATTAGTGACTTGGACTTTTGCCCAGTGAAGACAGGCTGTGACACTCTGGATGTCTCGGTGTGTGTAGACACACATCGTGGACTCCTAACGCAGGAAGGACTTCAAACTTCTGCTGAGACCTTGGGGTCAAGGAACATTTCATTGGGTTTTTTGTCCGCCCCCATCTCCCTTGCTCATTCGGATGCGTCACCTTAATTCTCCTGCTGCCACCGTCTTTGATTCACCGGGATGTACAGTTTACAGTTGAAGAGCAAACAGAAAGGTTTTCTCTTGGTGGGATATGCAGAACTTGGGATGTGTGTATATATAAATATATAATATATATAAATATATATAATACTGACTTAAAAAATCAAATCCCCCGACATACATTTTTTTTAATCTGTGCCAAAAATGTGTTTTCAGAGGAAATCTTATTTTCATATTCAGACTTTGTATTGCCCACTCATTTGTATAAGTGCGCTTCGGTACAGCACGGGTCCTGCTCCCGCGATGTGGAAGTGTCACATGGCACCTGTACAAAAAGACTGGCTAACCCCTCTTCCTGTTACCTTGACCTCTTCCCCAACTTCCTAACACTTATTAATTTATGAAACTGTTTTTCTCAGCGCAGGTTTGTTTTGTGTGTCCATTGGATTACAAACTTTATTAAAAAATGTAAAACACACCAAGTGTGAATGTGATTGTCACTTGGGTGGGAGGACGAACCATGGGTCCTTGGCTTATGGGAACAGTCAGCCCTCATCCCGCTTTTGCTCCCCATGCCAAGTCTGTACATGGGAACTATCTCCCTTCTGCCTCCTAGTCACTCCTCCCCAAGGATGATATTATCTTGTACAAAGGAGATTTTTGTCACGGACACTGAACCATTTCTCACAGGTCCTAACTGGTTCTTAGGTAATGTGGAAGGCACTTCCAATTTTGATACAGAATATAACCACACCCCATGCCGTCTCAGAAACATCTTAGCAAGCTTTGGTTTCTTGTCTCTTGCCCCCTCTTCCCTTCTCCCAGTGTGAAACAGGCTGGCTCCTGCAGAGGCAGTGGCCTGCTGGGGCCCCTTGGGACTCATATGATCCTGTATCTGCCTCTAGACAGGAGGATGGGAGTTGGGGACGGGCTTCCCCTGCAGCTGGATCCTCTACAAGCTGTGGAGTTGGGGCAGGGACATGGAGACTACAAAGTTGGTGGTCTCACTTGCAATACCAATGGGCTCCTACAAATGGGCCTGTCCTGGTGTTGAGAAGATGGTATCCCCCTCTGAACGGTGGACCACAGGTGCCGGGGCCAACTGTAGGAAGGGAGTGGAGATGGTACCTCCTGACTCCTTGCTGACAGGAGTGAGAAAGCTGCTCCACCAGCTCCCTACCTCCCCATCAAAGCCCCTGGCTGCTCCTTCCTGTCCCTCTGGGCCCCCAGCCTGGTGGCAGAGATGCCATCTTTTGAATCTTCCCAAAAGATGATGGCACTGGCTTGGCTTTAGTCCTCAGGCCAGGTAACCCTGAAGCAAGTATAGCATCCACCTGCTCCCCTAGGCCCATCAGAGCCAGGGCAGTGGCCTGGGCCTGGCACTCTCCTTGGCCTACCTGGCCACTCTGGCTGGAAGGACTCCTGAGACAAGCCTGGCAGCAGTGGCCTGTAAGCCAGGCTTGCTGTGGGTTGCCTGTGCCCTGGTAAGCAGTTGGTGGCCACCCCTACTGGTCCCTTCCCCAACCTCTCCCCAACCTGGGCAGAAGGGGAGCAGGGTCATAGCTGTGGGGCGAGGGGAGGCCAGGCTGTAAAGATGAGCAGGTGAGAAGCCTCCAAACAAGATGGGATGAGGGCATGGGGCACGTGGTGCCGAGGTCTCTCCAGCCCGAGTGCACTGCCCACTCCTCAACTTGGGGCAAAGCAGCCAGCCTGGCTCTGGTTCTAGTCGCATTCAGCAAGAGGGACGGGCTGACTTTCCCAGGAAGGCTGGTCCCTGGGTGGTACAGCCTTTCTGTGGCATCAGTTCTAGCTGCCAGCTTCCCACCCACCCCACAGGGACCTATAGGCAGCATTAGAAAATAATCCAATTTATTCTCTCTAGGGAAGAGGCCACCCTTCCCAGTTCCAGGGTGCCATCCATCCTTAAATAAACAGTCAGGAGAAGGGCCGCCAGCTCACTCGGCAGGCGGCGGACATTCAGGAGCTGTAGGGGAGGTCTCTGCCAGTGCGGGCTGGCCCTCGGCCCCATCCCGAGGGCGGAAGACCAGCTCCCCAGCCTGCAGCACCTGCCCGGCAGGCCACGTGCCACCTGGCCCATACTGCTGGTAGAAGTCCGCGTCTGTCTGGAACATGACCAGTGCCTGGGCTGTGTGGATTCGCACGTGCTGAGCCAGGCTGTTGGCATCCAGAAACTTGTCCCCACAGGAGTCACAGGCGTAGAGGATGTGAGTGTTGGGGTCTGTGGAGGTGGGGCAGCAGTCAGAGTGGGAAGAACCCCGGGCTCTGCCCACATTCACACCCGGGTGGCCCCCCTCACCTTCCTCCTGCACTTGCTTCACAGCTTTGCTGATCTCGGCCTTCAGGACTTCCGTCTCATCGGCTGTCACTGCAGCTCCCACCGGCACCACTGCGGGCAGAGTCGCAGGGCCTAAGGTGAAGGCACAGGCACTGCCCCATCATCGCCACCCTGGCAGCAAGCTGCCTGTGACTTCCCTCTGCTGCCCACAGCCCGCACCTGTGAGCTGAGTGACGGCTGTCGCTGCCAGTGCCTCAGTGGCCAGCGTGACCATGTCATCCACAGTGACCACGCTGACTTCACTGCCCTCCTCGGGCTCCAGGATCTTGATGCCTGCCTTGCCCTGGTGCACCGTCTTCACGTGGGAGCGCAGGTTGTCTACCCGGTTGAAGCCACGCCCACACTTATCACACAGGTAAGGCTTCTCTCCTGGGGGAGCAAGGTTCTCTCTGGCGTTTGGGGAAGGGGCCACAGGAGTGGGGTGGGAGGCCCTCAATAACTCATTTGCTCAGCTAGCCTGTCTTTTACAGCAGGAGGTGCTCTGGGGCAGCCACCAGAGCTGCACACTGGCACCTCTGGAACCTCTAGGAAAATGGGGTCCTCGTCTGAACGGAACTGCCTTCAAGGCCACCTGCAGCAAGAGCTAGCACCTGAGGCTAGGGTCTGGGGGTCCCTTCCTTCCCCCTGCTCCCCACCTGGCAGCAGGGGCTGGGAAGGAACAGGCATGGCGGGGGCCACAGCTCACCAGTGTGGATGATGATGTGCTTGGACAGGTCCCCCACGTTCACGAAGGCCTTGCTGCACACACTGCACTTGTGTGGACGGATGTTGTCGTGGTGGCGAATATGATTGGCCAACTGGCTGGACTGGACAAATCTGTGGGGCCACAGGGAGGGACTCGCATGGAACTGCCCCAACCTGGGCTTCCTGCCTCACCCTCTAGACTGAAAAGGACCCCTGGGACCAGAGCCTGGGGCGTGGGCAGCAGTCAGCCCAAGTCCCCAGTTTGTCTTCTGAGCCCCTCACTGTGGGGTGCCTGGGCAACGGGTGTGGGGGAGGGGGCAGGACCTCTTGCCGCAGCGCTCGCAGACGTAGGGCTTCTCCCCGGTGTGCTGGCGTACGTGGGCGATGAGGGAGCTGGCCTGGGTAAAGGCCTTACCGCACATCACACACTGGCACGGCTTCTCACCTGGGGACCGGGCAGAAGGTGTTGGTGCCTGCTCCTCCCCGTGACCTCTCAGCCCTGGGCATGGCTGCTCACCACCCACCTGTGTGAATGCGGACGTGCCGCTGCAGAGCGCCGGGGTCTGCAAACTGTCGCTGGCAGTGGATACACACGTAGGGCTTCTCCCCGCTGTGGATCCGAAGGTGCCGCTTCAGGTTCCCTGTGGCGAGACCGAGGGCGAACCTGGCGTGGGGCACCACCGGTGGCCGAGGAGCAGGGGTGTGAGGGCAGCCAGGGCAGCCCTGGCCCTACCTGAGGTGGTGAACTGCTTCCCACACTCTCGGCACTTGAGGGGCCCGTCAGCGATGTGGATCTTCAGGTGGGCCTTCAGGTTCCCTACCTGTGCCCAGGGAGGGGTCAGGGGGGCCACCCCACAGAGCTCGGCCCCGGGCCCCCTCACCTGCCCCTCCCACAAAGGAGCAATCGACTCTCAGGCTTGCCAGGGTCCGTGGAGAGCTCCATCTCTCCTGGGTTAGGAGAGGTCCCCGGTCCCAGCGGTGAGAGGTAAGCCTCCCCACCCCATTTTTTCAGAACCAAACCCCGCCCTGACTCGACCTGCCCTCCGCAGAGCAGCCGGGAGCTCCCCCGTGGGAGTGGCTCTCGCTGGGCCTGTTTCCTGGGTGAACAGGCTGATGAGCTCCTGGAGGCGGGACTGTGCTCCCCACCACCAACCCACCACGTGGCATGCAAGCCGCTGTGACCACCGGGGCTCCCAGGCGCTGGTTCCGGGAGGGGTCCACACACCTGGTTGAACTTCTTGTCGCAGTGTGGGCACTTGTGCTCCTTGTCTGTGTCGTGGGTCTCCAGGTGGCGCATCTTGGAAGTGGGGTCGGAGAAGGAGCGGCCGCAGTAGTCGCACTGGTAGGGCTTCTCGCCGCTGTGCACCAGCTGGTGGCGCTTGAGGTTGCCCGAGGTGGTGAAGAGCTTGCCGCAGTCCTCGCAGCGGTAGCGCGCCTCGCCCGAGTGCCGCTTCTTGTGCAGGTTGAGCAGGCTGATGAGGCGGTAGCTCTTCCCGCACTCCTCGCAGCCGTAGGGCTTCAGAGGGCTGCAGGGCCAGAAGGCGACAGGAGGCAGGGCTCGCTGGGGCGTGAAAGGCCGAGCCTGGCAGGGGCCTGGTCAGGAGGCCGGCCTGGGGCAGTACCTGTGCGTCTTCTCATGGGCCTTGCAGGCCGCCGGGTCGGAAAAGGCCTTGCTGCACTCACGGCACGAGAAGGGCTTCTCCCCCGTGTGGATGCGGATGTGCCGCTTGAAGTTCCCCGTGTGCGTGAACTCCTTCCCACAGTCCTGCGGGTGCAGCAGGGAAACGGGGTGTGAGGGGCAGCTGGTGGGAGGCCGGAGGGGAGGGAGGCTGGCGGGGAGGGCTGGCCACACTCTCCCGCACCTCGCACTTGTGGATGACGGAGCCGTAGGCCTTGGACTCCGTGCGATCACCGTAGGTGCCTGAGCGCAGGCCCCGGGCCTCGGCGCCGAGCTCCTGCCCCGAGTCTGTGCCCGCTGACTCCTCGTTCTCGTTCTCCTCGGGGGCCTCTCCGTTCTCCAGCTGGGGACCCTCCTCCTTGACCTCAGCTGGCCCTGCGCCCTCCTCTTCTTGCTCCTCTTGCTCCTCTTCCCCTTTCCGGGCGGGCTCCACCTCCATTTCTGCGGAGAGAAGGGCAAGCACGGAGGCGCCTCAGAGGGCGCGGGGGCCTCGCAGCCAGGCCTGGGTCTGGACCCCACACGCAGCCCTCTCTGCCTGAGCGCCTGTCAGGGGCACCGGCAACATATGGAAGGGATAGTAAATGACCCCAGCACTGGCCAAGGAAAGCCCCCGGGGTGCCTGTGAACTGGGTATTTGCTGCCTGGCGGATGCAGGTAGGCGGCTCAGCCAGCTGGGGTGGTGCTGTCGGCCAGCAGGCACTGGAGGGTTGCTGTGGGTGGGAAGGCACCCCTGTACGGTGCTCAAAGCTGGGAAGGAGCAGAAGCTCCAGGCCTTTGAAGGACGTGCCTGTGCTCACAGGCACACGGCTAGCATGGTCAGCCAAGGAACGACCTCGAGACTCAAGAACATGCGAAGACCAAGGTGTCCCAAAGCTGAAGTGCATGGTGACTCCAAGTGGGACTGGCTGGAGGCAGGAGGAGAGAGGGAGGCCCCAGTGGGCAGTGGAGGCAGGGCCCTGGGAGGATGCACCAGGGAGGGCCTGGTCCTGGCTGGGCGGGGCTACCTTGCTCCGAGCTCTCGCACAAAGCAGCCTCAGCTTCTGCGGCAGCCATGCCACTAGTGGGGTCTGGCTTGAGCTCCACAGGCGGCGGCTCCCGGGGCGCATCGGCTTTCTCTGTCTGCTCTGCACCTGGGTGGGGGAAGCACCGGAGACTGGATTGCTACCCTCTCCCCAGGAGTCGGACACCTCTCCTGGACCAGCGAGCTGGTGGTGGCTGTGTATGGCCCAGGAGGGGAGGCCCCAGCACACCCCTAGCTGAGGCTGTTGTGTCTGCTCTGGCTGAAACAGACCCCCTGGGACATACAATAGGTCATTCTGGGTAACACAAGCTCAAGAGGTGCAGGTGCCCGTGCCACCTGCCCCAAGGCAGCCCTCACTACCCTGACAGGGCAGCCAGCTAGGTCCTCAGCATCTGACTCACCGCTGGCTGCGCTCTGGGCCTGACCGCCACGCTCCTCCTTGAGGTCCCTGCTGGGGCCTGTGGGTGCGCTGCGTCCCGCCTGCTCCAGCCTGCTCAGCGTGCTGGTGGCCGCCTTCTCCTCTTTAGCTCTCTTGTCCCCTCCTGGAGATGGTACAGGGCAGACCTGCCGTTTCCCATCAAGTGCCCGCCATTTGGAGGTGTGAGGTGGCCCAGAACTTGCTAGGTCTTCCTCGTCCTCCCTAGGGTACCTCTAAGTAGTGGTTTACTGATTTGTTCATTCACCAAATTATTCACAGGGCACCCACTCCATGCCAGCTGATGGCTGGGCAGTGGGAATACAACAGTGATGGTTCCTGCTTGTGTGGGACATGCAGACCTCATGTGTGCACTAACGGAGCTGATCAGAGGTCAGCACTAGGAAAGGGAGGAACGCGGCCTCTGGAAGTCTACAGCAAGGCACCTGGCCCATAGTGGGCATCTGAGGTCTTTATCTTAGCAGCTAAGGGGAGTGGAAGGAGGGGCTCAGGAGAATAGACCCACAGGAGGGTTTAGGAGCAAACCCTGCCCATGTGCAAAGGCACTGAACCAGGCACGGCTCCCGGGTGCTCTGTAGGGGAAAGGCAGGCAAAGAGGCCACCCTCAGACCTGAGGCAAACCCTCGCCAGCACCCACAACCGAGTCAGGGCCAGATGAGGAAACTGAGACCCAGAAAGTCAGAGGCAGAGCCCACGTCAAAAGCCAAGGTCTCTGGCCATCTGCTTGGGAGCAGCTGCCAATAACCTACCTTCTGTGGCCAAGGCCTCCGCATTTCCCCCAGGGCTGGTAGCTGGCTCGGCAAGTGACTTGAGGGCATGGCAGGCCGTGATGATGTCCTGCATTTGGAGGAAGGTGGCCACGGCCAGCACATCATCCACGTTCTCAGGGCTCAGGCTCAGCTTGGCCGTGTACATAAACTCCAGCACCTGCCCCAGGCCTGCCGAGGACAGGACAGCTGTCAGAGACCCACCTCAAGATCCGGCACCGGCTGCCTGCCCCACCACTCCACCCAGCAGCAGGACGCAGGGATTCAGGAACAGCTGAGTGGCAAGCCTGCATCGCCCCATCTCCTGTGTGGGGAGGAGGCAGGTAACCTGGAGGATCTCAGCACTGCCAACAGCCTTGAAAAGAAGTGCTCACTGAGGGTCTCAATGCCTGCTCTGCACAGAGAACAGGTGTGAACGCCTGCCCTGCACAGAGGACAGGAGGTGTGAATGCCCGCACTGCACAGGGAACAGAAGGTGCGACTGTCCACCCTGCATGGAGGAGGATGGGTGGTGAATGCCACCCACGCGTGGAGAAAAGGAGGTGTGAATATGCACCCTGCACAGAGGACGGGGTATAAACGCCCACCCTGCACAGAGGACAGAGTGTGAATGCCTGCCCTGGACGAGGACAGAGGTGTGAATGCCCACCCCGCATTGAGGAGAGATGGTGTGAACACCTGCCCTCCACACCCTCTACTTGGCCGCTACACTTTGCTAGCAGGGGACACTCCAACCTGACTTTCATCAGGGCTCTGCTACCAACTCTGTATCTGACTGACCTCCAGGCCAGTCACTGACCTCTTTGGATCTCAGTTTCCACATCTATAAAATGGGAGAATAATACCTTCTCATGGCATGTCATGCCAGTCTGGGTTGGAAGTCCGAATCCAGGACCAGTTCCTTCCACAACCCCAAGGTCTTCCTGACACTGCTCCCAGCCCCTAGGCCTTCCCCATCACCTCTCCCCAAACTTCTAGTTAGTACTGGGGTAGATGCTTCAGGACTGACTCTCCCATGGAAAGGGGCCAGAGAGCATAGAGTCTGTCTGCTCTCCGCCCTTCCCAATGAGGCTCTTCCTGTGTTCACTGCAGCCTAGAGCTCATCATGAGCCTTTCCTGCCAGTTCTCCCCTTACCACTCCACTCCCAATCAAGACACGTCCCCGAAAGGTGGGAGGAACTTAGTACTGACATGCTCATGGCCTGAAGCCTGTGCGGGAGGCCTGTTGCATCCCACAGCCTGCAGGTGCTGCCCCTGGAGGGTCTAGCATGGCACAGGGCCAGCCATAGCTTCTGGCCCTCAGCAAGCTCAGCCCCAGCCCTGACGGGGTACCTGCCGCGTTACTGATGTCCAGGTGCACCACGTCCTTCTGGTCCACAAAGAGCATCTTGAAGTACTCGCTGCAGGCCGCCAGCACTGCTTTATGAGCCTTAAAGTGAACACCGTCCACCACAAAGGTGCAGTCACAGAGAAGCCCCAGCTGCCGCTGCTGGTTCAGCTGTTCCAAGACGTGCTGGCTGTGCTGGGGAAAGTCCATGGCTGCAGAAAGCCAAAGGGCATTGGGGTTAGCATGGAGAAAGGACCTCAGACACACTCAGTCATTCCCAAACTCCCAGGCAAGCACCATGGAGAAGACAGAATTAAAACAAGTGAGGGCATTTCTGCCACAAAAGGGCAATTCACTCAAGATACCCCCTGCAAACCCAACTCAACCAACTGGTGGTTCCTGGATTCCTGGGTTTACTGGCCAGGAAAAGTGGCCCAAACCAAAAAGCATTGGGGCACCAACACGAGGCCTCCGCCTCCGTATCCAGGCTGGTAATGACATGAAACAGTCAAAAAAGGGAACAAACACAGAAAACTGAAATGTGTCATCATTTCAAAAATGAAGACGTGGTCACTTTAACATTTGTTACTAAAAGAATGCATGACAATCTCAGAATAAAGGACAGATGTTTCCATTGTTTTCTTTAAGAAAACTTTCCTATCTTGTTATTTTTCTCATTCTCTCATGGACAGGTGAAGACAAGACGGTGTTTCATCAGCCGGCGTTGCAGAGCTTGGCCCTCTCAGGCTCTGCGCATACCCCATCCCCCGCCAAAGCCTAGCTCTCCCTCTCTTTCCGACTCATGGGAACTACCTAGAGTTGCAGCCTTCTGACTCTAGAAACCTGTGTCCTGGTGGCCATCCCAGGAGAAACAACTTTGATCCTGACACCAAGAGCTGCTGACCTGGCCACAACTTCTCTGTCAAGGGCCTCACTTAATGCCTGGAAATCCCACAAGTGAAAATGCTCAGGAAAATTCCATGGCCTGGTGCCGAGCAGTCTTGAACTGCACAAGCCGTGACTAAGTAACTATCTAAAACAGCTCTCCCTCCCACCTCACCACCACCCAGAGTTGGCGTCAACATCAGCAATTGTCTAGGGAAAATAAGCAGGCCCTCTTTTCTAGAAAGAACCCATTTCAGAATGTTTGAACAGAAAAATCAACACCCACTGTCTGGGGCCACATTAGACATATTCAACTGGGCACGGCTGTCACGCCCTGGCCCAGGATCTGCTAAGGGGCAGTGAGTTCTCTGCCTACTCCTCCTCTTCTATGAGGCCTGAGTCGGCACGGGGCTGGACCCCTGCTTCTGGGCAGCTGAGAGGGACACTTTGAGGCTCTCTGCCCCCGGTTTTGGCAGCTCTGCCCCAGCTTGGGTGCTCCCCAGACATCAGCATCTTGGGAGTGAATCACCGCGGCAGCTCTGAAGCTGCCGTGGCCATGCATGGCTGTCGGGCTGTGATGAGTCGCAGAGGAAGCCACACCCCTCACACCAGCATAGGTCGGCCTTGAAGGGCGCCAAGGCCCCCTACCATGTGATGTCTGGAAACTTTTCACAAGTGGGGGTATCTGCTGAGGGGGGGAAGTGATGCAACAAATAACAGGGAGCATGGCAGTGGCAACAGGCATGAGCCACAGCGCACCAGCCTCCGAGCCACAAGTTCAGCACTGCGGCTGCTGCCGGAGACCCAAAAACGGCCGTTCCCTCCCCCTACACATCTCCGCCCCGGCTTCGGCTCTCTCAGTGACATTCCTAAATGGCTGCGGCTAGAGCCCTAAATGTAAGCACTGGAGAGCCAGGGCCAGCCCCGAAATCAGGAGGTAAGGCCCTGGGGCAGCTGGCCCCGCACCAAAGCCAAGTGGCTGGCAGCAGCATACGGCCACCTGGAGCATAGTATAGAGGCCTTTCTTTCCTGTCCTCAGTCCCTGGAAGCAGCAGGTTCCCATCTGTGACCTGAAAGAACACAAGGGAGAATCGTGGCTGCGCTGCTCCTATGCACTGGATGTGGGGAGGCACCAATGTCCAGCTTGTGGATCAAGACCTCAAGGGCACAAAGGGCAATGTGAGTGCAGAAGGAACCAAAGGTAGGGGCGAGGTGGGCCCAGGCCACATCAACCCTAGAGCTGTCTTCTCCTGGCTGTGGAAAAGGTCACGCGAGCACACAGGTGTGTGGGTGGCAAGCCCTGGGCCTCAATTGCTAGTCACCCCCTACATACCCAGGAGCCCCAAGTGCAGAAGAGGGGAATACCAGGGCCCACACAGGGCAAAATCCTCAACTGGCTTCAGAAGCAGCCCATCTGGAACTTGCAAGTGAGGCCCAACCCTTCTCTCCTGGCTGTGTGCCCAGCTTCCTCACCTTCCCCAGGAGCCAACCTGAAACTTAAGCCATCCAGGTGCTAAAACAACCTGGGGAGCATCAGCTGAACCCCCAGAGGTACAGACAACCCTCTAGCAGGAAAACCATCTGACCTGCCAGGAAGAGACAAGTGAGAAGACTGCTGGCCAAGGGGAGGGACAGGATCAATCCGCCTGTTTGGGCCGGAGTCTGGGATGATCCTCCCTATGGCCAGGTGCCCTGGGGCTTCCTGGCAAGCACAGCCCCACCCAGCCATACAGCTATCCTGGGACTGGATGGAGGGATGGATGGATGGATAAGCTCGACAGATTAGGTAAGACACATTCGCTAGATAATAAAATAGTAAAGGCCCTGAGGACATACCACCACCCGCCAAGAGAGCAGCTGTGTGCCCATGAGCAACGTTCACTTTTCCAATGCAAGATGCCCACCCAGAAGTGGGCTCCTCCCACACATGGTGTTAGGAGGAGAAACAGAGGCGTCTGTAATCCTCTGAGGCTGCTCCAACAGAGACATGCACCAAAAGGGAAATGATAAGAGGTAGGGAGGAAGAAGTGAAGATGGGCAAAGTAAGGGAAGGAAAGGAGAGGGGAAGGAAGGAAGGGAGAGAGGGAGGGAGGGAGGGGCCCTGTACCCACAGAGAGATCAGCGGCAGCTGAAATGCACTTACCAGTACGATCTGGGACTGGCCTCCCAGGGATGCAAGAGCAGCTCGAGGGGGCCAGGAGGGGGCGGACCAAGTGCTAAATGGTGTCACCCGCAGAACTGTGTCACCGTGGACTTTACAACCCGAGCCCCACCCTCATGGGGCAAGTGGAGCTCAGGGTCCCCCAGGCTGTTCCCCAGCCGGGAAGCTTGAACAGCCCCTCTCTCAAGGCCCGTGGTGAGACGGGAGGTATGGCCAGCTGGGTCCTTCCCTCAGAGGGGCTGAGCTAGAACTAGGCAGTCCTCCACCTCCAACCCACGCGAACTGCTCTGGAGGGATCACCAGCCTGTGTCCTAGTTCCTCTCTTATCTGTTCCTCAGCCACAGGAACCCAGCAGGATGGCCAAGCTTGGATGGACACAGGAAAAGGGTCTGGGAGTGAAGGGGCGTGCAGGTCCTAGGAGCATATCGCCTCCTAAGTACATGCTAGGAGGTGCTGTCTGAGGAGACATTAACCACAGTAATCAGATCAACAGCCAGCTGCTCCCCATCACCTGTGCGGGCACAGACGGTGAAGAAATACTGTTCCCACCAGGCAGCCTGCCCCCACCCTACCCTTGGAATACGGTGACCATCGCTCAAGCACAAGTGTCAAGGTCTGTGGTCTCTACTTCATCTTGCGTGATGGGCGATAAATACGGGCACTAGTTAAAGCGACTTCTAAGGAAGATCCGAAAACCTTAGACCCACGGAAAACGCCAACAGAACAAGACCACAGAGCCCAGCAGCCCAGAGTCCTCACTTTAGATGCAGACTGACCTGACCACCCCCTCACAACGTCTTGGCTGCAATCGGGCACCTTTTCCGAACACCTCCAGTCACTCAGTTTTTCTCCCTGACCTCGGGTGTCAGAGCTGGGATGCTGTCCTGATGACCAAAAGCTTAGCTGGACACAGAGCCCTGGGTTCCCTCACAAGGAATTCACTGAGGAACAAAAAAGTGAGGCACTGAGGACACCTGCAGTGTGAGTCCGGACAAGCACACTGACACAGCGGAACGGACGCAGCGGAACTGACACGGCGGAACAGACGTGGACCATGTAGGGCCCCTCTCAGGATGGCCAGCAATTCTTCCCCTGCCAGGGCCACCAAGCCTCCCATGGAGAGACGGTGTCTCTTTCCCTTCCATTGGAATCTGGATGGTCCAATGACGACTCTGACCATCAGGATGCAGGGACTGTACCAATTCCAGACCTAAAGCTAAAGAAGCCTGGAAGATCCTGCTCTGGCTCCTGGGAACCCAGTCACCGAGCTGGAGGAAAGTCCAGGCTCCCGTGTGAGTGGGAAACACATGGAGGGGCTCTGGGGAGAGGGCACGCGGAGAAAAGCAGAGAGGCCTCTGACAGCACCAACGCTCTGTGGCGAGGGACACACTTTCCTGGACCTCCCAGCCCAGCTGCTCGCTGCTGCACGCACAGCCTCAACCAGCACCTCGCAGCAAGCGACTGCCCGTTCATCCATAAAACTGTAAGAAATACTGACTCACTGATGACTTATGCCACTGGGTTTTGGGGTGGTGTGCTGTGCAGCAAGAGATAGGAGACAGACGGTAAAACTATACAGAAAAGGAAGTGATTAAGCCACGGGTTCAGGATGCCGGTGCTCCCTGGGCGGGGGAGGGTAAGCAGGGGACTTCTGAGATCCTGGAAGTGTTTTCTTTCTTTACTTGGAGGCCCCTGGATTTATTACTTAAACTAAACGTGTATATTTCATGTACATTTACATGAAAACTATTTCAATTTTTAAAAAAAAATCATTACTTTTTTGTAGAGGCAGGATTTTACCATGTTGCCCAGGCTGGTCTCAAACTCCTGAGCTCAAGCAATCTGCCTACCTTGGCCTTCTAAAGTGCTGGGATTACAGGTGTGAGCCACTGCACCCAGTCATTGTTCAAAAATTTTAATAAGAAAAAGTGAGATTCAGTTGCCAGATTTGATCCAGTCATGGCACGGAGTGTGCAGGCCAAGGCTGGGGTGCTCCCAACCACACTCCCGGCCATGCTCACCAGGGCTGCCTTGAGGCCCAGCATGGCAGCGAGGGTCAGAGGAGCTAAGAGAGCCACCAAGGCTCCTGTGGGTGGGATTCAGAAGGGCTGGCCCCAGAAAGCACAACCCATTGCATCTGTCTTGCAGTTCCAAAGCACCACAGGCTGCTGAGTAAGAAAGATTTCTGTTTGGGCCATGAAATCCACTCTGGTGCCAAGTTCCACATTGCTGCCTCCACGACGCAGGGATTCCAGTGGCAGCTGAGCCCCGTGGAAGCAGCAGAGCCTCCTGGGACAGGCCAAGCAGGATCTGTATCCGGGTTCCACCAGCCACTCGCAGGTGATCTCCAGCAAAGCTTCTCCAGTGGCCAACGGGGCTAATGGTATGACTTCCTTTGTGACAGGATTAAATTAAGTAACATATGTCAAGGCCCGGTACAGTGCCCGGCACATCGTGAGCATGCAGCAAACTACTGTGACCAGGAAGCACAGATGCACATGATAGTTCTGTTTTTTTAGGCCAAAGACTTTATCAGATGGTTTCTATATATCCCTTTACGCTGGGCATACTGGGTGTGTTTGAAAACTATGTGGTGACTTGACCTTGTTAAGAGGTTGTAATCATAACCCATTACTCCTAAATGCAATCTGGAAAAATCCCAGAGCACAATTAGCATGAAGAGAGGGAGGAAGTGACGGGAGGGGCACTGAGTGGAGAGATATCTAGAGCTATTGTCTCTGCCAGGAGGCACTTTATATTGAACAACTGTTCTGTTAAACCCCAAGGGTGCTCCCAGGCGAAGGCTGGAGTGCAGGCCCAGAGCGCTAAGTGGCCCCAGAGAGCACAGCTCCATCTCAGAGTCAAATGGACACCTGTCAAACATGAAATGTTACCCAGGTTATTAGTGTGCACTAAACTACCTGCAGGGTTTCCACACTGCTGCAGAGGGAAGCCATTAAGCCAGGAAGCAACTGGCCTACCACAGGGAGACACTGATCTTCACAAACAACAGTCTCCGGCTCCCAGAATAAGCTGCACCCAGCTATGAGCCTTGTCATGAGCCATCCGTGTCCAGGTGCTTGAGGAACCTACGGGCACGTGAGAAGGATCACCATTTGGCTTCCAGTTGCTCAGCATTCTTGATTTTCTAGAAATACAGGTGGATCAACATAAACTTCCAAAGGAGCCAGGTACAATGGCCCACGCCTGTAATCCCAGCACTTTAGGAGGCCAAGGCAGGAGGACTGTGGGAGGTTTGAGAGCAGCCTAGGCAACATGGTACTACCCTGTCTCTACAAAAGAAATTTAAAAACTACCTGAGTGTGGTGGCACACACCTGTGGTACCAGCTACTCAGGAGGCTGAGACAGGATAGATTAAGCCTAGGAGGTCGAGGCTGCAGTGAGCTGTGATTGTGCCACTGCACTCCAGCCTGGGCGATGGAGCAAGACCCTGTCTCAAAGAAACAAATAAAAAACTTCTGGCCAGGTGCGGTGGCTCACGCCTATAATCCCAGCACTTTGGGAGGCCGAGGCTGGTGGATCACTTGAGGTCAGGAGTTTGAGGCCAGCCTGGCCAACATGGCAAAACCCCATTTCTACTACAAATACAAAAATTAGCCAGGTGTGGTGATGAGCGTCTATAGTCCCAGCTACTCAAAAGGCTGAGGCAGGAGAATCACTTGAACCCGGGAAGCGGAGGTAACAGTGAGCCAAGATCGCACCACTGCACTCCAGCCTGGGTGACAGAGTGAGACTCTGTCTCCAAAAACAAACAAACAAACAAACAAACAAACAAACAAATGAAAACTTCCAAGAAAATGGAAGTTCATACCAGGCCAGGCTTGTGAGCATGAAACCTACCTGCCCAACCCCACCAACCACCCCAGTTTGACAACACATTCCTTTGAGTGCAAGGGATGGCAGAAAAGCAAAGATGAACAAAACCAACCCTGCTGGCACTTTCCTCCTCACCCAGCAAACACTCTTCTTGTATTAAGATTGGATTTCTCAAACTTCTAAAATCACTTTCTCCTTTAGATAAACATACAAATCTTGGCCCCTCTCGACAACCCAATTCTGATATTTCTGCTGGAGAGTGCCCATTCCGAGCTTAAGAATCACTGCTATCTCTACACACTCCCAACAGCCAAGGTTCAGTAGGATTTTCAGAAGTTTGTATGTATGATTAAAAAAACAAAAAACAGATTTTTTTAAATCTTAAAAATGTGTAAATATAAAATGAAATTACAATGCTGACTTTGCTTTTCAAACTATACAACTACTGCTACCTTTCAGATTTAGGCCAGGTGCAATGGCTCACACCTGTAATTCTAGTACTTGGGGAGACCGAGGCTGGAGGATCACTTGAGGCCAGAAACTTGAGACCAGCCTGGGCAACATAGTGAGACCCCATCTCTACAAAATAAAAATTAAAATATTAGCTGGACGTGAGCTATGACTGCACCACGGCACTCCAGCCTAGGTGACAGAGGGAGACCCTATCAACATCAACAACAAAAGTTTAGCCACACTTTTGAGGGGGCAGACACCCCCTGCCTGATCCCTGATGGACCCCAGTGCTCTAGGACTATGCATGAAAGGGAAGGCTGGCGGGCCCTGAAAAAGAGCTGTCCAGGATTCCAGCAGCCCAGGCCAGCTTAGAATCCACTACGCTGGTATGCGCTCCAGGGACTTGTAAAGCTCAACACTGGGTAAATTAAGGGGCCTTCCTGCCAAAAAGACAAAATCACGACATGTAGGACTTGGGCAGTACCTGATCATTCCCCAAGGCACACACACCCATTAGCCACAAACACTTCGAGTGTCAAGCAAGGGCACTGACACTGCCTTAAATGACACAATGTGTCACCCCCTCTCTCCTACTAGTTTAATAAACTCACTGCAAGGTGGGGCTCCTTATTTCTTCCTTACAGCTGTTTATAGCACGTTACCCAGAACCCTGCTCTCAAGTGGTTACAGATCAAATGGGGAATAGGCCTGTTGAGAGCAGAGATCCCTGGCCTTTTTGAGAATGACTAACTCAATGTCAAAGTATTTCCTAGACCCTTACGAAATGACAGCTGTACTTCTGGTACAACTTGTTAACTGAGAAAATAGACAGAAGCCACTATGAAAAAGTGAATGCCCATTCTATCAATCACAAAGGCATTTGAGCAACAATTCTATGTACATGGATAAGAAATTTCCCCAATATAGAGAAAATCAGTGGGTGATACAGCTGCTCATTGGCTCATAATTATTGATTGCCCTTTAGGGGTGCTCAGCCTATAAATTAGGAAACAGATACATATAGAGAGAAGACTAATGAATTTCACAAACGTCTAATGAGTCTACCTTGTGTTTGTCCTAGGTACTGTGTTAGAGCTTCGAACTGAGTGGGGAAGACAGGTAATAAATGGGTATAATAAACAATGGCAGCTACCAAGTGCTGTGGAGAAACTAAAGCAAGCTGAGCAGATCGAGAGGCAGGGGCTGTTTACTATTTAAGAAAGGAGGCGGCCGGGTGCAGTGGCTCACGCCTGTAATCCCAGCACTTTGGGAAGCTGAGGCGGGTGGATCATGAGGTCAGGAGTTCAAGACCAGCCTAGCCAACGTAGTGAAACCCCATCTCTACTAAAAATACAAAAAATTAGCTGGGCATGGTGGTGGGTGCCTGTGATCCCAGCTACTCAAGAGGCTGAGGCAGGAGAATTGCTTGAACCTGGGAGGCTGAGGTTGCAGTGAGCTGAGATCGCACCACTGTATTCCAGCCTGGGTGACAGTGAGAGACTCCTTCTCAAAAAAAAAAAAAAAGAAGAAAGAAAAAGAAAGGAGGCAAGGGGGACCTCAGAGGAGGTGGCATTTAAGCAAAGACCTGAACGAGGTGTAAGAGTGAGCCAGGCCACGTATGCCAGGGACCATCACAGACATGAGGAAGAGCAGATGCAAAATCCCTGAGGCGGGCACGACCTTGGCACAGGGGCCGGTGTGTCTGGAGAGGAGGAGGTGTGTGGCACAGGGGCCGGTGTGTCTGGAGAGGAGGAGGTGTGTGGCACAGGGGCCGGTGTGTCTGGAGAGGAGGAGGTGTGTGGCACAGGGGCCGGTGTGTCTGGCCGGTGTATGTGCACAAGAATGAGAGCAGCAGGGGCTGAGCTCGCCCAGGCTCACAGGGACACAGCGGACTCTGGATTTCTTCTAAGTGCACTGGGATGCCTTGGGAGTGACGAAGAGTGACAGAAAAGAGCAGAAGAGTGAGGTTCCTAAAAGGCCCCTCTGACTGCAGTGCACAGACAGACGGCAAGAAGGCTTAGTGGGGGCCCCAGTTAGGCTACTACAGTAGAGAAGAGATAGCAGTGGCCTCACCAAGGAGGTAGGAAACAGGCGAGAAGCGGTTAGATTAGGAATATGTTTTGGCAGAGCTGATCAAGCAGATGTGTGTTGTGACGGAAGGAAAGGAGTCAAGGATGATACTAAGATCTGTGCCCAGAGACACTGGCCCAGTGGCAGTGCCGCTTCCAGACAGGAGGAGGAGTGGCAGGAGGAGACTCCATGGGGGGAATCGGAGTTCTGTTCTGGCCAATTACAGCTGAGATGTCTTGTAGAGACGGTAATTAAAGCCATAAGGTGGAACAAGATATCCATAGAAGCAGGTATTGGATAAACAAGAGAAGAAACCAATGGACTCAGAATCCCAGCTCCAAACTTAACACAGTGACCTCAGGCAAGCATCTCTGAGTTTTAAACTGCTCACCTGTAAAACAGGAAAACCACCATAAATACGAGCGTTCAATGAGACAACAAGCAGATAGGAAGTGTTGCCCAAATATTGGCAAAAGTGGAATTAGATATTACTTCTCTAACACAGCTCTGTGACTGATACACAGTTAAAACAAAAGGGAAATGATGAACTAATAAAACAAAAACAAACCAGATGATCCCAAGTGGCCTCTCCGTACCAGGGCAGCACAGGGCTCCTGCCAAAGAGGACAGCAGCTGGCCAAAGCCTTGGGAGGGCAGCTGACGGAAGCCAACAGAGCCGCAGCCTGGTCCAGTACGACAAAAAAAAGTGCACAGGTGTTGCTTCTCTCTGGCTGCAGGCTTCCACCATCAGGCCTTTGTTATGGTGCAGCTTAGGGCAGAAGGCCTGGGAACTCAAGTTCAATATAGAAGGATTCGGGGGTCCAATCTCCATAACTGGTGGGCTGAGGGGATGGTGGAGTAGACGTTTACTTCAAAGTCCACTGCGAAGTGCCAGGGGCCCTGGGATAAGGCTGGCTCTGAGCCCCAGCCCCTCGACCTTCACTGGGGAAGAAGGACAGTGTGATGAGTGCTGAATGGGTGCTGCTGAGTGCCAGCCTGGGAGGATGTGACCACACCTAAAGACAGACAAAGACAAGAAAGACGTTTGGGCAGGGGACAGCATAAGCAATGATAGCTGAGGGGCCAGGGGGAGAAGGGGGATCATGCCCCAGCACACAAGAGGAAGGAGGGGACAAAGTGATGGGAAACACAGCTGGAGGGCCAGCCCGGGACTAGGCACTTGGGCTGGGACCACCACACCAGGACTCAGTGACAACTTTGGCAGTCAGGAGCCACACTGCAACTTGAAAGGGGGAGATGAAGTCTCACTGGGCTGGATCCTTGGGATGGGAAAAATGGGATGATATCACCCCCAGGTGGCCCTAGAAGGGTTTAGCTGGTGCCAAGAATCCCACACACTCTTACATGATTCTTTCTGGCAGCCTGCACAAATGACCCTCCCACTAAATACTGTTAAATCCTCTAAAAGTTTTAAGCACCTCTTCTTGGAGTAGCTCAAAGTCTCTTAAAATTTAGTATCTGACCCTTCCCAGTGGAAAGTGGGCCATGCCATTTGTCCAAAACTATAAGCCCAGGCTAAGAATGTATACATCTTACTTATTTTTAAAAGACAACAGCCACATTTCTGTAGGGTATACATGAAACTGGTAATGAGAAGCCCCTCAGGGGAGCAGGGGAAGTGGGGAAGGAGCTGAACTTTTCACTATATATCCTTTCTGTATTGTTCACCACTTGTAAACACTATCTATTAAAAAATTAAAACTGAGAAAGCTGAAGAAGAATGGAGAGAAAAAGAGGAGGGAAGGAGGGAAAGAAGGAAGGAAGAGGGAAGGGAAGGAGGGAGGAGAGGGAGAGAGGAGATGGAGGGAAGGAGAGAGGAGATGGAGGGAAGGAGAGAGGAGATGGAGGGAAGGAGGGAGGAGAGGGGGGGAGGGAAGGAGGGAGGTTCCAGCTATCTGGGAGGCTGAGGTGGGCAGATCACCTAAGCCCAGGAGTTTTGAGGGTACAGCGAGCTATGATCATACCACTGCACTCCAGCATAGGCAACAGAGCAAAACTCTGTCAAAAAGTAAAAATAAAAAAGACAGGAAAGAAAGAAAATAAAAGGCTGCAAAGTCAGAGACCTAAGTCCTTTATTTCTATCTACCATAAAATCTTTAAGACATTTTCTACAAGACCTGGTGACTGAAAACTTCTCAAAGGAAAACATTTCTCATGAGGGAAATGGAAAATTGTGGTAATGTGCACAGAGAATCAATGTATTACTCAGGAAAACAATATGAGCAAAAATTCCTTGAGGGGACGCCCCTAGCACAGCAGCTGGTGCTCTCGTGTTTAAATACAGAGGAAGCCCCCGACACTGCGATGAAACTGAAGTCCTTCTCCCTGGGACACACCCACACACAGTTCAGCATGCAACTGTGGGGGTGTGCTACTCCCAGGACCCAGTTAAAACACTCCTACCCCGGAATCCAGCCAAAGCTAGTTAAGTGCCTCAGGCAGGAGTACTTGAATCTCTGTACCTCAATTCCTCTTCTGTAAAACAGAGATGATGGCAAAAGTTTCTTCTTCATAAAGCTACTGCTGGCCACCATCATTCTATCATTACACATAAACCCATGCCAGCAAGGCTGATAAATTATAGAAAACATTTGGCTTGAAATTGTTTTTAATTTTTTAAAAAAGAAAAAAAATATATAGAAAAAACACAGCCCAGTGCTGTCATCCTTGTCCTGTCTTCCAAAAATGGATGTAAAAATCTCATCAGTAATCCAGGCACCCATGAAGTTTCAACCTGAAAAAAGGAAAAGGCCCCACACACTGCAATGCTTACTCCACTTGACAGGAATCAGAATAAAAGGCATAAATGCTTCATGCTTGATGGTAACCGCCACCTTCTTTCTACAGAGGACACAAGGACTGCAGAAGCAAAGAGGCTTTCATTGAGGCAGAAGAACATGACAATCACAAGGGAAGCGCTAGATGGCCCATGATACTCTTTAAGATCAAGAATTCAAGCCAAAAGAAAAAAGCAGGTTAAGTATGAACTGGAAATGGATATAGCTGGACTTCCATGTAGTACAGGCTCTTCAAGTATGACTGACTTTTCCTGGGTTTGTATCCTCACTAGGATTAGGTAACTGCCAAGGTCCCTTGTAGTGATAAGATGTAATACATGCTTCAGCCTGGGCAACATAGCGAGACCCCATCTCCACAAAAAAATACAAAAATTAGCCAGGTGTGCTGGTGGTGCCTGTGGTCCCAGCTACTCGGGAGGCTGAGGCGGGAGGATCACCTAAGCCCACAAGGTTGAGGCTGCAGTGAGCAGTGATTGCACCACTGCACTCCAGCCTGGGCAACAGAGTGAGACCCCCCATCTCGAAAAAAGAAAAAAGATTTAAGAAACGCTGCATAAATGAATGAATGATATCATTAATGAGACTGCCATGCATTCGAAGTATAACAGATGCAGTGTGACAATTAAAATGAGGCATTTACCTAGCAGTTAGCAGATTTTTTCCACTTAAAAACTTTCCCTACAGTATTATCTTTTTCCAACTATGAACATGAACTGTATAGGACATGAACACCAACTATGAAATACATATGGCAGAAGCCAACATCAGATTTTATATTTCCTATTCCAAATAGGATTAAGCTAAGATTCTATAAAACTTCACTGGGAAAAAACTCAATGAGTAAGAGAATATTTTAGAGGAATATTTTGGGATCCCGAAGCCTTAAGTTGGGGCTCGATAATCAGTGGTCAAGACTCAACGTCTCAGTTTCCAGTGATGTTTCAAAACTGCTGGGCTTCTCGATCCGGATGCAGAAGTGCTGTCCTACAGCAGAGTTTCCAGAAGCAGCCCAGTGAGGATTAGGAGAGACTCAGGGGCACAGGGCTCCCCTTCAACAAACAGCGCGGCTGACCTCCAGCCCCTGAAATCCCTACCGCCTGCGGCTGCGATGAATCAGCAAAGCTGCTCCCAGGCCAAGCCTTGAAACGGAAGGCTTGCAACCCTGGCTGGTTTCCCACCAGCCGCTTTGAAGTGCAAACTTCTGAGAGAAACTTGGAGACCACCCCCAAGTGTGGCCTGGCTCCTGGTCCTAATAAGACCAGGGAGGTGGGCGGAATGGGATGGAGAGGGAGGCACAGCTAGTGATGACAGGGGGTGGGGTCCCAGTGGAGAAGTATATTTTACGATGTTAATATATATGCTTTATCAGTAAACCGGGAGAGGTGGCTCATGACTCTAATCTCAGCACTTTGGGAGACGGAGGCAGGAGGATTGCCTGAGCTCAGGAGTTGAAGACCAGCCTGGGCAACATGGTGAGATCCCATCTCTACAAAAAATCCAAAATAATTTAGCCGGGCATGGTGGCATGTGTCTATGGTCCCAGCTACTTGGGAGGCTGAGGTGGAAGGATCACTTGAGCCTGGGAGGTTGAGGCTGCAGTAAGCTGAGATTGTGGCACTGCCACTCCAGCTTGGGTGACAGTGCGAGACCTTATCTTGAATAAAATAAAAAATAAAATAAAATGAAATAAAAATTGTGAGTCCTGGTAAGAGACTGCGGGTGGAACTGTGCCCTGTGTGCAGAGAGGAAACTCAGCCTCGCTAATAACAGCTCCATCTGCTGAGACTCCAGGGGAGGTTACTGGCAAGAGAAACTCACGGGATGGTTGTTTCCGGTGCAAACAGACCCTAACCCACAGCAGCCATGAAGGGAGTAAGGGCCAGAGCTGCTGTGGTGCCCCACCCACAGTGTTTCACACTTCCATGCGCCTCACCAGTACTCACAGTGATCCTGGGAGGAGGGACTAACACAGCCACCCGCATTGAGCAGATGAGCAAATCACAGTTTAAGAGCTTGTTGCTGGCGGGGCGCGGTGGCTCAAGCCTGTAATCCCAGCACTTTGGGAGGCCGAGATGGGCGGATCACAAGGTCAGGAGATCGAGACCATCCTGGCTAACATGGTGAAACCCTGTCTCTACTAAAAATACAAAAAACTAGCCAGGCGAGGTGGCGGGCGCCTGTAGTCCCAGCTACTCGGGAGGCTGAGGCAGGAGAATGGCGTAAACCCGGGAAGCGGAGCTTGCAGTGAGCTGAGATCCAGCCACTGCACTCCAGCCTGGGCGACAGAGCGAGACTCCGTCTCAAAAAAAAAAAAAAAAAAAAAAAAGAGCTTGTTGCTGACCTAGGTTGCACTGCCCTGCCCACATTCAAGGCCAAGTCCATCATACTCTAAAAACTGTGCCCTTTCCACTACAGAAAAGGACAAAACTTCTGTGGACAAACACAGAATAGCAGGTTCATCAGATTCTGAGCCTGTACCAAACGGACACATTCTCTGTCATCACAGGCACATAACAATCTCTCTTCCTTATACTAATTAATGAGTGCTATAAAACATCGTATTGGCCGGGCGCGGTGGCTCAAGCCTGTAATCCCAGCACTTTGGGAGGCTGAGACGGGCGGATCACCAGGTCAGGAGATCGAGACCATCCTGGCTAACCCGGTGAAACCCCGTCTCTACTAAAAAATACAAAAAATTAGCCGGGCGAGGTGGCAGGTGTCTGTAGTCCCAGCTACTCGGGAGGCTGAGGCAGGAGAATAGCGTAAACCCGGGAGGCGGAGCTTGCAGTGAGCCGAGATCCGGCCACTGCACTCCAGCCTGGGCGACAGAGCGAGACTGCGTCTCAAAAAAACAAAACAAAACATCGTATAAAACCCAGAAGTAGTTGGCTATGGTGGCACATGCCTGTAGTCCCAGCCACTCGAAAGGCTGAAGCAGGAGGATCACTTGTGGCCGGGAGTTCAAGGCTGTAGTGAGCTTTGACTGCACCGATGAATAACCACTGCACTCCAGTCTGAGCAACATAGTGAGACCCTGTTTCTAAAAAAAATTTTTTAAAAATAAAAAAAATCCAAGGCTGGGCACAGTGGCTCACACTTGTAATCCCAACACTTTGGGAGGCCAAGGCAGACAGATTGCTTGAGCCCCAGAATTTGAGACTACCCTGGGCAAGATAGTGAGAACCCATTTCTAAAAAATATATAAATTAATTAATTTTAAAAAGCTCACACAATCCAGAAGTGAACATTACTAAGCAGTAATATATTCAGAGTTTGCTGCTGCCAGATGAAATGCAAAATTAAACCTATGAAACAACTCCATTTCCGGCAAAGGTACCCTGGCCAATTCTCCCACTGCCAACAGCCACAAATGCTGAATAAAAAGTATAAGACATCTTTTAAAATGCATCAAAGATTGGGAATGACAGTAAGAGGAATTAAAAATAAATTAAAATATATCAAAGAACTGACAGGTCAGTAAGTAATACGGAGAGGTCAAAACATATCTAAACAAGGGCTGAAGTCCAGAGAGCAAGTGGAACTCTGAGACCAGGTTTCAAGGAAAGACATTTGCAGAACTGGGCAAGATCAAGCCCCACCCTCCACCCCATCCCCAGGGGGAGGTCCCACGGGACCTTGGTGGAAAGAAGACAATATGGAAACGGCCTATATCAAATCTTGGTGCCCAACGGGGGAGGGAAAATCTTCCCTGAGAATGTATAATGATTCGCAGTCCCCCAAAAGGACTACAGCCCACATTTACGCCTTATAAAACACATATTTCAGACAGCTGCAAGTGATCCCAGAAAGAAAGTATTAAATGCAAGAAGGAAGGAAGAACAATGAAAATAGTAAATATAAGTGAGCAAACCTAAACAAATGCTGAATAATGATGCTCATAAAAATTGTAAAAGGACTGGCACAGTGGCTCACACCTCTAATCCTAGCACTTTGGGAGGCCAAGGCAGGAGGTTTGCTTGAGTCCAGGAGTTCAAGACCAGCATGTCTTTACCAAAAGAGACCCTGTATTTACCAAAAAAACAAAAAAAGTGAAAATTAGCAGGGTGTGGTGGCGAGTGCCTGTGGTCCCAGCTACTCGAGAAGCTGAGGCAGGAGGATTGCATAAGCCTAGCAGGTCAAGGCTGCAGTAAGCTGTGATTGTGCCACTGCACTGCAGCCTGGACAACACAGTGAGACCCTGTCTCTAGAGAGAGAGAGAGAAAAAAAAATGTTTAAAAAGAACTAAAATACACACCTACCGAATAAAAGTGGAAGAGGAAGTGACAGGAATTAAAGTGTTCACAGATCCTCACTGTTTGAGAGTAAGGTATAAAGACACTGACTAAATTTAGACTTTGATAAGTTATATAAATTGAAAGCTATACCACATTTATGGATCAGATGACTCAACATCACAAAAATGTCAACTCTACCCAATTTTAAATATTATAAACTCAATGCAATTCTAATAAAACATACCAACAATTGTTATGGCATTTGACAAGCATAATCTAACATGACAATGGGGCCAGGCAAGATGGCTCATGCCTGTAATCCAACATTTTGGGAGGCTGAGGCGGGAGGACTGCTTGAGCCCAGGAATTCAAGACTGGCTTGGGCAACATGGTGAAACCCTGTCTCTACAAAAAAGACAAAAATAGCTGAGCGTGGTGGCATATGCTTCTAGTCTCAGCTACTTGGGAGGCTGAGGTGGAAGGATAGCCTAAGCCTGGGAGGTCAAGGCTGTAGTGAGCCAAGATCATACCACTGCACTACAGCCTGGGTGATAGAGCGAGACTCTGTCTCAGAAAAAAATAAAATGAAAATGGAAGAGCAATGGGCCAAGGATTTACTAGACACCAGGTCACCAGTTTTCTAAAATGATGTATTTTACAAGTCAGTGTGGTATTTAAAGAGACAGAGAACAGGCCGGGCATGGTGGCTCACGCCTGTAATCCCAGCACTTTGGGAGGTTGAGACGGGTGGATCATGAGGTCAGGAGTTCAAGACCAGCCTGGCCAAGATGCTGAAACCCTGTCTACTAAAAATAAAAAAAAATTAGCTAGGCGTGGTGGCACGCATCTATAATCCCAGCTACTCAGGAAGCTGAGGCAGGAGAATCGCTTGAACCTGGGAGGTGGAACTTGCAGTAAGCCGAGATCGCGCCACTGCACTCCAGCCTGGGCAACAGAGTGAGACTCTGTCTCAAAAAAAAAAAAAAAAAAAAAAGAAAAAAATTCTGTTCATCAAAAACAGAAAATAAAATCCTACAGTGAAAAGACAAGCCACAAACTGGAAGTGGGTAGTTATAACACATATAACTGACA